>NC_137969.1:34174462-35374462 GCF_963924665.1 Micromys minutus | reverse complement strand
AAAGCACAAGGTTTTCTTCTTACTGAAATAGATATTGATTCTGCTTATGTATTTGCATTTCCTGCATGTAATGCTTTCACTAAAACCAACATCCGTGAACTTACAGAATGCCTTATCCATCACTATGGTATTCTACACAATGCTACTTCTGACCAAGAAAACCATTTCACCAACCAGAAAAGTGCTACAGTTTGCCCACGATCATGAAATCCACTGGTCTTACGAGTAATGTTTTACTCCACCATCCTGAAGAAACTTACCTGATAGAAATATAGAATGGCCTTTGGACGTTACAGTTTTAGTACCAATTAGGTGGCAGCAGCATACGGGTTGGGGGTAGCATTCTTCAGAAAGCATTCTGCTTTGATCGGTGTTTGATATACAGTACTGTTTCTCTCATAGCCAGGGCCCATGAGTCAAAGAATCAAGAGGAGGAAAGAGGCATAATTCCACTTACTATCACTCCTAAAGACCCACTAGGAAAGGTTTTTACTCCTGTTGCCTCAACCCTAAGTTCTGCTGGCCTAGAAGTTTTGGTTCTAGAGTGAGGAGTACTCCTGCCAGGAGCCACAACAAATATTCCATATAATTGGAAGCTCAGACTTCCCCCTGGTCATTTTGGGCTTCTAATGTCCTTAATCCATAAGAAAGGAATAACAGTGTTAGGATTAATCCAACAGACTAAGAAAGGAATAATAGTGTTAGGAGAGGTGATAGATACAGATTACCATGGGAAAATTAGATTGCCTTTCCACAATGGAGGTAAGAAGGATTATGTCTGGAGCACAGGTAATCTCTTAGAGTGTTTCTTAAAACTATCATATCCTGTGATTAAAGTCAATGGGAAATTATTACAGCCTACTTCAAGCAAGATGACAAAGGGTACAGACCCATCTGGAATGAAGGTATAGGTTACCCCTTCAGAAAAAGAGCCAAGATCTGCTGAGGTGCTTACAGAGGGTGGAGAAAATACAGGTTAGGTAGTAGTGGAAGAAATTTATAAATACTATCTAAGGTCATGTGACCACTTGCAGAAAATAGAATTATAAGTGCCATGAGTGTTTGTGCTTAAAGAACACATTCGAACAGATATTTGGGCTTCCCCCCATTTTTTAAACAACAATTAAATGAAAATCAATAGTTATTTAAGTTGAGATACTAAAAGGATGTTTCTCAAGGGACATTGACCTATTTTAAATTTATAATACATTTGTAATTGTATGAGGCATAGTTTTCTTAAGCGTATTTATGATCTGGTTGTTGTATCATTTGGATATGAGATATGACTTAGGTTAAGTTGACAAGGGGTGGATTGTGATGGCTATTCTAGGTTGTCAACTTGACTTCATCTGGAATAAACTACAATCCAGAAATGGAAGGTATACCCATGACCCTTGGACTTCCCACTCACAGTTGCCCCTTGTTTGGTTAATTGGACTGTGGGCTATAAATCATTCCAATAATTTCCCTTAATATATAAAGACATTCCATAAGTTCTGTGATTTTAGAGAACACTGACTAATATACCTTCCTCCCAAGATTTTGAGACTTGTACATAAAGATCTGTAAACATTACTGCATATGCCTTGTGCAAATAAGTTAAATGAGGTAAATTCCACAGAGAAAAATAGCATGCCTATATGAAAGTTGCATATTTAATTTTCTAAGAAACTGCCAACTAGAACTGTTATTTTTGCTTAAGAATATTCATGTTTTATTTATTATTATTGTATTATATTTGTATTCATTCCATGAAAATACCTTTATATAATGTATTTGGATTTTATCCACCATTACCTTCCTTCAACCCTTTGGAGTCCCCCACTCTACCTCCATCTCAACTTCATGTCCTATTTTTTGTTATTAATACTCACATGATTGTCTATATGGGATGACTTTGCTGCCATTACTGGGGCATGGACAATTTGTCAGTGGCCATTTCCACAAAGAAGAGTGACATTTTCTTCCTCACCAACCATCAACACTCAAAGGTGCAGTCTTGGGGGGTCTCGTTTGCAGGCCGGAAATTTGACCAGTTTGAGCCTGTGCAGGACTTGTGTGGGAAACCACAGTGCTTAGAGTTGATGGGCAGCAGCTATGGCGTGTGCAGTGGTATTTCATAGCTACCCTCCTTATCTGTCAGCTCTTGCATGCTTTGGGGTGAGGTTAATAAAGATGATTCATTTAAAATGGATACTCAGAATTATTTATATTTGGTGCTTTGGCCATATATGTGTCCCTGTGGTAAACACTACTCACTGCAAAAAGCTGAATCTATGACTGAAGTCAAAAGCAACCCAAATCTATACCTATAAACATAAATATTTAGAAGGCAGTTTGATACCACGACCATTGAACATAACAATTTCCTACGAAGGACCTATAATTTCTGTAGTTACAGGCTTTTGACTAGGCTCACAATATAATACCTTCTGTGGAGCAGGCTCCATCTCCAGTCAGAAAGCAGATGGTTATCCCCATAACTATCATGTCGCCATTGCAGCACTGGGCACATCTTCCCTTGCAGGTCAGTGTTGTCGCTTGCATGGTTTAGCACTGTTTGAAACCCTTGATGTCTTTTTATCCCTTGGCAGCCTACACAGTACCTTCTAGTACTCTTAAGTAAACCACAGGGGACAGAGGTTTTTGGTCAATGAGGTTTTTTTTTTTTTTTTTTTTTTTTTTTTTTTTTTTTTTTTTTTTGGATATACCATCCTGATTCCAGAAGACAGGGACTACTAAATGAAAATCTCAATAATTTCCTACCAGTTATTAGTCAGTGCAACCTCATCAACACCCAAAATAACACAAGCCATTTATTTCTCTTGGTTGTCTAGAAGGACTAGATGGTAGAGCCCTATATCTAAAGACACTACTCGTTTGGGATTTAGGGCATACAGAGCTGCTTTCTGAAGAGACATTAAATTTATATGACACTAGAGCCCTGTTTGCATCTTAAGAGACTTTGGCTTTGTTACAGGAATTAGTTTAAGCCTTTCGGAGACAGAAGTAGTAGGCTTCCACATTTGAGTGGCTGACAATGAGCATCTTCCCACTTCTGTGCTCTTGCCTATCTTAGGCACACTCCTAAACCAGACAAAAGAATTGCAAACACGTTTTATTCAATCCTGTAGCTTGTGCTCCTGTTTTTGTCACTTCCACAGAACAACTTATATTGGAACAAAATAAAATGCACCAATTTTCACTTTTATATAACTCAGACAGTTGGCAAATTCACAAAGCCCCTGCCTCTGCACTCTTGGTGCTCAGTTGGCTGGACAGCTGTGCTGTGGTGTCCATCTCTTCCATTCTCTGTCCTCTCTGCCTTCCTCATTGCTGATGCTATTGTGTTCTCTGTCTTCTCTGGCTTCCTTTTTGCTACATGTAACTACTCTGGTATTTGGAGCAAAGTGTGACAAGAGACTCATATATTTCTTTTGAATTTTCATAACATTTCCCTTCACTTACTTTGATGTTCGATTTGTAAGAAAAATACCTTGTTTGAAGACTGTTATGTCATTTTGGAAAATCAGCCCCTTTCATCATTATATATCTTGGCAAATGCATATTGTATACTTTATGGTAACTGATAAAAGATGCAAAGAAAAGCAAGGGTAACAGATATGTTATGAAGCCATAAGATGCTTAAGTGAAATCCCAAAGTTCAGAAAGAACTAAAGTAAAGAGCAGGAATAAAAGCAACACATAGAAAAGAGTACAAATATGGTAGCTATAAATAAAACAGTAGCAGTTATCACAGTGAGTGTTCAGTGGGCTGAATATATCAAGAAAGAGAAGTTAGAGTGGATCACAACAATATACAGCTAAATGGGATGTCTGCATCATCCTCTTCCCATCAAGGCTCAAGTATCTATGCAGAACAGGAAGGGGGAAAGATTGTAAGAGCCAGAGGTGATACCAAGGAAATAGCTGTTCCCAAGCATACGAGGTCTGATGCACAGAAGAACTTACAGAGATTGACAACATGTACAAGACTTCCACATGTTTAAACCAGACACAATCCCAGGAAAGAGAAGGGGAACTAGACAGGAAGTCCCACCCTAAGCAGGTGTTTGCAATTAATTACTTATGGGAAAGGAGAAAAAAAATCTTGTCTTCAGTGGAATGACACATGAACCAACCACAGCCCAGGATGTCAACCATAGCCCCTAGGTGGGCCACTCAGGAACAGTTGGTCAATATGAAATAGAGTTCTTGTCTCTTTTGCTGTGAGAATGTGTGTATGTGAACTCATGCACACATAGACTTGTATATGTATGAGCACATGCATGTGCACATGTGTGCTTTTTGTTTTTCATTTTAAAATACAGTCACATTACTTCCCTCCTCCGTCTCCATCTCATCCATGCCTTCCTTACTCTCTCAGGTTCATCTGCTAGCTTTCAAATCGATAGCCTCGTTTTGATTATTGTTATACAACCTGTAGGTATTTAATCGCCAAGTCTCTTTTTGATGTTTGTCTGTATATGATTTCAGTTCTGACCACTTTGCATTAGATAAACAATTAGATGGCTCATTCCTGAGAAAAGCTAATTTCCCTTCTCCCATCAGTTGTTAGCTGTCTGTTGTTCTTTACCTAAGGAAAAGTCTTCTTACTGTGGACTGTAAAAGGCATTCTGTTTCCTGGTTGAGATGAGGCTTGAGACCCCAATGACCACAAGGAGTCTTGCTTTCCAGAAACAGGCTGCTGTAACTAGCCACAAGCCTCCTTTGATTTGTGGCCATCATTCACTTAGGGCAATGCCTCAAGCCCCTCCACAGGTCACATAGGCTTAAGACAGATCTGCATTACAATGAAGTACCTAAAGGCCTGGAGTATTAGCCAATTAGTCTTTCTTTCCAGACACTACTTCTTGCAAAAGGTATTTACTCTCAGGCCCACTTTCCGCCATGGCAATAAATGTCTTAAAACCATGGACAGGTCTTTGGAATATGTAGAGAAGGCCTTAACCTAATCTGTAGAAAGCCTCTCTGTGTTCCCAGGGATGGCTGCCACCAAACCAGGCCCTACAGCCAACTATCAAAGAGATCCAGCCCTCAGTCCCCACTCTCTTCTCACCTCTTCTGCAGCATCTGCGTCGCCTGGGTGTCCAAGAGCCTGGGAACCAGCCACCCTAAGTCTCTTCACAGGCCCAGGGACCCCTGAGCTAGCTCCAGCTGTCCATCCCCGCACCTCAGACGAGATTCCCACCCTGGAGCAGTGTCCTGCGGCTTCCCACAGCCTGACACCCAGCCAGCGACTGCGTGGATGAGCTCAAATTTCCCACATCCTGCTTCCATGAGCAGCCCAAGCCCTGAGGCAGGAACCCCAACCCCACCGCAGTATTAACCCAACACCTCATATCCCATAAGATTTCCTCTCTTCCGTGTTAGTATGTCTATTGATGTTACAACCGTTAGAACTTAAGCAGCCATTTCTAGGATGAATCTCACATCAGACTAGCTAGTACTTTTATTCCACAGTGTTTCTGTCCCTCTTCTGTGATGTTCCTGAGCCATAGATGCTGGAGCTGAGCTGTAGATGTATTCACTGGGGCTGGGCTTCCCAGGATCTATTAGTTTCTGTATTGTGCTAGTTGGACTTACATTGTTTCCCACAAAAAACAAAGACCACCACCACCACCACCAACAACAACAAAGTGGGTAATTATTGTAGTCTAAGTGACTCCTCAAAACAATATAGATTATTGATGTAGCCCTTGGTTGCCACTCAGAGGGTGAACTCCTTATTCTGAAACTGCCAAACTTAGATCACTGGATTTAGATACCAAGGTTTATCTCATCTAAAAGCCTCCTCCCTGAGATCTAGCTGCCATAGTACCAGAAACCACCAAGCTACAAGCTTGATGCAAGCTGCCAGTGCTTCCCAGCGGTGACATTTAGGAACCACAACAAGGACCAGCAAGGCAAGATATCCAAAAAGTTTCAATAGCAGAACTCACATGTTTGTGGTAAACACCAGCTTTTTAGTTGGACTTCAGGCCCACATTAAGTCAGCATGAGGAAACTGTATGGTACTAAAACCTAGGCAAACATCTGGGCCTAGTAAAGTAGGTCATGGATCTTATAAGATGACTACTTCTTTGCTATACAGGCTTAATTCCTAACACTAAGTGTTTCCCTAATACTAACAGATTACTGTCACTATCACACCTCTTCAAAGAAGCTTCTTTTTACAGGAAGTAGAGACCCCTATAGAAAACTCATTACCGAACATGATGCACAGAGCAATGGATTGTGAAGAGCCTAGGTCCAGTTAGCAATTTTTAAGAGAGAAAATATGAATTTAGGTTGTGGAGAGGAGATATGGAAAGATCTGGAGGAGGGAAAAGAATATGACCAAAGTATATCGTCAGAAAAAAATTGAAAAGAAATTTGGAGAAATAAAAGAAAGGCACTTTAAAGGTAGAAGGCTGACTCAGGTGAAGACTAGTCAGAGGGAAGTGGAGTTGTTTCAGTTCATAACAAGCAGAATACTTGAATGCTGGAAAGATTACCACTCGTAATTACCTGAAGGAAATACAAATGAATTAACAATATTGCTGCATGAAATTGGGCTCCGAAACTATAGTCACTTAATAAATTAACATCCATTCACTTAGCTGCATTTATAATAAGGAAAATAGAATAAGCTTAATCCTAATTACTTAATTTTAATATATAATAATCTTCTTAGTCATTTGCTCTGCAATAGGCAAAACAACTTTATAATTATGAAAAGTGCATTCAAAGCCCATAAGTATTAATTGAGTCATATGGGTAATAAGTACTGATTAATTGTGTTATTGTTGACTTGGCCTAGATAACCAATGATGGCTAATTTCAAAATAATTCTATAACAAAAGTGTTTTATTTCCTCAGGGACAGTTGATGAATAAACCTTGCTAAATTGGACTTTCCTACACTGGTCTGACTTAAGGATATAGGGCTGACAATTGGGGAAGCTGTTGTTCATAGCATCTGGACCCCAGAGATGTGCTGTGCAATAGTAGCCTGCATGTGAATATTACTCAAAGCCCATGTGCAGCACGAAGTGAACAATGTGATGGTATTGAAGTGGCGCAACTCAGGGCAATGCTGAGTTACAAAGGACCACCAGGACTAGGCACCTCTAAAGGAGGGGTTCGCAGATTCATTCTGTCTCTGCTCCTACCACTTTTTCTATGTGGGACTTCACCATAAGAAAGTACCATTATGGTATAGATGCCCACTTGGTACACTGAACTTTATAGCAACTTGGTCTTGGACTTTTCTGCCCATAGAACTGTAAGAAAATACACTGATGTTTCTAAATCATTTGGTCTGTAGTGTTTTATATTATTTTTGTAATTTTAATTATATGAGTGAGTTTATGCAACATGCATGTCTGTTGGTGCTAGTGGAGGCAAGAGGGGCATGGAATACCCTGCAGCTGGGGTTACACGCTACCATGTGGAATCTAGAACCTGAACTTGGGTCCTGTGGGAGAGAAGCCAGTGCTCTTGATGGTGCTGGTATTTGTCATGAAAGTTGTGTAATAATGTTGTATGTGGTTTTAATTTTCATGTCCTTAATGATGGTCATTTAGATCTAGTTCTATACATGTGTCACTTCAAGTTTTAACTACTGAAACAGGTACTGTTATTGTTATTGGGTTGTTGAGACTTGTGAAAATCTTCACATTCTCTGAATGAGTCTGGCATCTGGCATCTGGCTGCAGACAGACTTCCAGATAGAGTGATGAAATATTTTCTCTGTTTAGTTCTTTCAGCTGTTACCTTTACCGATTTCAGAGCTATGCTCTGGTTCTCTGTTTCTCTAGCAGAGTAACATCTTCCACCTTGAGTCTCATATGTGCTGTTAAAAAAAAAAGAAACAACAGAATACAGCTTTCTGGGAGGGAATATAGAGAAAACAAGTCAGAAAAATATAAACAGCAGGGGATATCAAGGGCCTCTGGGAAGCTGTAGTCCTATTCTTAATCATGGAAAACATCCCTGTGATTTTGAATCACCTTTAGTAAAGGATATTGAATACTCAGGCAAGAATTATTCCAAGTTGGATGTTCAAAACTGTCATTATTAGCCTGGCATCTACAACATTAATTCGGTTTTTTGTAGCTTCTAAACCATCTCTAATCTGTCATAAACTGATTGACATAATGAAAATTATGCAACTGCTTTTAAGTTTTTATTCCAAGTAGATTTAAAAAATTGATACACTCTTTGGAATATGGAAGCTTAAGATGCGGTCATAAGGTTTTATTGCTGCAAAGAGACACCATGACCAAGGCAAGACTAAAATGACAAAATTCAATTGTGGCTGGCTTACAGGTTTAAAGGTTCAGTCCATTATCTTGAAGGTGGGAGCATGGCAGCATCCAGGCAGGCATGGAGCAGGAGGAGCTCAGAGTTCTACATCTTCATCCACAACTTCCAGGCAGCTAGGGTGAGGGTGCTAAACCTACACCCACAGTGACACACCTACTCCACAATGGTCATACCTCCTAATAGTGCCACTCCCTGAGCCTAGAATATACAAACCATCACAGATGTCATTCATTCAATGTGATTTTTAAATTTCCATTGGCTATTTGTTCCTATTCATTTATATATTTTTATAACGATATAATGTTTATAAATACTATACTAAAGGAAGTAATTCAGTATGTAGATTGTACAAGATAACCAGGTTAGAAAGGAAAAGCTCATGGTGTCAGAGGTCCCCTTATCACAGGTTTGGCCCCATTGCTGTATCATCCATGAGGCAGAGCATCATGCTAGGGAGCATGTGCCAGAGGCTCGCCCCATGGCAGCCATGAAAGAAAGGAAAAGTACTGATACTTTTCACCTCCTCAGCAGGCATGTCACCAGTTACATAAAGAGTGCCCACTGTGTCCTCAACACCTTCCATTTCCCTTAGTTGTGAACTAGACTTTAGCACATAGACTTTTCGGAGAGATTATTAGAGCTAAATAATAGTACTAGTTTCTGGTTTCTTTCGCATTTACCATACCATGGAAAGAAGGTTGTCCCACCAAGTTTATTGCAGTGCATATGCTTTTGACCATCTCCAGTACTCCCCATCCATTCCAGGAACCGTGTCCCCAGTACAGTTCCTAATGAGTTTACAATCTAAGATTAGACACAGTGATTCCTTCTCAAGTTCACATTGTTAGCACTTTTGTGTGCGTCTACCCGCTAGAACTGAGAGGATTATGTTAGAAACAATACTTTATAAGATGTGCTTTGCTCCTGTTTTGACACTGAGTCTTTGTACTTTGAAAGGGTTGCCAGAGGGATCCTAATATTTATGAAGTATTGTATCACAGGATGGGATATAATGAGGTCATTCTCTTAAATCAACAGTGGAATTTTCCAGTACTTTTCTCTGCAGAGCTGTTTTTAATGAGCTTGTGGTTTAAAATTATCCTAATTTTATTAAATTTATTGAGAGTTGTTCTGCTTTTATGTGCTAATTTTAATTATTATATATTACTCGATTCTCAAAAACTTGCACAAGTCATTTTGAAACCAAGTTATTTAACAAATATTTTACTTTTTACATGTGTTTCACACAATTCAAATGATTTCTTTTGAGACATTTTTAATAAGGCCATAAAATATTCAACCTACTTGAGACTTTAATCATTTATGATTATCAAGTTAGGCAATATCTCCAATAATAATTTTAGCTTCACAACTATGATAATCTCGGTATATTTTATGATTCTGTAAGCTAATGCTTCTAATATTTTATTATTTTTTAATCTTTGACTTACTGAAAACCATTATTATTTTATTGCTCTGATCAAGGAATTTATTTTTAGGTTTATTAATTTTTCTGCATTCGCTAATTTCCAATTTGTGTGTAGGGGGCGTGCATTTTTACCGTAATTGCACATGACATGGAGTTTTCATGGGAAACCATTGAAACTTTCAGTGAATTTTAGTTTTTAAGAGTTAAAATAAAATCAAACAATAAAAAAGAGAGTGGAACTGAAGCTTTTGATTGCTAGAATTCTGATATAGAAGGAAAATCAAGAAATGAAATTTGCCCAGTTCTCTGCTTTACGTATGGGCGAGAAAGTTGCACATTAGCCTTAATAGTGAAAACTTGGTGTGGGGAGACTGGAAGCTTCAAAGGAACTGTCTACTGTCTATGTCCCCCCACCCTACTCTCTCTCTTTCCTTTTCCAACTCTCTCCTCTTCTCTTCCATATCCTCTTTCTATCTTCCCCTCTTCCCTATTTCTCCCTCTCTGTGTATCGCTTCCTCCCCTCTCCCCTCCTCCCTCTTTCCTAGTCTCTTCAATGCCAATATAAAAAAGTATGGGATGTGTGCACAAGGGAAGACAAATGGAGGCATCTTGATGTGAAATATGGATACAGTGGATGTTCTCTTTCTAATTTGTTTTTACTGACCTCATATGCCTGTGAGGTTAGTGATCCTGGAAGAGGAAAGGGAGGGAACCTGAATGTCTCCTGACCATCTAATTAGAAGCAACATGAACATTGAGCAACTTGCACTAATGGTTTGCTGTTCACTTCAGCTTTGTTGTCTTTCAAGCAGTTGAACTGGAGAAGAAACAGCAACTACAACACCAGTTGATCTGCAGGTTTACAGCATAGCACGTGTGGAAGTAGTATTAAATATTTATACACAATTACTTTATGTTTTAAATAATATGTAAAACAGAAAATCTGTATGTGACTGAAAAGCAAGCAGATGGCACTTGTATGCTGATCTAAAAATTTGTCTTCATTTTCTTGTGGGCTCATAAAGTTATATGAAAGTTAAGTTTTTCAAGACAAGTTTAAACATAATAAAGGAATATTTTACTTAATTAAGTGGGTATTAAATATACTGTATAACAGAAATTGTTATTTTAATATTTATTTATCCCTCATAAATGTATCTATAAATTCAGCTTGGAAATATAAATCTGTTCACATAGTACAAAAATAAATGACTAATTATCATAATAAACCTTATCGTTAACTGAAAAGCAATTTCAATAAATATGTTTAAGAGAGAAACTGTCCTTTAAATGCCTACTTATAATCATTCCGCTATGTAACTAAACCCAACACGCCTAAGGAAAATGAACATATTCATATGGTTTAAACCACCATAATACTGTGGTGGTTTAAAACAAGCAAATTGTAACAGATGGGAACATCAGAGTGTCTCCAAGAAGTTATGGCACACTGTTTCATGGATTTTATCACATGAAATCTTGGGAGTCTAGTTTTCTTCCTGAAACAAACCATAGAACCCAGGCCACTCTAAAGGAAGCAGAGGCAGAATGTGGGCATGAAAGATGGCGTAGGCTCAGGATGATCTACTTCTGTCTTTGTTTTTTCTAAGTTTTCACTTAATTATCAATGAGACTTCTTGATATCCCAAATATAATTTCAGACTGTCTTTTGTGTTTCTTAAACATACAGGCATATTGTTGTGAACTCACTGTTGAGACAAATGTGACAACACAGAGTTAAACACTGACATGGGACTTTCTTCTTCTCACTTGAACATGTGTGTCAGCACCAGAGATGGACACCTCTTAGAGTCTGGAGACAGTGAGCACAGGAGAGCAGAGACAGACAGACACACAGACAGAGAGACAATATGGAATAGCTTCAGTAAACATTTGGAAACAATGATAGGAGTGTCTGAGGAAGACTGGAAACCTGGAGGAAAACAGTCTTCAAAGATTTGAAAATAAATTTGTATAAAAGGTAAGGGTAAAAAAATTCACTGATAATAAAGATTGTACCTAAAGGAAGACAGTGGTCTTCTTCAAGTCCAGATTGGCTAAATTATTCTGGATGGCAATGTATATGCTTATGAATACCATCCCTACATATGTTATAAGTTATGGCTTACAAAATATAGCTCAAAGAAATGCCCAAGAATTTATTTTTTCAAAAGTGGCAGGCACATGAGATTGTACAAGGATACGAGCATTAAAGCCAATTGCTCCATATTCTGGACTTAGCTGACATAGAATTTCAATTTCATTTACTCGGTGTACACAATAACATAGAAATCAGTTATCAAGATTGTAGACAATGAATCAAAAACAAAATAAGCTGAGGTCTCTTATGTAATAACTTAAATAAGTCAAATATAGAGATAAGATAAAGTAGAAAATCTGTGGTAGAATGAACTGAAAAGTATTCAACACAATGAGAGCGCAGAGTGTCAGATTTGAGCAGCCAGCATATCAGAGGCATGAGCATACGGTGTAAAGAGAGAACATAATTGTCGAAAGGAACAGAGTCCAAATGTTTCAACTTGGGCACCATAGTCTTTGAGGCCAATTAAGTTTGTCCTTGTGTGCAAAGACATAATATTTAGGAAAGAAAAGGGGCAGTTCTAATAAAACTTCATTAACCAAAGCTGGAAGTTGGTTTGGTTTGGTCAGTGAGCCACACAGTTGCTCATTCTTGGTCCCATCTTTGGGAAACTAAGGTGATAATAGGGCTAAGGGAAAAGAGACTACATGCTATTTCTAAAAGATTAAAGTTCTTAACGTAGAGAAGACGGGGTAGTAAAAAAAGGAAAAAACTTTTTTTGAGTAAACAACTTACTGAACATGCCGAAGAGAGCAAAGATAAACATTAACGAAAAACAAAACAAAAAAGAAAAATAAACAAATGTTAAACTGCCTCCAAAAGATGAAAGAAGAAAAAGAAAGAATAAGCTCTACCCTGGAATTCGGGGAAGAGCAAAATGCCCTATGAGACTGGAAAGAGATTGGTAACAAGAGGACTAGAGTGAGCAAATCGATTTAAAACTAAACAGGACGGGTTAATCATAATAGATTCATCATGCCATTTCATACATGTATAATAAGATTTGTCATGTCACTTCATATATATATGTGTGTATATATATATGTATATATGTAATAAACTGACATAATACACACATACATACATGTATATATATATATATATATATATGTGTATATAATACATCAGTTTTACTACATTCAAACAGATTTTTTAAAAAGGAAGTCCAAATAAAGAGCTTTAAATCAGCAATTGATGGAAAATTCATCTATTGAATCTTTTATTTATGGGACCCTTGAGGCAGAAGGGGAAATGTGTCCTGAGAGGAGGCTCTAGAGGCAATGCAGAGACTTAGTCAGGTGGGCAGGTGTCAGAACTGTTGAGGACAGAAAGCAATAATGACATCCTAAAGAAAAAATCTGGTGCCTAAGGGTGCCTGTGGTGTTCTAAAGCACAGGTGGTTGGTCTGGATCTGGGTGGTTGTGACACCAGGTAAGTTCTGTCTAAATCCTGCCCCGTGCACTGAGCAACTCACAGCGTTTAGAGCTCAGATTGTATTTATTCCAAGTCTGGGCTACAGTCATTGAAAAGATCACAGAAGAAGATGGCCATGAATGCCTGCATGAAAAAAATAATAACCCACTGGCTATTTCTGAATGCTAGGAAACAGCCACGTGTCTTGAATGTCTTCCAGTACATTCTCTCATGTGACTTTGAGAGCAGTGCAGTGGTGGATGCTGGGGGCATCTTGTATCTTTTCCATTCCGTGAGGCATCAGTTCTAATTATGGATGTGACTGACAGTCACGTAGAGTACTCTGCACCCCCAGACTGTCCTCAGGAATGAGTGCGGCTAAATGTATTTGAACTCTGGAGACCTGTCAGGAGAAATTGGGCAAAGCCACAATAGTGTGAGCACATCAAAAGGATGGCATGTATAAATTTAGACTTTGGGTTTTAAGTTGTCTTGGCAGGTTGTGTCATCTTCTTCAGACATGAAGGCTGAGCAAATAAGGCACCTCTACAACTGTAATTAAGAGAATCGTTTCCAAGCTAATTATGCCGTATTTATTCATACCAAATAAAACTGTGTTGACAGGTAGTGATTGAATACAGACACGGGCTGTCAGGAAAAGGGGGGAGGAAGGAAGCTCTTAAAATAGGATAAATGTCGACAATTTTGAAAAGCAAGGGGACTGATTCCTGGATCTGTTCCTGGGATGCTCTCGGTCCCTCCAGTTATCTACTTAATGGAAACTCAAGGTGATGCAAGAATCATGTCGCACACAGATGCCCGAATACCCATTGAGAATGGACTCTGTGGTCTTGAAGGAGCTTCTGTGTGTGGTTTATTATTTGCATAGCTTCGAGACAGTTGTTATTTTTGCACTATGCAGTTGAGAAAACAGAGGCTTACAGATCTTAAAGCACTTGCCTAAGCTTGTCAGTCACAAAGAGGCAGGTAGAAAAACCAAACTCCTGTCTTTTAAATGAAAGCCTCATGCATTTTCTACAAATCTAATGACAAAATCTCAGTGAGGAAAGTGTTAATATTGTCAAATTAGCACGCAGATGCATTGCTGTAATTATTAATAAAACCAGGACTTAGAATATACATAACCTTGTTGAATTCTTTTTTAAAGATTTATTTATTTATGTATATGAGTACACTGTATGAGTACACTGTAGCTGTCTTCAGTCACACCAGAAGAAGACATTGGATCCCATTACAGATGGTTGTGAACCTCCATGTGGTTGCTGGGAATCAAACTCAGTTCTTCTGTAAGATCAGTCAGTGCTCTTAGCTGTTAAGCCATCTCTCCAGCCCCCCTTGCTGAATTCTTATGTGGCAGACACAGCTTCCATATAAATTCTGCTCTGTGAACTTAGTTCTTTTTTTAGAATAAGTTCCTAGAAATACAGTGTACAAGCCACAACACATTCTCAACATCTTCAGAACTTGATACAGATTGTCAAGTAGTTTTCTAGAAGCATGTGCATCCACAGTTGGAAGTAAGTATGTCAGTGAATTACAACAGCATTTTCTTCTGTTTATTCTTCTGGTAACCAACTATTTACTGGACATGAACAATCTAAGGACACAGTGGTAAGAAATCAGCAGGCTTCCATTCCTTAAGAATCTTAGAGTAGGAGGATGAATGCCAAGAAGAATAACAATGTCAGTGTGAGCCACATTCTGTGTGCATCGACCATGACAAAACACTATTTTGGCACTCAATGTATATTAATATAATTCTCATACAATTCCATAAGACACCTAAAGAGTGAACATCTCTGTGACAAAACCCCAAAGTTGAAAATTCCTCCAAATCTGAAACTTTTGCACATCAGCGCAATACCAGAAATATTCCACAGCATATTTTTTTCACGTGTGGTGTTTTTAAAACATCAGATGAGATTAGCACTGGCCCATGTGTATAGGAGCTATAAATAAGATTTTAAGATGTATTTTTGTAAATACTCTCAAACTTGAGAAAGAATAATCTATAAGGTACTTTGCCTTTGAAGTACTCTGAATGAGGGAAACTCAACCCATCATCACCTTCTTTTGCACAGAGGAAGAGCAGAGAGACAGTGGGTGAAGAGGCTGGGGAGGGCCACTGGTACAGAAAAGGGGCCATGTTTGCACCTAGCAGCAACAGCATGTATAATCTATACTCTGTCACCATCTGAGAATCATGCAAATTAATGGTAAGCCACTTTGCCATGGTCACCAGGTCTTCTTGTTCTTCAATCACAACACTGACCCCTCATTGTAACCCTTGGATAAAAGTACTTTTACTTTGTTCTTATTATGTTAGCGCTTCTTTTGTACACAGAGACAGCATCACAAATAATTATCAGGTCTGTCTCCAGACATATCCTCTACCTATCTGAAAACATGTTATAATAACAATAAATTCAACTACCTCTCTGTATGACTTGAATTTGTTTCTGGTGGGGAATTATAATCGCAGGGATGCAGTTCTCCTCCAAAAGGAGACAGCAAGAGGCAGCTTTGATGCTTCCTGCTGGCTTGCACTCTACATGCTGAAGAATAGAAGGAACAGGGCTTACACTGGAAATAGGAACAGGATGAAGAAATGAGATTTGAAATTGTGTTTTGTTACTTTATAGTGCTTCTGACAAGAGAGCCCACCTGTGGTCAGTGTTAGCTTGCAAGTTGTGTAGTAAATATCTAAGTTCCAGAAAATAAAAAGAAATGACAAACACTCCTATTTCTTCACATAAGCATGAGAACTTAGTAGTGATAGAACTTGCTGGTCATATTTAGGACATAGGTGCATGTAGTATGTACTTAGTTTTGGTTTTCACAAACCTGTACTAAGACACAAAGTGAGAACCTGATCTTTTCCTAACTACTGTCCCATACCTTTCAATTTCAGGAGGAAAATGTCCATTTCTGTGGGCTAGGGAGCCAGGGAGCCATAGAGAGCCAGCTAGAGCAAAAGTGGGGTGTAGGCTTACCAAACCCTGGAAATACTGTCCTGAGATTGGCAGGAGTAGATCGGCAGGTGACCACTGCTCCAGGCCTGCATGTCCTCTTGTACATGGCACTGTGAACCCTCCTTTGTCCCAACTTAGAAGGTTGGGTAGCTAAGTTAAATTTCCTCTCTCGGCATCCTTAGCAAGTACCTTGCTTCCAGCCAATGATGTAACTCGCCCTGATATCCCCTACCTATCCCCAAAAGTTTGAAAAGCCTTACCCTCATTAAACTTTCTGTCTCACTGAAGCTGTCTGCCAAGAGTCTGTCCTTGCTGCTTTCAGTTTCTTAGCTCCCAGCTGTTCTCCACTTCCCCATTGAGGATCCACTGGTGATCTCAGGCCCATAAAGTTCTATAAGCATGGAGGAGGAGCTCAATAATATATATATATATATATATATATATATATATATATATATATATATATATATATATACCCATCACACAGAGGCGCACATGCATGCACGCCTGCAACACTATATTGCATTTGTTTAATTTGTTTTCTTTCTACATAAAACAATTTTATCATAATATGTCAACAGGGCCTGTGACATTTAAGTATCCCCATACAAAGTCATGATGAAATTTAATTCTGTTTGTAAAAGTATCAGGAGATGGGAGTATTAAGAGGCAAATGGAATAATCACAGTTTAATAAATTAGTAGATGAATGGTGTTTTTTTGAGGTTTCATTATAAAGCCGAGCTTTCTCTGCCTGGTGTCTAGGTAGCTTTCTTTAAGTGATGATTCCTGAACTAAGAGAGAGACCCCCACCAGACAGCTGCCATCTTCCCCATTTTCTCACTAACAAGAGCAATAGAACAAACACACATGTTCAAGATTTTATGTACAAGATCCCTTAGGGAGTCTCTTTCATCTAACTGAAATCAATGATTACTGGAAGCTATCAGCCTACACACACTTACCACTTTATATGTACTCCCCAACTTTTGAACAAAGTTGCCTTTTGATTCATCCCTAATGGCTGTGTGCCCCACTTTTCCCTCACAGCTCTCACTATAACTGTGCAATAATCTGAATGTCCCTATTGTTTCAAAATGATTAAGGTTAAATTCAAACCCTAAGGTGATTGTATAGAGACATACAACATATGGGAGTGTTTGGATTATAATGGTGGAGTGCTCTTGATGGGTCAGTGACTCATTAAATAAGTCTACTGAAGAGCATTCCCCAGCCAAAACCAGGAAGTGAGGCTTTACTGGATCTGGAATTGGCCAATGCCTTGGCTTGATATTGAACATCTAGCCTCCAAAACTGCTAGAAAAAAATTACTTCTGAATATAATATACCTCATTATGATATTTCCTGTTGGAAATTCAAGTAAATATATCAAACACAAGCTGTGGTTTAGTTATTCCTTCATTTATTGATTTATTTGCTTCAAAATAATGGGTCAGAATTGGCTTTCTTCCATATATTCCAATATACTAATGCTGAACTTTGTTCATTAATTTGTTTTGTGAATTCTTGCTGTGTGGATGTCAGAAGACAGCTTAAGGGAGTTAGTTTTCTTCCTCTACCATGTGCATCCCAGGTCTAGAGCTTGGACTATCAGTCTGGGTAGCATATGCCTTTATCCACTGTGCCATAAAAACAACCCTTTGGTGTGATTCTTTATAAATATTTCTGTTTCAAGTTTTGTTGTTTTTTTTCAATGTTGCTTTCTTCTTGATGAATAGTAGTATTTATCTAGATACCAATTTTTACCATGCATAGTTTTATCATATATTATTATAGAAATATATTATGATTTTTCCTTAATGTTTTGTAGTTTCTTTTTCATATCTTTAAGAAATTCTAATTTTCCATAAGCAATAGATCTTCACAAATTCAATTCTTACAAAGTGAATTTACTTATTTTTCACATTAGGATCCCAAATGCATGGGATTTGTTTATGCTTAACTGTGATGCAGAGATCTAATTAAATTTGTTTCCATATGGAAACCAAAATTTTCTTGGTAACAGTTATTGGATAATATCAGTGGGAAATGGGATTGTAAGTAGACAACAGCTGAAAATTCAGTTTTCTTTCATGACAGGGAGTGAGAAGGCAACAGTTCAGGGCCGTGCTGGTAAGTGTGGAATTCAAGACCTTGCCCTTTCTGTGGTCTGTCCCATAAGCTCTAGCTCCCAAAGGCAATTTCCAGAGATGAGCATATTAATAAATTTTCCCATCAAAAAGCCAGGCATATGTATGCGATTTATAGTTTTATTTTACATTTTCTATTTTTTTTTTATTTTTAGTTTTGCTTTGCCATGGAAACAGTGTAGACTAATTTATTAGAGACCTTTTGTCATATGATAAACATTTCTTAGAAAATAAAATAGGTTATATAGTTTAGCATATTATTATTTAGCACAATGCAGTTAAATTTGATTTTTAAAAGAAAATATGTAGGTCTACAGAAATCTACAGCACTATTATTTTCTCTTAGCAATAAGCATTCCTAAACATTTAAATTCTTGCTACTTCATGTCTATTTGGATTGAAGGTAGTATTACTTGTTAACTAGAGTTTTAGGAATTCACTTTCTCTTATGGGGGTATTCAAGCATTTTTTTTCCATGCAGATTCAGTGTGAAACTGTAACAGGGCAAAATGCATGGCTTTTGTTGCTGTTCCTGGTAATCAGAATTGATATTGATGGACATTTAAGCTTGAGCCTTTAGTTGTGTTTATTGATTTCTCAAATATCTCCAGTTACTGTGACTTCAACAATGGCTTTAACACCACTTCCCACTCAGGCCAGTTCCCAAATCCACTCTAATTATGGCTAGGTAATTGGGCTTGAGTTCAGATGACCATGTAGTTTTTTGAATTGTAGGTGATGCTTTTGATACCCTACCTGATCAGACTATAGTTCTGTAGATATGTTATTGTTTTCATTTGCGTTAGCTTCTTTGAGGCAGTTATTTCCAAAGACTCTTTTACCTTTTGTGTCCTTTCCTCCCCCTTTGTTTCCTTCTGATCTCTCCCCTGGGTTTGTCTAATTGTAATTTTCTACAGTTCTGATTATAACATGCAGGCCATTATTCTGAATAAAATATACTTTAAAGAAATAGTTTTTATTTTTTCTTATCTCACTCAAATTTCATGGTAATATGGCTATAGTATCACCAGGCATTTTCTTTCTGTGTCATCCCATTTTCAGGTTGAAAAAGGAATAAAATAAACAAAAACATAGAATTTTTTATTGTTTTATTTAATGTTCCTCATGGGGAAACATGAGATGTTACATCTACTTGTTTGCCGTTTTGTTTAAAATAAATAGAAATTCTGCCAATCCAACTCATTCCAACTATCTATTTTCATGGCTATATGTTTGCATATTTTACCCAGCCATTCTATCACTAATAAATATTCATCATAATTCCACAATTTTATAATAAAAAATGCAATAGTCAAAATGAAAACAATGTGGTTTACATTCATATCCTGTCATTTTAATTGCCCTATAGTTGAAGAACTAAAAGGCAGAAAAACCCTGAATGCTCCCTGGCTTGTGAAACCAGAGGACTAGTTTAGAGGCTTCAGGAATGCTTGTTGTCCCATGCAAATCAAAGAAGGGGAAGTCCGATGATGTAAGTTCATCACTAGCCAATAATGTAAGTCCCTCATCATTCAATGATGTATCACCATCTGATGATGTAGGTCTATCACCATCTGATGATGTAGGTCTATCACCATCTGATGATGTAGGTCTATCACCATCCAATGATGTAGGTCTATCACCATTCAATGATGTAGGTCCATCACCACTGATGATGTAGGTCTATCACCATCTGATGATGTAGGTTCATCACCACCAGATGATGTAGGTTCTTTGCCACACACTACGCACTTTGCAGTTCCTAGCTATCAAGGCTAGAGAACTTATCGCACTACTAACTCTAATAGATTCCCCAAACCATACACATTCTGGAATTCTTTAAATTTGAATAAAAACCAAAACCAGTGATTTGCAATTGATTTTATAAACCATAAAATGAAGAAATGATTTCAATATCCCCTTTTTAATGGTATCATTACACTGATAGAGTAACCAGTTTAGAACATCACCAAAAAAGGAAGAAAGAAAGAAAGAAAGAAAGAATGGAAGAAAGAAAGAAAGAAAAACATTACATACAAATATTCCCAGTGCATAAAATTTATGCATTAAATAGTCACAGATCAAATTCTGACCATGATGAAGTAAAATCAGTGTAGATAATTCAGGAAATAGACGTCACCACAGACATAGATGCAATCATGGAAAACACATAATCAACCCAGTAGGCACAGAAAAGGCCTTTTGAGATCTCAACATATCTTCACGGCATAAACCCTAGAGAGAATACAGGGGGGAGAGTGCATCCTCAACATTCTTGTGGTTGATCACATACAACAAACCTATAGCCAACATCATGATAAACAAGGAAAAATTTAAATAACTCCTACTAATATTAGAAGCAAGATAAGGGTATTTGCCTTTTTGCTTCTATTAAATGTAGTCCCCAAAATCTTAGCTAGAGCAAGAAGACAAACGAAACAAAGCAGATACAATCGAAAAGTCAAAATATCCTGATTACATATAACTATGACTTCAGAATTACTACAGCTGATAAACACTTTTAACAAAGTATCAGGAGACAAAATTAACATATAAAGAAGCAGTAGATTTTGTATATGCCAGTGACAGACATATTAAGAAAGAAATCAGAAAAAAAATTCTACTCACAGCACTCTCAAAAAGTACTACTTTGGAATAAACACCAGGAAGTAAAAGGTGTCTGCTGTGAAACCTTCAAAAACTGAAGAAGGTAATTGAGAGACACTGGAAGATAAAAAGTTCTTCCACTCCTAGAGTTCAGAAGTATTAATAGCATGAGCATACTGGTCTCACCAAGTTCAGTCCATAGATTTAGCACACTCCCAGTCAAAATTCCAGCCCCATGTTTCATGGAAGTAGAAAAACAAACAAAAAAATTAAAATTCATAGGATACATGAAATATGCCACATAGCCAAAGCAATCCTGAGAAAGGAGAATTAATGCTGGAGGTGTTATTCTCGCTGATTCCAAGGTATACAACAAAGACATTGCAGTCTAAGATTGCTTTCAACAAACAGTGCTGGGAAAGCTGGATATCTACACAGAGAACAAAACGATTTTTCTCTCATTGTCTTAGTTTCTTTTCCTATTGCAGTGATAAAAAGCAAAAAACAACAACCTCAGACCAAACAAATCAAAGAAAACCAAACCAAACAAACAAACAAACAACAAGAACAAGGACATCAATATAACAAAACTTAGGGAAGAAAGGATTTATTTTGGTTCATGGTTCCAGGTTACTGGCTGCAGTAGTGGAGAAATCACAATGGAAAGGACCTGAGGAATCTGGTTACTTTATATTCATGGTCAAGAAGCAGAGATGAACATGTGTTGCTGCTCTATTCAGGCAGTCAAGCATCCTGGCTAAGAAAAGGCGTTACCCACTGTGGGTGGGTTTTTCCTCTTGAACTGACACAATTAAGATTTCCTGTCAGCCACAGCCAGAAGGCTAGTAGCTCCTCTCTGGTTCTAGATGCTGTCAATTTGACCACACTGACCATCACAAATGTAGAAATCTTTGGCCATCTAAACACTTAAGCATCAACTTTAATGCTCCAATGTTTTGAAAGTTCCTCTGGCAAATAAATTATTCCATTGTCCTGAACTCAACTGTGCTTAGTTTTGTGGATATTCTACCAGATTCTTGTCAGAATAAGTACAACACAATAGTTCCTGGCCAGGTTCCTAATAGAGGCTGTGTTCCCTTCTGAAACCTTACTAACTAAGCTTCTACTGCACATGCTCCTCTCAGTGTTAGTGTTTTTGTTCTGTGTTTTGATTTGGAGTTTTCTTCTTGTTGTTGTTTTGGCTCCCAATAGAATAGTCCATTAATTTTTCTTTACAGGTTTCAATGGGTTTTCTATGGCCAAATCATAAACCCTTTTACATTTCTCTCACAAAACATTTCCAAAGGCCTAAGAACCACATTATCAACATTGGCTATCTGTCTTGTTACTGATGTCTGTCTTAATTTCTTTTTCTGTTAATGCTATGATAAAACACTCGAACACAAGAATCTTAAGGGAGAATTTGTTATTTTGGATAACTGTTCCAGGTTACAGTTTGTCATGGTGCTAAGTCACAGTGTCAGGAGCTTGAAGGAGCTAGTCATGTCATCTGTAGTCAGGGAGCAGAAGGACGTACAGTGCTGTTCAGTTCCTTCTCTACATATACACCATCAGGATCCAAGCCAGAGAGCGGTGCCATCCACTGCAGTAGTATCTCCCCACCTTAAGTGATGCAATCAAGACAATTCCGCACAGGCATGCTCAGAATCCATCTCCTGCTCTGCTGAGTGGACAACACTAACCATCACACTTACCCTAAGCCAAGATTAATTCCAAATACATCAAAAGACTTCAACATAAGACCTAAAACTATAAAACTGCTAGAGGAAAAATTGGGGAGTATAAGATGCAAATATAAGCAAAAATTATAAATAGGAGTATGGTTGCTAAAGAAGTAAGGTCATAAGGAGATAAATGGAACATAATGAAATTAAGTTTCTAATATCTAATATAGGAATCTGTTAATTTATTTAAGAGGCAGGCTATATAGCATGAGAGAAAAAAAATTTTAGCAGCTATACATATATCTGACAAAGGATGCATATAGAGTATAAATAAGTCAAAAAACTAAACATCACAAAAATTGTGATTTATTTAAAAATTAACTGTGGAAACTAGATGTCTCCAAGAGGAAACATAAATGTCTAATAAAGACTTTAAATAGTTTCAATACCCTTAGACATCATGAAAATTAAAATTACTTCCCACCATGGGAATCAGTGTGGAGATTTTTTAAAAGCTAAAAATATAACACTCATATAAAGTAGCAGGTGCCTGATATAGCTGTCTCCTGAGAGGCTCTGCCAAAGCCTGACAAATACAGAGGCGGAGACTCACAGCCAACCATTGGACTGAGAACACCATCCTCAATGGAGGAGTTAGAGAAATAACTGAAGGAGCTGAAGGGGTTTGCAACTTCATAGGAAGAAAAATATCAACCATTCAGACACCCAGGGCTCTCAGGGACTAAAGCACCAACTAAAGAGTACACATGGCTTGGGCTGCATATGCAGCAGAGGATGGCCTTTTTGGGCATCAATAAGAGGAGAGGCTCTTGGTTCTGTGAAGGCTCCAAGCCTCAGCATAGAGAAAATCCAGGGCATTGAGGTGGGAGGGAGTGGATGGGTTGGTGGGGGGGTACCCTTATAGAAGCAGAGGGAGGGAAATGGAATAGGGGGTTTCTGGAAAGGAAACCTGAAAGGGAATAACATTTGAAATGTGAATAAAGAAAATATCCAATAAAAGAAAAGAAAAAAGAAAAAACTAAAGTAGCAAGAACATTTCTGGGCATAAAACTAAAGGCTGCCATGACAGAGATATTACACATTTAAGGTTATTGTTTCTGTATTCACAATAGATGAGACATAGAATCAAATCAGCCTAAATGTTCTAAATGTCCATGGACTGATGAACCAGTAATGTTACACACACATGGATAATGGAAATATAACACACACACACACAAATACATTATATATATTTATAATATATATATATATATATATATATATATATATATATATTCAACCATATACATATAATATATATGAATTTATTCAACTATAAAAAATGAAATTCACAGCAAAGTGGATATAACTGTAAAACAATATGAATTCAATACTATCCCCAGAAAAACAAACACTATATGTTTTTTTTTTCTTATGCAGGGCTTAGCTTTGAATTGTAATAATTTTCTCGTTAGTCTATAGTGATGATTATTGAGACTAATAAGCAAAAACAGAGGCATGAAGCAATAGTGAGGCATTAAATGGGTAGGGTAAATAGTAAAATTTAGAATATAACAGTAGTAATGGAAAAATATTAGGCATAAATTTTTAAAATGGAGATCGGGGATAGACGGTAGGAGATGGGGGTACAGGAGAAGGTTTAGAAAAATCTTAAAAATATAGAAACCTAACATTTTATAATCTAATTTTAAAAGAGCTGAGAACAAAGGTTAGATAATGCTATGTCCATAAATCATAGATTTGTAAAGGAAAATCCCAGTTCCTGGAGCAGGATTCTAGTCAATGACTTATTTGCAGAGAAGTCCTCAATATTTTCACACCACTATAGAGCATCTTCATTGCTCTTCATCGCCCAGCAGAGCGACAAGTTAAGACTCTGTGGCTGAAGACTCCACACATCTTGGTTGTAGGACACAGAGAGATCAAGTCTGAACTAAGCTAGATATTTTCTGCAGATTAGCTTTTATAGTGCTGCCATGTGCTAGGCAGAGTATTGGGAGTTAAAAGACATGATCAGTGTTATCCTGCTGTGAACTCTACATGCTAAACACCAATGTGCTGTGTAAAGTATGCCCACTGGTGGAATAGTGCTTGGATTTGGGCCCCAATCCATAGGAGGAGGACAAACATTGACCTGGTTAAAATCGATGGCCTGAGAAATCATTAGCCTTAGGGAGGACCTATTACTATTGTTCTGATAAGTGAATATGCAGTCAAACTGCCTTCTAAATTTTTATGCTTATATAGAAAGACCAGTGATACTCTTGAGCCTGGGGAAGAGAGCCTATTTTATGCACTTGACAACAGATAATTCAGACAGACAATCATATCTGGTAAAAGTCTAGGGAATAAGTGATTGTTGAGACCCGAGACCTATGTCAGACTTGCAAGATGTAGGGGATATCATGAAAGAGTGGTAAAAAGAACATAAGAGCCGGAAGAGAGAAAAGGATTGTGTGACATGCTTTCATGGGTACAGAACTAGGTGTTGCAATCATGAGCACAGAAGCTATGGATACTTGGATAAGACCTGTGCTAGACTGGAGCCTGCAACATTTCACCATAGATGTAAATAAATCACAGCAGTTATCTTCTACCTACCCCCACCCAAGCTCAAACAAGTAAGCAAATATAAATAAACTCAGTGGGGAAACATATGGCATGAAAGTAAGAGGGGAGTAGTTGAATGGCATTCAGAGAAAGAGGGAAAGGATAGGCAAGGGTAAGGGGTAAATATATATCACAAATTGTCAAAAATAAATGAAAATTTAAAAATCTGGGAATACATACATACATACATACACACACATACACACTATTTGAAGTCATAATAGTTGCTATAAAATTTTATGACTTGTCTTGCTACAAATTTCCATCTTATTTCTTGCATCTCCCTATATGCTTTAAAAGTGTACATTTTGAAGTCTCCTTTATAATGACTTGCTACGTGCAAAAAACTTAAGGTTCCATTTATGATTCTATTGATTCTATAAAATATTTCCATAGTATATATTTTTCATTATATTTTATCACTATTGGTTATCAGCTATAGTTTGCTTCTTGTTGTTGTGATAAGCACCGTGACCAAAAGAAACCTGGAGAGGAAATAGTTTATTTGCCTTATTGGTGACAATCTACCCTTGAGGGAAGCTGGAGTCAGAGCTCACAGAAGGAAGCTAAGAACAGGAGCTGAAACAGAATCCATGAAAGAATAACTTCTACTACTGGCTTTCCTGCTCCACTGCTCATGTTAAGCAACCATTTTATATAGATAGGCTCAGGTTTCCAGGGCTGGAATTACCCACAATGGTCTGGACCCTCCTAAATCAATCAGAAACCAAGAAGATGGCACCCCACAGATTTGCTGACAGGCCTCTGAAATTAAAGGTTGTCCTCAACCCATTAGTTGAGACTTCATCACTTGGCTGTGCCAAGTTGACAGCTGAAGCTGACTAAAAGAAGCTAATTTGTGAAGAAGTCCGCTAGGAAAAGCTCACATCTATTTTTGAACAGATTTTCAGTTGCCTCTCTTGAGCCACAAGGAGTTCACCTGTCCACACATTCTTTATTAGCACCTTGACTTCGGGTGACTGTAATGGGCAATGCTAGTTATCAATTTGGTTGGACCCAAAGTCAACTAAGATATATGCCTCAGGGTGAATATGTGGTAATATTTCCCAGATAGAGTAACTGGGACCAGGAAGACCTTCCTCCAGAGTGGGCAGCATCTTCTTGTGGCAAACCAGATACCAAGTGGTGGGCTACTTTTTCATACCTGCCTTTACTCCTTGCTGTTGGCCATGTCTACTCTCTTACTGCTGTTACCATTGATTGCTGACACAGTAAGCCAGTTTATTTGGCCTAATTTTCACTGGTGGCCTTTTAGTAATCTCAGGGATAATTCTCCAGGCCTCATTTCCAGACTGGAAGTCTGAGGTCTGAGGCAGCCATTCTCATAGACTAATTATATTTTCAAATGCTTTAGCATGCAGCCAGCCACTAGGACTACCAAACCTGTGTTGTGTACGCCGATATAATAAATTGTGGGGGATTTTTGTTGTTGTAGATATTCATTCTATTGGCTGTATTCTTCTGGAGACTTTGCTAGGATACTGGCCTCACCAGGACTAGTGTAAGGTCAGATGGATCATCTCACTCCATTCCTTTCTTGAGTAAAGAAATCACTCTTTTCTGATTGTTTTAGCTTATCATATACCTTGATGTTTTCAGTGGTCAGGAAAATAGGGAGAGGTTTCCTATCATCCACTCAAGATAATGCCATGGCTTTGCCTTCTTGCTCTAGAAGCAGAGTATTCTGTGTCTTTGCTGCATATGACAACATAAACTCTACTCACCTGAGCAGGTGTGAAGGTCCTTTTCTTAAGACATTTCTTATACTCATGTACCCAAACAACTGCCACCACCTGTTCCTCTTTTAACATCCTTAGTTTTATACACAATAAGGGTATAAGTCCCATAGGTTAGTGACACTCACATATAGATGTGTCCTCAGTCATCATAGGTCGAAAAACTTTATTGCCTTCTCCATCTCAATCAACACCATCTTGTATCTTAACCAATCTACTGACCTGTTCTTGAACTTCAACTACCAGAAGCTTACACATCTTTGTTTCGAGCTTCTTTTACTGAGTATAATATTATGAAGATGCTACTGTGTGTGCCATTCACTTTGACACTTAGTAGCCCCCTGATATGTGCATTTGCAGGGCTGCAATCTTTTCTTCTTTTGAGAAGACTTGGGACAGTTTTTCAGTTTGAGGAAATTATTATATTTTGCAAATGTCTTTGAGTAGACCAGTGCTTATTTCTTTTTCATAGGCTGTATGAGTAGAAAGGTTAGGCTTAACATAGATTTAATTTTGCCAATCCAAGTTACAAAAGCTGTTTTGCTTTACAACTTTGCTATCATCAGGCTTTTTCAGTCCACAAATAATAAATTCTTTTGGAGATTATGGTTTATTTTGTTTATTTATTCACCTATGTTGGCTTTTTGAGACAAATCTCATTGACTTGCTCTAACTCTTGATGTACTCAGGCTGGTCCTAAATTTGTTATGTAGCCAAGGTTAACCTTGAAGTCCCAATCCTTTTACTTCAACTTCCTGAGGATGATTGCTTATTTTAACTACTTTGAATCAAATTAACAAAAACAAATGTTTAGAGTTTTTAATATAAATTAAATAAGATATATAGAGAAACAAAATCTTAAGCATTGCATGATACAGGGACAATAACCCTTATTTATAAGATGAGAAAAGTAACCTGCAACAATATAATTCTTGATTTATGAATATTATTTGTCCATCAGTAATGGTTCCCTCCACATGGACCTTCAGGACTTGCTCAGTATTCATTCCTTTAACATGCTTCCCTGGATCTCAGACTGCAATTATCGCTCCCATTCCCTGTGTATTTTGCAAACAATCTATAATAATTACACATATGGAATATGGGCAGTGTCTGCCCCCTGTCCAAAGCTGTGAGCACTGATGTTCCATTCACATTTATGGCCTGGCTCTGGTAAAGAGTTTGAGCCCATAATTAGTATTCCAAAAATATTCAGGAGCATGAATGAGAGAATAAATGTCTCTCCAAGTAGACACAGTGGCCCTGAATTAAATTTGTTTCATTTCATAGGCATGAAATAAATGTCATCACTAACCAATTTATGATCAAGTAAGAAAACTCTCAGTTGGTGCCTTGAAGCACTTATAAAACAAGCTTGGCAAAGCAAGAGCAAACCATTTCTAGGTGTTTGAAAGGAAATTCTCTACCTCTTTATGAAAAAAAATTCTTTCTCTAAGTTCCACATGAATGGTACCAGTTATACAACCTGAAAACAGTGACAGGGAACACAGTAAGTAGCACAGGGAGACCTGTTTGTGTATCTTTCACATATGATGTAATTTCCCTTTAAAACGTACGCGTACACACACACACACACACACACACACACACACACACTCAATGCTGCTGTAGACACTAGAGGCTTCAAAAGACTCAAAGGTTTTCTTCTACTCTCTTCCTTCTCTCCTTCCCTTCTCCTCCTCTTCTCCTTCCTCTTCCTCCTCCTCCTCCTCCTCCTCCTCCTCCTCCTCCTCCTCCTCCTCGTACTCTTCCTTCTGTATTTGTGTCTTGGGAGATTTTCTCCTCTGTTCAAGTTCATGGCAACAGAATTCTAGGAACAGAATTCTATAGCTTCCAATAGACTTTTTCGTGGTGGGCAAACTCTCATGGTTGGAAGGACTTTGTATTTTTTTCCAGAACATCTCAGAGCCTGGGCATTCAGTTTTCTTTGCTAATTTTTCTTAAGATGCTAGCACTCATGTCAGCATGTGTGGCAGCTCCATCTGCTGTAACACTTTGTTTCCTAACATTCTACTTAAATCTAGATATACAGTACTGCCTCTCTATTGATTTGACACCTCCTCCACTGCAGATGCTTCTCAGCTTGAAATGTGGCTACATCCAAAACACCCACAATAAGCAGAGTATTTATTTATAACATGCAGCTCACCAAACATCTTAGGTTCACCTAGACTGTATTAAATATAATCAGAATATGTAGGGTTGGGTTGAAACTTTTAAATTCTACCTCTTACAGGCCCAGGACTTTTATACTTCACTCTCTCAAATCTGCCCCTTTGCAAAGAACCAACTCTGACATTAAATGAATAAACAAGCAGACTACCCATGACCCTACCCCCTTCTTTATTATAGTAGCAATCTTCAATAATGAAAAATCTGTAAACGTTGAGGGTTTATATTTTGTAATGTCATTTCCACTTGGAATTTTTAAAGAAAAAAGCAAAACTTGAATTCTTCCTAGGAAGGGTTTTCTCATACTCTTTCATGTAAGTTCCACCTTTGAGGATCAACCCACTTCTGGGGAGATGTGCTGCTATTTAAACGGCTTGAGCCATCTTGTTCTTCATTAGGAAGGACATAGAGAAAGTGGACAGCTCCTGAGTAAGCCATTTTAGTCTATATCTTCAATTATAATTCTCTTACTGACAGAGAGGATACTGGTCTTCATGTACTCAGAGAAATGGTAGCTTTGTTTTACTGCTGTTACTGCTTTCTGAGGTTTTTTTCACCTTAGCAATGTTCAGATTGAAAGGAAGCAAACAAATCCAACTTCCCAGTCACACACCCCAAACATAGTTTGGGACAGCTAAGTTTGAACATCTTCAGAAATGGCTACCTCTGTGATTTGTCTCCTTCTTACAAATGATGCCAATCTAGGCACCTGGGCAGGACACCAGTGCTAGAAAGAACCTTTTCTTCATCAAGCACTGGGATCTACCTCCCTACTGGTTAAGTCTGACTTTCTTGTGCAACTGGTTTTGATCTTTGTGTTATATAGCAAATGGAATGGAAGCAGAGGTTTGCAAAAGGCCTTCACATGAGGGTGCAGTAACTAACTGCATTTTCCACCCAGCTGGACTGGACAGTCAGCTTTATGACTGGACCAAAAATAGATGTTGGGAAAACAACTGGCAATATAACCTGCTAGGTCAGAAAAAAGTCAATACATGAAAGGTCTGGTGAACTAGCCGGCACAGCTGATATCTTCGGTACCAAGAGGAAATGGAGTACTGATAAATTCTGGATCTGGGAAAGTATTGGTTGGCTATCCCACCTGTGGCTGAAACTCTACACGCCAAGGAGTCATAAGATAAAGAATCTTAATCTGTTTGGTTTAAATGCAGAATTTGGGAAAGGTAGATACACTAGAACTCTCTAGTGGAAGACTGAAACATGCTTTACACCTCTACTGTCTACAGCAGGCAATAGATTCTCAGGAAGAAATAGCCTTAGGAAAAAATAACAAAAGCAAGTTGTATAAAAGCACAAATTCAGATATGTTATAGATACAACTGGCAGCTTTGTTCCCATTCCTCTAGTTCCAGTGTGAATATTGAGATTTGATTCTTTCTTTCTTTCTTTCTTTCTTTCTTTCTTTCTTTCTTTCTTTCTTTCTTTCTTTTTGTGAGAGACATGGGATTAAGCAGGAACTCTAAAAAGTTATCAGGGATTGTTACTACAAATATATTAATTCATTTACATGATTGATAGACTAATGGATTACCTAGAGAGCAGATCTGTTGTAAAAACCCAAGCCATGTGTTTCCTGTCACTTGACATATGGCTCCCAACAATACCTTAGGACTGTTTTTGAGAAGTCCATCATTAGATGTGTCCCTTCAACTTTGGGCTTCACCCATGAGAAAAATAAACTTCTCTTTAAAATAACTGATTTAACTTGTGATAATCTGTCAGCAACAGAAATGAACAAAGCTAAGAAAATTGAAGCTACACATTTAAATTACTCATTTAAGCTTACAAAACGGGTAGGTGAGAATCTGCGCGTTGCTCCAAATCAGTCTGTGATTTTTAAACCCAACTCTCTAATATAATGATCACTTGTCAAAATTTTTGGCCTTTAACCATGGATCTCAAGGAATGTTCTGTAAAGTCAGTATTAAAAATAATCTTATTTCCATACAATGATTCTTTAAAACTACTTCCTAAAGCCAAGTCTTTATAAACAGTTACACATGATGTCAGCAAAACATTTCTAGCCTACCATTTCTTCCATAGAGTCACCAGGAAGCAGGAAGAATTGTCAGCACCAGTTCTGTTAGAAATGTGGGAAGCAGTTTCAGGTTAACAGCAACCTTGCAAATGCTGAATCAAGAATAAGGCAAGCCAGGCATGGAAGTGCTTGCCTGAAATCACATTTCTTAACAAGGTGAGGCAATAGAAACCCTTGAGATCAGCCTGAGCCACAAGGTGTGCCTCAAACAAAATCAGAAGCACACAAAGTTTGATGCCATTTTCAATGGGAAGTAAAGTGTGCACAAACCTTTTATTTGCTCTTTCCTTGTTCCTTCCAATAGAACTGTCTGGAGGACTGGAGACTATAAAAATTTGAGCAGTGATAAGCAAAACATAGGGTAGAAAAACAAGACAGATGTCACTTTGCAAATATCAGCACAATACAAGAACCTCTTCTCAAACAATGAAGCTACAGAGATCAAATCAGAAATGAAAGTAGAAACTCACAGGAACAAAAAACATCACATGGTACTAGCACAACCAAGCCCTCCTCCCAAAGACCATATAACCTGAATGAAATAAATTCCAAAAAGCTGGAAGTACATATGGCCACTCAGGAAAAAACAGAAACACTGTTTCTTACCTGTAAAGTCAAAATAGCTAAACAAAAGTTAAGAACTAGGCTTATTGTTGCTGTAACCAAACTTTCTTATGTATATGCTTAGATTCTTATGTGAAGGCAACTTGTTAGTAATATATCAGTTTACAAACTGGCATTTTGCTATATGTGCATAGCAGAATGTCTTTCTTTATACAAAATATTACACTGAAATGTTCCTTCACATTTCTAATTTGACTTTTCTTATTTGATAATTTTATATACATGGATGTAATGCATTCAGATTACCATCTTCTCTACACCCTCCTTTATCCACCATTCTAATCAGTTCTTTTATCTCTACCAGTCATTTTCTTAAATTCATGACTTTCCATTTTCCTTTGTGACCCATTTTTTTTTTAAACAGGACCATGTCTGTAGCCACTCAACTGGGACTCTCCATGAGAGCCTCTTGGCATCTTCAGCGGGCACATAACTGAAGGCAATGACTCTCCTTGAATCTATCAGTAGAGGATACTTCACAGTAAGGTTACCTGAAGCCCATCTACCATCCATGACAGAATGGCGATCAGCCCATTCTTGTACATACTCAGTACAGGCATCCACAACAGCCATTAAGTTTGTGATTGCAATGGCAGAGGCATGCTAATAAATGGCCTTTCATGATCCTCCTATCTTTCAGCCATTTCCTTGTTTCTGCTTTTTCATATATAATAATCCCTGAACTTTAGAAAGGATGATATACATGTCTTTAAAACCAAGCGAACATCTGCCACTTCAGCCCCTGTATCCACCACTGCTGGCTGGAAAGATAGGCTCGCCGAGAAAAGCTAAGAGTATTATCTGTCCATGGGAACATAAGTAGGTTTTTAGAAGGCATCCTGGTACTTTATAAATTTGCTAAAGAAGAGTATCCAGTTTTCCCCTAGGGGTTTCTTTTTTGATTTACAGTTCCAGACACACATTCTCTTCTTTAGTGTAGGTTCCAGATCCCATCAGAGAGGAATTGGTTATGCCATACCTATAATGACATTGTTGCACAAGTGGGCCCCTCCTACCTGGCTAGTTGGTCTTATAGATTATAGATGATAGTGTACATAGCTGAGTAAGACCAGCGATGTCTTTGTCTCCATGCAGACTACACCACATTCTTGGGCTAGGTAACTGTCAGAGAAAAAGTGTTCAGTGCAGTTTCACATTGATTTTTATCTATTATACATCCAAGGTGCATGGTGTGCCCAGAAATAGGGCCCTATATTATCACAAATCCTTAAACTCTTTTACATAGTAGAAAGGAGATCCTTTTCTGGCAGTTGGTCACAGTTGGTTACACAATCACACAGGCATTCAAGGACATCAAAGATAACTGTAAGAAAATGATTACAACTAGTGTAGATTCGATAGTCTCAACAAATGCTAGCAAATTGACTGTGACAGCACATTAAAAAATCATAAATTGTGACAAAATGGCATTTTTCATTAAATATTAAGGTGTTATGATGCACAAAACTCTATGAATACACTAAGGTTTATCCTCCTCTTCTCTTGTCCCCGAACTCATCCAAAGTGAGCCTACCTCCCCTGTCTAAGGCCGGTCCTCCTTTATTCAAGGATCTGTCTGTCCTCCCTCCACCTGGCTGTTCCTGTACTTAATGCGCACTCTCTGGTCATTAATGTCTACTGAGAAAATAACAGCTTCTCCTTGTCAAGCTTGGCACCTTATAACAAACAATATTGTAGCAAACTGAACATAACTTCCAGCAGTGGTAAGATCACTAGAGAACACTGAGGAATAAAATATACCACTAAAGTATAGCCCAACATTTTCTCCAATATGTATAGCCAGATGTATCCAGGTTCCTAAGAAAAAAGTATGTGTGAAATTTAAAAAAAAATACCTCTTAGGGACCAAGTTATATGGCAGCTGTATTAATTATTAAGATCCTAAGGTAAATATAGTTTGAAGACCCATGATCAACTTTAAATTTTACATTAATGGATTTATGAAGGGACACACTTACTTTTCTACTTTTAGAAAAGAAAGCTAAGAATGCTTTGTCATTTTCAATGGGCGGGTCATCAATAATGTGCCACATAACAAAGTTTAGTTCAGTGACAGAATATGCAACAAAGTGTTCGCAGATTATAATGGAGCTGAGGTATTTCTATGGCTTAGTGGCTTCTGTGCACCTTTTTCATTCAGAGATGCTTAGATGCACAAATATGTGTCATGGTGTGTTTGCCACCTACAACACTCAGGGCACTTCCATGCTTTGGGTATATATACACATATACCTGTATATAGGACTATGTATGCTCTATCATGTTAGGATGATCATGGATTCACTCAACAGTGCCATCTTCAGATTATACCCCAATCAGCTCAGGACAAAAAGCATGTAGGGCCTCACCTTCAAGGATGAGCCTACAGTAAATCAAACTTAAACCAGCCACTTTTCCTACAGATGCTCACTCTAGTTCCACAATTTGCACTGGGCTGTGTTCCTGTATCATTTGCTTTCATTCTTTGCTAATCGGGTTACATTTTTAAACTATGGAGTGATGAAAAGGAGGATAAAGATGAGGATGCTGGAGCAAAGCATGTTTGTGGTAAAGCCAATTGGCTTCTTAGGAGAACTTAGTTCCCTTTGTCCATCCCTTCTATTGTCAACACCAGCAGTGATGCTGAGTATGAAGTAGCTTTCATCTGAATCTGTAGTTGAAGGATTTGGGCACTAGATGGCGAGTCAGTCCAAGTCATGGATGAATATTCAAAGTTTGAGGGCAAAGAGAGGGGTCAGTCTTCATAAGAAATCAAACAAGGAAAACCTAAAATTGAAAATCTATAGGGTGGTCTTCTTAGAGTCCAGTCATACCAGGTGTGATGACTAGTTTTGGCTGTCAATTTGGCTACATTTGGAATTAAGTGAAGCTAAGAGGCTGGGCACAGCTGTGAGGGATTTTTTTTCTTAATTGAATTATTTGAAGTGAGAAGATAACTTTTAATGAGATCTCGAGGTGGGAAGCTCCACCTGTAATCTGGGCCATACCTTCTGGTGACAGCCGGTGTAAAGGACATGGATGAAGGGATTTTGTCTTCTTGCATTATGTTTGTCACCTGCGTTAGAGCCTATTCAGGAATCTAGTGCATACTGAAAACCAACTGGGACATTCAGCCCTGTGGACTGGAAAAACGTGTGTGTGTGTGAGTGTGTGTGTGTGTGTGTGTGTGTGTGTGTGTGTGTGTGTGTGTGTGTGTGTGTGTGTGCTAGCATATGTATGTGTTTATACATATATATTCTTTCTATGAATTCCTTTTATCTAGAGGTCCCTGGTTGATACACCAGAGTAACAAGACTCTCTAGAAGAAAGGAGGCTAGATGCATGGTCCTCAGTCTACACCATCCCATCTCTAAACATCACAAAATCAAAACTCCACAAAAACCACAATGTAGTATTGTCTTAAACATGACCTTCTGCTCTTCAATTTTAAAATACTTACTTTTTTCCTTTTTTTCCCTTACTGCTTTATTTTAAAACAAGAGGGATACATTTACAGATTTTTAAAGGCATTTTGGCATAACATTATGTGAATAATTTTGTAAGAACTTAATTCTTTTGGAGGTTTGATAGCAAGCATAGAAATCCCACTAGTTACCATAAGCATGAAGTACATGTAGGACAGAATGTAACAGGGAAACAGATTTCTTGATGGGTATAGAATAAGCATAATGAACTGTGAATAACAAAAATTGCCACAAGGTTATTATCTTAGCTCTTGGATTATTAATGATTTGAGGTCCAGGTATACCACACTCTGAGAGGGTGCTATGCTTTTATTTTTTCCTCAGGACTGAGGCTTTAATTTTTAATTTTTAATTTTTTTGGCCTGTGTTTTTCTTGAGTTTCATATACTCTCTGAGTTGTTTCTGGGGTGTTCAGAGCTTTCTGGGGTTAGTATCTAATTATCAGTGACTGCATATTATGTCTCTTCTTTTATGACTGGGTTACCACACTCAGGATAATATTTTCTAGTTGCATCCATTTTCTAAGGAATTTCATAAAGTCATTGTTTCTGATAGCTGAGTAGTACTCCATTGTATAAATATAACACAATTTTTGTATACATTCATCTACTGAAGGACATCTGGGTTCTTTCCAGCTTCTGGATATTAAAAAAATAAGATTGCTATGAACATTGTGGTGCATGAGTCTTTGTGTATGTTGGAGCATCTCTGGGGTATATGCCCCGAAATGGGATAGCTGGGTCTTAGGTTGTACTATGTCCAATTTTCTGAGGAACCTGTAAACTGATTTTTAGAGTGGTTGTACCAGTTCACAACACCAGCCACAGTGGGGAAGTGTTCCTCTATCTCCACATCCTCTCCAGCATCTGCTGTCATGTGAAATTTTGATCTTAACCATTCTGACTAGTATGAAGTGGAATCTCAGGGTTGTTTTGATTTGCATTTCCCTGATGGCTAAGAATGTCGATCACTTCCTTAGATGTTTCTCAGCCATTTGGTATTACTCAATTGAAAACTTTTTGTTTAGTTCTGTACCCCATTTTTTAATAGAATTGTTTAATTCCCTGGAATCTACCTTATTGAGTTCTTTGTATACCTTGGATGTTAGGACTCTATCAGATGTGAGATTGGTAAAGATCATTTCACGATCTGTTGGCTGCCTTTTGTTTTCTTCACAGTGTCCTTAGCCTTCCTGAAACTTTGCAATTTCATTAAGTCCCATTTGTAGATATTTGACCTTAAAGCATGAGCCACTGGTGTTCTGTTCAGGAAAATTTCTCTTGTGCCTATGTGTTCTAAGGTTTTCCCTACCTTCTCTTCTAATTGTTTCACTGTACCTGGTTTAATGTGGTGATCTTTCATCTACTTGGACATAAGCTTTGTACAAGGAGATAAGAATGGGTCTGTTTTCATTCTTTTGCATGCTGAGTGCCAGTTGGACCAACACCATTTGTTGAATAGGCTGTCCTTTTTCCATTGAATATTTACTGTTCCTTGGTCAAAAATCAAGTGACCATATATGTGAGGACTAATTTCTGGATCTTCTATTCTATTCCATTGATCCATGTGCCTATCTCTGTACTAGTACCATGCAGTTTTAAACATAATTGTCTTGTAATAGAGCTTGAGGTCAGGGATGGTGATTCCTGCAGATGTTTTCTTGTTGATGAGGATGGATTTCACTATTCTAGGTCTTTTGTTATTCCAGATGAAATTTCACATTACTCCTTTCACCTCTATGAAGATTTGGGTTGGAATTTTAATGGGGATTGCATTGAATCTGTAGATTGCTTTTGGTAAGACAGCCATTTTTACAATGTTGATCCTTCCAATCCATGAGCATGGGAGATCTTTCCATTTTCTGAGATCTTCCTCGATTTCCTTCTTTAGAGATTTAAGTTCTTGTCATACAGATCCTTCACTTGCTTAGTTAGAGTCAAACCAAGGTATTTCATATTGTTTGTGACTATTGTGAAAGGTATCTTTTCACTAATTTCTTTCTCCGCATGCTTGAACTTTGAGTAGAGGAAGGCTACTGATTTATTTGAGTTAATTTTATATCCAGCCACTTTGCTGAACTTGTGTATCAGCTGTGGAAGTTCTCTGGTGGAATTTTTTGGGTCACTTACGGACACTCTCATGTCATCTGCAAACAGTGATGTTTTTACTTCTTCCTTTCCAATTTATATCCCTTTGATTTCCTTTTGATGTCTAATTGCTCAGGCCAGGACTTCTAGTACTAGGTTGAATAGGTAGGGGGAGAGTGGACAGCCTTGTTGAGTCCCTGATTTTAGTGAGATTGCTTCAAGTTTCTCGCCATTAAGTTTGATGTTGGCTATTGGTTTGCTGTATATTGCTTTTATTATGTTTAGGTATGGGCCTTGGATTCCTGTTCTTTCCAAGACTTTTAACATGAAGGGGGGTTGAATTTTGTCAAATACTTTTTCAGCATCTAGTGAAATGACCATGTGGTTTTTTTCTTTGAGTTTGTTTATATGGTGGATTACATTGGTGGATTTCCATATATTAAACCATCCCTGCATCTCAGGGATGAAGCCTACTTGATCATGGTGAATGATCATTTTGATGTGTTCTTGGATTCGGTCTGCAAGGATTTTGTTGAGTATTTTTGCATCAATGTTCATAAGTGAGATTGGTCTGAAGTTCTCTTTCCTTGCAGGGTCTTTGTGTGGTTTAGGATCAAGGGTTCTTGTGGCCTCGAGAAATGAGTTAGGTAGTGTTTCATCTGACTCTATTTTGTGGAATAGTTTGAAAAGTATTGTCATTAAGTCATCAATAAATTTCTGATAAAATTCTGTACTGAACCCATCTGGACCTGGGCTTTTTTTGGTTGGAAGGCTTTTGATGACTGCTTCTAATTCTTTAGGTGTTATGTGATTATATAGATGGGTTACCTGGTCCTGGTTTAACTTTAGTATCTGGTATCTGTCTAGGAATTCATCCATTCCCTCCAGATTTTCCAGCTTTGTTAAGGATTTTATTGTAGGATCTTAGGATTTCTTGAATTTGCTCAGTTTCAATTGTTATGTCTCCACTTTCCTTTCTGATTTTTTAATTTGGATACTCTTTCTTTGCCCTCTAATTAGTCTGGCTAAGGGTTTATCAATGTTGTTAATTTTCTCAAACAATCATCTCTTGCTTTTGTTGATTCTTTGAATGGTTCCTTTTGTTTACTTTTGGTCAATTTCTCCTCTGAGCTTGATTATTTCTTTCTTTGTACTCCTCTTTGGTTTATCCGCTTCTTTTTGTTCTAGAGCTTTCAACTGTGCTGTCAAGTTGCTGGTGTATACTCTCTCCAGTTTCTTTTTGGAAGCACTCAGAGCTATGGGTTTTCCTCTCAGTACTGCTTTCTTTGCATCCCATTAGTTTGGGCATGTTGTGTTTTCATTTTCATTAAATTCTAGAAAATCCTTAATTTCTTTCTTTATTTCTTCTTTGACCCTGCTATCATTTAATAGAGCATTGTTTACTTTCAATATGTATAGGGGATTTTTGTTGTCTTTGTTGTTATTAAAGACCAACCTTAGCCCATGGTGATCTGATAAGATGCATGGGAGTATTTCAATTTTTTTATAACTATTGAGGCTTGTTTTGTGACCAATTATATGGTCAATTTTGGAGAAAGTTCCCTGAGGTGCTAAGAATGAGGTGTATTCTTTTGTTTTAGGATGAAATGTTCTGTACATGTCTATTAATTCCAATTGGTTCATAACTTCTGCTAATTTCATGGAGTCTTTGTTCAGTTTCTGCTTCCACGATCTATCCATTGATGAGACTGAGGTGTTGAGGTCTCCCATTATTATTGTGTGGGGTGCAGTGTATTTTTTGAACTTTCGTAGGGTTTCTTTTATGAATATGTGTGCTCTTGTATTTGGAGCACACATGTTAAGGATTGAGAGTTCCTCCTGATATATTATCCCTGTAATGAGTAAATAGTTTCCTTCCTTATCTTTTGTTAAAAATCTACTTTATTTGATATTAGAGTGGCTATTCCAGCTTGTTTTTTGGGCCTGTTTTCTTGGGAGATTTTTCAACCTTTTTCTCTGAGATATTGTTTGTCTTTCTCTCTTAGATGAGTTTTCTGTATGCAGCAAAATGCTGGATTCTGTTTATGTATCCAGTCTGATAGCCTGTGTCTTTTTATTGGGGAATTGAGTCCATTTATGTTAACAGATATTAATGAATAGTGGTTGCTGTTTCCTGCTATTTTTTCTATTTTGAGGTAGAATTGTGCCTGTGTGTCTTTCTACATTTAGTTTTCTTCCTTAGTTATTTTCTTGTTTTTACTAGGATGTATTTACCCTCTTTGTATTCGGTTTTCCACCTATAATTCCTGGTAGTGCTGGGTTTGTGGTTAGATATTGTGTAACTTTAGTTTTTTCCTGGAATATCTTCGTCTCTCCATATATGGTGATTGATAGTTTTGCTGTGTATAGCAGTCTGGGCTGACACTTGTGTTCTCTTAGGGTCTGCATGATATCTGTCCAGGCTCTTCTAGCTTTCATAGTCTCTGTTGAGAAATCAGGTGTGATTCTGATTGGTCTGCTTTTATATGTTACCTGACCTTTTTCCCTTACAGCTTTTAGTATTCTTTCTTTGCTTTGGGCACTTGGCGCTTTGACTATTATGTGTCCGGAGGAATTTCTTTTCTGGTTCACTCTATTTGGAGTTCTATAGGCTTATTTTATGCTCATGGTTGTCTCATTCATAAGAGTCGGGTAGTTTTCTTCTAGGATGTTGTTGAAGATATTTACTGTGCCTCTTAGTTGATATTCTTCACCCTCTTCTATTCCTATTATCCTTAGCTTTGGACTTCTCATTGTGTTCTGGATCCCCTGGACATTTTGGTTTAGGAGCTTTTTGTCTTTTACATCTTCTCTGACTGTTTTGTCTATGTTTTCAATGTTGCTTTCAGCCCCTCAGATTCTCTCTTCCATCTCTTGTAGTCTGTTGGAGATGCTTGCATCTGTGACTCCTGATTTCTTTTTTAGGTTTTCCAACTCCAGGATTGTCTCTTATAATGTTTTCTTTATTGTTTCCATTTCCATTTTAAATTTCTTCTTCAATTCCTTCATCCCTTTTTGTTCTGTTTTTCTCTAGTTCTTTGATTTTTTTGAGTGTTTTTTTGTGTTTTCTCTTTAAAAGCTTCTATTTGTTCATAGTTTTTCTCCTGTTTTTTTTTTAAGTGAATTATTCACACTCTTCTCAAAGATCTCCATCATCATCATCTTGAGGTATGGTTTCAGGTCTGAATCTTCTTTGTCTGGAGTGTTTGACATTCTGCTGCTTGTTGTGATGGGAGAGATGGGTTCTGAGGTTGCCAGGTTGTCTTTGTTTCCATTGCATACGTTCTTTTGCTTTCCTCTTGCCATCTTGTTGTCTGTGATTATATATGGTCTTGTTGTCAGTGATTGGTTCTCATCTCTCCTGTGTATCTGGCCTGTGTCCCTGGACCTCTGCTGTTTTAGGTGGCAAATTGCTTGAGCTTTGGTCTGCATGCAAGGGTCTCCTGTGCAGAATCTGAGTCCCTAAGGCAAAGTTCCTGCTCCCCTGGAGCAACTGGAGGGCAGTTCCTACCATGTGCTAGGCCTAGCCCTCTCTGTGCCCTGGCTACTGACAGTGCAGTCTTGCTAGGCTTGTGTCCCTGGATCTCTGCTGTTCACTGTGGCAAATGGCCTGAGCATTTGGGCTGCAATTCATGGATTTCTGGGCAGATACCAAGTCCTTATTTCAGAGTTCCTGCTCCCCTGAACCAATCGGGGGCCTGTGCTTTCCGCACACTCAGCCCAGACCTCTCTGCACCCTAGCCACTCAAGGCACAGTCTTACTAGGCCTGCGTTTTTGGATCTTTGCTCTTCTGGGTGGCAAATGGCTTGGGCGTTTGGTAATTTAAAGTACTTATAAAGGCTTGGTTAAAATATGGAAGAGAATCATTCCCCTAAAGGCTGGAAATATGAATCAACTTCTGGCAAGTGCTTCTCCAGCGGATGCACTGTGCAGTAAGGGGGTACATACTTCAAGGATGGACACTGGCCTTTGCCTCTTGTTCTAAATGCTAACCTTGGTCTCATCAGTACTCATATCCTTAGTCCTTAGAGATCACAACCCACAGGTCAAGAATGGAGTAACCCTGATTCTCTAAAATAGAACTACTGGGGTTGACCTTCTATCTAAGAGGTCATTGGGATGGAGTAGACACAGGGTCTAGGTTGTCAGCATCCACTCTTCAGAGTCGGAATCAGTAGAAGGAAGTTTAAGAACATGCAATTCTTCTCTGATTCTCAGTGCTCTGGCTATTCAGGACACCATTAAGTTTTACAGATCCAATCCTTATTCTAGGCATGCAAGAATGACTTTGAGGGAGTGGGAATGTCAGACTCTCTAGGATTCATCAGAATAAACCTGAAGGAGAAGTATAGAGGAGTGAGAGGAGACCTTGTGTTATGCATGGATTTAGTTGCGTGGATGTAGCCTCTCTCCAGCATGCATCTTTGATGGCACACCTTCCTGCATGGCACTGTTGCTAGATGTGCTGGTTTGCTTTCATTGTCAACTTGACACAACCTAGAGTCATCTGGGAAGATTAATTAATTAAGAAATTGCCTAGATAAGATTGGACTCTGATCATGTCTTGATTGATGATTGGGAGGAACCAGCTCACGGCAGATGGCAGTATCCCTAAGTGGATGTCTGACTGCATAAGAAAGCTGCTTGGGATGAGTCAGGAAGCAGTGGTCCTCCACAGTTCCTGCCTGCAGTTTGTTGTCTTGAGTTTATGTTCTGACTTCCCTCAATGATGTGCTAATGTGCTGTGACTGGGCAATATAAACTGAAATAAACCCTTTCTGCCCCCAAGTGGCTCTAATCATGGATTTTTATCACAGCAATTGAAATCAGGCTAGACCATAATGCTAAATAAGTAATTTTCCCTCTTGTTAGACCTTAAATCCATGTTTGCTATATGCTGGCTCTGTGTTTAGCACACCAGTTGGGCCAAATCGCTTGTTTCTGCTTCTGCTCCCACAAAATACTTGGCAAAGGCAACTTAAGGAAGGGATGGCTATTTTGGTTCATAGTTTGAGATGACACTGCTTATCATGATGGGCAATGAGCACAACAGTTGGAGGCTGATCAGATTGTATCAAAGTAAGGTAGAAAAAGAGAGATGAAAGCTAATGCTCAGATGGCTTCCCCCTTTCCCCTCTTCAAGTGCAGTCTGGGAACCAAGCTTGATAGATGGTACCATCCACATTTAGGTTTGACCTTCCACCACTTAGTTATAACTTTCTAGAAAGAGCTTCATATACATGCCTGGAAGTAAACACCTTAGGTGGCTCTAAACCCAATCAAGTTAATTACTAAGATTAACCATTAAGGGCTGGAGAGATGACTCAGTGGTTAAGGACACTCACTGTTTTTCCAGAGGTCCCAAATTCAATTCCCAGTAACCACATGGTGGGTTGCAATCAGCTGTACTGTGATCTGATACTCTCTTCTGTTGTGTCTGAAGACAGTGACAGTGGTCTCACATACATAAAATGAATAAATCTTAATAAAGATTAACCATTAAAATGTCATCAAAAATGTATCTCAACCTAGAACCTATCAGTTAAGCCTTCTTTGAAAAGCATTTAGAGATAGCATAAAGGAAATAATTTCCACATGAGATCATTCTGAATCACCCACATACCCCTAAACAACCAAGTGTCTTCATGAGTAATGGAGAAGACACAAGTAGAGATAAAAATAATGCTTCCATAGAGCAGGAAGCCAAATATGGTTGACACTCACCAGAAGCTAATCAGGAAATCAGAAAAGATTCCTTCTGCAGAATGTCCAGAAGGATGGAAGGGTTGATTGTCAACACTCTGAGTCTAGACTTTGCCTTCAAAACTGCCAGAGAATGAACTTAAGCTGACTGAGTGCCACAGTTGGGGTAATTTTGTCACTGCTCTTTCTCCTCAACATTTCCACAGCTTCCATAGCAAGTTGTTCTAAGTCTGCTGTAGTCTGTGGCTAGCTAAGTATGTGAAATATCAGCTCAACTCTGCTGAATAAACCCAAATCTGCAGCTGATGTAACAGCTAGCATTTTAGTAGAGTACATTAACGGGTGAAGTCATACAGGTTAGGTATATCAGACAGGTATGTTGTCTGACATTAGAATTTTTCCACACTATGCATTTGTTGATGTGATATGAAATTAGTTCTAACTTTGCCAAGTAAAATCTATGTAGAAGTTGATGGTGGTCATGGTGCTGGTAGTGATTATGGTGTATGCATGTGCATGCTTACAACTGTTTACAGATACAGGCATACATGAGAAATAAGCATAGCACTTGTCCAGAATGCTGTCCAACCTCCATTTGTATCTTGTGCTGATAACACCATGTCTACCATCGCTTTAGGGGATACTGGGCTTGGAACAGTTCTGCTGAAAGACTGGGTCTTTGAAACTGATCTGAACTAGGCAGAAACAAATTTGTACAATGTTTTTGTCATAGCTCATTTCATATGCTTAATTATTAAACCCTTAGAAAGTAGAGAGAAAATTTGACACTGACAGTAGCACGAGGAACATGTTTACTTATTTTTTTACAATTTTATTTTAAAAAGAGAGATACATGTACAGATTTTTAAAAGCATTTTGGCATGAAACTATATGAATATATTTTTGTCAGTACTGAATTCTTTTAGAGGTCTGATAGCATGCATTGAAATCTTACTAGTTACCATAAACATAAAGTACATGTAGAACAGAACGTAACATGGAAACAGTCAGAGTTTTCTTGGTGTGTATAGATTAAACATAATTATTTTTGAATACCAAAAATTGCCACAAGGCTATATTCTTAGCTTTTGAATTATTAATGATTTAAGGTCCAGTTGTACCACAGTGTGAGAGGGTGCTATACACTTTTTTTTTTCCTAAGCAGAACTGAGGCTTTCACTTTTTGGCCTTTGGGTTTTTTTTTTTTTTTTTTTTTTTTTTTTTTTTTTTTTTTTTTTTTTTTTTTGAGCTACATATGGCCTGTGAATTGTTTCTGGGGTATTCAGAACTTTCTAGGGCTAGTATCCAGTTATCAGTGACTGCAGGAACTTGTTTTTGACTGTTATACCTCAACTTGCATACCCTAATAAGTAGTGGGCTCAACCTTCCTGTGCCCTGTGCCAAGATCCTACACTCAGTCTGTTCACTATACTAGTGTGGAGTAATCAGCCTTCCTGTATACCATGCTTGGTACTATGTTCAGTCCTCCCAGAATCTTATTCTATATTATAGGCCTATAGTGCATCCATGATCAATAGAAGAAGGGATATCACTCTAGCATCCATTAAGAGCAGGAGTCATATTTAATAAACAGAAGACAGAGCAAACTGGCGATCACTGAGTATACATTCTCAAGGTTCTGCTAAAATAGAGGCTCTTTGAAATTTAACAGGCAGTTAGCACACAGTGAAGTTACATAGGCAGCATTAGACTAGATGTAGTATCTCAAGTGGTAGACAGATTATTGATTGGGTAGCTCAGTAAAATTTATTTGTCATGCTGTAATTGGTTTGCAGCAGAAACAGAGGAGTAAATTGGTTACAGAGAAGTAGTCTTGAGGTAGGCTCCACCTCACAGGCAAGGTTGCGAGGAGCCTTCCTTTCACTTCTCCCAGTTACAGGAGCCTGCAGTAGTACTAGCCAGATTCACAAACATCTGCAGTACATTCAGTCCCCATGGATCTCTTGGCCCAGTTTGTTTAAATAATGACTTTTGAGCAGATTATTAAGTAGCAATTTGTTTGTAAAAGGCAAGGGCATTATATAATCAAGGTATATTAACTCTTTTATCTAAGGAGAAGCATATCTATATTCGTGCCTACAAAGTATGAGCTACTGTGATAACATTAAGTCATCCTTGGAAAATTTGAGCATAGGAAAGTGTCCACATCTTCCAGATTTTGGGAAAGTTCAAATGCTCTTGTAAAAAGGATATGGAGTCCAGGAAACTCCTAAAATATTTGCAAAACTAGAACTTTTGGACAATCTACTTCTTTAAAATGTTCATTTTATTATGTGGTATACATGTATTTCTGCAAATATCTACAGAAAGCATAGGATTCTCCTGGATCTGGAGTTACAGGACCTGTAAGCTGTCTGACATCTGTACTGGGAACTGAACTCATGATGTCTGAACATTATATGCTTTTGACTGCTGAGCCATTTCTACATAGATTCTAAATTCTTTTCTGATCTATTAAACTATTAGCACATTCATTTTGTCAACTGATTATTTTAATATTCTTAATTTAGAAAATATAAATAATTTAAAGAGAAGATAACAGCTACAGAAATTAAGTTCTATCACTGACATAAAAAATGATATGTGTTTTGTAGAGAAGATTTTGAGCTTAGGTGTTTTGAGAAAATAGGAAGTGACAGTTACTGAATCATAGAGATATAGTTGTCATAGAGGATTAGTCTCTGGACTCCCCAAGGATAACAAGGATGCTCATGTCCCTTACATAATGGTACAGTTTGCATGTAAAACTAAGACTTACCTCCCTATCTTGCCTATTACCTCTAGATTATTTAAAATGCTTCATACATCATGAATACTATGTAATTAGCTGCTTTACTGTGTTGTTTATGGAATAAACACACAAAAAGTCTGTAGGTGTTCAGTGAAGACTTCTTTGGCAGAAATATTTTTAGCTATGGGTGACTGAATCCAGAGATGCAGAACCTGGACACAAAGCATATTTTTTGCCAAGAGTTTGCAAATTAGAAAAGGGAGAAAGATGGCTCCTGGATACAGCTATAGAGAAGCTGACTGGAAAATAGGACGATGTGAATATTATTCAACTTTTGAGGCCACTGGGTGCTTATTACACAAGACTATATCACGCTGGGTCATGTGGTTCAAAAACAAATACAAAGGGGTGCTCAGAGTGCTTTGTTCAGGGTCCTTGGTCTGGTTTCCAGAGGTCACAGAATCGACTGCTTCTTATCCTTGGAGGAGCAAATCACTCAGGCTTGCTTCCTAGCAAGGGATTAGTTCCTGGGCCCTAACTCAGCTGAGGGGAAGCACCGCACACCCAGCAGATAATGCTGTGTACCAGTCTGCTCCTGAGATGGGAAAATTCACATGCTATCAAACCCCATTTCAAATCTCCTGGCTACTCTAGCTATAGCACCACCAGGCTAGGTTAAGCACTCTAGGGACAGAATGGACCTGTCCCATAGCAGATCTCTCCCCTTAAGACTGATCCCATCAGTGCCTAGGTCTTGCTCCTGAGGCTCTGTTTGGAGCATCTCACCTTAATGCTCATGCTTTACTGTCTAAATTTGGAAACGATTACATCCAGGGCTTTCTGTCTTAAGAGGAAGTGCTTTTGCTGGATCAGCCTATTATATTCTCCTACACCTGGGAGTCCCTACTGGAAACTTCTGGGGTTCTCACTGTGGACTACTCTTCACCTGCTCTGCTCATTTCACTGCAGAGACAGATTCCAGACAACTAGGCCCTACTCTGTACCCTAAACATTCTGTCATTTTCCCCACTAGCCAGTCCTAAGCCTGATAGTCAGGGACCACTGACAGGCTCTGTACCCTTAATCATTAAGCAACAATTTTCTAATACAGGTAACACCCCTAAGCCAAGTTAAAAATGAGCATCTCAGTATTATAGATAACAAATGACTTGTAAAAATTTACATGACATTTATATATTAATTAGTACTTACATTATAAACTGCTCACACATGCTTGCAGCTAACCACCGGTCTGAACTCGGGGATCCCAATAAGGTTGCTAAAGAAAGGAGTTGCAATCTCATGGGAAGATAACAACATTATCAACCAACCAAACCGTCCAAAACTCCCATGGAGTAAAACACCAACCTCTGTGCACACATTGAGAGACTCATTGATCCAGTTGCATACGTAGCTGAAGACACCAGTGTCTGACATCAATGTGAGAAGAGGTTTTTGTTCCGGAGAGGACATGTTTTCCTAATGTAGGGCATGCCAAGGCAATGGGGTGGAGAGGGGGATCAGGAGGGAGTGCACCTTTGTGAAGGCAAATGGAGGGGGAGGGGCATCAGAGTAGGGCTAGGTAAAGGGATAACATCTCAAATGTAAATACAGAGTATCTAATTAAAAATATAAAAAACTAGGAGCCCTCTGGGGGTAAAAATAAACTGCCCACACTTTTCCTTCCCTAATAGTACATCACGTAGGGCAGTGCTTCTCAATCTTCTTAATGCTGTGACCCTTTAATACAGTTCCTCATGTTGTAGTGACCCTGTCCTTCAAATTAGTTTTATAACTTTGGTATTGTTTCAAATTGTCATGTAAATATTTGTGTTTTGTGATGGTCTTCAGTGACCCCTGTGAAAAGGTTGTTTGACCTCCAAAGGAGGAACAATCCACAGGTTAAGAACCATCTATATAACAGATTCTTACATCCTGGCAGTGATCATTTTAAGATCTATTATTCTTAAAACAAAGTCATCTGTATAACTTGCTATTTTGTCACTTTTTAAATATATCCACCCTTTCACACAGATCTTTTCCCTAAAGTTAGGTTAAATTATGTATCTAGGAGATTTATAGCTTCCTAGCTGCCCAATGTAGAAGCTGCCAATTGCTAATTATCCCTTTAAAGAAAAATATATTTGCATCATAATATTTTACCTCATCTGGGTTAAACTGCCATCATGAAAGTATGATTGAGGAGTCTTCTCTTCTGGTTGTATAATAATGCTGTGAGATGATTATGTATATATTAAGAGGGGGAAATATATAAATTCCTAGGGTAGAACCTATACATTGATTCAGTCCTTATGCAGCACAGAACCTTTTGTGTGATCTGTTTTTTTAGATACTATGGATGCTGAAATGAAAAAGTTTGTGTGGTGTATAAAGTTCAGCTCAGGAAATATGGGAGGAGGGAAAGCAGGAGAGAGCTATGAATCTGATTTGGGATCCAATCAGCAGAGCCACAAGCACACTGGGGACCTGGGGTAGAGGCTAGCATGTCGGCAGGTAGGGAAACAGACATTGCTGAGGGCTGCCAGTGGTCAGATCACAGAGGTGTTGAAATGAGAAGCTGAGTGTGTGAATATTATATCTGGCACTACCAGGACATCACACAAGGATGGAAGCCTGGGACTGATGTGAGAAGAGTTTGATCTTAGAAAACTCAGTATGGCTGCTGTGAAGCAGATGAATAGAAAAAGCTGAATGCCAGAGAGGCAGAGAAACCTCAGAGGTTATGAGAGAGCAAAAAAAGGCAAAATTCAGAATTAAGACCTTTGCATCTGTGGGTAAAGAGGGACTAGAACAAAACCACTGAAGGCTTCTGGGTTTTACTGTGAAACTATTTGAATGCAGAAGATGCAGGGCAAGAGGGCAATGGTTCTCAAACTTTCTAGTGCTGACCCTTTAATGTGGTTCCTTATGTTGTGGTAACCCCCAACTATACAACTATTTTTCTTGCTGCTACATAACTGTAATTTTGCTACTGTTATGAATTGTAAATGCTTTTGGAGGTAGAGGCTTGCCAAAAGTTCACAAACCATAGGTTGTAAATCCTGTATTAGGGGGTTCTTGCTGATGGAGGAAAGGTGGACAGAAGGCAGAGAATTGGTGATTTCCTAGGTACATTTGGGATTGCTAGGTGAAGGGTCAGCTTGTTTAGACTGAACTCAGACACTAATTGGGAGTCATAGATTCAGGGTGGAAATTTCCAATATTGGTGTGGATGATTTGAAAGCACAAGAGCTTCGAAAATATCAGTTCTAACTTGTCAGCCATGAACGCATGACAGCATTTGTATTTGATAAGTTGATAACCTCCCCCATCTTTCAAGTTCTGCTTAAGCTAGGACAAACTGGCTTTGTTCTGTCAGTTAGCTAGCATACAGATGATGCATTTGTAAGATTGCACAATAAAACTTCCCTAAGAAAAATGTATTCTTCATTTCTCAATTAGTCAGGTCCATAGTTGAATATAAAGTTCTACTTAATAATAGATTATGGAATAGGAGCAAAAGGAAGTCTTAGGATAAGGGACAGGGATAGAAAGAATTGTGGTTAGGGTCAGTGTATTCAGAATGCCCAGGCCACATTATTATTATTATTATTTTTTGGCAAATCCCTCCGGTTCTATCTCTGAAGACTAAGTATACATTTTTCTAGGATTCTGCATATAGATTGGACATCTATGATTTCTGTAGAATATTACAAGCTGGTACTGTAATTCCAAAAACAACACCAGTGATTGTAATTACAAAAATATTAGCTGAATTTCAATTCTGTGATATTTTATTATGTAGCTTTTTAAAAGGCCAATAGTGATGAAGTCTGTCTAAACCAGACACAGGAACGGTGTTGTCCGTAAAACTTATATTCAAATAATGTATTAGCTGTTAACAAAAACCAGAAGTTTTTTGGCCAAGATAAATGTCATAAACAAAAAAATCACTTCTCAAAATTAGGCCTAACTTTGGAACATCAACTATCAGTGATTCCTTCAAACCAAATCATAAATCTGATGGATAAAAAAACAAAACAAAACAAAACCACCTTGAGATTCTAAAAAAGTCTTCTCTGATTTCATGGTGAGCCTTGTCAGTATCAGAAACACTTCCCAAGTTGGGGGTATGAAGGAAGGCATCTATCTGGGATGAAAGGGTGATCAAATGGGCAAGCAAACAAATGAGCAGGGGGTAGGAGGGCAAGGAGGGCAAGAGAGCTCATCCAGCTTCCGCTGTTCTTCACTGATCTTTAAAGACAGACTGAAGAATCGCTGGAGCCTGTCCTGAGGGTGGTTTGGTCTAAAGCACTTTGAAGAACTTTTTTTTTTTTTTTTAAAAAAATAGAGGTTGGCTTCATTCAATGACATTTATTTCTGTCATCCATCTTTCCAAAAATATTTGGAATAGCTTTTAAAATACATTTTGTATTTTTTTTCAGACAACTTCATATTGTTTCCTTAGGGTGCTCATCCTAAGGTTTGGAACAAATCAGTTGAACTTCCAGGGTCTCACACCCCAGAAGATACCCTCCCATTCCCAAAACCTCTTGGCTACATTCTGTAGGGAGTATCACCTACAACTTTAGACCTGCTTCCATACCTTTGCTTCTGCTACAGTAAATATGAAGGAAATTAACTAACAAAAATAAAAACATGGGCTCTGCATGCACTGTGGTTACTGCAGATGAGAAACCTTTTCTGTGCCCAGTGAAATCGATCTATTCATCAAAAAGTGATCCTTGATTTAAGGAGTGTTTATCTGCTTTGCTAAAGTACTTTACTTGAAGTAGTCTGGGCAGCAGTCTGAATGCATCATGCTGAATGCATCAGTCTGAATGCTATTTGGGTTCACTACTGAAATATACTTTGATCTTTTGAAGGATGATGTCACCTACATAATCCAGCAAGGAGCAGCTCTCCCTGGAGTCTTGGCCCTGATATCTCTTCACCTGTAGCCCAAGTGCTGTACATGTCTGAAGTCATCAGGAACAGTCCTAATAATAGAAGTGCAACTATAACTGAATGTGAATTTCTATGAGTATTGGGTTGATATTGGAAATTACCTGGGAGTATGCTTCTTACTGCAGATAGTAAGCAAGGGAATTAAAAGGAAGAGACAATGATTTATGCTGGGAGACAGCTGGCAGTAAGAGTGGGAGCATGAGAAACTTGGTTCTTTTCTGCACAGTCACAGTAGCTCCTCAAAACTGGCTCCACTCTAGTCCACCACAAGATGGCCTTAGTCACACAGCCATATGCTCACTGTACAATTTTGCTTCATTTCAAAGTGCTTGCAAATATAAATGACTAACATTGAGTTTGTGTAAATGATTACATCATTCCCCATGTTTATTCTCAATAATATTAAAGTCAATCCATGTGCGAGTATACATGCTGTTCCAGATCAGAGCTTTCTTAAACTCACTGATGCATGATGGGAGGGAGTATATTTTATGGAAACAAATAAGGATACATGGTCACTGCCATGTCCCTGAGCAGCTCTTTTCAATACTGCTTTCCGGGTTTTGTTCTCAAACAATGTTCTTAAGTCTTCCCAAGACTTCTTTAACTAAACTGAACATAACCAACAACAAATGTCTAAGTAAAGCTAAAAGAGCCAGCCATGATTATGCACACCTATAATCTCAATACCTGTGAGGATAAAACTGGCAGTTAACGAATGAGACTGACCTACACAGTAAGTTCCAGGCCAGCCTTTTCTATAGGGAGACCTTAAATTTAAACAAACAAAAATACAAAAACCAAAACAAAAATAAAAACCACTAAAATAAATAATATAACCAGAAATAATTTAAATATGTTGAAATAGATAAATATACGTTCAGGACTTTTTTTTCCCAGAACTGAGGACCTAACCCAGGGCCTTGTGCTTGCTAGGCAAGTGTTCTACCACTGAGCTAAATCCCTTACCTCCATTCAGGGCTTTTTAAAAGTTCCTCTGCACTAGCCACCATTCTGCTGTGAGACAGCAGAAGCCATTTCTTCATACATGAACATGCTTTCAACTTCAGTATGTATGTACCAAATACTCTTGTAATCCAATAATATTACTTACAAAAGTTGAATTTACAATAGTCTCTGAGAGGTTCTTAGTTTTAATCCCATCACTTAAGAAGCTGTTGTGGGAGGATTGATAAGAGTTCCAAGACAGCCAGGGCTACAGAGTAAGATGTCATCTCACAAACATTAAAAGGAAATCTACAACAGTGAGAGTGGCTTATTTTATTCCATGTATAATGTGAACAATATAGTTTCAACTTGAGGAATGTATGTGTGTGTGTGTGTGTGTGTGTGTGTGTGTGTGTTTTGCTTGCATGTATGTCTATGTAGTGCCTGAGGAAGCCAGAAGAGGGTGACAGATCGCTTGGGACGGCAGCTGCAAAGCTTGCTAGCTGCCTTGTACTAAGAAACTAGGAATCAACTCAAGATGCTCTTAACACATGAACAATCTCTCTAGCCGCACGACAAGCTCTAGTCACACGGCCAAGCTCATCACTCAGAAACAGAGGTTGCTATGGTTTGAATGTTTCTATCAAAGCCCATGCTGAATTTAAACCTCTCTGTAAGATGTTAAGAAAATTGATTTGACTGTAGATTGAAAGTGGGATGTTTGGTAGTTAGTCTGTGCTGACTGAGGCCATAAAAATCGTAGCCCCATTAAATAGGACTAACACTTTTTTTTTTTTGGTATAATGCAATGCTCTGTAACAACTTGGAACTCTGAAGAGAGTCTCCACCTACACATTGGACCTCACCCTATTTGAGCTTGACCTTCCCTGCTTCTAGAACAATGAGCTGAGTAACCTTTCTTCTTTTACAATATACAGTCACAACTACTCCGTTACTGCCACAGATGCAGATAAAGGAAAAAATATTTTCTCACAAAACAGAGCTCTATGAACAGGTCTGCATGTACTTTCAGATGTTACAATAAATATTAGGCAAGATTTTCTACTAGGATGAGGAATCTGAAGAAAAGGAAGTGCTCCGTGAACTACCTCATGAGGTGTCACCAAGGGCCTTTGCCCCTGTGTGTGGAAAGAAAAAGCTCCATTCATAGGAATGTCGAAATTTTCTGTACATTCTTCTACAAGTTTATAAAACACATTATAATTTTAGAGTTCAGAAGCATACAATTTCTAAAGAAAAACACTGCTCGGATGCAAGTATATGAGGATTTCATATTAACCTTACAAACACCAGATTTCTAACTTAAATCCTACTCATTTAACCTCTTCTCTCTCTCTCTCTCTCTCTCTCTCTCTCTCTCTCTCTCTCTCTCTCTCTCTCTCTCTCTCTCTCTCTCTCCTGGAAATACTGTTCTGCTTAACTTTGGAACTTTGAGCAGGAGATCTAGCTCCATCCCTTGTCTGGTCCTCTTACATTATAAAACACAAATGCAGAAATGCTCTTTGTATAAATGGTACTTTTCATAACATAGTCAAATTTATCTCTAAGGGTAAAAGACTGTCAGCCACTTTCTGCCATTGTTGTCTTGGCAAAGAGAAGCCACTCCCTGGAATCTCCTGGGTCAGAACAAATGCATTCCATGTATCTTTTATGTGAACCACATTCGAGCCTACATCTAAATAAGACAAAGCATTTCAACATTTGCCTTCAGAATGATGGCCAACCAAGAAAAATGAGTTCCTTCTAGATTATCTCTGTGTGTGCACGCCTGTATGCTTTTGTACATAGCAGTAGCTATACGGACCTGTTTGCTCAGAGAGGCAGACATACTGAGCTATAGCCTGTGGGCTAGAGAGAAGATTGGGAAAAAAAGCAAAAAGAAGGTATAAGGTAGGCTTGACAGCTTATGAACCTGAAGTACATCGATGCTAAAAGTGGAACTTTGGGGAAAATTTCCTGAATGCCTCATCCATACAAATGAACAGCAAAACAGTGACTAAGCAGGTTTTATGCATAAGGCTCTTGGAGGGCAACGGAAGCAATTTTCTAACAATTCAGGATCACGGAATAAAATTACTCACTCTAGTGCCCTTCTGTTCACAAAATGAAGAAAAGCAGAGGAGCTTCCAAACATTTACCCATTTGGAAATATAATACTTTTTGCTGTCATTTTGTTTCTACTAAGCATCTCCCTGCCCAGAGTAGCTCTATCTTGTGACTTGTGTATAAACTCTGTTATGCAAATGGCTAAATCAAAGGCAGTCACTAATCAACTTAGAGGAGCTCTACAAAGCAGATACCACATGGCAGTTGCAACACTGAAACTGAGAAAGTACCGCTATACTATGATTTAAACACTAGTGTTGGTATACTATGGTTAGTATTGGAAATGCCATCCTTTATTCCAAGCCCTGTGCATCTCTAGATTTTGAGCATCATTTTCATAGTTTACAAATAACATCCACAGAAAAATTTGTTCATTTGTAAGTCATCTTTGGAAATTACCTCCTACATTTACTTTTTTACTATTAATCAAAGAGCAGTCACCTTATATGGAATGTGGTCTGCAATGTGGCAGAAGGAGAATATGCCTTTGGACTGGGAGTTGCTATCCTTGAAGGTCTGAGAGATTAAAGGAATACCCAAATGTTTTTCAGGTTCCTGGGGCCTCATAATAACGTTGGCTTTAAGCAATAGACTTCCCCTAGACTTCTCTGGTTGTTCTACTCCAGGCAGCGTTCTTGGTAAAAGATGTGAACCAACCCAACCCTGTTCTTTACCACTTGGAGAACCTGTCCTAGCATTCTGCTTCTTGCAGTTTGTGGTAACAGACAAGAAGAATCATGGCCCTGTCCTGGCCTCGCACCACCCCTGAAAGTTTTCCCATGGCTCTACTAATGTTTCCATCTCATAAAAATACCAAAGCACCTTGTATCACCCCCACCTCCCAGCCTACCTTAGAAACCTTCTTCATCTTTTTATTTTCCTTTGCATGGCCTATCATCCCACAACAAGAGTCAGACACTATGGGCTAAAAACATATCAAAAGACCACAACTCAGATGCCCATAGCAAAAATATAAGTAATATAAAATACTAAGACACTATGCCCCACTCCCAAACTACAACCCTATAGAAATGATCCACAAAGAAAACAATTTAGATAAAATTCATGTCACAGATTTTCAAAGAAGAGATGCAATATATGTTCAGTGAGTTCATAGCATTCAAAGAAAGCACAAATACCTGAATGAACTCCAAGAAGACAGAAATAATGTGATAACATTCCAAGGAGTGGATGATGGAGAACAATTCAAGATATAAAAAAATTTAAATTCAATATATATAGAGAAACACTGAAGAAAACTCAAAAACTAAAATGAAACTAGAAAATTTTTGGTTAGATAAATAAATACCTCTGTGGCAAGCCTTAGGAACAGAATAGATAGGGCAGAAGAATTAGATAATTTAATCAAAGAGGATAATAAATTGAAAGCAAGAATGGAACATAAAGGATCTTTGGGGCACCGTGTAAAGACAAAATGTTCAAATTATAGACACAGGAGGAGGAGATTCTAGAAGTCTAGATCAAGGGCACATAATCATAGTCAATAAAGTCACCACAGAAAAAGCCCTAACTGTAGGGAGAGGGAAGCTAATCAAAGTCAATGAGACCTACAGAAAGCCAAATAGACAGGGCCAGAAAAATCCACTCAAACACATTTATCCTTAATCATCAACAAGAATAAATGAGCGTTTTCAAGGCAGCAGCAAGGAAAGAGGCCAAATGATGCACAGAGACAGAATAGCAACAGATATTTTTGTTAGAAATTTAAGGCCAGAAAGATTTAGATATATTTGTGGCAGCTTGAATAAGAATGGCCCCTATAGGTTACTGTATTTGGATGCTTACTTATAAGTAGAGAAGAATTTGGAAGTGTGGCTGACCTTGATGGAAAAGGTGAGTCACTGGGGGTGGTCACTGAAGTTTCAAAAGTTCAAGCCAGTTCCTTCTGGTTGTCTGTGGATGTGGATATAGAACCCTCAGCTACCTTTGCAGCACTATTTGTCTACATGTTGACATGCCTCCTGTCATAATGCTACTGGAATAAACCTGAGAATCTGTAAGCAAGGTCCAATGAAAGCTTAATTGTATTTTAATAAGAGTTGCTGTCATCACACTGTCTTGTCACACCTATGGAACACCAACTATACAATTGTCAACATAGACTATTACACCCAGGATAAGTTTTTTTTTTTTTTTTTTTGGGTAGGCTCCTGCCCCTTTCTTCTTCATGTTCTATGGCTCCAGTATGTGGGTCAACAATAGGTTCCATCAAGTTCTGGACTATTACCAAAAGTGAAATCAATAGAATACAATATTTGAAGGTCTATGGGATCTCACTGGCCAACAACTCTGATAGAGTTAACCTACCTGGCCTGTTCCTTTGAATGTGTTAGCTTGTGGTATCTAGGGGGTAGTGCCACACAGTTATAGGGTATCTTCACTTAAACTGTACCTCACTTATATGTATGTGTAAATGTATACCAGGTATTTTAGAAGGGTTCTACAACAGTAGGAGCCTGTATGGTATTTTTAAAGGTCTTTAGTGTTATTTCCTCCTCTAGTCTGTTCTCCAATACCCAATCTCATTTAGTTCTTTTGGATGAGAATACAATCTTTTCTCCAGCTATTGCTAAAGATAGCTACGAGGAGAAGAATTAGTTTTCTTTGAGAGTATGTTTTATAATAGGTTGACCACACAGGCTAGTCCCACACCAGAGTATACAGGAGGTAAGTCTGAATTTAATGTTTTGTTTTTCTTTTAAGGAAAACACAAAGTTTAAAGGGTATGGGAGAAGGATGGATCTGGGAAAAGGTGTGAGTGGGAACCTAGGAGGGGGTAGAAAAGAGAAAGTGTATGACCAAAAACATTGTATAAAATGCTCAACTATTAATAAGAATATCTTTAAAGAAATAAATGAACAAAATTGTAAACCTCTCATTCAAGTTAGTCAAAACAAAAAGAAGATCCAACAAAATAAAATTAGAATGGAAAGGGGAAACATTACTACAGATACAATGAAATTCAGAAAATCATAATGTCCATTTTGATTTTAAAAATCAATGTGCAGATGGATTGTGCCCATTGATTCTCTTCCAGCTTGCAGACCAGTCTATTTTGCAGAGTGAGAACACATTTAAGTGTGTTTCTTTTTCTCCAAGCTCCTTGTTCTGTCAAGCTAGGGTCTTACCTTCATTGCTTCATCATTTCATGCTACAACTTTTGTCCAAATTCTGTAACTAGAGATTAAGGGTTCAACACACAAACTTTGGAGAGGAAACAATTTATCTCTAAAACTTTGTGTGTTTTTTTTTCTCATTTGTGAAATGTGAACTAAATTTAACAGTCACTGTGGACCTTAAGTGGTATGTTAAAAGCTCTTTAAATTCTTGAATGAATTTTAGATCTTTTAAGATAAATTATAAGTGTTATTGCAGGCATGGAAACTTTACAAAGAATTTTTTTTCTTTAAGAAGCAGTTTGTACATTTCTGCGGTCTACCACAAGAGCAGTAGGAACCATCCTACTCACATAATGCTTGAACAGGATATTCTGAAGCCTGGGCATTCATGTAGCACACCATTCTATTGGCTGCTAGAAGAATTACTCATGGCTGTGTGCATCCCTCTCTCCACAGACCAAGTCCCTGGTTCTCTCTCTGGCCAGAACTGAAGACACTGAATTGCCCACATCCCAATTTCAGAGATCTCCAGTCAGCATCTAGGTGCCCTATTTAAAAGGCCAGCCAGTCATTCCTAAGGCAATAAAAATGAGTGCTAATCTGTTGAGACTAAATCATTTAAGAAAAACGTGATCAACACATGAAGCCCATCTTTCACATAATTCTGTTTAAGTATCTTGGTTGAGGAACACTTCCTATTCTTGTCCTGTTTTACCTTTTGTGGTGATGCATACTGGGAACTTACTTTTTACAAACTAGGCCCTCTACTGCCTGAGAAGGTTCTTATCACAAGGTTAGCATTTTTATAACAGAGATGGAAGGCAACCTTCAGCACAATCATGGAGGGTAGGCTCTACACCCAGATTAAGCCAGGTCACTGGAGACTTACTTATCTTGCCAAGCTTTCCTTCAAATTACTTTCACTAAATGTGTGGCATTATCACACCAACATACATGGGGGAGGTACACAGATCGAGTTTTAAACTTCATTCTTTTATTACAAAGGTGGAAATGCTTTTTATTATACTGTGTCATAGAGACTAGTGGAAAAATCCTTTCAGATCTTACAGCAACAAGCCTCTGTGAGCCACTCGCTTTTATTTTTATTGCAAGTGTGAAGGAACATGGAATGGATTACAATTCTTCTTCTTGTGCATATTAAAATTAAAAATTAAATTTGTTTGTCATCTCTAGTAAGTTTATCGGATGTTGGAAGGCATCTAGGGTCATTGTCTCCCTAGGATTTGTTTTTTTCTTATCCCTTTTAAATTGTCTCACTGTTTAAAACGTTAAATCCCTTTGTGTTCTATATTTTGTGTCAAGCTGCCAAGTTCTTCCTGAGACAAAGAGGCCTTCAATGAATAAAGCTGCTTTTCTCATGTAACTCCCGGTTTTGATCTCTAAACTGTCAGTTCAGTGCAAGTGATTTCTGTGCCACTGTTCCCTGACTAAACTCCAGAGCTGACTAGAGGGTCTGGGGCCCTGGCCAAGGGCTCTCTGCTTTCTCTGCTATGCTTCAAAGCCCAGTGTGAAACCTGAAGCTACAGATGTGCTAATTAAAACTGACCCAAAGTCCTTCTTATGAGTTCTGAAATCCACCCTCTTGCCTCATAACACCCCTGTCCACAGAAACCAGGAACTATTTGCTTCGGTTCCATTGAGATTAGCAATATTTATTGGTTTATTCACGTTGCAAACAATAACACAAATTTAAGCTATTACTCTAAGCATGTCTAAATTTAATTATGTTCCATTACTCAGGCCAGCATGCAAAACATTTGCATGGTTCATTGAATCTCAAAACGTGCACATTAGTTATTGGTTATCATAGTTACTGGTTATCACAGTCATAATTCTTAATTTAAATTTTTATATATCTCTAAGGAATATGCTTAATAAAATGCTTGAATGTAAGTGGCTTATATTTGTGTGGGTCGCAATTCACTTCAATAACTGTCATGTATTATTTTCAGTGAGGCCATTTTTAATGTCATATAAAACAAATAACATAGATTTTAAAGGCTAAAAATAAATGAATGTAGCTAGCAACTATAAATTGGTGGTACACATATTTTGATCATTGTTGATGCCTACAAGGTCAGGACAAAGCTGGAAGAAATATGATCTCACAGGCTCACTGAAAGAAGCCTGTCTGTGAACATGTGTATATAGGTGTGCCAATGATGGGACCGCAGTTTGTTTATTTACTAAGTGTTTTACCATTTTTTTTGCATAAAATGTGTTTTAAAGATTTGGCCAATTCTCAGTGAAGAGTTTTTATAAATTCTGGACCTATCAATGTATATATTTTAGATGAAGTTAGAGTAAGAACATAGACAAAGTCTTATAAAATTATTGATGAGATATACCAACCTATATATTATATCCTCATTTTAATATAAAAAGGATCATTTGGGGTTTAGAAATATAATTATTTGTGTACAATATTCTTCCTTAATTAAACCTGATGGCTTGATAACCTATTGACAGTAAAATAAACAGTGAATATCCCAGATATCTGTTAAAACACAGCATGAGAAGTGTTCATTGGAATTTTTACCTACCTTCTGTCTATTTCCAATCTTAAGTGTGGTTCAACATTTGGTGGATAAGCACAGAGGTGTATTTTTTACTAAAGCCAAAGCTATAAATAAATTCTTTGTTTCATTTCTTTACATTCAATATTATTTTCTTGTAACATAGGCAGGACATTTGGACCCAAGAGCCGGCTTTATAACAGGGGTTCTTGTAACAAGATCACAACACTCATCTTTTATGCCTCTGTCCAGCCTAAACTTCTAAGGTCTCTGGGGCACTGACTATCAGTTATGACTAAAACACACTTTTCTCTTTGTTTCCAGCAGCTGAAGGAATATTACTTATATTTGTTTTTCAAAATGAGCTATAGCTGCAAGAATTTTCAAAACACATTGTCATGAATTTTAGCTCTGTCAGCAATGTGGTTTGTAACCTACTTTCTATGGCCACTTTAATATATAATTCAGACACTGACCCTTTCTAGCACTAACAAATGTTTCCAATTCTTGACTCACACATTAACTTGTTACCTGATTATACACTTATATACTTTTAAACATTATAGCTCTGTATCTCATTTATAGTATGGTCCTTTAAAATTAATTATGAAACCTCTCCACCCAGAGTCATTCTCCATATACCATTCGATTACTTCAGAGTCTCCCGGGAATGAATTAGCCACAGGGAATAATGAATAGAGGACAAAGAAACACACCAATGAATTGCATCAAGTCAACCTTGAAGTTTGCCCCAAGGCCCACATAACCTACAGAATGCTGTGCATCTAATCAGAACACCCATGCTCACAGGTCAGAGAATGCTGTTTTGAAAATTAGGCTATTTTGGAAAATTGTAGGCGTCCCTTATTAGTGAATTCTATTAGCCTAGAATCTATTAGAATCTTCATTATGTTCAAATAATACTGTCCTCACAGTACAAGGTCAACTCTACAGCTACAGTGTTATAAAAGGTACCTCCAGATTGCCAGATTACATATTTGAATTCTAGACTTTATCATTGAAAATGTGACTTGGCTCTAAAAGACATATATCAAACTCAACGCACACAACTAAATTCCTGTTCTCTTCTTATTCCATCTTGTTATGTACACATTTGTCCTTTATATCAGATAACATAATTCCATTCATCTAGTTGCTCAGATTAAATTTTCTACAGTTAGGCTGGATTCTTCTCTTTTATGTGTGGATATAAATTATGCTAAGTACAGTGCTTGTTGCTATAGCCTTTGAAATTTTGCCTTACTCCCCTCATCTTGACTACAACACATTGATAAACCAAGAAACACATCACCTTGAGCAGTGGTCCTTTGGGAGTAGGATCAATATTCAGTAGCCCAGGTACTTAGGGGAATACCTAGGTATCCTTGACATGTGGCTAAGAAACAATTAATAACACCTGAATGCAACTCATGGTCAAGAATCCAAAAAAAGACTGAGAAAATATTAAGCAGGTGTGATAGTAAGCAACCAGAATCAAAATCCTGGGGATGCAAAGGTAGGAGAGTCTCATATTTAAGGCCAGCCTGAGTTAATTGGGACTTTCTTAAAACACCAAGTAATGGGAGTTAGAGAGTTAAATCAGAAGTTAGAAAAACTTCTTAAGTTCTTTGTATATATTGTATATTAACCCTCTAACAGATGCAGAATTGGTAAAGTTCTTTTCCCAATCTGTTGGTTGCCATTTTGTTCTACTGACAGTGTCCTTTGTCTTACAGAAGATTTGCAGTTTTATGAGGTCCTAAGAAATTAGACTCCAGAGAACCAAATTACCCTATTAAAAATAGGGTACAGAGGTAAGCAGAGAATTCTCAACAATGAAATACAAAATGGCCAAGAAGCACCTAAAAAATGCTCAACGTCCCTAGTAATGAGGTAAATGTAAATCAAAACAACCCTGATATTCTACCTCACACCAATAAAAATGGCTAAGAAAAAAACTCAGGAGAGAGCAGATGCTGGTGAGGATGTGGAGAAAGAGGAACACTACTTTATTGTTGGCAGGATCACAAGCTGGTATGACCACTCTGGAAATCAGTCTGGCAGTTCATCAGAAAATTGGACATAGTACTACCTGAGAACCCAGCTATTCCACTCTTGGTCATATACCCAAAAGATGTATCAACATATAACAAGGACACATGCTGCAGTATGTACATAGCAGCCTTATTTATAATAGCCAGACTAGAAAGAACCCAGATGTCATTAAACAGAGGTGTGGATACAGAAACTGTGGTACATTTACACAATGGAGTACTACTCAGTTATTAAAAACAATTACTTCATAACATTCTTTGGCAAATAAATGGAACTAGAAAATATCCTGAGTAAGGTAACCCAATCTCTCTCTCTCTCTCTCTCTCTCTCTCTCTCTCTCTCTCTCTCTCTCTCTCTCTCTCTCACACACACACACACACACACACACACACACACCCATAGTATTCACTCACTGATAAGTGGATATAAGCCCAAAAGTTTAGAATACCCAAGATATAATTCACAGATCACATGAAGCCCAAGAAGAACGATGACTAAATTGCAGGTGCTTTAGTTCAGTCCTTCTTAGAAGGGGGAACAAAAATAGTCTCAGGAGAAAATATTGAGACAGAGTTTGGAGCAGAGACTGAATCAAAGTAGAAAGACTGCCCCACCTGGGTATCCAGACAATATGAAGCCACCAAACCCAGACAATATTGCTGATGTCAATAAGTACATGCTGATAGGAGCCTGATATAGCTGTCTCCTGAGAGGTTTTATCAGATCATGACAAAAATACAGGTGGATGCTTGCAACCAACCATTGAACTAAGAATGGGGTCCTTAATGGAGAAGTTAGAGAAAAAAATTGAAGGAGTTGAAGGGATTTGCAACCCTATAAGAGCAACTATACTAACCAACCAGAACTTCCTGGGACTAAACCAATATCCAATGAATACATATGGATGAACCTATGGCTCCATGTGCACATGTAGCCCAGAATGGTCTTCTTGGACAGCAGTGGGAGGAGAAGCCCTTAGTTTTGCCAAGGAATGATACCTCAGTGTAGGGGAATGTCAGGGCCTAGATGTGGGAAGTGGGAGGGGGTGAGTGTGTATATGAACACTCATAGAAGAAGGGGAAAGTGGTTTAAGCGATATAGATTGGAGTCTGGGAAAGGAAATAACATTTGAAATGTAAATAAAATATATCCAAAAGAAAGAATAAAAGAAAGAAATAAAAAAAGAAAGAAAGAAAGAAAGAAAGAAAGAAACAAAGAAAAGAAAAGAAAAGAAAAGCAATGGTGTGGATTGATGTTAGGGTGATACATTATTGGATAGCGGAAAGGTAGGAGGAGAAAAGGGAGGAAAAGGGAAGAGGAACAGACATTGTGAGAAGAAATCAAGATGGAGCTGTAGAAAGCAGACCTAGATTCTGGTGTTTGAAAGTGGTGATAGGTAGATATAAATATTCTTAAGGGATTCTATAGTTATTTTTATCTCTTATTTTTCTCATTTCTATTAACTAATCTGTATTTACATTTGAGATGTTATTCTTTTCCCCTGCCCCAATCTTTTTTCTGCCCCCCTTCATTTGCCTTCATGAAGGTGCACTCCCTCCTAATCACTGTCTCCACCCCATTGCCTTGACAGTCCCCTACATTGAGAAAACACACCCTCCCTGTACCAGAGGCCCCTTCTCGCATTGATGCTAGACACTGGTATCTTCAGCTACATATGCAACTGGATCAATAGGTTTCTCAATGTGTGCTCAAAGGTTAGTGTTTTAGTCCATGGAAGTTTTGAGGGTTTGGTTGGTTGATAATGTTGTTCTTCCCATGAGGTTACAACCCCTTTCAGCTCCTTCAGTCCTTTATTTAGCATCTTCATTGGGGCCCCCATGTTCAGTCCAATAGTTAGCTGCAAGCATACTCAGCTGTATCTATATGACTCTGACAGAGTCCTTGGGGAGGCATCTCTATCTGATTCTTGTCAGTAAGTACTTCATTACATGAGCTACTTGGATTTGGTGGCTGCATATGTGGAGAATCCCCAGGTAAACCAGCCCTGAATGATCTTTTCTTCAATCCCTATTTCTCTATTTGACCTTGCATTTCCTCCCATGAGACTTTGATTCTCCCTTCCAAGAACCAAGAAGGACTGAGGTATCTCCATTTTGGTCTTCTTCTTCTTCTTCTTCTTCTTCTTCTTCTTCTTCTTCTTCTTCTTCTTCTTCTTCTTCTTCTTCTTCTTCTTCTTCTTCTCCTCCTCCTCCTCCTCCTCCTCCTCCTCCTCCTCCTCCTCCTCCTCCTTCTTCTTCTTCTTCTTCTTCTTCTTCTTCTTCTTCTTCTACTTCTTCTTCTTCTAGATTTATAATGTCTGTGAATTGTTTTATTGTTTTTTTGGTATTCAGAGCTTCTTTCTGGGGATACTGTGAACTTATCAATGAGTACATACCATGTGTGTTCTTTTGTGACTGGGTTACCTCACTAAAGATGATATTTTCTAGTTCCATCCATCTGTGTAAGAATTTCATAAAGTCATTGTATCTAATAGTTGAGTAGTACTCCATTTTATAAATGTACCACACTTTCTGTATCCATTCCTCTGGTGAGGGACATCTAGGTTCTTTCCAGTTTCTGGCTATTATAAATAAGGCTGCTATGAACATGGTGGAGCATGTGTCCTTATTATATGTTGGATCATCATTGGGGTATATGCCCAGAAGTGGAGTAACTGGGTCCTCAGGTAGTACTATGTTCAAATTTCTGATGAGCTGCCAGACTGCTTTCTAGAGTGGTTGTACCAGCTTAAAACCCTACCATCAGTGGAGGAGTATTCCTCTTTCTCCACATCCTCACCAGCATCTGCTGTCACATGAGTTTTTGATCTTATCCATTCTAACTGGTATGAGATGGAACCTCAGGGTTATAAAAGGACTTTTAAAAATCTTTATTCATTGAATTTCATCTTATTTCATAGAGGGTTTGTGGAATGAAAAGTTAATATATAAAGCTACCATGTAAACGTACAATGATTCTGAGAAATGTCTCTGTTGGGCAATGGAGAAATAGAACACACTGGGGCAGTTGTATCCACCTGCGACAGAAGCAATAGGGCAGGTACAGTGAACCACCTTGGAAGGGAGTCTTGTGAACCATGTGACAGAGTTCATGTGCTCAGCTTCACACTAGAGCAGCATCTGAGGAGTAAGACCGAGGGGGCCATTAAAATATTTACCACAACACACTTGGACTCTGAGAAGGAAAAATATGGCCACCATAAGTATATCTGCAGATACAATGATGAGGGCAGGTTGTTGGATCTGGGTCCCTCGACTCAGATACAAGCATTTAATTCCTTCATCATTCATCCAATCATCATTCCCAGGTCAAAGAAGAATGGTCAACTCATTGAACAAGGTAGCTATGGAGAGGGTTAAAAATAAAAGTTCTCAGGAAACCAACTTTCCTGAAGTTTAACTGAATGGTAAGAAACACTAGAACAGTGCTAGACAAATGTTAGCCTAGAAGAATTACTACTGGCTCCATAGAGAAGAAAAAAATACTAGAAGGATAAATCACAAGGTAGCATGGTTCTCTTTGAGAATGGGTCTCTTCTGGCCCAGAAAGAGAGCTGGGTCACAGCCATCAGGACTGCCCTCAGACTGCTGAGCACATGGAAGAGCCTCAGAAGCGTTTTCCCAGGGAGACAGAGTCTAGTCACTGCCATCAGAACTCACTGCTTACCCACAAAGAGCCAAACACCCAGGAGCAACCTCCCCCTGACCCCACATGTCCTTTAGTTCCACAGGAGTGATAAGCTCCAAACAGAGAAAACAAGATAACCTAGTGTCATAGATAAGAAGATATCAAGATGAAACCACAAGAACCTAAGCAATGGAAACCAAGACAACTTAAGAAAATCAGAACCCAGCTCTCCTACCACAGCAAGTAGTGGATTTCCCAACACACCAGAAAAAACAAGATATGGATTTAAAATCATACTTTAAGACAACGATGGCAGTCCACAAGACGCACGAGAAGAACTCTCATAAACAATTACAAAGAAACACATGAAAAGAATTAGATGCCCTTAAAGAAAAAACACAAAAATCACATAAAGAACTACAGGAAAACACAACCAAACAGGTGAAGGAATTAAAAAGGAAATAGACTTCTCAACAGAGACTATGAAAGCTAGATGATCCTGGACAGATGTCATAATTACCCTTACAGAACACAAATGCCAGCCAAAGTTACTATATCTAGGAAAACTTTCAATTACCATGGATGGGGAAACTAAGATGTTCCATGACAAAATTAAATTTACACAATATTTGTCCACAAATCCATCCCTACCAAGGATAATAGATGGAAAACTCCAACACAAGGAGGGAAACTACACCCTAGGAAAAGCAAGAAAATAATTTTGCAAGAAACTCAAAAGAAGAAAGGAACACAAGCACGTTCTACCTATAACAACAAAAATAATAGGAAACAACAATCACTATTCCTTAAGATCTCTGAATATCAAGTGACTCAATTCCACAAATAAAAAGATGTAGACTATGAGACTAAATACTTGAACATTATCCAGCATTTGCTGTATAGAGGAAACTCATCTTAGAGACAAAGACAGACACGATCTCAGGCTGGGAAAAAACATTCCAAGTAATGGTCCCAAGAAACAAGCTGAAGTAGCCATTCTAATACCAAATAAAATAGAGCTTCAACCAAAAGTTTTAAAAAACAATAAGGAAGGATACTTTTACTTACCACAAGAAAAATTTATCAAGAAGAACTCTCAATCCTGAACATCTATGCTCCAAATAAAAAGGTACACACATTCATAAAAGAAACCTTACCAGAGCTCAAAGTATATATTGCAACACACACAATAATAGTGGGAGACTTCAACACCCAACTCTCATCAATGGACAGATCATGGAAGCAGAAACTGAACAAAGACAGTGAAACTGGCAGATGTTATGAATCAATTAGATTTAGCATACTTCTATAGAACATTTTGTCCTAAAACAAAAGAATTTACCTTCTACTCAGCACCCCAAGGTACCTTCTGCAAAACTGATCATATAGTCAGTTACAAAATAGCCCTCAACAGGTAAAAGAAGTTCAAAATACTCCCATGCATCCTATCAGATCACTGTGGACTAAGGCTAGTCTTTAAAAACAAAACAAAAAAAAGCAACAAAAAGCCTTCATACACATGGAAGCTGAACAAGGCTCTAGTCAATGAAAACAGGGTCAAGGAAAATATATATATATTAGGGATTTTTTAGAATTTAATGAAAATTAAAGCACAACATACCCAAACTTATGGTATGCAATGAAAGCAGTACTAAGAATGAAACTCAGAGCTCTGAGTACTTACAAAAGAAGCTGGAGAGAGCATACATTACTAGTTTGACATCACACCTGAAAGCTCTGGAAGAAAAGAAGCAGATACACTAAGAGGAGTAGATAGCAGGAAGTAATAAAACTCACAGCTGAAATCAACCAAGTAGAAACAAAAAGAACTATACAAAGAATCAACAAAATCAGTAACCGTTTCTTTGAGAAAATAAACAAGATCAATAAATCCTTCGCCAGATTAACTAGAGAGCACATAGAGAGTATCCAAATTAGCAAAATCAAAAATATAAGGAGAAACATAACAATAGAGGCTGAGAAAATACAAAAGATCATCAGATCCTACTAGAAAAGCATATACTCAACAAAACTGGAAAATGAACAAAAGAGGAAATGGACAACGTTCTATACAGATACCAGGTAACAAAGTTAAGTCAGGATTAGATAAACCATCTAAACATCCTTGTAACACCTAAACAAATAGAAGCAGAAATTAAAACTTCTCCAGCAAAAAAGCCCAGGTTTTAGGGTAGAATTCTATCAGACCTTCATACAAGACCTAATACCAATACTCTCCAAACTATTTCACAAAATGGAAACAGAAGGAACACTAAACAATATTTTCTTTGATGCCACAGTTACTCTCATACCTAAACTATACAAAGACCCTACAAAGAAAGAGAACATCAGATCAATTTTCTTCATGAACATTGATGCAAAAATACTCAAATTCTGCAAACCAAATCCAAGTATGCATCAAAATCATCATTCAACATGATCAAGTTGGCTTCATCCCAGGGATGCAGGGATTGTTAAATATATGAAAATCCATCAAAGAAATCCACTATATCAAGAAACTCATACAAACAAACAGATAGACAGACAGATAGACAGACAGACAAACAAAAAAATACTCATGATTATCTTACTAGATGCTGAGAAAGCATTTAACAAAATTCAACACCCCTTCATGTTAAAAGACTTGGAAGGATCAGAAATCCAAGGCCCATATGTAAGCATAGTAAAACCAATATAAAGCAAACCAGTAGCCGGCATCAAACTAAATGGTGAGAAACTTGAAGCAATCCAACTAAAATCAGGAACTAGACAAAGCTGCCTAGTTTCAGCCTACCTATTCAACACAGTAGTAGAAGTTCTATCCAAAGAAATTAGCAAAAAGAAATTAAAGGGATACAAATTAGAAAGGAAGAAGTCAAAATATCAGTATTTGCAGATGATATGATAGTATATTTAAGTGACCTCAAAAATTCCATCAGAGAACTTCTTTAGATAATTAATAAAAAATGTCAGCAAAGTGATTGGATATCAGCTACCTTGCTGAAAGAAATCTATAGATTCAATGCAATCCCCATCAAAATTCCAAATCACTTTTTCATCGAGTAAAGATGAAAATTTGCAAATTAATTTGGAATATCAAAAAATCTAGTATAGTGAAAACTATTCTCAACAATAAAAGAACTTCCAGGGGAATCACCATCCCTGAACTTAAGGTATATTACAGATCAATTGTGATAAAAACCTCATAGCATTGATAAGATAGGCAAACAGATCAATGGCATAGAATTGAACATCCAGAGATTAACCCATACACCTTGGTCACTTGATCTTTGACAAAGGAGGTAAACATATTTAATGGAAAAAAATACAGCTTCTTCAACAAATGGTGTTGTTTCAACATGTTGAAGTCAGCATGCTAAAGAACACAAATCAATCCCTTATATCCTTGTACAAAGTTCACGTGGATCATAGACCTCCACATAAAACTAGGTACACTAAAACTATTAGAAGAGAAATTGGGGAAGAGCTTAGAACACATAGGCACAGGGGAAAATTTCTTGAACAGAACAGCAATGGCTTATGCTCTAAGATTAAGAATCAATAAATAAAAAAAATAAAAAAAATAAATAAAAGAATTAATAAATAAGACCTCATGAAATTTTAAAGTTTCTGCAAGGCTAAGAATACAGTCAAGAAGACAAAACAGCAAGTAACAGATTGGAAAAGGATCTTTATTAATCCTATATCTGACAGACGGCTAATATCTAATATATATAAAAGAGCACAAGAAATTAGACTTCAGAGAACCAAAATCCTATCAGAACTGGGGTATAGAATTAAATAATTCTTAACTAAGGAATATGAAATGATGAAGAAACACTTAAAGAAATGCTTAACATCTCTAGTCATCAGGAAAATGCAAATCAAAACAATCCTGAGATTCCACTTTACAGAAGAGAGAATGGGTAAGATCCAAATTACAGATGACAGCAGATGCTAGTGAGGATGTGGAGAAAGAGGAGTACTACTCTACTGTTGGTGGGGCTACAAGCTGACAGTTTCTCAGAAAACTGGACATAGAACTACCAGAAGACACAGCTATTCTACTCCTAGTAATATACCCAAAAGATGCTCAAAATATAACAGTGACATATGCCTCACCATTTCTTAGAAGCCTTATTTATAATAGCCAGAAGCTGGAAAGAATCCAGAGGTCCCTCAACAGAGGAATGGATACAGAAATTGTGGTACATTTACATAATGGAGTACCACTCATGTATTAGAAACAATGACTATGCAATTCCTAGGAAAATGGATGGAACTAGAAATTATCATCCTGAGTGTGGTAACATATTCACAAAAGAACACACTGATAAGTACACAGCAGGCCCCAAAAGCTCTGAAAACCAAAAAAACAATTCGCAGGCCTTATGAAGCTCAAAAAGAAGGAAGGCCAAAATGTTCTTCCTAGACTGGAGAATAAAACACTCAGGGAAGGAAATACAAGGTCTCTTAGATGAGCAGGGATTGGAGAAAGATTCTTCAGAGGCTGCCTCACCATGGGATCCACTACATATGCTGCCACTAAATCCTAGCACTGTTGCTGGTTCCAAGAAGTAGTTAATTACAGGAACCAAATATAGATGCCCCCTCAGAGGCTCTGCCAGCTTCATACTCTTACAGCTGAGCATGCTTGCAGATAACCAATGAGCCCCAATGAAGGTGCTAGAGAAAGGACTGAAGGAGCTGAAAGCATTGGCAACCTCATGGGAAGAGCAGCACCATCAAAGAAACTGTCCATACCTCCTATGGAGTAAATCACTAACCATTGAGCACACATGGAGAAACCCATGACTCCAGTTGTTTATGTATCAGAGGATAGCATCAATGTGAGAAGATGCCTTTTGTCCACTGAAGGCACGTATTCCCAGTGTACCAAACCACCAAGTTGCTGAGGTGGAGCGGGAGGTTGGCAGAGGGTGCATCTTTGTGGATACAAGTGAAGGGGGAGGGGTATATAATGGGGGGATAACATTTGAAATGTAAATACACATAGTATCCAATAAAATAAAGAAGGATAACTCATACATTTTGACAACACATCTGGGCAATTGAATATTCAAAGCCTTCAAGATTCTGATGAAATCATATCCCACAAAGAAACCATGTCTAAGGAAAAGCCCCTTTTTTTCTCTAATACTCCTTCTTCACCATTGCTTTTTCAAACATTGTGAGTTAAACAAACAAACAGACAAACAAACAATCAAACAAACTCTACAGCATGCTTGCGACCAAAAGGAAGCTATTTTCCTGTTCAGGGAAGGGCTTCAGGAGGAGTCCAGGCCAGAGAAAGGAGGAAGGAAATCTTGGCCAAGGCTGCAGTCAGCTAGGTTGGTTGTTTTTATTATTCTTTTCTTTTGTTTTCTGTTCCATTTTTGTATTTGTTTGTAGGTTTTTGTAGTCAGAAGAAAAATGCCTTTTAAGCTGGAAGACCTGAGAGAAATCTATGAATACAGTTCTATGGCTGAAAAATTTATTACAAGTAGCCAAAGAGAGCCAGAAGAAGGTTAACTAGGGAGAATGACAATTACCCACAGATCTACAAATCAACCAAGTTGGAGCTCTGGTTGGGACAGTTAAAGGTTTCAAGGAGCTGTCATTTCAACCCTAATAAGAAGACTCTGCATAAATTACATACCCACAGGCCCTGGTGCAATCACTGTGTGGTCTTTCTAATGCATTTAATCAACATCAGACTGAAGGCTCAAGGAGGTCTATATAGACTCAGTGCAGAAAGAATAGTCACTTCCAAGAGGGCAGAGGCCCACAGCAGTCCTGATGTCTTCTCTGTGGTGAGGGTCAGAGAGGGAGGTTATTTAGGCACAGGCCAGGAAAAAGCAATGCTTCACTGTGTATATTGGGAAAAGCAAATGGCATACTATTTAGGTCTGAGGGGAGAAGTGAGCCAGTAAGTGTGCCTGTCCAGAAATACTTGTCCTTTCTTGTGGGCTTCTCCATAGGAACAGCAGCCATTAACAAAGAATATGTGGGAATAGGCCAGTGAGACTTCCTGCCAGCCAGTGAAGACCTTAACTGAATGTGATGTAGGACCATCTTGGGCATCAGAGGAGAATGACCTCCAACCTGAGGACATCAGGAGCACAGATGGTGAGCTCAGTGAATTCTCCAGAGGACTAGAAAAAGACAACCAGATTATAAGCAGAAGAAGACTCTTAATAACTCAGGAAGCTGAATTACAAAGTACACTCAACAAGTGAAGAGTGTTTGGCTCAGATCCTAAGCACTACTGAAAGAAAATTCTGTATTGCTCCTAAAAACATCTGAAGGTCTACGGGAAATTTGTTATAAAATATACCATATTGTCAGAAATAGGAGGTACAGCAGGCTCAGTATATCAGGAGGCTTATCTCATTGTGTTGATACTCAAATAATCCCCCAGTTCCTAAGAGGAGAGACATGCAACCCTTAGGGCCCACACTGGGAAAAACTAGTATAATCACAAAATAGAAGAACATAATGGTCCTTGGTTAGGAGTTAGGTAAGGGAGGGAAAAAGTGCACCATCAAGCCTCGGTTTGGCTCATCTGAGTTTCTTCTCAGCTCTCATATAGAGACTTTCTGCTTCCTAGCTCTAGGTTGATATGAAGGCAGAGATACAGGGGCCCAGAGTGTGAGAATTTCTAGGTGAGATGGATGAAGAGGTATTACCCTGGGTTGGTTGGTTTGCATTTCAGAAGTATGTCCAGACATGAGCTATTTCATACATTTTGAAATTGGATAGATAACACTGAGAGATTCAGTTCCTCCAAGTTTGGCACAAAGTACCAGGATACAGAAAAAGACATGGTAAACTGAATGCAATCAAGCAGTGGCAAAGGCCAGAGTCAGCTCAGCACATGCCACACCCCCACAAACCAAAGGTAGCTAGAAAGATTGACAATGCCAAATGGAGAGGGCATGCTTAACAATGGAGTTGCTTACATACTTCTGCTAGGAAGGCAGAATGGTACAGATCTAGGTAGGACAGATAGCTTATGAAGTGCTTGCCACATGAGCATTAATTCTGGGTTCAATTCCCCAAGACCCAAATAAAAGATGGCTACATTGACTGATTACATGTGCTTATAAGTTCATCACTGGGGAAGCAGACACAGGATCAGATCCCAGTAAGGGTTGGTTTCTCACAAAATAAGGAGAAAGCTAAGAAAGACACCCAAGGTTGACCTCTGGCCTCCACACACACACAGGGCATACTTGTCAGCATATACAAACACCCAGACAGAGGCACACAGATACAGACACAAAGGAAGCTACAAATTGTTTGCAAACTGGCAACTTTATATAACTTAAAACAATAACTTGTAAGTTACTCCTTAGTAAATACTTAGGATCAACAGAAGCCAGCATGAAAGTATTTGCAGAGATTTATTCATTATTGATGTCGTTTGAAATGAAATTGGATGTTCATCAACAGTAGGATGGATTTACAAATTGTGGCTATTTGTAAAATAGAATGAGAAAGCATCAAAGGGAAACAAATTTCAGTACAAACAACAACAAGAATAAAGCTCAACAATGTTATGTCAGATGAAAACAGACACAAACACTGAGAGGATTCCATTTAAAGATATCTAGAAGCAAGAAAATAACCTATGGGGATAGAAATCAGAAAATGGTTTCCTTTGGCAGGTAGAGTTGCATGCAAATCGAGGTTGATCCTCAATTAAATAAGATGCAGCTCTTACACTAACCTGTTTCTTCAATATACATTCCATGGTTTTTGTTTGTTTGTTTGTTTGTTTGTTTTGTTTTTTAAGAACACCCAGGTTATATCCAGAGGAGAATTTTGGAAATGATGTCTTGGTTAGGTAGCTGTGTGTAATAATCAAAACTTATATGAGGGGCTAGAAAGATGGCTCAGTGGTTAAGAATACCTTTGTTTTTGTAGAGGACCTGGGCTCAGATTCTAACTCTCATTTCAGAAGATCTGGCACATTTTACTGACCTCTGTGAGTACTGCACTCACGTGGTGCCTGAGCATACAGGGAAAACACTCATAAAACAAAATAAATAAAATCTCAAGCAACATTACATGGTTGATTAAAATATGTCTGGATTATTTTGGGAGTCTCATACATCAACGACAAAAGTTTAATCAAAATGTAGAAGAAAAAAAAAACCTTTGTTCTCAAAAGAAATGTATACTGAAAAAACAGGCTGGTCTACGAACTACATCTTATTTAATTGAGGATCGAACTCAATTAAGATGCTTTGATGCTTCGGACTCTTAGTTCGATCTCTAGTGCCAATATATAAAGAAGTAATGGAATGTTCAAAGGAGGCTGTCCCAATGCCCTGGCTGTAAAAGTTCCTCAGAAGAGAGCCTTGAAGCTAATGAGCATTATAGAGAAGGTTCAGAATCCCTCTTTGTACAAAGCAAATCTCATACATAGTGATTTCTATCACAAGGCAGGATGGTAACAATGGCAGAAACCAATGACAGGATCATAACTCAACATAATAACTAAGCTAGAAAACATGCAACTACCCGTACCTGATCTGGAGGAAAATAAAGTCCTCCTACCATATAGAAATAAGAGAAAGACCTAGTAACGGGGCTGTGGAGACAGTTCAGTCAGAAAAGTATCTGCCTTCTAATCCTGGGAACTGAGCTCATATTTTGGAATTCACATAAAGAATTTGAGCATTAAATTATGCTCTGATAACCCTAGTGTTCGGGACATTGTGACAGGAGGTTTTCTGGGGACCACTGGTCAGTCATCTTAGCCTTATCAGTGAGCTCCAGGTCAAGAGGAGACCCTGTCTCAAAAAAAAAGATAAATGGTGCTTCTTAGGATGATCCCTGTGGTTTTCCTCTGGTCTACACACACACATACACACACACACACACATACATGCACACATGCACCTGCACGTGTACACACACACACACACACACACACACACACACACACACACACACACTGGCACACACACAGAGCAGAGTGAGAGAGGGGTTGGGGAGAGGGGGGAATGGTAGCTGTAATATCCCAGGCCTTTTCAGAATTCCCTCAGTTCCCAGTGACCAGCTGCACATGAATTTCTTCTATTCCAGCCTGACTTCCAGCCCCAGTTCAGAAAAGAGCCAATTTACAGGGGAATTTCTGTGCCAGGGTGCCTCATGGTCATTTTGAAGCCATCAAAAATGTCTTAATTCTCCATTCCCCATGGAACAAACCTTCTGTGGTTTGTGCTCCAGGCGAGGCAGGTGGGTAAAGACACTCTGCACTTTCCTCTTTGGGCACACTCAGTGTTGCGTGGCTCTTCATGTACTTAGTTAGTCTTTGTCAGTTTTGGCAGCAAACCTCGTAAGAAGGAAGAGGAAATGTCATCTTCCTCATAGAATCTGTATTAATGTAATCACAAAACGCACCGGACTCTTCTAAATAAAGGAAGGTGCTCGCTGGATTTTGCATGAACAAAAACTTTGAAAGCACAGCAACAAAGTACATTCCCATACTAAAGCATCAACAAAGCTACTCTCTGCTTCAGTCAGAAAGCCCAGGATTGTGGAAATGCACATACAATTTACTAAACTTCTGAATCTTATTAAAAATACAACTGCAGCCCAGGCCTGTAGTTGCAGCATCCCAATACAGACAATACAGTAAGATTGCCAGGAAGAAATATAGCAAAACATGTCCTCTGAGATGACACATAAATGGCACCAAGCCTCCTCCCAAACAGTAACATCACACTGTTTATGTCCATCGATTATGAAAGATGAGTCTAAGCAAGAAACAATTTTAAAATTTGAAACTATACTCTTTCATATTGAAATATGGGAGGGAAGGAGGCACGGAATATGATAATTCTGTGTAACTGTTCAAAAGACAAAGAGCAATAAAGTATTCTCTGACAGCAAACTGAACAAGCAAAAGATGAAGATTTTATCTAAGAAAATGTTAACACCTATAGTGTAATATTTACCATATTGTAAATAATGTCTAGTTCTTGCTGGAAAGTAAGTACATAGTGTTTCAGTTGTCAACAGCACTTTAAATCACTGCTTATGACTTATTTTTCAAGCTTCCAAATGATTAAGCCTGTATTAATGTTCAAAAGCTATTAAAGATGTTAATATAACTGCTGAAATTTGCTTATTAAAACATATGTATTCAAAATTATAGGTTTTGGTATGAGATTCATACCTTAATTCATTTCTGTGCAGTGTTCAGCATTTCTTTAAGCAAAAAATAGTTGAAAAAAGAATTTTGGGTTTTGGTGGTTTTCTTTTTTAAGATTTGTTTTTATTTAGGTATTTCTGTGGTGTTTGTGTGTGTGTGTGTGTGTGTGTGTGTGTGTGTGTGTGTGTGTGTGTGTGTATGTGTGTGAGTGTGTGTGTATGTGTATATATGTGTGTGTGTTATTGTCTTGGGTTTCATCAATTAGGTTAAACTGCTTGAGTCTTGTGTGCAGGGATCTTATTTTCTCTGCCTCCCCAGAGCAGGATTACAAGTGTACACCACAATGCTCCACATTTTCATATAGGTTCTGTAACACCAGCACTCACACCTGTGAGGTAAGCAGGTTGCCTACTAAGCCATCTACTCAGCCCTGCCTTGATGCTCTTTTGAGGATGATTTCCCAACACTCAGCTGAGAGAAAGCTGAAGACATATTGGGATAAGCTTTCAGCAGACAAAGCCGGCAATGCCAGAGCAGCTGAAGAGTGACTGAGAAAGTCAGACAGCAAAGCGAACCTGAAATGCACCGTCTCAGAATGCCACCACAAACAGTACAGCTGCTTGCAGTGGGATTCACTGATACAATGTGATCTGATTGGCACTAGCCAAAGAGGAAAAACCCACAACGCCAACAACTTGGCTAAGCCACTGAGTTCCAGAGAAACTGCTTATATTCACAATACACATACAGGCAAGAGGAGAAGGAAAACCACCAATCATAAGGGAAAACAAAAACCAACAAATAAACAAAACAAAACCAGAATTCAAAGTTGCTGCAGCATAAGTAAGTACAAGGGATGATTGTGAATAAAAAATTAGTATCTAGAAAATGAAACAAAAAGCAACTATGATTCCTGTGCTGAAGTAAATAAAACGCTATACGAGTAGATTTTGAGTGGTTCTGAATACGGAGTCTGCAGACCTCAAGGCAGCTGTTAATGTGCATTTCAGCATCTAAGCGGAAATATACTCCTAATGAGTTTCAATCAATGAGAACACAGAGAGTCAAAACAGAGGAAGCAGGCTCAGAAGAGTTCTGCGGAGCTGCCAGTGGAAGAGTACAGTCACTAAAGGGAAAAAGTCACCAGATAAACTCACAGGGAAGCAGCAAACACAGTAGAAATCATCCAGTTAAAAGAACAGATCGGGGGCTGGAGAGACTGTTAAGGGCTCCGTGGTTAAGATCAGCACTGGCTACTCTCCCAGGGGACCTGTGTTTGATCCTCAGCACCCATATAGAAACTCACAATTGTCTCTATTTTCAGTTCTAGGTGAACCAAGGTCTTCTCTGAACCTCAGTGCATGCATGTGGCAAGTGCCCATGTACACAATAAAATAAAAGTAAATATTATCAAAGAATAGAAACAAGAGATGTTACTATATTACTATATTCTCAAATACCTGTTGGGCAGTAGAAGATACTCATACATGTAAGTAAAGTCTATGAAGAACATGAGAGAGAAATGGTAAAAGTAATAAGAAAGGGAGAATGGCTGAGAAGTTGTAGAAATATGAGAATTTAGCAGGACGATAAGACAGGTCTAATCAGTTGAAATCAAATATGACACAAACAGCTATGACATATTTTTGTTTAATATTTAAAAAATAAAATATTTAGCAATTAAAGTAACAAAATATGCAAAACTTACACATAAAACATCCTTGCAATGAGTTAGGGACTATCTGAGTAAATGGGGAAATATACCATGTCCATGGAATGGTAAGCTCGTTGCATTGAGGTGCTGTAGGGCTAATCCTGGTTGTCATCCTGATAGGTCTGGAAAGAGGAGACCTCAGCAGAGATGTTGCCTTCGTTGGATTGGCCTGTGGCATGTCTATGGGGCATTTACTGTAGGAGGACATAGCTGATAAGGGCAGTGCCTGCTCTGGGGAAATGGTTCTGGCATGTAAAAGAAAAGTAGCTGAGCAAGCCAGAGGAAACAAAAGAGGACACAGAAGTCTCCCATGCTCTTTGTTCAGATCCTGACTCTAGGTCCCTGTCTTGAGTTTCTATCATGGATTCCCTTGATAATGGTCTGTAATCAAATAACCCTTTTTTTCCTCTGGAGTTGGTTTTGGGTGTTTTTTTTTAATTTTTAATTTTTATCATAGCAATGAGAAGCAAAATAAAAATAAAACATACTCCCCTCACCAACAGATTGGTACATTCAATACAAACTCAATCAAAGCCTAAAGACGTTGTAGAGGCTGACAAGATAAGTTTAAAATCTTATCAGCATATTCACACAAAAGCAATTTTAAAAATGTTTGCCATATTAGAATATCTGACTTATTACAGATATTCTGGAGTGATCAAGTTGCATATAAACATAAGAATAAATGCATGGCTTCATGGAGCAATGTTAGTAGTTTAAATAGGTCCATACTTATATGGTGAATCTATTTTGATGAAAAAAATTAGTCAATAGGGAAAATAAGTTTTATTTTAGGTAACTGTACAAGCATTATTGAATTTCAACAAAGAAACAGTTACTATCAGCCCTTCTCTATACCTAAATAAATGGAACATTAACCAAAAATCATAAAGCTTTCAGTTCACCATAAAAATAAAAAAGAATTGGTGATCTTGGGTTAAGTAAATAGAACATAAAAATATGAACCATAATAGATAAATGAAAAAATTAAACTTTATAAAAGTTAAAACCTTCTCTCTTTGAAAAATACCATTTAGAATTAAAAGACAAGCCATAGCCATCTTCTTCGCCCTCTCTCTCTTTCTCTTTCCGTTCCTCTCCCTCCTCTCTCTCCCTCCCTCCCTCCCTCCCTCTCTCTCTCTCTCTCTCTCTCTCTCTCTCTCTCTCTCTCTCTCTCTCTCTCTCTCTCTTTCTCTCTCTCTCTCTCTCACACACACACACACCCAATGAGACTGGGGTGGGGGGAGGGAGTACAAAAAGGCTTGAATGAGCCATTTCAATAAATGATGAGAATCAAGCAACTCATAGAAAATTGAGCCAAAGATCTGAACAGACACCTTGGGAGGTTCACTATTTAAATGACTCTGAAGTCTTATGAAAGGATGCTCACCCCTGGCAGTCATGGTAATGAGAATTGATGTTCACCTTCTAAAATTTCTAAAATTAAGTGTCATTAATAACCATTGTTGGCAATGGCATGGAGCAAGCGTTTAATTAAGCGCTTCAGAAGTGTTGTTTTACCCAAACTAGATTTCTGACTGAAACTTCTGAATTCTGAAAGCACAGGCAATTTGCTAAGTATGTTCACAGTGATTTCTCTTCACAGGCTTTGAGAACTCTGGAGAATCAAGTACACGTATTCTCCCATTGCCAGAGGCTTCACTGGGCACCAAATCCCTAGGAACAGCCCCATCTTATTTACTTCTTACTTATTTCCAGCTAGTTCCATGAAGTTCTTTCTACTCATCAAGGGACACAAAAGGTCCCCCTGTCAGCCATTGTGCTGTGTGCCTGTCTCTAAATGCATCATACTGTGTTCCCATCTATAAGTTACAAAACATTCTGCTTTTCATCTAAGTGTCTTTGCATTAAATCCTGTGATCCAAGAAACCTGTAATCATACAGAGCACCACATAACTATGACACAAACTAGAACACTCACACTTTCCCGAAGGAAGACAATCTGAAAAGTGACGGTGTGAAACCCTTACTACAGAAAACAAGCTCTGACTCCCAGCATTTTCATTCCTGGAAATCTATCCCAGACAGATAAGGACTTTCTCTCGAACAAATGCTCATCGAAGATTATTCACATGCATTATAGACTGATAGCCGAACTGACCTGGGTGGTAAGTGAAACGTGATGTTTTATAAATATGCTGAAAATGAGGAGGGTGGTAAAGGCAGCAGTAGGTTGGTCACACAGCCTTCATGGTAAGAGAAATTCTACAAGCTAGACTTGAAGAAGTATAGCTACAGAACACTGAGCACTTGCCTGGAGAAGGGACGGAAGACCCAGAAACAAACTGCACAGAAACAAAACCAAACCAAAAACTACAACCCCCCCACAAACCCCCAGACAAAACCAAAACGAAACAAAAAACAACAAGAATCAAAACAAACAAACGAAAACTGGGGAAGATGTTTTTTAGCATATGAAATTGTAAAATAAATACAAGTTATGTTTAGTTGTTTCCATAATAGCAAATTTCTAAAACTTCAAAACCAGGAGTTTTCTGGATTTGTTAGGTACTACAATTAACATTTTTTAGTGTGAAAGAATCATGTATCATCACGACACACATCTCACTCACAGTCAGGAACTCTGTGATGTGCTAGGGAGAGATAAGGTCCAGTCTGGTCTAGTGGAAGTGAAGCCATGATAGTCATGCAGGCATATACATGAGTGTGTGTGTTTAAATAATTTAAATATAAGTTATTTAAGTGAAAGTAAATTATACATAAGTATATCTATATATACATATATAGAAATGAATATATAAATATATAAACAATATATTTTATTTGTTAAAAGCTGGGCTCATAAAGTTTTGAAATGTGACAATTGACAAACACAGGTTCCACAATTCCTTGTACAGAACTGTTTAGACATGAACAGAAATTATACATACAGCAGCGCTGAGTCTTATAGTGATATTTTAATATTTCAAAACTTTAATTATACTTATAAGTCAAAAAAGATTTTTTTCAATGTTGGAATTTTCAAGTGAATTCAGAAAAGATTTAGTGAAAACATTAAACATCTTAATCTTGGTGAAATTATCTTCAACTAGCTCTGCTTCCATTCTACACATTTAAAACAAATACACATCCTCAAGTGACCTTGATTTTCAAATTATTATTTGTTTTGTTTACAGTAAATAAGACACTTGTATGTAACATTTCTGTAACATATTAATTACATTTCTGTGACATTTTTGTTGCTTTTGCTTTTGATCTGTTATTTTCATATTAACAGTAGTACATGTGATATATAACCATATAGAAGGAAACGTTGCAACTGGCTGGGACCGATACTCCCTGAGCATCCAAGACCTGCTCTGAAAAATGCACACTTCAGTGAAGTGTGTGTTTCTGGGAGTTAGACCTCCTGTGACTATGGAATCACATCACATCTAGAGATCGTCATCTTAGAATAAAAACTAGTCTCTGAACTAGCAATAGACATTTCACAACAAGCGTCTATCTTTTGAAAGGTCTGTGCCCAGTCTGCGAATTCACCAAAGCTCTCTGTCAACAACAGGGCAAAATTGATAGAAGAACTTATCACTGCTACCTTCAGAAACTGAAACTTATCACTAAATGTTGTCAAAACTGTCCATTCCCTTCTTTCCCTCATGTTCCCCATTCATTTTCCTATTATTACTGAAAAGATTAATACAGATGAAAAGCTTTAAGAGCTGAATGAAAGTCGGCCATCTATAGCAGTGAGTCTGCTTGCAGCCATGTTCCTTACCTTGATGGCGATGAACCAACTCCTATCTGTCTGGAACCATCAGGCCCCAAATAATACCTTGCTATGGTGTTTTGTCCCAACAATAGAAAAAGTAACAAATATACGTGGGAGTGGGGGAAAAAGTATATATAAAAATCCAAGTTTCCCAGAATGAGGAACAGGAGCTAAATATTCATCCTCCAATATAGTTTGAGGCCAGACTAGACTACATGAGATTCTATCTCCAAAAACAACATTGATATTTAACCAAGTCTATTCAGACACATCTATTTTCTTGTCATCTACACAAGTAATAAAAGTCTTTACATAGCATTAGCATTGTCACATGTTCTATAGATCATATCAAAATGGTTTAAACTACATAGCGTGATGTTGCTGGAAAGAAAATCAGGAATTATTTTAGGTAAGTCACAGGGATCCTGGGTCTCATCACACACATTCTAAGAAGTGACTGTAGATGCTTTTCTGTGGTCATATTACTCAAACAGAAGTTTGCCCTTAATTCAGAATTCTACTCTGAGCACAGGGCTGTGGTCCAGCTTGGCCTATGGAGCAAGTGGAAAGACAGCTGACATGTGACCCCTCTCCCTCCTGGGACTCCTGTCACTTAAGCTTATGAACTGTACCTCTGAGTAGGATTTTCAGTGGAGTCACAGGAGAGAAAGCATTGGCAGTGTGCATTAAGACTGTAGATGCAGTGTGAAGTTGAGTGAGAAGAAACAAGAACTGGGGGGGAGGCATAGTTTACTTTCTGTGTTCCTGGTATATAAAATTTCTGTCTTTATATTTCTTTTGCATAGAAGACAAAATCAAATTCTTCTCAGCTGATAATTTTTTGAAGAAATTGCTAGTAATGAAACATTTCAGAAGTCGTTAAAAGACTTGTTCTCATCAACCGATCTTCATTTTAATCACTGGAAAATTTATATCCTCGATAATGGTCCTCTAAAGTAAGAATAGACTAGATAAAAATAAATTTTTTTAAAGCAAATATCCCTTTATTCTTTTTCTGTTTATAAAGCCTTAATGAAAGGAGCCTTTCCTTCAGGCTTCTATTACCCATGGGAGCCACAGGGGAGAGTCCGCATCTTCATTACTGTAAGGCTGCACTTTGGATCGTGACTGTCAGGCTACTGTGCTGATCATTGTTCATGCAGCCTAGTGTCTTGTCAGAAGTTCCCTGTATTCCAGAGTCTCAGAGATCCACAGATCCCGCAGACTACAGATGTCTGATATTTTTAAGTGATGTTTTTTTTAAATGAACATTTTCTTTAAGGGCTCCATAGCAATCTATAAAGCAGTGTCTCCCCCAAATAAGGCAGTTAGGTATCTCTAACTCCACCCTATTTAAAGGGGATTAAACATGATATTAAGGGAGAGCAGAATATGAAGGAGCTGAAGACAATTAGAAATGATCCAGAACTCTGTCTTCCTTGTATTTACCTGGAAAATAAGCAGAGCCTCTGTACCCCTCTTCTCCAGGAAGAGCAAAGGTTGGCCTCTCATAATAGCTTTGACCTCTCAGGGGTCTGAGGTAGAACAAGAGGAATCTATATAATGAGATTCACTAATCACCTCGTCCTTTTATTCACTTTCCCACAGTTGCTGATCTTAGAGATTCAACCTCTTTCCCTTTGTTTTGTCACTCCTTACTCTAAAATTGGCCATCTTTGTTAAGTATGTCATATAATCTAGAATCCAGTACCACTACTGAAAAACTACTCCCATTTGCATATGGCAATGCTCATCAACAACGTTTAGTTTCTCTTCTCTTAGCAGTCTGTGTTTTGTTCCAGAGCACATGGCAATTGTGAACCTCTGGTTTTGCTCTGTAGCAGTTACACTGCAGGCCCCACAGCATGGCTGTGTGTCAGCTTCCACATCTTTTGTGCTCTGGTTGGCTGAAGGACGGAGAACAGAAATGAGCAACTGTTGGCTCAGGTTTTTCTCACTTTCACGCATCTCAGTTCTCCTCTCAGAAGTTTACTTAGGAGCCACGCCCAGTGCTAAATCAGGGTTGATCCAGAGGCTCTGAAAATGAAGGAGGCTGAAACTGACCTCAACAGTAACAGAAAGCACTTTCATTGCTAGGAGAGGCCAGCAAGCTTCCCACAGGAATGAAGGCGGTACCTCATGGGGATGGGGATGCCAGAGTTTTATAGATAGAGTTGAATTTAGAAAAGGGAATGTTTTGGATTTTCTGAAAACGCACAGTTGTATGGACACCTGGGACTTTTCTAGAATGGAGGGTTTATTTTGGAATGGAATTCTTTTTACTGGGGAGGGAAAGAGATGTTCATTTTAGGAGAGGGGGTGATTCCTTTGTTCAGGAGGCCACATAGTCCTCCATGCAGTACTTGGTGTCTCTACTTAGAGGTGAGATCTAGTATGTCTCTTTTTCCCTATCCTTGTCTGCTCCTTGAATCACTAAACATTTTTTTCAAATATCTACTATCTTAACTGTGTACAGCAGCCATATCTGTCAGGGGCTAAGTGTACTCAGTCCTCCAAGAGGCATGTGGTTCTTATCTGGAAAATTCTCAGTGTTCCTAATTAAAGAATTACCGACAGTTCCCTCCCATTCCATATGGTAATACTTTACTCGGTGGTGGCTGATGTGCTTTCCAAAGACACTCAGTGAATGTGTGATTAAAGATACATTCAGTTCACAGCTGTCAGGAGTAGCAAGTAGTGAGCACTCTTCAGTGGAAGCATTGGTTTTAGAACAAATGAGATGAAGGAACCATGTTCAGAACTGAGGGTTTATGGGAATCTCCTAGGGCAATGGACTCATTTATACCTGAAGTTTATCTTCATGAAAATGAAATAAGAATCTGGGTTTGACTGTTAGGTAAGAGCAGAATGTGTCTTCTATCAACAAGGAGCACATTCTGCATTCCTTTGATGCCCCTACTAAAACCCTGCTTTGAATATTTATCGGCTCATACTAGAGAAGGAGACAGATTGGATAAGTCATCCATAGTACTATTTGTCTTCAGACTGTCTGCCATTGACAGGTCATTTCTACCAGGAGGTGTCCCATGGAAGTGTTTTAGATGTATTTCAAGTTACCTCCCGTAATGGTGCCATTGATCATGGCAAAGCCATCTGTCTCGGGTTGAATGGCTTTATTGTGTATTGTGACAATTGATTTCACTTTTGTGGAGCACACAGACTGGGAAGATTTTAAAGCACTGTATTAATGACCAAGCAGCTTCTAACAGATGAGTAATGATCACAAGAACATGAATGCATAATTTCTGGGATGTCTGGCTTATGCAATACATCCATTCATAATATAAGTCTCTTCTCCATCTCTGGTCTACCTGCTGCACAAACTGCTATAGGGTTTTCATGATAAGTTTTGAAGGCTTATTAAAAGGAAGGTTGTCAATACATGCTATGCTTTTTTTTCTTGAGATGGAGTCTCAATACAGTGCCTAGGTTGCTTTCAAAGTGTTACTTTTTAAAGAATATGAAATTTTAGATAAAGCCAAGGGCACAAGAGGTGGGAAAGAAGCATTCTTGAGTCTTGGTCTCAATAGTAGGCCTATGACTGATTTCCTCCTCAAAATAATTCTGCAAGGGATGTGCAGAAGATTGTGTCCATTTTACCAGATTCTTGCTCTGGTGTGAAACCGTTTGGTTTGGAGCTAGACCACCATGACGCCTGACCTTACTCCATGTATCCTGTCCCAGTAATCTAGCTCCAAGCCAAGGAGTTTTCCACTAGAGCAAGAAATCTGGTCTAACATGACAATTCTGGAGGTTGAACAAAGCAAATCCAGAACGTGGTTTTTTCACCAAAAATGCTATTATAGTTGGTTTAAATGTCAAATGACTACCGATTAGAATCACTTGAGTAGTGTCCCAGTTGCTTACATTGATATGGAAGTCACACTTCAACTGTGGGCACCACTTTCTAATAAGCACTATTGGATAAAAGAGATATGACAAAAGGAAAATAATCTTGTCTCTTGGTCACTTGGCCTTCCTTACTGCTGAGTTAATTCTCTGTGAATGTTGATTTCTCTGTTGATGTCAGCGTTTCCAAGCTCTCATCATTGACTAGGGACCTGTGGGTTTCCAGGAACTTTCTGGGTTTTCCGAGTGAGATTTGAACGACAGAGCTACCCAGGCTTGTGGACTAAGCAACTACACAGTTGTCAGGCCCCATTCAGTGAGAAACAAGCACTGTGAGATTGTTCCATGGGAAAACTCTGACTACTGAGGTGCCCAGCCTCAAGGAATGAGCTACTACTGGTTTTACAGCACTTCTCTCTCTCTCTCTCTCTCTCTCTCTCTCTCTCTCTCTCTCTCTCTCTCTCTCTCTCTCTCACACACACACACACACACACACACACACACTTATCTTATTAGTTCTGTCACTCAAGAGAACCCTGGCAAATATACCTGCCCACCTCAAGGCATGTGGCCAGGTTCCAGCCCCCAGACTAATGGGCAATGTCTGTTGACAGTCATTTGAGATGCAGGTGGCCAACCTCTGCCCTACAGGGAAAAATACAAGTTCAAAATTAGGTCACAAAATCCCACCAATTCCAGAACTTTTCCCAAGATCAGGCCACGGCCACGGAACCTTCCAATCCTCAGCTAGCCTGGAAACCCCCACTTCCCCCACCTCACAAACACACAAAAACCCCTATATAAAGGCCTCCTCCTGCTTGGTTCTTTGCCACTTCTCTCCTGAGCAGAGGCAGCCACCTTCTTGTACCTTTCTCTTTATTGACTTATTTTTTAAATAAGACACATCAGAATGTCATTGCTTAAAGAATACAGCATATGAAATTACAGGAACTGTAAATTTCTTGTGTGAAGTTTGTTGTTTGCTGTGACTTTGCGGTATTCCGTGGCTCCCAACTGCCAGGATACCTGTCCCTTCAGAGCTGTAACAATTAAATTCTTCCTACCTCTGAGACCTTTATCACCATATCTGTTGTTGTCTAAATCTGAAAGATTACCATTCTTAAACTTTTAATTTCCCCTCTACTTACAGCAACAGCACTGAGTTGTGATGACCTTGAATGTGTCTCTATGATGCATCTTCTCCCCTCTAACTACTGGTCATGTTTGGGTAAAACCCACTGTCATCCCTCTCTGGATACTGCCACAGTCTCCATTCTGCATCTAGCACTCAGATTGGATTTATAGAGTTCAAATATAACTGTGTCTCTTTCATCCTAAAATATTTTCCTTGCATGTCATTCCTCAGCGGCATCTACATCCTCTGTGAGGTACTTTCTACACCTATGCCCTGGCCTTCCACATGCTCACTCTTGCATCATCCCAGACTCACAGGGCCATGTTAGGTCCCAACACCTTGCATTTCCAGTTTTAACAGGAGTTTTCCTTCTCACCACTGTCACCCATCAGCATGTGCCTTATGTGAAGAGCCCTTCTTACATTTTGTCTTGTTTACACTCTGTCTCAGTTAGGGTTTCTATTGCTGTGATATATAAAACACATAGACAAAATGTGTGGAAAGTATTTGTATTATATCACAACTCTGAGGACACTGAAGGAACTCAGGGCAGGGCCCAGACATGGGAATAGCCTCATAGATGAATGCTGCCTACTGAGTTACTCGGAGAAGCCACCTACCTAGAGGAGGCAGTAACACCTCCTAACCTTTGAGTTGGACCCTTCCACATCCATCATTAATCAAGAATACCCTACAGAATTGCCTATAAGCAATCTGGATAGAGTAATTTTCTCAGTTGAGGTTCATCCACATAAGCAGACATGTATCAAGATAACCAAACCAACCAGGTCACAAGTCATAGGAAGTCTGTCTATTTGTCATTTTATTTTCTGATGTATAGAGAGGAATAATAAGGTAATTTTGCTGCATGAATTTATAGAGGATTTCAAAATTCATCTTTGAATTTAACTGTCATGGAACATCTCCATATGTATACATAGTTACAGGTACAAAGAAAAAGGTTACAGAGAGATGACATTGTTTGACCATCAAATTCTGGAGTCCTTTCTGTGTATGTGGCAATTCACCAACTGATTTTTGTGTAAGTGATTGTAAATCACAAGGAACTATTTATGTCTGAGGTTATTTGTTACAAAGGCAGAGAAATATAACATATTGTAGAAAATATGCTATCTAGGCTATTTTCAAGTTTAAATGTTCAATACTGAAAAAAAATGAAGTACTTTTTCCTCTAAATTAAGAGAATAGGAGTTTACAAGGGTTAAAATAAAATCATAATGAATCTGTGCAACCTTTTGTTGAACAACATGGCAATATATCAGATCATAAAAGTGTTTCAAGCCTCTGGTTTTATCATCTCACTCCTGGGAATCTGTTCTAATAATTCACAAGCAAACCAAGGCTACATAGACAGTGAAGTTACTGTGGAATGGGAAGTTTTTTTCTGTCCCTTTCTCCTCTTTTATCATAATTCAAGCATAACCACAAACACTCATTATTTACAAGGCAGACTCCCCTCTGGACCATGAGCTCATTATGGGCAAGACGCCATAACTTGATTCATGTCCTCTGTACTTACAGGGAAATAAATGGTAAGGAACTCAGTTCTATAAATAATGATCAAAATGTGTGTATGTACACACACACACACACACACACACACACACACACACACACCATGTAGAAACATATCTCTCCAAAGGAGAACTAAATGCCAAAGAAAACACATTTATCATGGTGTCTCCAGATTTCTACACTCACAATAGATACTAACATGACTGAGATGGTTGGGTGCATAAGAGACAGCTGCCTCTGGAAGCAGGGCATGGAGGTTTCTCCACTAGACTTGGGATCATGGCTTTAGAGATTCAAAAAGGGCAACAAAGAGGAAAGATGACAAGACAGTGGAACACCTGGGCTAGTAGTTCTCAGCAAGGAAGAAAGGGTACACAGTAAAACAAAAGAACAGACCTGGCCATGCCTGGGCTTTTTGTTTGTCTGGTTTGGGCTTTTTTTTGGGTTTTTTGTTTGTTTGTTTGTTTTGATTTGTTTTATTGGGTTTTTTTGTTTGTTTGTTTGTTTTTTTTTTGTTTGGTTGTAACCTTAGTAGCATAGATTTGAAAACCCACACAAGAAGTATATTTAAACCCATAAAACTTATTCATATTAATCAACTGGTAGCAGCTGTTCTAGGGTATATTTTCTTTTGTGTCCTTGTTTTTCTTTTTTTTTTTTCATTGAACAACTTTATTTTAAAAAACTAGATAAATTTACAGATTTTAAAAGCATTTTTTCATAAAACTATGTGAATACATTTTGTCAATACTTGATTGTTTTAAAGGTTTGATAGTATGCATTAAAATCGTACTAGTTACAATGAGCATGAAGTACATGTAAAACGGGATATAACCTGGAAATAGTCAAAGTTTTCATGGTGTGTAAAGACAAGGCATAATGATTATTTTTTGCCTTTGTTTTCTTGAACTTCATATAAACTGTGAATTGTTTCTGGGGTGTTCAGAGCTTTCTGGGGTTAGTATACAATTATCAGTGACTGCATATTATGTCTGTTCTTTTGTGACTGAATTATCTCACTCAGGATAATATTCTCTAGATGCATCCATTTTCTTAAGAATTTCATAAAATTGTTTGTTTGTTTGTTTAAATAGTTTAATTATTTTAGATTTATTTATTATGTATACAGTATTCTACATGCATGTTTGGCTGCAGGCCTGAAGAGGGCACCACCAGATCTTATTACAGATGGTTGTGAGTGACCATGTTGTTGCTGGGAATTGAACTCAGGATCTCTAGAAGAGCAGGCAGTGCTCTTAGCCACTGAGCCATCTCACATCAGATATAGGCCTAATATCCAAGGTATACAAAGAACTCAAAAAGCGAGACACCAGAGAATCAAACAACCATATTTAAAAATGGGGCACAGACTTAAACAAAAAGTTCTCAATCGAGGAATATCGAATAAATGAGAAACATATAAGGAAGTGCTCAACATACTTAGCCATCAGGGAAATGCAAATCAAAACAACCCTGAGATTCCACCTCACACCAGTCAGATTGGCCAAAATCCAAAACTCAGATGACAACAGATGCTGGCAAGGATGTGGAGAAAGAGGAAAACTTCTCCACTGTTGGTGGGGTTGTAAACTGATACAACCACTCTGGAAATCAGTCTGGCGGTTCCTCAGAAAAATGGACATAGTACTACCTGAAGACCCAGCTATTCCACTTTTGTGCATTTACCCCAGAGACACTTCAACTTGCAACAAAGATACATGCACCACAATGTTCATAGCGGTTCTATTTATAATAACCAGTAGCTGGAAAGAACCCACATGTCCTTCAGTAGATGAATGGATACAAAAATTGTGGTACATTTATACAATGGAGTACTACTCAGCTATCAGAAACAATGGTTTAACGAAATTCTTAAGAAAATGGATGCAACTAGAGATTATCATCCTGAGTGAGATAACCCAGTCACAAAAGAACAGACATACTATGCAGTCACTGATAATGGGATACTAACCCCAGAAATTTCTGAACACCCAGAAACAACTCACAGACTATGTCAAGTTCAAGAATAAAAAAGAATATATTTTAATTAAAATAAAATGTATCACATCCACCTTTCCTTCCTACAACCCCTTCCAGTTTCTCTCCCATCCCCTCAAATAACATCTTTTCCTATATTATTGTTACATATATACATATGTGTATGTATATGTACCCATAAATGCTTATTTACAACCTTAAAAATGTATTCATATACTTCTATGCAAAAATGTACATTTATCTTTGTTTTTTAAAATAAAGTTTTTCAATTAAAAATAAAATAAAAAATAAAAAAAGAATTTCACAAAATTATTGTTTCTGATAGCTGAGTAGTACTCCATTGTGTAAATGTACCACAATTTTTGTATCCATTCATCTACTGAAGGACATCCGGGTTCTTTACAGCTTCTGGCTATTATAAATAGGGTTACTATGAACATTGTGGTACATGTGTCTTTGTTGTAAGTTGGAGCATCTCTGGGGTATATTCCCAGAAGTGGAATAACTGGGTCTTCAGGTAGTACTATGTCCAATTTTCTGAGAAACCACCAGACTGATTTCCAGAGTGGTTGTATCAGTTTACAACCCCACCAACATTGGAGAAGTGTTCCTCTTTCTCTGCATCCTCACTAGTACCTGCTGACATCTGAATTATTGATCTTAGCAATTCTGATTGGTGTGAGGTAGAATCTCAGGGTTGTTTTGATTTGCATTTATTTCCCTGATGACTAAGGATGTGGAGCACTTCCTTAGATGCTTCTCAGCCATTAAATACTCCTCAATTGAGAACGTTTTGTTTAGCTTTCTACCCCGTTTTTAACAGGATTGTTTGATTCTCTGGTGTCTAACTTCTTGAGTTCTTTGTATACCTTGGATATTAGGCCTCTATCAGATGTGGTGTTGGTAAAGAACTTTTCCCACTCAGTGGGCAGCCATTTTTGTTTGTTGACAGTGCCCTTAGCCTTACAGAAACTTTTCAGTCTCATTAAGTCCCATTGGTTGATATTCAACCTTAGAGAATGAGCCATTGGTGTTCTGTTCAGGAAATTTTCTTTTGTGCCTATGTGTTTTAAGGTTTTCCCTACTTTCTCTTCTAATACTTTCAGTGTACTTGGTTTAATGTGAAGATCTTTGATCCACTTGCACTTGCGCTTTGTACAAGGAGATAAGAAAGTATCTATTTTCATTCTGCATGCTGAGTGAGTGCCAGTTGAACCAACACCATTTTTTGAGGAGGCTGTCCTTATTCCATTGAATGTTTCGAGCTCCTTTGTCACAAATCAAGTGACCATATATGTGATGGTTCATTTCTGGATCTTCTATTCTATTCCTTTGATCCATGTGCCAATCTCTGTACAACTACCATGCAATTTTTTTTTTTTTTTTGCTTTGTAATATAGCTTGAGGTCAGGGATGATGATTTCCGGAGATGTTTTCTTGTTGTTGAGGATGGATTTCACTGTTCTAGGTCTTTTGTTATTCCAGATGAAATTTGCACATTACTCCTTTCAACTCTATGAAGATTTGGGTTGTAATATTGATGCGGATTGCATTGAATCTGTAGATTGCTTTTGGTAAGATGGCCATTTTTACAGTGTTGATTCTTCCAATCCATGAGCATAGGAGATCTTTCCATTTTCTGAGATCTTCCTCAATTTTCTTCTTTAGAGATTTGAAGTTCTTATCATACAGGTCCTTCACTTGCTTACTTCGAGTCACACCAAGCTATTTCATATTCTTTGTGAATATTGTGAAGGGTATCTTTTCCCTAATTTCTTTCTCTGCATGTTTATCCTTTGCTTAGAGGAAGGCTACTGATTTGTTTGATTTAATTTTATATCCAGCCACTTTGCTGAACTTTTTTTATCAACTGTAGAAGTTCTCTGGTAGAATTTTTGGAGTCACTTAAGTACATTATCAAGTCATCTGCAAACAGTGATGTTTTACTTCTTCCTTTCCAATTTGTATCCCTTTGATTTCCTTTTGCTGTCTAATTGCTCAGGCCAGGACTTCTAGTACTATCTTGAATATGTAGGGGGAGAGTGGGCAGCCTTGTTTAGTCCCTGATATTAGTGAGATTGCTTCAAGTTTCTCACCATTAAGTTTGATGTTGGCTATTGGTTTGCTGTATATTGCTTTTATTATGTTTAGGTATGGGCTTTGGATTCCTGTTCTTTCCAAGACTTTTAACATGAAGGGGTGTTGAATTTTGTCAAATGATTTCTCAGCATCTAGTGAGATGACCATGTGGTTTTTTATTTGTTTATATGGTGGATTATGTTGATAGATTTCTGTATATTAAAGCATCCCTGCATCTCAGGGATGACACCTACTTCATCATGGTGAATGATGGTTTTGATGTGTTCTTGATTTCGGTTTGCAGGGATTTCGTTGAATATTTTTGCTTTAATGTTTATAAGTGAGATTGGACTGAAATTCTCTTTCCTTGCAGGGTCTTTAGAAACAAGGGTTATTGTGGCCTTGAAAAATGAGTTAGGTAGTGTTCCATCTGACTCTATTCTGTGGAATAGTTTGGAGAGTATTGGTATTAAGTTGTCAATAAATGTCTGATAGAATTCTGCACTGAACCCATCTGGACCTGGGTGGTTTTTTGGTTGGGAGACTTTTGATGACTGTTTCTATTTCTTTAGGTGTTTTGGGATTATTTAGATGATTTATCTGGTCCTGGTTTAACTTCAGCATTTGGTATCTGTCTAGGAATTCATCCATTTCCTCCAGATTTTTCAGCTTTGTTGAGTATAGGCTTTTGCAGTAGGATCTGATGATTTCTTGAATTTCCTCAGTTTCAGTTGTTATGTCTCCACTTTCATTTCTGATTTTGTTATTTTGGATAGTCTCTCTTTGCCCTCTAGTTATTCTGGCTAAGGGTTTATCAATGTTGTTAATTTTTTCAAAGAATCGGCTCTTGGTTTTGTTGATTCTTTGAATAGATCTTTTTGCTTCTATTTAGTCAATTTCTTCTCTGAGCTTGATTATGACTTGCACTCTACCCCTTTGTGTGTATCTGGTTCCTTTTGTTCCAGTGCTTTCAACTCTGCTGTCAATTTGCTAGTGTATGCTCTCTCCAGTTTCTTTTTGGAAGCACTCAGAGCTATAAGTTTTTCTCTCAGTGCGGCTTTCATTGCATTCCATAGGTTTGGGTATATTGTGTTTACATTTTCATTAAATTCAAGAAATCCTTAATTTCTTTATTTCTTCTTTGACCCTGTTATCATTTAATAGAGCATTGTTTTGTTTCCATGTGTATATAGGCTTTTTTGTTGTCTTTGTTGTTATTAAGGACCAAACTTAGACCATGGTAATCTGATAGGATGCATGGGAGTATTTCAATCTTCTTATATCTTTTGAAGCTTGTTTCCTGCCCAATTATATGATCAATTTTAGGGAAGGTGCTGTGAGGTGCTGAGAAGAAAATGCATTCTTTTGTTTTAGGATGAAATGGTCTGTAGATATCAATTAATTCCAATTGGTTCATAACCTCTTCTAGTTTCACTGTGTCCTTGTTCAGCTTCTGTTTCCATAATCTATCCATTGATGAAAGTAGGGTTTTGAGATTTCCCACTATTATCGTGTGGGGAGTAATGTATTTTTTGAGCTTTAGTAGGGTTTCTTTGAGCTTGTTTCTTGGGGCTGTTTGCTTGGAAGGTTTTTTCCCAACCTTTTACTCTGAGATAGTGTCTGTCTTTTTCTCTGAGATGAGTTTTCTCTATGCAGCAAAATGCTGGATTCTATTTATGTATCCAGTCTGATAACCTATGTCTTTTTGTTTGGGAATTGAGTGCATTTATGTTAACAGATATAAAGGAATAGTTGTTGGTGACTCCTGCTATTTTTGCTTTTAGAGGTAGAATTGTGCCTGTGTGTCTTTCTTCTTTTGGTTTTCTTGCTTAGGTATTTTTTTTTTTTTTGTTTTTACTATGATGTTTTTTCCCTCCTTGTATTGGGTTTTCCACCTATAATTCCTTGTAGTGCTGGGTTTGTGGTCAGATATTGTGTAAATTTAGTTTTTCCTGGAATATCTTGTTTTCTCCATCTATCGTGATTGAGTGTTTTCCTGGGTATAGCAGCTTGGGCTGATACTTGTGCTCTCTTAGGGTCTGCATGACGTCTGTTCAGGATCTTCTAGATTTCATAGTCTCTGTTGAGAAGTCATGTGTGATTCTGATTGGTCAGCTTTTATATGTTATATGACCTTTTTCCCTTACTGCTTCTAGTATTCCTTCTTTGCTTTGGTCACTTGGCATTTTGACTATTATTTGTCAGGAGGAATTTCTTTTCTGGAACATTCTATTTGGAGTTCTGTAGGCTTCTTTTATGCTCATGGTCATCTCATTCTTAAGGCTAGGGAAGCTTTATTCTACTATTTTGTTGAAGATATTTACTGTGCGTCTTAGTTGATATTCTTTGACCTCTTCTATTCCTATTATCTTTTAGTTTGGTCTTCTCATTGTGTCCTGGATCTCCTGGACTTTTTGGGTTTTGAGCTTTTTGGCTTTTGTATCTTCTCTGACTCTTTTGCCTATGTTTCTAATGTTGTCTTCGACCCCTGAGATTCTCTCTTCCATCTCTTGGAGTCTGTTGGAGATGCTTGCCTCTGTGACTCCTGATTTTTTTTTTTAGGTATTCTACCTCCAGGGTTGCCTCTTTTAGTGTTTTCTTTATTGTGTCCATTCCCATTTTAAATTCCTTCTTCAATTACTTTATCTCTTTGGTTCTGTTTTTCTTTAGATCTTTGATTTCTTTGAGTGTTTATTTTTGTGTTTCCTCTTTAAAAGCTTTTATTTCTTTATGCTTTTCCTCCCATTCTTGTTCAAAGTTCTTCATCATCATCTTGAGTTTTGATTTTAGATTTGAGTCTTCTTTTTCTGTAGTGTTTGGTATTCCACTGTTTAGTGTGATGGGAGAGCTTGGTTCTGATGTTGCCAGGTTGGCTTGGTTTCCATTGGGTAAGTTCTTTTGCTTTCCTCTTGCCATCTTGTTGTCTGTGATTATGGGTGTTCTTGTTGTCAGTGATTGGTTCCTGTCTTTCCCGTGTACCTGACCTGTGTCCCTGGATCTCTGCTGTTCCTGGTGTCAAGTGGCCTGTGTGTTTGGTCTGCACACAAAGACCTTCCAGGTGGACACTGAGTCCCTACAGCAGAGTTCCCGCTCCCCTGATCCAATCCGGTGGCCAAGCTTTCCACGGGCTGGGCCCAGTTCTCTCTGCGCCCCGGCTACTCTCATGCAGTACAGTCTCACCAGGCCTGTGTCCCTGGAGTCTTTGTTTTTAAAAGGGTTGAGCTTGATGGCCCAGACTGGTCCATTTAGTGAGATGCTGGATGAACAAAGTCTGCATCCTTATTGGTGAGCTAGCTATTTTTAAAATGCTCTTGACATTGCAAAGAAAGACTGTTATTCTAAAGGTCTGAGGTGGAAACAAGCCAACTTTCCCTGAAGTTTAGAAAGCAGCTCTCCACATGTTTCTTCATCTTCCTTACTATAAGGGAGAATATTTGATTATTCTTGTTATTCTGGTGATATAACATTGAGGCCTGGAGCAGACAATAATGCAAACAGGAATAACACAAAAATGAAAGGAATAGCTACACAAGGAATGAGACAGGAGAAACAGAGGGATAGCTGTGTTCCTATGGCAAGGAAAATGTCTACTTTTTAAAGTAAAACAGTAATTGCTGCTCCCAGAGCTTTTAAGGATGTATGGGAAAGCCTTGGAGGCATTCCTGTACAAGCAAAATGTGCATCAATGTGGACATACAGGGCAGAAGGAAGGTTGAACTTTGGAGTTGAGTTTCTGATGTGAGAAATGCTCAGAAGTTGAATGGCATTTTTAAATATTTAAGTCTGATTTATGTATTCATTGTTAGGAGATCTGATGACTAGAGCATTTTCTAGGCCTTTGTTCCAAGAAAGGCAGAATTATGCTTCTCTTTGTAGTGAAGGTTTATTATGTTTCTCTTTATTCTGGCTCTGAGACATCTATAAAACTTGGTCTAATAAGTAATAGCAGAGAATGAGAGAAAACATTTCTGTTTTAAAGTTTTCCAACTTTATTTGCCATTCGGATGTCATTTTCTTTTTGACCTGATATTTTCAAAATAATAAAACAAAATACATTATGAGTTATTATAAAAAAATCTCAAGGAATATAACTAATAAAGTTATAAGTGTATTTAATTCTCAAGATGAACTCATTCCATGTTGGAAACCTTAGAATTCTACGTGGCTTTTCTCTCATTAAATCTGACAAGGAAGAAATATCCAAGTAGAGCGTAAAAAATGTGTGGACAGACCAGCAGTGCCTCACACAGTTTAGGATTTAGTCCAGCACTAACATACCTGAGAGGCGAGGCTAGTTCATCCTAAAAATGCAAAGGATCTGGCCCCAGCCTAGATACTGTGAATTAGAAACTCTAGATCAGGGGTCTTCCTGTCAGTCTTCAAGGTGATTTTTGTTCTTTCTTTTTTTTTTTAATTAAACAACTTTATTTTAAACAACAGATATAAATGTACAGATTTTAAAAGCATTTTTGCACAAAACTATATGAATATATATTTTTGTTAGTACTTGCTTTTTTTTAAATGTTTGGTAGTATGCATTGAAATCTTACTAGCTACAACGAGAATAAAGTATGTGTAAAACAATACGTAACATGGAAATAGTCAAAGTTTTCTTGGTGTGTAAAGATTAAACATAATGATTTTAAATACCAAGAATTGCCACAATCATTAAATCAAGGTGACTTTCTGCATATGCTGCCTTGTCAGCCTATTGTATGAGGGAACAGGTGAACTCTGCACAGAAGAACAGTGCCTGCAAGAGATCAGGTGGCTCTTTCTGACTTAGATTCTCCCTGTCCTTTCAGAGCCATGCTTGAAGAAGTTGAATCATAGAGTAGAAAAGCTAGATTAGTATGGAGAAGCACAGAGCTTGGAGGAAGACCGGAGTATCTGTCCTACAAGAGAAGAGCTACCAGGGTCAAGCAGCAGTCAGTGGGGGGACGGACAGCCACTATCTGAATATGGAGTGTAAGGAAGAAAAACATTTGATTATTGACTTCTGCTGCATGTCTGTACTTTCTAGCCTTTACAGCTTCCTTTCTCAAGGTCAAAATAAAATAAGCATGTTATTACATAACAGTCTGAGGCTGGGCGGGATGAACGCTCTGAACTTCTGCTCCTTCTGCTTCTTATTGTTGCTTCACTTGACTCACTAATTTGTCCTTTGATCAAATAAATTCAGTGAAAGTTAATTTCCTGTTTCAAAACTATTGAAAAGCATATAGTCCAAAAGGTCTTAAGGATAACAGGCTTAAATGAAGAATTTTTATATAATTATTGAGGTCATCAGGCCCACTATTGCAGAGTTGATCTCTGAGGGAAAATGAAAAAACTGGAACCAAGGGAAGCCTTGGGCTGTGAGTCAAGGAAACTGTCCAAATTTCACTGTGATGATCTAAATGAGAAATGGCCTCCACCCATAGGCTCATGCAGTACATTTGAATACTTGGTCCCCAAGGTGGATCCTTGACAGAGAAAGTATGCCACTAAAAGCCAGTTTTGAGTGTTGGTGGTCTCACCCGACTTCCAGTTCATGCTTTTCGCTTCCTTCAGCATCCATGACTTTCCCACCATGATAGACACTCCTCCTGGAACCTTCAGCCAAAATAAATTCTTCCTTCTTAAAATATCATCCTAGGTGAGTAATCCAATCCCAAAAAAAATCACACACAAAATGCACTCACCGAGCCCAAAAGCTCAGATTACCCAAGATACAATTCACAGACCATGTGAAGCTCAAGAAGAAGGAAGACCAAACTGCAGATGCTTCAGTCCTTTTTAGAAGGAGGAACAAAAATGTTCTCAGGAGGAAATATGGACACAAATTTTGTAGCAGAGACTGAAGTAAAGGCTATCCAGAGACTGCCCTACCTGGGGATCCAGCCAATATACAGCCACCAAACCCAGACAATATTGCTGATGCCAAGAAATACATGCTTACAGGAGCCTGATATAGCAATCTCCTGAGAGGCTCTGCCAGAGCATGACAAATACAGAGGCAGATGGTTGCCGTCTACCATTGAACTGAAAACAGTGTCCTTGTTGGAGGAGTTAGAGAAAGAATTGAAAGAGTTGAAGAGGTTTGCAACCCCATATGAACAACAATACCAACCAACCAGAGCTCCTAGGGATTAAACCACTATCCAAAGAGTACACATAGACAGACCCATGGCTCCAGCTGCATGTGTAGCAGCAGATGGCCTTGTTGGGTATTAATGGGAGGAGAAGCCCTTGGTCCTTCCAGGGTTCGATGCCCCAGTGTAGCGGAATGTCAGGGTAGAGAGGAGGGAGGGAATGGGTGAGTGGGGAGTACCTTCAGGGAAGCAGAGGTAGGGGTTATGGGATGGGGGTATGGAGGGAAGACCAGGAAAGGGGATAACATTTGAAATGTAAATAAATCTATCCAATTTAAAAAAAAAGAGAGTTGCCTTTAGTCATGGTTTTTATCACTGCAGTAGGCTGTAATTCATACACATCCCTTGTCTTCTTTTAAAGAGGTCACCAGCATTCTCAGCAACCCTGTTTAGATATACCTCACATGGGATAGAACTTAACCCACAATAACACTGACTTAAATATTTTGTTAAGTTTATTTACCTTCTAACAATGTTTCAAATAAATCAAACACATGATCTTTAAAACTAGCTACTAAGTGGTAGCGCATAGCTTTAATCCTTTGTACTACTAAACAACATGCATTTGTTTGGATGTGGTACCTTTTGTGCATATGTTAATTGATAGACATTTCTGATTGTTTAGTGGTCATTAAGAATGCAGCTGGTTGTGGTAGCTCAAGTCTATAATGCTAGAACTTTAGAGGTGAAGGCAGGGGTTCAGCAGTTCAAGGCCAGCCTCAGCTGCTTAAGATGCTATCTGAGGAACAGAAAACAATACTGTGAGGACACACGCAGATGGTTTTCTAGGATAGAATTCTAGGCATGTGTTAGTGAGATGTGTGGTAGCTTTTGATTTCAGTTTGAAGGAAACCATCAATTGGCTTCCACAGTGGAGGTTGTTTGGCATCCCACCAGCCTTGCTGAGGGTTTTAGCTTCTCCTCATATTTTCCAACATTGGCAATCTGCCTTCTCATGATAACTGTTTTTATGTATTTCGTTTTCCATTCTGCTTTTGTTTCCCCACAGGGTAATAAGAACACCTAGTACAGTCATTTGTATCTGTTGATCATTTGTAAAATATACCTTAAGTCCTTGACTCAATTTTATTGTCTTCCTTTAAATTGGGTGAGTTTCTTATGAGTCTAGATGCAAGAATTTTATCAAGTGTATCATTTCAAACTAGTTCCTCACAATCTGTGTGCTGTACTTTTTTTATTCTTAGTTGCATGTTTTAACTCAGAAAAACATTTAAATTTTTATGTTTAGTGATGGCTTACATTTTATGGATTCTACTCAATGGATATAGAGTCTTAATTCTTTTAGGTAGGTTTGTACTACACATTTGTTAGTGTTTGCAGATGGTGTGACTTAAGGGTCTAAGTTTTTATCTTTTTTTCCTTTTTAAATGATGTGATTATATAACTATCCTTGCAGGACTTGCTGGAAAGGCTATTCTTTACCCTATTAAAGTGTCTTATTATCCTGCTTAAAAATAAAAATTCAAGGATTTATATCTTATTTTTTGTTTTTTCTAATATGGATTTCATATATTAGTTTTATATTTGTGACATTTAAATTCAATGTATTATCTGTTCTGCATTTAATGTGTTATAAAATCCAATGTCTTCATAATATGTATTAATTATGAACAAGTTAGTTCATGCCTGCATGGATGTGTGTGTGTGTGTGTGTGTGTGTGTGTGTGTGTGTGTGTGTTTATTATACAGATGTAAACACGCAGGATCCTTTTTCCAGGCATGGTGGCTAATGGTAATGTCTATGATCCTAATACTAAGGCATCTAAAGCAATAAGATGACCACAAAATTGAAGGTATTTTATAGTCTCTTTGAAGCCAGTATGAGCTACACAATGAGATCCTGTTTCTAAACAAAGAGACAAATATCATTCCCCCAATACTTCCTTCAATATCCTTATAGTTATCCAGTGTGTTCTGAAGGTGAGAAGTGAATGACATTTCTCCAACTTGGTTAGATTTGACAATGGCTTGTTCATGTTCATGAGTTTTAGGGTCAGTTTTTCAATTTGTGTAAATAGGTATTTTGGGTTGTATAAAAAGGGCATTGAATCTGTTATCCAGTTTAGGAAGAACTATCATCTTAAAAATATCGAAAGATTTTCTAATTTGTGAGGTACCTCTTTAATTATTTCTTTTAATATTTTTAGAATTTTTTTTAGTTTTTAGTGAATATATCTTGTAATTAAAAAACTATTTATACTACTAGATATTCTATTCTTTTGATACTAAAATAAATAAAATTATTTTATTCCATTTTTTTTTTTTGAGGCAAAGACTTTTTGTGTAGCCCTGGTTGACTTAAATATACAACCTTGCCTTCCCCTTCACTGTGTGGTAGCATTACAGTATCACTGAAGGTATATTAAGGGCAAGCTGTCACCCTTTGGCCAAAAGAATGGAATCTATCTCTGGGTTGAGATCTGCCCTTGACTTTTCCCATAAACATTAGTTAATCCAGTTAGGTTAGCCAACCACATAAGCAAGAAATCCCTGCTAAGGAAGGTACCCCTGCCTCAAGAGTTAGGAGGATTACATATTTCTTTAAGAAAATAATTTCCTCTCCAGAGTTCCTACCCACTAGTGCAGTCTCTTATGGGGCAAATATGCATTTTTATAGATCAGCCAGATTTTCTGAATTACTCAGGAAAATGTAATTATTCTGTCTCTACCTTTTAACTTTCCTAAGAGTGCTTTTCCTAACATTTGTGCATCATTGTCTCTAAATTCTCCTCCCCACAGTGTGGCTGCTTCATTTTTTATAGATTATTATTTTATGTACTTATATTTCAAAATTTTGCTCCCCAGGTCTCCCTCCCAGAGTTCTTCACCCCATTCCCCATCCCCTTCACCTCTAAGAGGGCATCCCCTCCCTGCATCCTGCTTCCCTGGGGTAGCAAGTTTCTACAGGATTAGATATATCCTCTTTCACTGAGACTAGATAAGGCAGTCCTCTGGTACATATATGTACTAGGGACCTTGGACCAACTTGGATATGCTCTTTGGTTGGTGGCTTAGCCTTTGAGAGCTCCCAGGGGTCTGGTTTATTTGACAGTTGGTCTTCCCGTCTAAGAAAAAAGTGCAGGGACAAAAATAGAACAGAGAGTAAAGGAAAAGCTATCCGGTGACTAGTCCAACTTGGGATCCATATATAGGCAATCATTAAATCCTGTCACAATTACTGAATTGAAATCCTATGCTTGAAGGCAGGAGCCTAGTATGGCTATCCTGATGAAGACAGATGAAGGTGCTCACAGACAACCATTGGAGTGAGGCCAGGGACACTTATGGACAAGTTAGAGGAAGGATTGGAGGAGCTAAAGGGTAGGGTGACCCCCAACAGTGGCTGATTTTTGATGTGGCTGACATTCTGATGGCTAAACTCCAGCAGTGTTCTACAGGCAGCTGCTAGGATTACACATGGTCTGCACTTTGGGTTTTTTAAACCCTAATAAAACTGAATTTAAGGTGTCATTTGAGTCTTTAGTTCCATTTATCAATACATCAAGAATCCCAAAAGAGGGCTCCATTTTCCAGCATTGTTTGATGATTTTGAAGGCGTTTAGCCAAAGTGTTGATCACATGGAGGACATAGACTCATTATATACTAGATAAACTGACTTACTTACTTGGGACCCCGATTTATTAGCCTTATAAGTTTGTATATGTTATCTGAAAATTTTCATGCTCAGATTTATGATATCTCTCTGTGTGTCTCTATCTCTGTCTCTGTTCCTCTCTCTCCCTCTTTCCCTCCCACTCTCAATATTACATTGATAACTACACTGGTGAATATAAGAGACACATGGATATGTTTGTTTGCTCTAAGATCTTAAGATTCAGAAGCACTGTAGGAACAATCACTCAAGTCACTAGCTGTGATATATTCACTTACCATTTATCCACTTGCAAATGCTCCTTTTAAAGTAATTTACTCAAAGAATTAGCCATGATTGAATGTTGATTTTGCCAAATAACTTTTCTGTATCAGTTGAGACCTGTGATATTTGTTTCCTTTACTTTGCTAATGTGGAAATTTATTCACTGATTTTTCAGATGTTAAGTCAACATCTCATCTCTGGGCTACACCCACTTGTTAGAGTGCTACGTTATTGTATGGGGTTTGGATTACCAATGCATTCTTAAAGATTTTTCCATCCTGTTAAAACTTTTTTTTCCTACAGTTTTCTTTGGTGTATAGTACACTGCTGTAACATTGTCAGCATCAGAATCCATGGAAAACTAATTTGGGAAGTTCCTTTGTGCCACTTTCTCCTGACTCAATTTGTAAAGATGCATTGTTATTTATTTATTTATTTTAACTTATTTCAGAGAATTTTCTAGGGAAAGCACTCAGCTTGTCTTTTATTTGTAAAAAAAATTGTTTTATATATTATGATGAAGCAATTTGCCTTCATCTTGGGCTTGAAAGCCATCTTATAGTAAAGACAAACAAGGCTCATTTCTGCTTATAATAAAGTCTGTTTATCAATGATTGCCCTATGTCTCACCTGTACTATTAACTAAAATGGTTTTGTGCTGCCGATTTCAGGAACAGGCATCTCTCTGGTGCTGGAGAGTGGGGGACTCTGTTTTGGCCCCATGCCTGTTCTTTCAATGTGTTGCATTCATAGATACTCGTCAGATAAATGTATGTATTTTTTTCTTGATACATGGTAGGAGTTATGTTTAACTTAATAGCATTATTTGACAAACACCCATTCTTTTTAATAAACATCATCTTATCAGCCTTTGCCTTATGGATGGTGCCTTGGCACACCAGTGAGTTAACTTTCACTTGTTGAGCATCATAAAGATACTCTCCTATCTTTCTAAAATCATCAATTTCCATTTCCCTATTTAAATTTAAAATCTTTTGGAAATTCAGAGTTTTTTTTTCTTCTCTTTTATAAAAATATGTAATATGGGAAGAAAAAAACCCCAAAATTTTCTTTTTAACTCATTTGCTAATCAATTAGCCAAGCATACTTTATTGGACTGATCTCCCCTTTGTCCAACGTGCCTCAGGACTGGCTGAGTCACATAGCACATGGTCTTTTCTCACTCTATTCTGTTTTATGGCAGTATTTAGGACTATGTAACAATATGTTAATGACTGTGACTTTGAATGTTTCTCTTATTTCACCTGTAGAATTCCAGTTGCTCTTTGTGGTTTTAGCTTTTATGTTCCTGTTTAGTTTTTTGAAACAATCTATGTTTTTAATTAATAATAAAAATTTAATTTTAAATGGAAATCTGTTGGATCAATATATTCCTTTGAAACAGTTCAATGACTTTATTTAGTCTGCCTGTCTATTGGTGAATTACTCCAGCAGATCCTCTTGGAATTCTCTTGGTAAACTTTATTATTCTTGGCCTGTGGATTCAGCACAATTTAGTAGGATGTGTTTCTATTCTTTTTATAATAATGATGTTATTTGATATTGTTGCCTATGTAATTCATTTCTATGTGTTTGTTGTGAGTATATGGGAAAACATTTTCTGTTGATGGTGTTTAAAATTTAATCTAGGGCCTCAAACATTGTGAACAAAGCATTCTAACACTGACCTGTATCTCTTACCCTTGATTTGATTTTGCTTCCTTCCTTCCTTCCTCCCTCCCTCCCTTCCTTCCTTCCTTCCCCCCTTCCTTCCTCCCTCCCTCCCTCCCTCCCTCCCTTCCTTCCTTCCTCTTCCATCTTTTCTCCCTCCCTCTCTTCTTTCCTTCTTCCTTCCTTCCTTCCTTCCTTCCTTCCTTTCTTTCTTTCTTTCTTTCTTTCTTTCTTTCTTTCTTTCTTTCCTTCTTTCTTTCTTTCTTTCTGCAACAGAGTCTTGCTAAATTCCTCAGTTTGGTCTTTAACTGATAATCTTTTATCTCTTCCAATAGAATGGCTAGAATTGGGCATAGGCTACACAGAGCCCAGCACACAGCTGATCTTTCTACACTTACCTGGCTAAACTCTCTTCTCAGAGTTAATTCATTCTGATGTTTTGATACTTTTTAGTTTTATAGAGACATCTATTGATAATGGCAGATTTTTTTATAAGACAGTACCATTGCTTCCACAAAATTGTAGAATGTTTCAATGGCAAAGATTCTCTTGTAAGAAGCTCTGAATAGGAGCCCACCTACATCAACTTTTTCAGCTACTCTCTCATTCTTTCCTGCAGTTATGTCCTATTTCGTACACTCAGGAAAACAAGCAAAACTCTGCTTTATTTTCTGACATTGCTTCTCATATATTTTCCAAAAGTACATCTAATGGTTTGAAATTTCAGTGTTTATCCTAAAATTTCCCATTTTTCATGCTCCTCCAAAAAGTCTATATTTTCTTATGAAAATCAAGGTGTAAATAACTATTATCAAGTGGCTCTGAGACTTCAAAGAAGAACAATAAGCTTTATGCCCCATGCCTTTTTTGCTTCTGGCACACAGCATGCTCTCCTTGTGCTACTAAAGTGTTCTGTTTTGGAGAAGCACTGCTAATCCCAATACCTGGCATCCTCATATCTTCTCTTCCCCTTGTAGATTTACAGTGAGACCAGAGCACACATGCAGAGTAGAGGTCAGACCATTGGTGGAATCCACATGCCTATGCCATGCTGATAAACATACCCATGACCAAGGCAAATAAAAGGCAGGGTGCTGTGAAATTCTGAAGTGCATTTACTGTCATAGAAAGCCTGGTTTCCTGAAGGGGGGAATAAACAGTGCCATTGTCACTTCCTATGACTTAAAAACTGACACTGAGATTGATCTATACAAGTCAACAAAGTAAACAGGTTAAACCATTCTTAATTTGTGATTATTTATTTATACTCAAGACATTCTTGGTTTCAAACTCTTGTTCTTTTGATGCAAGTGACTGACAGTCAGCAACTGAATCAAAATTTCCCCCTTTCCACTAGAAGAGCTGTTTAATACCAGCATGAGGATAATAAAATGCTCTGTAGATATCAGGGTTAAACGTCACTGCTTCATCCAAGCTAAGTCTACCCAAACATTTAGCTTCATATGCACCACCTATGTTCTGATATCCTATAATCAACTATATATAACAACAATCTTTTCTTACAAAACTATCATTTGTGTGTGTGGAAAGCAGGGCTGCACTACTGTGAATTATCCATTAACTTTGGTGAGTTATCACAGATACTCCATCTCCAACAGACCCAGATTTCATTTTCAAGCACTTTTAAAGTTAGATTTTGATCCCCATTCTAGGTGATAATGCCTTAAAATCAGAGACCCCAAAGTCAAGAACTCTCTGAAGAAAGGTATACAGTTAAATATGTCTCAATATTTTTATAGTTGTAGTCTTCAAAATAAGTTATTGCTATTTTGTATAATTGGCTTAAATCTTCTAATACAATGCTTTGCATAGATAAGTCTAGTTTATAAGAATGTTGTCTTAGTTACAGTTCATATTGCTGAGAAGAGATACCATGATCAAGGCAACTCTTATAAAGGACAACATTTAATTGGGGCTGGCTTGCAGGTTCTGAGGTTCAGTTAATTATCATCATGTCAGAAGCAGACTGTCCATGTAGGCATGGTGCTGGAAGAGGTGAAAGTTTCATGTTTTCATCCTAAGGAAGCCAGGAGCAGACTGTCTTCCAGGCATCTAGGAGGAAGGTTTCAAAGCCCACCTCTAAATAACACACTTCCTCCAACAAGGCCACACCTCCTACTAGTGCCACTGGCTGAGCCAAGAATATTTAAACTACACAAATATCATATTTCAAAAATTTTTAATAATCCAATAACCAATCCTTGGCTTAATCTGTACTCCCTCTAAAAGCATATGAGCAATCAAGGGATAAATATTTAGAAATTTACAATCAAGGCAGCCACCAAGTACATACTTCCCAATCCATCATTTCAGTAGCAAATCAAAGCAAATCCTGAGTATATTTGCTTTATAGCTCTTACTTTTTAAATATATCTTGTTCATCCAAACAATAAACTTATATCTAAACTGATAAAAAATTTGAATGCAGGTAGGAATAAATTACATTGAAACTTTATAATTAAAAAAAATTTACTTTTATTTTTAGTTATCTCTGTCTATACTTGGGAATAAAAATGCTTCAAAAGTCAAAGGCTTTTAGATTCTCCTGGGGCTGGAGTTACGGTGGCCACCTAGAGTGGCCCTGGGAATAATTGGGATATACTTTGGAAGAATAGCATTTGCTCTTAACTCTTGAGTCACCTCATAAGCCCAAACAATTGCATACCAACAAATCTCTTCAAATATCTGGAAAAGACTGTTCTAGAACTCTGTCCCTTAACTGGGATAAGTCCTATGGGAAAAATAAACCATAAAGAAACATGTTTCTACTCAGAAAGTGGGAGAAAGGGAAACTACCCTTGTGCAAACAATCACAGTACCAAAGTTACTTGGCATTTGCAGAGGAACATTGTAAAGTGAGAGGGATAAAGGATGAAAAATATAAGTCAAACATAAATAGCATACAAATGTAGATTGAGTGGGTAACTGCTCACTGGATACTTATTTTAACTCTCTACTAGTCTGGATGGCCTTTTTTTCCAGTAGAAGACACACAATGATAGAAATTCTGGCTTCCCATCTACTGGAGTCATGCCAACTAGGATTCCAGGGCTAGCTAATGCTAACACACTGTTACCAATTATAACTAATAAGAAAGACTCTGAATAGATCAGACACTTTGTTTTTACAAAGGATCTCAGTGAGAGGACAAGAGTGTTTAAGCTATGTACTGACTATCTCTTGGCAGGAGAAGTGGTCTCTCTTCAGCCTCTCCTGACCCAACAGAGAGCTGAAGCCATTCAAACCTTGGCCATATCCTGATCACCTAAAGTCTTCACTAGCTCTTTGACTATCTGGTGTACTCCCACACATCACCTCCAAGGACACTCTGCTAGCTTTGCCTCTGTTTCTCCCTCTTCTCCTTCATTCTCTTACTGTTTATTTACATTAGTAAAGTGAATTATTTCAATACCACAACACAGCACCTCAGTGTTTTAACATTCTTCCCCTTCACATTTATGTTTATATTTAAAATTAAGACATAACAATGTATCACTTCCCTCCTTCTCTTCCTTCCCTCTAGTCCCTCCAGTGTAATCATCCCTTCAACTCATCCCGCATTTCCCCCATGTACAAACTAATGGTCTCTTTTTTTTTTGGTTATTATTGTTACATATATAAACATAAAATGTATGATGTATGTCTGTATGTATGTAGAAAAACATATGCATACATATATATATATATATGTATATATATGTATATATATATATATATATATATATATATATATATATATATATATATCCCACTGAGTCCATTTGATTGTTTGTCTATACAGGGTTCCAGGTCAGGCCACTTTGTATTAGACCATAATTAATTAAGTGGCCAACCCTTGGCTATGCCAATTATTTTCCTAGCAGTGATTGGTTTTCTAGTTCTATTTTACATTCTTTCTTAAAAGAATATGTTTGAGGGACTTTAGAAATGGTTCGTGGATTAAGAGTTTTGGCTTCTCTTCCAGAATACTTGGGTTCAATTCTCAGAACCCATGTGGTAGCTCACATCTGTCTGTGATTCCAGTTTCAGGAGACACTGTCCTTCAGGCCTCTAAGGGCACCAGACATGCAAGTGGCCCACAAACATACATATACACTGACACAATGTCCATACATATACAACACTGAAAATATACTTCAGAGTCTCATCATAAATGCACAGCCTGTCTCACAGGAAACACTCGGCAGCTCCTCTCCCTGAACACCGTCTACTCCTGGTTAGAGGGCTGAGCCCCCACAGTTGCTCATTTCTGATACTTTGACTTTGCCCTTTCAAGGATACCTATTTTCAACAGGAACTCCATTTCCTCTTCAATTTATATATTTTAAGATTTTCACAATGTATTGTAGGAAAATTTAGATATGTGCATATACCTGGTCCAAGTTTTAACAGCGTGTCTCAAGACTCAAAATTGGAACCCAACTTATATTTCTGTATAATCATGAATGTTAATCTCACTTGCAGCTTATGAAGCCTGTGGCATAGAGCCACCAAGCCTTGGTCCAGAAGCACACATGTTTGCAGACATCACAAATTAGCTCTGAAATACTCCCATATGTACCCACCACTAGATACATATGACAAGCAATAAGTCACCATAATCCAGAAAGTCTGATCATACCATTAGGGCAGATACTGAGCTATTTGTCCACAGGGCAAATATATTACTCTTCTATTCAACGCTGCCTTCTATGTCTTAAACAATGACTTGAGTTATAGCCCACTCCTAGCCCACTGTGGTCCAGAATGTACCTTCATCTAATATGTTCCTGGAGGTCACACCCATCTAGCCCTACTTGCTTTGAGTACAAGAATAATACTTCATTTAAGATAGGCAAGGACTCTTCCTTGACAAAGACTTCCTGTTGCTTCTTTTCATAAAGCAGGTCTGGCTTTTAATGTGCCAAGGATGCTCCCTGAAAAAGAGGGGACTCTCTTCCTGTCTAATTTGCTTTTGAAAAATATTCAATTATGTTTCTAGTTTAATTCACTTAATAGTGAAAGGTAAATGAGTACAACAAATATGTTTGACTTGTCTTAGAAAGAGAGACAGCTTTGCAAGAACAGACTTAAATTAAAATAAGTGGTTCTCCTCCATGGTGGGCATGAATTCCTCTCTGCCCCCAAACTTCTTAGTCTCTAGAAAACACAAGGCAAATTCCAGAAAGACAAAATGCCTGGGTACACAACAATTCTCACCTGTACCTACCCTTCACTGATGGTCTGATTGGCAGGACATGTCTATGGAAACCCATACATGCCTACATATTCCACTGAGATGAGAAAGAAAGGGGCTGGGGCATGGGGCTCATACCATCCCGACGGCAGCTGTTCCACCTACCGTTTTTGCAGATCGGGCAGCACTGATCAGGCTCATACACGGGGTCCACACATTCCGTCTGGGGACACGCCGACACAGTGCACAGCACTTCACCATTGGCTTCACAGCGACACCGTTCACATGGAGACACCTGAGACACAAGCCCATGATCAGGGTCACACCTCCCTTACACAGTCCGTACCCTATAAAGTCATTGTCTTTATGTTATGGGATGAAGACAGCCTGGTGTTTCAGGAATGACATTTTTAAGTGCCTGGGACCAGTATTTTTCCAAATGTGGACACAAGCTCCTGGTGTTTCCAGGTTGGGGCTGGTGGTTCTGCTCAGCTTCTCAACTCCAGTTGGGGCAGCTCTCAGCTAAAGGAAAACGTATCTGTTGCTTCTTAGATCAAATTACTACTGATTACTTGCTCAACAAAGTCCTGCTTTTCTATAGCCCTGTTAACTCTGTACTCACTTAACCTAGCATGGACTTTTCCCAATATTTCTCAGAACAGGTGCTCACAGAGATGGGAAAGCACAAGACACTCACATGGTCCTCTGAAGCTGGGAGCCCCTTTCCAGGAGCTACAAAATCCTGATGTTCCAGAGCTCTTAGAATGACATTAACTGCCCTCCAATTGGTTGGCCCTGTTTATTGGTAAGGAACCCAAGATGTGGAGGCATAAACAACTTGCCTTTGTCAGATTTCCTAAGGGATCCAGCCAAGATGTTATGGAGGATGCTTGACTGTAGATCCATGTTGGCTCTTCCTTCTCCAAGGCCCTAGAGGGCCATCATATCATCAGTGGTAGTACGTTTATATTGGAACCAAGGCTTTAAGAGGTATCAGGGTCTCTCTGTCTCTTTTTCTCAGTCTGTGCCCCGTCTCAGTCTCTGTCTCTGTCTCTCTCTCTCTCTGTATGTCTGTGTGTGTGTCTGTCTGTCTGTGTGTGTGTGTGTGTGTGTGTGTGTGTGTGCATGCTCATGTACATATCTCTGTCTCTTCATGCATACATAAAAAGGAAGAAAGGGAAGGAGGGAGGGAGGGAAGGAGGGAAGGGAGGCTAAAACATTTCACAATAGCCCAGAAAAAAAATGTTGGCGTAGTTTGCAATTTAAAACCAAGTTTGGGGGATTTGTCCTTGCTGCTTTCCTGTTTTCTCTGGTTACAGCATTGCATCTCTGTTTCACGTGCAGATGTAGCCAATAAATAGCATTAGGAAACTATTGTGGGTTTTTTTTTTTTTTTTTTTTTTTAAGTAAAGACCTTGAGTTGCAAGAGAAACTGTCAAGTGCATATCAGATCCTTTAGCTGGAAGGACTTCAGGCAGAAGCCAAGAAGCCCAGATGGTGTGGATTAGAGATGCAGAGCCATCCTGCCCCAGGGGAGCAGAGGTTGAGTTAGCAAGGGGCAGGAAGGTCACATATCTGCATATGTCCTTAGGAAGCTGCTTGATAGCACCCAGCCTTCATCTGGATCATATTCTAGGTAGAGAGAATACAGCTCTACATGAGCTGGATTGAAAGGAGACAAAATGGGGTATATGTCATGTTTCTAGGCAAAATATAGACTTGAAAATTAGACTGCTTCCCATATTTAGGCAGGGGACTACAGAAATTAGGTGGTAAGGAATGTGTGTAATTTTGGAGGAAGTGTCAGAATGCACTGTCACCAAGGAGACAGGAACATAAACACTGAATGGGCAGTTCTGAAGTGGACCTGGGTCCTGGGCAAAGTGAGAACCCCCATTACCATTCATGAAAGACTGGCCTCTAGGAACTAGGGTTCTGTAACCTGGTGGTGAACTTGTGCCTACGTGGTAGCAGCAGGGCACAGGGCACTTTTGGGGAGCAACAGAGATTGGAAACTTCCTCTCACCAGTCTCTCGTTGAGAACCTGGGATGGCCTGAGCTTGAGATTGGAGTAAAGACAGCCCCAGAGTGGGAGCTGATGAGATTAGATGTGTGTGTGGGAGTTAGAAGGAAGAGTGGCTAGAGACATTTTCAGAGTAACCCTGATGGAGCACTAATCCTGGTGTTTGAGAAATGAGGAAATTCTTCACTTCTGTTCTCATCAGTTAGGTTATGATTGGTTAACCAGGCATGCCTCAGAATAATGCTACCTCCTGATTGTGAAGCTCAGTGATACTTATCATCTGAGTGTCTCGACTTTTGCTTTTTCTACTCCTGATTTGTGCAGACCTGTGAGCCTTTTAAATGTCCTGCTGAGTATCCTTCTGCTGGCTACAGATCAAGATGTGTCCATCAAAACACTGACAGAGCTGGGGCTTCCCATCGCTCAACTCCATCTTTTGGCCTGCTAGATGACCTTCTTACAGCATGTGAAATGTTGGTTGGTTTAAAAATAAAACAAATAAAAAAAACCCTAAGAAAATGCAAAAACTCAGCATCCATAACTTCAGGAGCCAAGCAAGGAAGTAGTAACCAGGTTCAGTAGCAGGAGAGTACATTAAGGAAGTGACCACCTGTTAAACTGATGGGGACCCAATGGGACACAGGCTCGATCTTACACTTCTAGCTCAGAACCAGACTGGCCATCTACCCTTGTAAAACAGACTGTGTTCAGCAGCACCAGGTACCAACAACATACCAGGAGTGATCCAGACATGTGTCAATAGGAATACTTTGGCTTTTCTCAACTGGGAGTGAGAATAAAGACATTCTCTGTTCATCCCATGATTCCAGTTGCAATTTCAGAAGTGTGATCTTCCACTGCCACCTTTTGGGAGGGTGTGGATACTGTGGTATTTGGGGTAAGGAGTGATGAACAATGGAGTGTAGCTGGGCCTTGTTGAGGTTTGGTATGCTGCTATATATTGTAATGCTACATGCTGGCCACCAAGGTCTGGCTGCCCCCAGAGATGAAGAAATCCCCTTTGTACACCAAGTGATGCTATGTAACCTTGCCTCTTAATTTAAAACTACTGGGTGAATAAAGATGCCCACAGCCTATACCTAGGCAGAGCTTCATCTTCTGGGCTTGGGGTCTGAGTCAGAGACCAAGAGGAAAGAGGTAAAGGAGAGGAAAAGAGAGGAAGACACATCGGATAAGGGATCATGAGAACTGGCCATGAGGGCTGGCTAACTAATCAGAGTAAGAAAGGCCCAGATGGAACATGACAAGTTATATCTTGGGGTTATTGACAGAGAAACAAACAAATTAGCTTATAAAGTCAATATTTGCCCATCTCTAGTGATTTTAAGGCTTATTATAAACATGAAAGTTTTGTACCTTTTATATGGGAACAAAATGATCAAAGGTGGGGTAGAAATTCCTCGATTAATTATTTACCACATTAGGATCTGGCCTCCTTTATCGCATAAGCAGAAGCAGCGGAGGCTATGCAGTAAGTACGGAGTCTGCATCTTTTGATTCGGTACAAGTGGTCAATGTAGTTAATTCAAGAAATTAGCATCAAGTAAATGCTAAATGAAATAAAATGAAGAGCATAAAAATAAACACTGTGCCTTACACATGAACTAGGTGTTCTCATGTGGCCTAAACACTTCCTGCAAGTCCCTACCTTTCAAAGAGTTCATTGATCACCAGAGGATCAAGCCTTAACTAAACAAGTGAATCCTCCACAAGATGATGGCAAGTTAAATACACTTTATATTAGCAAACTTGGGTGGAAGTAGGGGTTTATCTGTATAATGCTCTGCCTTGTTACATTTTGTAACTTCAGTTCTAATCATTAATACTACAAAGAGGGACCTACAGAAAGTCCCTTAAATTCTATTCTTGCCTATGTCTCTAACTGCTTTCCTGTAGAAAACAAGAATCTGTTTTTTTGAGACAGAGTCTCACTATGAAACTCTGGCTGGCATAGAACTCACTATGTAAACTAGGGTGGCCTCATACTCACAGAGACCTACCTGCCTTTGTCTCCAAAGTGCTAGGGGCATGCATCAGTCACCCAACTGGAAAACAAGAAAAATGTTTTCAGATACGTCCCTCCTTCTCCTTTCTATCTGCACTGCACCATTTTCTTGCCACACCAGAATTGCCTCTTAATCAGGAATACAATACTCCTTTCCTCAAGTCAGCTCAAAGACATCTTCTTGCTCCATGCTACAAGAAAGGGGTGTTGGCATGGAAGTGAAGTAGGAAGTGGAGTAGAGGTTGTGTGTGTCAACCTTCCTGTCATAATTAGTTTTCTCTGTTGTACTCTCTCTCCAGGGGTTGTCATAAGAACTGCTGGCATGGGTACCATAAAATCCCACTGTGGCAAAAGGCAGCACTTCTTGGTGCCTAGGGACCAATTTCATGCTAAATGCAGACGCTAATTCAGCAACAGACAAATGGGAGGAACAAAGATCCCAGAACAATTTTCCAAATGATTGTAATGGTTTGGTTGATGGGATTAATTTAAGTTCAAAGGAGTATGAGCTAATAGGCTTCAGCTATGTCTTCCTCCATCAACACGACTTATCATAAAAGAAAGCCCCCACTTCACCATTTATGGAATCAGTTTATCCGTCTGTCTTCCTAAACTGCAAAGTGTGAGTTCTGCAATTACACAAAACAAGGTTATCATGAAAAATAATATGTAAACTAAAACTCATTCTCCCTTTCTTTCCTTTCTCTGAAATGATTTTAGTTCTGGTATCCCCTGAATTCAGCCAGGCACAGAGAACAGAGTCAATCTCACCCCTTCTTCATTGTGAAGACATTTACCACAAGACCCTCAGCAGAGGCCAGGCAGTGGGAATATTAGCTTTGGAATTTCAGCATTACAAGCTATAAACCAAATAAACCATTTTTCTTCATGAATTCCCCCGCTGCGAGTATTTCATGAAAACACTAGAAAACCTATGTATTGACTGAATCAAGGAAAGAAATGGATGGGAAGGACCTACCCCCCACCACCAAATAAAACTAAGTTGTACAGGACATGGTGAAAAACATTAACTGTAACATCTATAGCTGTGTTTCCTAAGGTTTGCCCAACCTTATACTAAATGCTCCAGGATTAGACACTACACCTGGCAACATTTACATACTTAATTCACAAAGAGTTGTGGCTAACAGTCTGATATCCACTAACATGGTAATTAAAAAAATATTTTTTATTAGTATGTGTGTGCATGCACATGCTCACATGGAGGGATAACTCAGAGGATTTGGTTCTTTCCTTCCACCACCAAGTGGGTCTGGAGACTTGAACTCAACTTACCAGGCTCAAGGGGAAGGCATCTTTACCTACTTTATCTCACTGGTTTCTAAAGGGGTGACTTCAAACGAGGTCTGAAACTATGTAAAAGGAATATAAAGGAGATAAATATAAAGTGCATGATCAAGATTGCTTCTAATTCTGAACACTGTCCAGAAGCCAACAGCCCCCATTACAGTCTAATCTCTGTAACCCCCTTTGTTACAGTCTAATCCTCTGCTCCTTCTGTAGATGTCTTCTTTAAACAGATACAATGTATACTAAGTAAGCAAGCCCTCAGGCTTTGTTACTGACATAATTAATAATCTATTGTTCAAACCTAAAGAATGGAAGGTCTAAGGTGGGTGTTGCATTCTGCGAAAAAGGGAGGCTAGGTCTATATGGAATCTCACACTTCAAAGAAACCCTCATTGGTAACTTGGCATTTGTCCACAAACCCTTGAAAAGCTCATCTAAACATTAAAGCAAGTACCTTTGGCAATCATGCAAAGAGATATCAATGAGATGAAGGGTTGGGGTTAGAAAATGCCAAGTGATTGTTTTATATATAGATTTGTATAGTATTTGTGTATATTGTATATATTGTACTTGTATACATTGTATATATTTGAGAGTTTCAAAGACAAAGCTTTCTCTTTTGGTGGAATGACTAGGTACAGAATAAACTTGGATACAACTAAGCACTATAGAGACAATTGCTGTCAGTGGAACAGAGGTGGCCATATGGACAGGAGGACAGAAATCTGAGGTCCAGATCCACTTAACCAATAATGCTGTCTGTACTAGGCTGGAGGAATATAATCGTACGGGAAAGGTGTCAAAAGGTAGAGAGGGCTGAGATACAAACACAGAGAGGCATCTGGAATAATGGACATTCTTCTCTCACGGTCCTTTCACAGTAAGACAAGATGAGCCTGGGTCTACACTAACCAACCACAATGCATTCAGTTCCATGTACCTGCACTGCTGAGTTCACATCCTGCATTAGCAGGGCAAAAGACAATGCAGCCAACCTCCTGGTTTTTTATCCTTGGTGTATCCTATTGACCATTATGGTGAACCAACCAACTATTCAACCAACCAACCAACCAACCAACCAACCAACCAACCAACCAACCAACCAACTAACCAACCAATTAAACCAACCAACCAGCCATCCAACCAACCAGCCAACCAACAGTCCACACAATTGCTATAGTATTGAAGACAGAACTACAGGGTGGCACTGTAGCAGTGATGAACTTGAGCCATTGGGCCATTTGAGACATAAGCAACCTCAGCCTCTTCCTCACTCTCATTTACTTCCTGAGCTAAAATCAACAACATTGCCCTGTTCCCTGCTCATGCGATTTGTGATGTCTCACCTTGCCTTAAAAGTTTTATGGGCTAAAATCTCTCAAAGCATAAGCTGAAATAATCTCCTCTTCTCTCTTACAAGTGCTAACCAGGCCCAACCCTGCTTAGCTTTGGAGATCAGATAAGATTGGGTGCATTTAGGGTGGTATGGACACAGACAACCTGCTTCTCTTTATAAGTGGATTGCCTTGGATAGTTTGTTACAGTGGCAAGTGTCAGATGCTGAAATAGCAATATTAGGTTCATTTGACTGCTGTGGAGATGAAATGAATGAAGACACACAAGTCTTAATGAGTGGAAGTTGTTACAGTGAACATGAACAGGATGGAACTACAAGTGCCACCACTGAGAATGTGCAAGAAATTCTATAAATCAAATGTGAACTATTTTTTACAAATTGGGGGAAAAAAACAATCAAAACCAATGACATGGCAAAAGAAAAACCCCCTTAGGACAGTCTGAATAGCTCACTGATGTATAAATGAATATACCATCTGATTAAGAATCTGGGAGGCTCTAACCAAATAAAAATATATTTGTGGACTTGCACTCACATAGTGATAATGTGGACAGCACCAAGTTTGGACAGACAAGGATTCTTACTTTTTCTGGTTTGAAAATGGAAACTGGGGTTTGAGTCATGCTTAACAGGAGAGACCCAGGGAGAGTTGGAACTGAGAGAAATTCTCCAAGTTTTGCTTTTACCTCCATCCCATCTCTTTAGGAGGAAGACCACAGACATTCTGCAGCAGACTCTAAAGAGCTCTCTAAACATGCTCTCCCTGTCTGTAGCTTGTTTACAGGATGAGAACATTTGGTGGCTCCTTTCATAGGTATGCAGGATCTTCCCCATAGGTAGGGTCTGTAGTTGTTCAGACTGGCAAAGTATAGCCACATCCTGGGTCCACTGGCAAAATGTCTTCCTTCTGTGTACACATCCAAGCATAAGACAATGACCTTGCTGCTCCAGTTAAATTAAAAACTAGAATCTTAGTGGTTGAAGAAATAAAACTGAGTACAGTTGACTGTTGGTAAGAGACCTGATAAGCCCTGTGTCACAGCAATCATGAAGAATCTGAGACAACAGCAAAAAATATAGGAATAACCATACGTGAAACAAATATATGGTTCTCAGAAGCATTGTGATGAGGAACAGAGCATGTTACAAAATAACAGATATGGCATCTCATGGCATGTGCATATAAGCAGTATTCCTTGCAGGCTCATACAACTTAAGGCATGATTCACAGGGGTGTGCTCACAGAGAAAATGAGCCTGACTTACTATCTTCTTATGGCAGTAAAGAGAGAAAAAAGACTAAGAAAGGACAGTGAAGGAGGTTTAGTTTTGTATGAATCCTTTCATCTGATTAGGAGATGGGGATCATAAACAAACATGACAGCACATGAAGAAGCAGCCAAGCCAACACATCACCCCACTAGTAACCAGCTGGTAACAGTTTCTGGTGGCATTTCTCTGGGCTGCATTACTTGCACTGGGTGAACAGACAGTGAGGAGAATGATGTGGGCATCCCTTGCTTCTCTTCTGCATGCTATCAGAGAGACTTTACCCCAGGAATTAAAGATACTCTACAAACTGAGCAGGAGCACATCTCTCATGTTAGTACTTGAAAGACTAAAGATGATAGAGGCAGGTTTCCAATTTAGCCTGGGCCATGTAGCAAGACCCAATCTCAAAACAAATATAAAAACAAATTAAGTCAAGAATGCTTTCAGATCTCTAGGATGACACTGACACATAGATATGTTTCCTCAGCCTCTTCCATGCCTTGGTGTTAACTGTCCCAGGATGCATGCCACAGGTGAAGGAAATTCATGTATCCATTCTCCTGAAACTAGAGAAAAAAAATCTATGTAGTAAACCATACATCAGACTCTTAAAGACTTCCAACAAGAAATTCAAAGCTGAATGTGGTGGTGGGGAGGTCTCTGGCCACCAGGACAATGGTTTTAATTTTTTTTTTTTTTTTGCAAGCAAGATAAGCAAGGACAGAAAGTGAAAGGTACCAGGTGGTGTTGGTGGGACAGTAGTTGTGTCTGCATTGTGACTGCACAGAGATTTGGGAATGGAGGTTGTCTGAGGCTGGTCACATTTCTTGTTGAAGCTCTGTGCTTTTATATGGAAAATCCAGGAGAAGGAAGGTATCCAGTATATAGTCAAGGTACAATCGGAGCAACACAGTGCCTGACACATGTGGACAGAAGCCAAATCATCTCTTTTACTGTAAGAGGAAGATTGGCAACCAGATGTTGGGTCTAAGCCCAATTCTGTCCAACTGAGTGTGCAAACTAGAGCGTGTGACTTGTGTATCAGTGTCATGTCTGAAAGACGGACGTAAACCATCATTCACAATATGCTTACACACAATAAGCATAATTGTATGAGGGAAGAGGGAGGGGAATGGGGTGGGTGAAGGGGATAACATTTCAAATGTTATAGAGAGTATAGTATTCAATTAAAAACAAAACAAAACAAACAAACAAACAAACAAAAAAAGAGTAAAGGCCCCAATGCCATTGGGGGTCTGCAAAGAGGCTGACAATGATTCACAGCTATGGAAACTAAAATGCTGCTCCCAAGAAAACATAGGACCTCAGACAGTTGGCTGGATTCTGTAACAAGAAGCAAGGCAAGAGGCAGAAAGCTAGAAAGGATAAGGTGCCTTTCCCAGTACCCTGATGTTATGGGACTCCTTCCTGTCTGGGGTAAATGAAAGCCAACCCAGTCTGTATGGAGAAAACCATAGAATCATTGAGCAATCATCCACAGTAATGGGATTTCAGAGAAACTCGAAGACCAAGACAGTCCAACAAAATCCCAAGCAAAAACTGATACAGACAAACTATTTTTAAGCATCTTAAGATTTTAAGGGTTCACAGGCTAAAAGGATTGTTCCTAAATTAAAGCTAATGATCTTCCCATGTGCGAATTTGGTTTGTTCCCCCAGATCCTACTGTTCAGTTATCCTGAGGAGCTCAGACTCCAAGGGAGTTGCTAAAGGCAAGAACTGTCTTTGGTGCTCAAAACCACTGCCACAGTTTTGTCACCAGGTGGCGAAAGTGTCCTTTCTAGCAACTCCATCTTTCCAAACTGTCCAGTCCACACTCTGAGTATGTGGCATGACAAGTTCCTGAGCATTCTTCTTGTGCAGAAGTCTCAGTAACTTCTGCTGAGGGAGAGCTGTATTACTGAGAGATGGTGCAACAGGTGGAAGTGATACCTTTTAGATTTGCTTTGACAGGGTGAGGAAAGCACATGGGGGGTGGTCAAATGTCCAACTCAGGGTCTATAGACAAACATCTTCACTGATATGGAATCAGAGTATAGGCACATACACACAGACACATGCATACATACACACACACCATTGACCACAGCCTCATTGTCATCACTTGTACTCTACAGGAACACACACACACATAACACACACACACACACACACACACACACACACACACACACACACACACACACCATTGACCACAGCCTCATTGTCATCACTTTCACTCTGCAGACACACACACACACACACACACACACACACACACACACACACACCATTGACCACAGCCTCGTTGTCATCACTCTTATTCTACTTCCACATTCTGCCCTGTTGACTTATTAAACTATTCACCCACTTTCCCTCAAATCTGGCCAGAAGCAATAGCCTAGGTGAGTCACAGGAAGGCTGGCAGGCATCCCTTGTTTTCTGATGGACAGTCATTCAACAGGGCTAGCACAGACAAGCTCTGCTCTCCCTTGGTGCTTCTGTCTCCTTTCTATAGGAAGGAGGTGCTTTCCTATTGGAGTGAAATGGACCTTCATCCTTTCTTCCCCTCAAAGCCCACCAGCAGCCAGCAGCCAGTAGCCAGTAGCCACAGAGCGTTTAGCCTGGCTGCCTGTGCTCTTCAGAGAAGATGACTTTTTTGTCATTCCTTGTCCTCCATGCTCTGTCAGGAATGGATTTGCACACAAAGGGACTTAATTAAGAACTGTCCCCAGAAGCTGTCAGTTTCTGTGAGTCTTGAAGAAACAAAACCCCACGGAGCATACTGCAAATTCAGAGCAGCCTGGGAGAGGAGGTGGGCTGGCCCCGTTTTCTTCTTCAGCACCAACCAATAGCATAGAAGTAAGATCTTCCTGTTCCACAGACTTTAAAAACCTTGTCTGAAGAGTTCTCCCTAGTTAGTACAGATCCTATAGAACACTGCTAGGGCAGGAAAGAGTAGAAAATGGCATTCATACCACATGTATTTGGTAGCACAAAGCTGAGTAACTTAGAGAAACAGTATAAGGCAGGACAGTACCTTCTGCTGATGAGTCAGACATGGTCCGTGCAGACCGGTGAAGACATAGTAAGAATAGAAGCAAGCATGGCACTTCTCATACCGTCCACAAGAGCACGCCTCTTTGGTTAGCCTTGCCTCCTCTCTGGCCACTGCCAAGAGCAGGTGAGTTTTTTCAAAGGTATCACCACAACTTTCCTTCAAACATGGCTAGAAACTGGGCACTGCAAAATCTAGAAATGCTCCTAATCCTCTAAGACTCTAAGGTCCAGGGCTTTTGCTATCTACCATGGCCAACATAGGAGGGTTTTGCTTTCCATCACACTGAGGCTGCATATATCCAGTGAGACTCAGAGACCCCAATGACGTACCTTGGGGAGCCTGGGTGATGTGGAGATTCTTTTAAATACTAATAGTTAATTTACTCATTTACTAAATTAAGCTTTTATGTGATGTTTATATGATCAACTACTTAAAGCCCACTTGTATGAAAGAAGCTCCTCCTGCAACTTCACTAAAAGTAAACGACCTTTTTCCAAAAAAAGAACAAACAAAACAAAAGCTACATACATACAAAGCCAAACAAGAACCCAGAAGATCCAAACTCTTACGTAATTTTGGGGAGAGTAAAGCGGAGGTGCATTATTCCCTGAATATATAAAGAATAAAATCAAATGTGTTCCCAAGAATAGGCTTTGAAAGACCTATCATTGCAGGGAACATAAACTCAGTTTAGGGATCATTCAGGTAGGAAAATGACACAGTGAACAATGTGAACAGAGATGGGCGCTGTAGCCAAGTGAGGGCATGTTTAATGCACTGAAACTGGTACACATATGCCTTACACACACACACACACACACACACACACACACACACACAGAGAGAGAGAGAGAGAGAGAGAGAGAGAGAGGGGGGGGGGGCATGTTTCTCTCTCTTTGGCATTCTTAATGTAATATGGCAAACAATGTTCATCTTAAACAGATAATCATGAGAATATCCAAATACATGTTCATTTGCCTTTGAACAGTGCCATGACAGCTGGGCTCCCACCCACAGTTCAAAGGTGGTGCTCTGGAAACCAGTGTGGACTCCATTAGTCAGGCTGTTGTATTAAAGTCCATCTGAGTGCATCAGCTGTCAATTACTCAGTGTTAGAGCTCAGAGCCAACTCCCTCTCTGAGCTGCTGGCTCTCTTCAACTGTCCTCTAATTTTGCCTAGAGCAAGTCCTCTTCTGTGCCACTCACACACATATGAATAAAGTACCCACAGTGTCTCCAGGTTATGCAGCCCTGATGTCTGAGGCCCTAACCTCTTTGCAGAGGATCCTAAAGGGCTCACTTACACACAGAGAGACCCACTATTGCAAGCAGACATAGAGGAGCCAATATTCCTCCAACCTAACCATTAAAGTGTGCCCTCTTCTTTCCCTACTACTCAAAGCAAGATGGTCTTATTTTTTTGACTTCCAAGAGGTCCGTGGAGCCCAGAAGCTCTGCCAAAAGCAAGATGCCATTCAAGCTGAGACTTGCGAGCACAGTTTATCCCTTAGGCAACTAACCTCTCTTCTTCCAGCCTTGTCAGGATTCTTTTTTTATTTTTAACTCACTTACCACTGACCTTTCTATATGCCGGACCTATCTAGGCACCAACAGGTAAATCCAACAGTGCTCAGAGATATCATGAGCCACCCAAGAAGGTTTGTGCCTCACTGCCCATCTGCTGACCACACCCAAGGGGACTAAAGGCAGCTCCTACTGTCTGAGGGAGGAGGGTCTGTCTCGAAAGTGACTGTCATAACTCTTGACACACCAAAAGCAATTAATAAAAACAGTCACTTGCTTGAAAGTAATTTGATTGTATGTGACTGGAAGCCCTCTACTAAGACCGAGAGATCTTTGTAAAAGGCACCCACAATTTGAAAGAATAAGAGGACACTTTTCGAGCTGGACATGTGGAACATCTGTATGGTTGGAGGCATTATTTATTTCAGAACTTGCCCAGTGCAATGATGAGTACAGAGAACCAACTAAGAAAAAATATCACTGTAAATTGATCTGATCTTCATTGCAGAAAGCACAATACAAATTGCCCATGGTCAAAGGGAACATGGTGGTGCCTGTGATGGGCAGCTTTGGATGCAGAGGTGCCTTTGAGTGTATCCACTTATTTCTTGATCTGATCCAAAGCTGAGATTGGCCCACTTGAGATCACTCAAAAGATGGACTTAAAGGGTTTTCCTATTTAAATTTGCCAATTCAAACTCTAGGGCAAGAAAACCAGCTCAGGTATAGGTATATCTGCTCCATCTGGCTCTTCTTCCTCCAGCCAGGGAGGCAGGCAATGTGTAGAATCCACTTATCTATCACCATGCACCATGGGAAGGGGTTGTCCAGATGTTTTGCACAATAGGTTTCCAGCTATGGATATAGGTTCTACTAATGATGCCTGAAACTCCCTTCACACTCTGAAGTCTGACAACTCAAGGCTACAGACATTAGCCATTTTTGCCTAGTTTATTATTGCTTCAAATTAGATTATTAGGTTACTTCCTGGGTGACAGTACTGGATACACTGGCTTTTTTCCATTTTTGTTCTGTCTTTGTTGCAAAGTCATTGATCTCCAGGTCAGCTTGCCCTCTGCGACTCTGCATACAATATCTTCTCTGGCTGTTCATGGTGCTGAACATCTTCCTTATGTCCTTGTTTTCACTAGTTTCAAAATGACAGAAGTAAATATGCTTTCTTTATCCTTCCTTATATCCTTACTTATATTTTCTGAATCATAAAATTGGTGTCTTTCTTAACCATAAAGTCCTGGAACTGTCTCCTGGTTCCTCCTATAGTCTAGGAAGAACCAGTAGACCTTAGGGTCTCTTTTTCCGAAGTGGAACATCTCATTCCTTTATTCCATCCACATGTCTGCTTCTCCATACTTATTTGTCAACCCTCTAAATTAACCCTTTATTAGTGTCTAATCTTGTATTAGCTACATTTCTTGTTACTGATATACAGAGTATATCATGGTGGGTAAGTCAAGGTGTTGGTATGTGAAATGGGGGAGGGTCACAATGCATCTTTAGTCAGGAGTTGGGAAGCAATGACTCTGCTATTAAATTTGAACCCATCCCCTTTCTTTCAACTGGTAATACACTCTATTAGAAAGTTCAGCCCACAGTCAGGCTTTCCCTCTTACTGGAAGCCCTTAACTCACATGTCACGGAAGTGTACCTCCTAAAGGATCCCAAATCTAGTCAATTTGCAAAGGACAATTAACAATCACAAACCTACTTGTGACTATGGGACACGAACTCCTCTTTTGGCATCACTTCCTTAATATAGGTTGTATTTGATTCTTTAAGATTCTAAGCCTGGTAAGTAGCTGGAACATATTTATGTCTCTTACCCAGATGCCTTATTTCAGCATCCATTTCTTGATTCATATTAATTGCACTTGTTTCTCATTCCAGATTGAGTTTCACAGCCTTGCTCTTGACCAACTCTTGCTAATGAGTCTGATTCTTCTAACTAATTCAGGTTTATTTGGGGATGACTCACGTCACTCAGAATGCTCTTTGTGGTGGTTCTAGAAGCGTAGGTGGAAGGTGCATTTCGTTAGTGTATGTTTGCTTAAGTTAGATACTTTTGGTCTCCTCTAAAGCAGTTAACTTGAGGAAAGCAGAAAATCTGTGTTTTTCACACTTCGTGGGAAGAGCAAACTGACTCCACACCTGTAAGAAGATGTGAGTGCAGAAACTGGAACCACACAAAGAAACCCCAAGTCTCTTTCTCCTTAATAGTGCTAAAGACCTTGGATTTATAAAATGCTGATCTAATTTCCTCCGTGGATTCCTAGACCCATGACACTTGACCCATCAGAGTGAAGGGGCTTCCCCTATACCAAGTCAGACTTTGCTGTATAGATTTTAATTTCTACCTCTAGGGATCAATGTCTTTTACTGTCTTACCATCTCAGTTTTGCTTTTTAAAAGATGTTCTTATATTTGGACATTTATGTCCCCTCTTAACCTATACATTAAAGACTCAGTTCTGAAATGTTACTATTGGGAGGTAGTGGGACCTCAGATCAGTAGATCTACATATCAATCATAGCCTTTGAGAGAATGCTCTTGAAGGGTACTGAGGAACCTTGGCCTACCCCTCCCTTTCTTTTTGATCCTGGCTCCTGATCTGACCAATTCTACTCTAAGATGTGTGATGTGCTCCTAAAATGATATGCACAGCTGCTCAACACTGACCAAAATATTAAGGTCAATTAAAATGGATTATAGCTTTCAAAATTGTGAATCAAACCCCTATGATTTCATTAATCGATTTTCTTTCTTTAATCGAATACTGACAAACATGGATATGTTTTATATCATATCCATAATTTTTTATATTTTGTAAAAGGGTAGAATTTGCCCATCTTCCATATTGCCAGGAAAGCAATGGTCTCCTTGTGTTTAAAGCAGAAATTCTGTCATAGCTGGAAATGCATGTATCTACAAAGCATTTTAATTCTTAGTCTTTATGCTTTTTCACTGTCCTAGGGCTTCCGAGAGAACTCACAAGGCACAGACAGACGCCTGACATCATCTTTTTCTGCAGATTCAAAAGCCAGGCCATGTCCTGGCTGCACCCCAATGCCTGACAGAAATAGAATGAGACGAGAGATCCAGCTGGCAGGATATCAGCCTAGGAACACATGAGCAGCAAGAAGGACTTCCAGCTACATGGTCAGAAAAGTACTAGGAAGGATGGCTACCGAGCAGAGCATCCTGAGTAGAAAGTCTCCTTCTATTAGCTGATAATGCTTTCATTTAACAGCCTTTTCTTTCCCTCAGGACAACTGTCCTGGAGGTTCCTCTCATTTAAAAATAAGCCACAACCAAGAATTAAGTTTATTATTACTAATACTGAGCCATGGCAAGGAAGAGTGGCTGTCCCACTTAGATCTTCCCACCAAGACCTGCTACGTATCCCATACCATAGTGGCCCTGCTTGTGAGCTAGAGGGTCTCAATTGCTTCTCACAGAGTCTCCATGATTTAACCCAGTACATGGCCTGTCAATTAAAATATCTGGAGGATGTAAATGGCAGGATGGGTGTTATATCAATATGGAGATTTTAATCTAAATGAAAATTCTTAAATCACAGCTCTACCAATCAGTACTTGACAATTAGGGTATCTTTAGATGGAGACTCAGGGAGATCTAAACCACACCATGGCATAGCCACTTCTCAAGTCTTTCCAGGAGAACTCATCTGAGCATTTGCACAAGTGTGGAGAGCAGGATTTTCCTTACATCTGTTCAGAGCTTCATACATGAAAACTGTTCTCAGTAACCTCATTTTTTTCTGATGGTAAGAGATGTTCAGGTTATTGCCTATTGCTCTGTGCCAGAAAAAGAGGCAGGCCTGAAAGTGTTCCAGAGAGCGACATGCGGCCGACCAAAACTCACACTAGCCACATGCCAAGAAGTCTGTGCCTACAGTTGAAGAAAGTGGGACATGACAGCAAACAGTGTGAGGATCCTAAAACTCCTCCAGAGTATAAGCTGCTACATGGCATTGAATAAGGTACCCAGTTTCTAAGGGGAAACATTAGGACATAATAAGAGGAAACATTAGGACTAATCTCTATAGAAACAGCAACTGCTAAGTTGAGAGGGAGCCATGTGTGGAAGCAAATGACTTCCTAAGGCTATCCCTCCACAGCTGCTGTCTAAGAGTCATCCTGTTGCCACAGGAACTAGACAGCTGCATATTCACATGAACCTTTCACTTGTTTTATATTGGCACTAGACAAACAAATGCCATAGAGATAAGCTAACTATTGCGAAAACTCCAGCTGGATTTGACTATTGTGACCCAGGTGTGTATGGACTTCGATAAGGTCCTGGCTACCTCTTGAGACCTAATGTTCTGTGACTGTTTGAGTCATTGTCCCTTGCTCTTATGGATTACCTAGGAATAAGTGTTTTTATTTAATTACAATTGAATAGTTTATAATTTAAAAGACACAGAAAGTTTTATTGTATTTTGGGTTTAAAGCATTATACATACTATATATAGCTAAATGCATTCAGTTATGTATTAGGCAAAAATGTCATCAGATTGTTGAGTCTGTTCTTTCTGTACAAGTAGTTGTATCTAATTGCCAATTTTACTGCTACACACAAAATGATACTTGCTCAGTGAGAGTAGTTACTAATAGCATTGTTTTTGGCTAAGCAATATCAGTCAAAAGAATATAAACACCATTAGACTAAAAACGTAATTGAGTCTGTTTTACTGGCATTGATCCAAAATTGTATCAGATATCTATTTAGACAGTAGTTTTGGTTCTATGTTTCATGTGAAATTAATCTTCTCACCAATGAAAGTATAGAGATATATGTGGTACAGTTAATGGCAAGCTGGACACCGAATCCTTCAGAGATGGGGGGAGGGAGAGAGGGAGGGAGGGAGCGAAAGAGAGGGAAGGAAAGCAAATGAGGGTGGGAGGGAGAGAGAGGAGGTTACTTTAAACTCAGTAGTTCCCATTCACTTTTCCTGTAGCAATCCCATAGTTATTTGCTTCTCTTCTGTTCTGAACTCCAACAGACACTTGATGCCTACTAATAATTCACATTTCCTTCTTTAAAGACAGTGATCACCAGTGGAGCTTCTCATTACTCTGCTGAAAGTGCTGAATACTTTGAGCCAATACTCTCTAACCAGAAGCAAAGAAACATGGCGTGTTAGCTATCTAATACAGTCTTACATCACTGAGCCCCATGAGCTTCATTGGCGTGAATAAAATACTGAACGTAGTTATAGACTTCCATTTATATCTTCATGAATCCTTCAGGACCATAATTCCCACAGTGTGAACAACTTGTTGGGTAGATTAAAATAAACTTATGTTTTGTTGATGAACTTCAAATTTAGTCTGTTTCTTCACTAAATGATAAGCATCGTGGGGGACAGGTTTAAAACTCAACAGAGTAGAAGATGCCACCTTTCAGCAATAGAAGCAACAGAAAACCTCAAAAGGTGGCATTCAGAGTGAAACTGACACAATTATATGGGCCAAGCTGATATTCAGTGGGCCTGGAATTATCATCATCTTTCCTTGTGCCTTGTTTATAAAGATTTTCTTCCTTTGGCCATATAGACATGCCCCTCTCCACATGTCTTGTTTGTTCCTAGGTCCCATTGCCACAATGTGAACTCTGGTCATTGACCCTGTGCTACAGAGTGAGCTGCATTCTGACTTACATGGTCAAATCACAACTTCAATATCTAATAATTTGACTGCATTTGAAGGTCTGACCTTTGAGAGGAAAACCTGAGTTAAAATGAGGTCATTGGAGTGCAACCCAACAGTACTGGTTATTCTGGCAAGAAATTTAGGGTTGAGGGATTTACCTTAGTGTGTTTGTTTGCTATGTGGAAGGCTAATTCAACCCTAAAAGCAAAAATCACTACAAAAGAAGAAAGAAAAAGAAAAAGGAAAAAGAATTTCTGAATACAAATATCTGAAGAAAGAGCAAATAAAAATAGAAGACAGCCCTTTATAAGCAAAGGAAAGCATCCTAGACACAAACAAGCCTACATGTACCTTAATCTCCCATTTCTAGCCTCTAGGATCATGAGGTAAAACATTTCTATGTCTTAGGACACCCATCTTTTAAATTTGGTACTTGATATGGAAACCCTAGCCAACTAATATTCCTAGAAAGCACAAAGCAAGGATCAACATTGTAAAAATGGCCACCTTGCCAAAAGCAATCTACAGATTCAATGCAATCTCCATCAAAATTCTAACTCAATTCTTCATAGAGTTAGAAAGAAAAATTTGCAAATTCATCTGGAATAACAAAACAAACAAATAAACAAAACCCTAGTATAGCAAAATCTATTGTCAACAATGAAAGAACTTCCAGGCAAATCAACACCCCTGACCTCAAGCTTTGTTACAAATCAATTGTGATAAAAACTGCATGGTATTGGTACAGAGTTTGGCAGGTACATCAATGGAACAGAATTGAAAACCCAGAAATGAACTCACACACCTATGGTCACTTGATCTTTGACAAAGCAGCTAAAAACATTCCATGAAAAAAGGACAGCCTCTTTAACAAATGGTGCATGCAGAAGAATGCAAATAAATTTATTCTTTTCCTCTTGTACAAAGTTCAAGTGCAAGTGGATCAAAGACCTCCACAAACAAAACAAAACAAAACAAAACAAATAAAAAAAACAGGTACACTGAAACTAAGAGAACAAAAAGTGGAGAAGAGCTTAGAACACATAGGCACAAAGGAAATTTTTCTGCACAGAACACTAATGGCTTAGACTCTATGATCAAGAATCGACAAATGGGACCTAATGAAATTTCAAAGTTTTTGCAAGACTAAGGACACTGTCAAGAAGACAAAATCCTATATGTGATAGAGGGCTACTATCCAATATATTCAAGAAACTCATGAAATTAGACTCCAGAAAATCAAACAATTTTCTAAATGTGGTACAGAGCTAAACAAAGAATTCTCACCTGAGGAATATGAAATGGCGAGAACCACCTAAAGAAATGCTCAACATCCTTAGTCATCAGGGAAATGCAAATCATAACAACCCAGAGATTTCACCTCACACCAGTCAGAATGGCTAAGATCAAAAACTCAGGTGACAGCAGATGCTGGTGAGAATGTGGAGAGAGGAACACTCCTCCACTGTTGGTGGGGTTATAAGCTGCTGCAACCACTCTGGAAATCAGTCTGGCAGTTCCTCAGAAAACTGGACATAGTCCTACCTGAAAACCCAGCTATTTCACTCCTGGGCATATGCCCCAAAGGCACTCCAACATATAACAAAGATCCATGCTCCACCATGTTCATAACAGCCTTATTTATAATAGCCAGAAGCTGGAAAGAACCCAAATGTCTTTCAAGAGAGGAATGGATACAGAAATTGTGGTATATTTACACAATGGAGTACTACTCAGCTATTAGAAACAATGACTTTATGTCATTTCTAGGGCAAATGGATAAAATTAGAAACTATCATTCTGTGTGAGGTAATCCAGTCACAAAAGAACAATCATAGTATGTACTCACTGTTAATCAGTTACTAGCCCCAGAATGCTTGAATACACAAGGAAGAATTCATAGACGTTATGAAGCTCATGAAAAAGGAAGGCCAAAATGTGGATGCTCAGTCCTTCTTAGCATGAGAACAAAACACTCATGGGAGGAAAAACAAAGTCAAATAGAGGAGCAAGGATTGAAGAAAATATTATTCAGACACTGTCTCCCCTTGAAATCCACCGCATATGTAGCCACCAAACCCAAGCACTATTGCTGATGTCAAGAAGTACTTATTGGAAGGAACCAGAGAGGGATGTCTCCTCAGGGGCTCTACCAGAGTCAAACAGATACAAGTTGAGGATGCTAGCAGCTTATCCTTGGACTGAACATAGGGACTCCGATAAAGGTGCTAATGAAAGGACTGAAAGGTCTGAAAGAGATTGAAACCTCATAGGAAGAATAACATTATCAACCAACCAAACCCTCCACAACTCCCATGAAGTAAAACATTAACCATTGAGCACACGTGGAGAGATCCATGGCTCCAGCTGCATATGTAGCAGAAGAGAGCAGTGTCTGTCATCAATGTGAGAAGAGACCTTTGGTCTAGTGAATGCGTGTTTTCCCAATGTAGAGGAGTGCCAAGGCACTGAAGTGATCAGGAGACAGAGTACCTTTGTGGAGACACATGGAAGGTGAGTCCAGATTGAAGTTGGGTGGAGGAAAGGGATAGCATTTCAAATGTAAATACAGAGAGAATATAATTTTTTAAAAAAGAACTTGTTTTGTTTTGGCTGCCCACTGTTGTCATAAGCTGAAGAACAAGACAATTGTTATACGATCAAGAGGCAATGGAAAATATTATGCTAGTAACCTGACCTCCTGTCCTGGAATATAAATGGCATTACAGCCACCAAAGGAGTGAGGCTACCATCTTTGTCACAATGAGCATCTTTTTTTTTGTTGTTGTTGTTGTTGAAAAGTAAGGTCTTCTACTGATGTGTAGCAACAAATAGTAGATTTGAGAAAGGTTAAAGTATCCAGAAAGGAGACAAAAAGCAGGGATGAGAGTCTGCAGTGAAGGGATTGGGAAACGTGTGCAAGGACAAGAAAGCATAGAACTAAGTTGATGCTGATCTGTTACAGGAGCCAAATGCCCCACATATCACAGGCAAGTGCTGGCAGCTGGAAGCCCCTGAGTTTCATCTGCCTTCCACACCATACAGGGCCAGCAGTTTCCTCTCTCAGGAAGCAGGGACCAGCCTGTTGCAGGGATATGCATGTCCTCAGGAAAGAAAGTCCCCTTTCTCCTAACTAGTTCCAGCTCACTCCCTTCTGTGCTAAGAAAAAGTTCTGAATATTAGTCTAGTATGTCATATAATAGATTGATGGACTGATATTCTCCCTCATCCCCCTCTCTGACTGATATATGTTAGTATGGGAAAATCTCCAAAGTAAATATTTATCCACTGTCATCCAAGACCTCCAAGGACTTGAAGCTGCCTCTGTACCCTACTGATCCTTTGTAGAACCTCTCATTCAAGTGATGGGTTCTTGTACAATGTTGAGAAACAAAAGCCACAGTCACAAATGAAGGGAATCTATGGGCCATCCCAAATGAGAGTAATGACTAAAAGTTTACTTGATACCATCAGCAAGGAGCAAGACTGTCTTAGAGTAAAACCTTTCTGTAAACTATAAATTATAATAAAAAGCACATAGTTAAAGTTAGTGACAGCTATGTGACATCCAAACATGGGACATCCTAGCATGTTATAAAGACTGCCTGAAAGTTAAAAATAAAAAGTCATGCTGGAGATACCTCAGCCAGTTTGCTTTGCAAGTGTGAGGACCAGAGTTTAGAGTCCTGGCAGCCACATTAAAGCCAGATACTTTGGATAGGAGGGGAGGATGAAGCCAGAGGATCTCTAGATATGGCCAGCCCTAGCCAAATCAGTGAGCTTCAGTTTTTGTGAAAGACCTTGTCTCAAAAACAAGGTGGAAACTGAAAAATACAGTATACATTGACACACACATGCACATATACACAAGAGAGAAATCAAGAGAGGAGGAATATGAAAGCCATTTGAAGAAGGAAGAAGTAAAAGTCTAATCTTTCTTGTTTGCTTTGTCACTATCATTCCATTTTCCCAGAATCTGAAAACATATTTCCTTCTATACAATACCAGTTTTTTTTTTTTTTTCAGGCAGGAATAAAGCAAGAGAATTTGGCAATGAATTATGAAAACAGAAGTTTGAGTTCTGTCTTTGTGATTTCAGGTGCAGGGATGGCTCCTCTGGGAAGTTTTACAGCTCTTTACTTCATAGTAAAACAATTCCTTAGCTTACCTCACAAAGCTGTTCTAAAGTGCTGGGGAACTCCATAAACAGAACAAGCAACAAATGCTATTAATTTAAAAGCAACTGTTTGTCTTTGACTTTATAAGATTCTGATTATCTTATGAACCCAAACCACTCAAGAGAATTGTGCTGGGAATCCAAAACACCTGAAGAGAGCTATTTGGCAGCATCTTCAGCACACTGGTGTTATACTGAGGATATTAATCTTGACTCTAGATCTCTTGAGTTTGGGTCCTGTAAAATTTTCATCAAAGTTGCCCTTCTCCAAGGTGCTGAAACCAAAAACTGGTATTTCTGAAGCTATTCCCTGTTCATTAGCCTTGGGGATAGTAGGTTCCTCTTCTTAAAGAGAACAACAAGATATCCACACCCATGGGGCATTGCATGCCTTGTTGTAGTCATATGTTTGACCAGCAGGAAAACCCAAATGGAAGTCCATGTGTCCTAACTGAAACACAAAGCCAGTTACACAGTTTGCAGATTATCTGAAGATCAGTTTCTCCTGGCTGAACACTTTCCTATGCTCCACACGCTGGCATCCAGTCCACTCATTAATCCACGTTTCACACATGGAGTTCAGGAATCCACAAATTTACAGGGGATTCCAAAGGCTTCCTTCCTATCTTCCAACATCTGCTTTAGGATACTCTCTGTTGGCAGGAGGAAACAATGTTTTTGGAATGTGAAACCAACGGTCAGGGCTATCTTAGGGTATTGACAAATGCAGACATGAGTACATTCCTAAGGTTCATAACCCAGAGGCAGACAATGCACCCAGAACCATGCTCAACACATGCAAACAGGGCAGAAACTTCACACAAACCTAAGGTTCCATTAGCACCTGGCTATAGTTCAAATGGTATGTAAGGGTGAAAACATACACCATAGAGTAGGATTTCTTAGCTTGGCACAATTGGCTGTTAGCTGCCCTGCCTTCGGAACATTTTTAAACGTATTCTGTGCCTCAAGTTCTTCTTTATAAAACAGAGAAAGATAATCTATTTCCTATGCGGATGTGTAGCCACAGTAAGTCACATTGTGTGAGAACCTTTGCCTGGAACCTGATACAGAAGACCAAGAGCAATTAAATGCATTGTATTAAAACACTTTTAGCCACAAACTGGGCTTGTCAATATTGCTTTCTACCATCTTTTGACAACTAATAGACAAAAAAAATATTTTCTTTTGATACTTAGAACACTTATTGGTTAGTCTATTCCAGATCTGGGTGAATGGTTTATGCATATAAATGGTCTTCTTTAATTAGCCATTAACTAAAGACTATGTCCCAAGTGGCAGAGTAATTTACTTCGTGTTTGAAAACAAGTTGAGCACTTCACTTCTAAATTAGGAGCAATGAATTCATGTTGAAAGTGTAGCCAATAACCCGGAACTGTTTGATTAGTGTCAAGGCTTCATTCCAAAGTAACCTTTTTTACTGCAAAATACCTGCCTGATCAACCAGTACAGACTGCCCACACTGGTATAACAAAGACTACTTCTGCACTGAAGAGAGGGCATGCTAAATGGCTACCCAAACTGCCCTCCACCTCAGAGAATCAGGGAGAGCTTTCTCTTCAAAGAGAGAGGGGGTGGGGTTATACCACAGAACCAAAGCCCTCCTGCCCTCTTCCCGGAAGGTGCCAGGTCGCCAGCAGGCGCTTGCCTCTTACCACGAACTCTTCCAAAGTCTGGTAGGTCTTGCCCCGGAACTCGCAGTAGTTCTTCCTCTCCTTGCACTGCGGACAGCACTGGCTGGTGTCAACGTGGATGCAGCGTGGGTGAAGCCGCGGGCACTCTGGCTGTGCGCAAAGGGGCCCCTCCTCCGTACACAGACACGGGCAGGCTGAGGGACCTGGGGCGAACTTCTCCCCGATCGCATACACGAAGCCACTCTCGTCCACACAGCCCTTTCCGCGGTAGTCAGGATAGGCGTATTCCTCAGGCAGCTCCGGTGTGGGCACGAGTTCCAGGCTGATCGCTTCCTGGGCGGCGGCCGGGGGCTCCCCCTGTGGGGTATCCCCTCGAGGCCGGACTTGCCAGTCCGCGGCCTTGACGCTCCCGCTCTGGACAGCCCAGGCCTGCTTCTGCTTGCTCCACGCCTCCCGGCCCGAGAGCGCGCGGCTGCCCTTGCTCTTCCAGTCTCGGGCACTGCTGCCCTCGTCCCTCGAGGCGCGCCCGAGATCGCTCACCCTCCCGGGGCTGTCCCGAGACGCGTGCTCGCGCTTCTCCTGACCGGGTTGCTCCGGAGCTTGGGCCAGCTTCTCCAGCGGGATGCTCGGACTGCACAGAGCCACCATCAGGCAGCAGGTGACCAAGAGGGAACTGGAGAGCGCGCCAACTGCCATCGCAGAGGAGCTATGCATCCCCTACCACGTCCCGGCGGGCGGGCGGGCGGGGAGCGCGGACGATGAGCGAGTCGCATTCACAGCCCGGGGGCGCGCCGCTGCCAGCAGGGAGTCGCTGTCCCTGCGGAGAGAACAGCAGTACAACTGAGCTCCGCGGCCCGCGCGCAACTCGGCCCGCCGTGGCCCCCTCCCGGTCCGGCGCCGCCCGGGCTCCAGCATCCCTTTAGATTAACGAGCTGGACGCCGGGGGCGGGGGCAACTTGCCCAGTGTCTGGAATACAACGGGGTTCTCAGACATCACACATGTGCCGGATTAGACAGCAAGTCAAGTCGGAGGAAAACACCAGCCGCGAGGGTCTCCTGCAGTGGAGATTAGTGCTGGAGATGATCACCGATCCCCTGGCAGGTTGCGGAACCCGGAAAATGCAGCAACTTGGGCGGGTGCGGGATTCAAGGTTTGCACTCAAAGCTCAAATCCTGGCACCTAGGCTGGCCCTCCCTAAACCTTGGCCGCATTTCCCGCAGGTTTATAAACAGAGTTCCGCAGTGGAGTTGGAGACCAACATTGGTGCGCGCAGATTAAAGAGAAACCCTCCTCTCCTGCCCAAGGGGTTTGTGCATGAAAACAAAACTGGGGGAGAAGTTAGAGAACGCCCCCCACCCACAACAAAACCACAAAAGCTTGCTGTTACTCTGAAGACCCCTCAATTCATTTGTAACTTCTTAGATGTTGCTGTTTAGGAAGTATGTACCCCTCTGTTCTCTAATTTGGGGACTAACTGGCCCTCTGTCTGTCCGGCCAGGTGGCCAGGTCCGGAATTCTTAAGGCTTTACTCCTTGGCCACTACCTCGCTTCCAGTACCGGAGAAGGGTGAAGTGAGCATGGCTACAAGGCTAGAGCGCTATTTTGGAATAGCTTATCCAGAGTGTCTTGGTGATGGGTAAGAGATGCTCACCCAGGGAGTTCTGAGAAGGTTGGAAGTGCAGAAACATAGGTCTAGGGCCAAGACTATCTTACGAAGGGGCTTTGTAGATCTCAAAGTTTCTGCCACCCAAATGGAGCCTCGAGCCCCCAGACAATCGCTGGGTACAGACATGCCTGTCTCCATTTGCCTCTGCCAAATAACCACCCTCTCCATGAACACCAGTGCCTCTGTCCCCATCTATCTCAGCCAGCCCTTTCTATTAGGACTCCAATTATGCTGGACCCTGACTCATCGCCAACACCAGTGGACCTCAGCCCAGGGTGAATCGCCCATATTTAAAACTTGTGAGACAGAAAAGGGTCTTCTCCAGCAGATGGACCATAGGGTAGTTTCCGGGGTGTCCCAGTACCCGCTGCGTGGACCTCCAACATGCACCCTCACCCAGGCCGAGTGGCACCTACATACATGAGCTCAGGACGCAGGAGGGACGCCAGGCTTTAGCGGGCGCGGCCCTGGAGCTCCAGTGCCCATCCTGGTTCCGGCCAGGCACCAGCGCAGGGCAGACCGCGGAGAACACAGTCCGATCTGCGCGCTCCGCCCAGCGCATGCACCCGGCTAGAGCATTTGACCCAGCCTGCTCATCCGGCTGCCAGTGGCTGGGAGCCTCCTCCCGCAGTCCTGTCAGTGCCCGCGTTGCCTTCCGCCTCTCATCCCCCGGTCTCTTCCCTGAGTCTCCACCACGAAGCGTGCCCTAGGGAGCCGCCGGAGCCCAGTAGCTCTCCTTGCTAGCCAAAGAATTTCTCCAAACCGAGCTGCGGGGAAGAGTGGGCAGCCGCTGCGCGCAGGAGGAGAGGAACAGCTCGGAGCGCGTCCCGAGGGCCAATGGGATGCAGGCTGGCTGAGAGCGGCGCGCTCGCCGCCTGCCTCCTGTCGCAGCTGCCTGGCATCGGTCTCTCACCCAGCTCCCTCCTCTGCTGCCCACGCTCACGAGGTGTGGCCACCGGTGCTGGCGTTGCCCTGCCCTCGGTGGGTAGGAGACCCGAGCTGCATGCGCTGCCCTGGCAGCCACTGCTCAGCCCACCTGTCAGGCACCCTCAAGCTTCCTTCTCAGACTTGTCACTCACTCCCCTCTGGACCTTTCATCTTGGCTTTTCTTCTTTCTGTTTATTTTTTTTTTTCTCTGAAATCCTCTCTCCTAATTGGCCCCCTCTGGCTTTGCTCTCGGTGGACAGATTGCTTTTGCTGCTGTTGGACATGTAAACCAAACTGTTGAATTTGGAATCCTGAGGATGTGTTAGCGAAAACTGTGGGGAGGTTTATTCCACCTTTAGATCCAGAAACCCAGAGGAACAGAATAAGAAACGTGGATGATTTCAAACAGCATACACGGTGGTTCTCCTCTACAACAGAGGCAGCTGCTGCAGCTGCTGATGACTTGTTCAAATGCTGATGTCCTTTGCTCTTCTTTGATCTTGAAGGCAGAATCTGCTTCTTAGATAAAGGACTAAAGGCCAATGAGATATGTTCAAATGAATCTCCAAAGGGGGATGTTTAAAGAAATATTGACAGTGGTTATTCTCTATGCTAAAGGTGCTCAGATAAATAGTCACAACTTTATGGGGTCAGGCCCTCTTTAGGGAGTAAAGCTGCCTTGGGAGCAAGGACCTATTTATTTTCTCCACCTCTGTGTAGATGATGAACCAAGGTTTAAGTGAAGACCTGGAAGAATAGGACCTGGAAATTTTGTGGGAAACTGCTTTTTCTTACATATACTGACCAAAATTTAGGGAATCTCGATGCTACCTGCATTTGCGGCAAACACCAGAGAAAAGAAGACTTACCTTTGCCCGAGGGTTGCTGCCTCATTTACAGAGATCCCCTGCTCCTGCTCTGGTACTCATCAATCATAAGTTCCAGGGTTGTATGATACCACTAATACAAATACCTCCACAGACCACTCTAAAAATAGCGCTGTAGGTGTGATTATTTGTATAGTGAGAAATGAGCCCTCCTGGGAGTATCTAGAGACACCATCAAATGTTCTCTAGAATCAAGGCTGTTGTTGCTATCTGCTCCATTCATGAAATAGCTCAGTTACTTAGTTTTGCCACGTGTCCCCGACATTTGGTTACAGGTGGGAAACACACACATTGCACTTTCTATGTAATAATACATGTGAAAAAGTACAACTGAAAAATCAGGTGTCCAGTCGAAGGGATGATTGGTCTCAATGAAGAAGTTTTGTCTCACCATGATCCCAAGTTACTTTGAGCCTGGAGAGACTTGTGCTTTTTCCCTACCTCATGCTCATAATGTAGAGATATGACTGAGTATGCAAGCTTGCAAGAAGAGGCTTGGCTTTCCAAGGAAAGACTGCTTATTCCACTTTGTGTCTGAACTGGGATTTCTTACCAGATATTCTCAAACAGTGATAGGTCCAATTAGATGAAAGGAGAATGGAATTTCAGAGGAGCCCCTTTCCTTGGTGAGTAAGAACATTCTCCATCCAGGTACTTTCAATGTCTTAGGGTTTCTATTGCTCTGATGAAGCACTGTGACCAAAAGCAGCCAAAAAAAGGAGGAAAAAAGCTTGTTTCACTCACATGTTGACATAGCAGTTTATTATTGAAGGGAGTTTGAACAGAAACTCAAACAGGGCAGGAATATGGAGGAAGGAGCTAGTAAAGAAGCCATGGAAGAATGCTGCCTGCTGGCTTGCCCCCTCAAGACTCCTTAGGCCTGATTTCTTAGATTGACAGACCAAGAATGGCTCCACCCACAGTGGGCTGCTGCTTCACATCAATCACCAATTAAGACAATGTCCTACAGGCTTTTCTACTACCTGATCTTATGGAGGCATTTTCTCAGTTGGAGTTGCTTCCTTGAAAACGACTCTAGCTTGTCTCAAGTTGAAATAAAAACCCATTAGAATATTTGACCACTTGTCAAGTTGACATATAGACCACCACCATAGAACCTTTCCTTTCTCATTTGCCCCCAAGATATGATGTTAATATTAATTAATATTGTGCCAGGTGGTGGTGGTATACACCTTTAATTGCAGCACTTTAATCCCTGAGAGGCAGGTTAATCTCTGAATTAGAGGCCAGCCTGGTCTAGAGAAAGAGAGAGAGAGAGAGAGAGAGAGAGAGAGAGAGAGAGAGAGAGAGAGAGAGAGAGCAGGATGCTCAGAATTACATAGGGAAACCCAGTCTCTATAAACCAAAGAAAATAAACATTGCAATAGAAAACATACATAGCTGAAAGTTCTGCAGTCTTTACAAACTCACTTTGCAAAAAGTAGTCTCTTTTAGAATTCAAAATCTCTCTAGAAATCCAGTCTCTATAAAACTCCAAAATCTCTTTAAAAGTTCAGGTCTCTCAACTGTGGGCTCCTATAAAATCAAGTAAGTTAAATAAATTCTTATTCTAAGAACAAGGGCACAGTCACAATCTGAACAAAGCAAAACTGAAGTCCATAATTGTAAATCTCAATGTCAGACATCTGGAGATTCCTTCACGATCTTCTGGGCTCCTTTGGGTTTTGGGCAGTCATTCACTAGGCTCATGCTGACTCTATTCTACATCTGCTGCTGCCTTTGGGACTTGTTCCATGGTATTGGAATCTCTACAATGACAAAGTCTCCACTACAGTTGGGCAGTACTAACAGCCTTGCCTGGGCTTTCTTTGGGGACTCTGACCATGCTTTAACTTCCCTCCATAACATTCAATTCTCAGGCTTTGAATGCAACTGGGGCAGCATCATCACAAATGGTTAACATATCAAACCTTCAAAATGTGCATCACCTGGGTGACACTGACACTATCAAGTTCAAGTGATGAAAAGAGGAACAGCCTTGGCTGCCTGTGGTCTACAACTTCTCTGTGCTGACTCCAAAGAAAGACTTCCCAGATTTGGTCCCGATGATGCTGATCTCTTCTTAAACAGAGTTTATCTCCTAGCTTCAGCTGATCAGCACCAATTGCTCCAGTAAATCAAAGGTTTCGCTTCAGTGGTGTTGGTCTGTTGTTAATCATTCCTGTTTCTTTAGCTCCAGCTGACCAGAAACACGGATTCTTAATTCAAAATAGTACATGATTTGGACAGAATCTTTAACTTTCCCTCTAAAACTCCACAAGCCAGGATTTCATTATCTGCAGTTCTCTCAGTGTCCTAGGAGCAGCCCACTGGTCTCTGAGCACTCAATGACGTTTCCAGCCCCAAGTCCCAAAGACCTTCTATAACCCTCTGCAAAACAGCATAATCAGGTCTGTCACAGCAATACTGTCCTCTTATGACAGTACCCCAACTTCCATACCCAGCAACTAAATAAAGGGGACTTTGCCACCACAGCAGGAATTTATTCTTCATCTCTTGTCAATGCAGTATCTCCCTGTGCTCCATTTTCCTCCCTGCTTCAAATGTTTCCTTTCTTCTTTTTCATTTTCCTTCTTCTTCTCTCTGTGTCTTCCCTACTTTGTTTTTAGGTTAGGGAGTGAGGGAGTTAGGTGACATGTGTCATATCCAACGCCACCAAGCCTAGCTCTAAAACATGGGCAATCACCCAGCATTTCTGGGGTTCTAATGTCTTTAAAAGAAAAAAGAATCTACAAATGTTTAGGAACCTTTTCATTTGGGTGAATAGAGAGCTACATTGTTGTCTCTGTGCTAAATTTTAACCCAGTTTATTTCTTTCCCTATTCAGGAGTTAAATCGGTCTGCAGCAGTACAGTTATATTTAGTGGCCAGACTAAGCATGTGTGATCAGCTTCAGGGTAGCCCTCAGCAATAGCAGTGTATGTGGGTTCTAAGCAGGGTTCATTTTTGCCTTCAGAGGAGGGTCAGCTTTCCTGTCCCCTTAGGCAAAATTAATCTTGCCTTCTACTTCTTCATCTAGACATGGTTTATGTCTCTATTGCAGTCTTATAACATTCAACTTTTTCATAGCTCCAGGGTATTAATACTCACCTAGAAAATAACATCTAACTAAATTGCTGACTTGTGTTTCATTCATCTTTCCATCATTACTGCTGAGGGTCCTAACAAGACCCCATGGGGATGAAAGAAAAAAAGTAGGGAGGTAAAAAAAAAAAAAAAAAGGAATGGGAGGTGGGCAGAACTTCACTTCAGCCTGTTGTCATTTGGAGCGGGTTGGTCATTCCGGAAGCTTCTCTAGAAATTCAGTTAGCTTGGCTCTCTCTTCAGCTAACACTACAAAACCACCCAGACCACACACCCATAAGGGCAGAGGCCCAGTGGTGACATAAGAGACTAGGACAGATTGTATATTCTTTTAGTTCAGTTCTCAAAGCTTCCTCATCTGTTTAGCACCTGGATGTCCACTAGTAGCCAGTTATGACGGGGTTCCGTGCCCATTTGCAAGTTCACGGGAAATTAAACCAATAGAGATATGATTGAGGGAGTACACCTCAATGAGAAACAAGATCCAAATGGTATGGATCCCGAAGATGAGGTGCTAGAACTTCTTGGCAGGAAAAAGCAAGATGAGGTGATTGGTTGGGTTGGGATAGACAGCACCAACTCATTTCCAATCCAAGTGAAGGGACAAGCCTGAGAAGAACCCAATGCAACAATGTTACCTGTTAAAACTGAAGATATCAGGTATCTGCGAATTAAGCATAAAAATTGGGTGGCACAAAATGAAATACAGAATGACACTATGGTGATTGAAAATGGTCAAAGAACAGAAATGTTCTTATGGTGTCTGGCCAACATCTTCACAGAATGATCACTACCTTATTATTATTATTATTATTATTATTATTTGTAAGGAAGAAGATGGGAGGTAGCCCAGAAGTAGCAGAGGAGAAACATGGCTGACTACGAACATGCCTGTCCTTGTAGCTGGCAAGGAAGAAGGGAGAAGGGAGGCCTCTATGAATTCATGTTCTCTGGACATGGAATAGTCCAAGAGAAGCAGGGAATGTGGAGGGCTCTGCTGTGTGTCCTGCTGAATACCTAAGACCTAAGCTTAGATAGAGTAGAGCTGCCTTCAATGAGTCCACACTGTAAACAAAGACACATTTAACTCCAACCCTGGACTTGAGCCAGAGGAGGAAGTAATGTCAAATGCTCTTCTTCCAAAAGCCAGAGGGGAACAAAAGCCACTTTGGCCTGAAGTTAGAGTAAACAGAATTTTTGTGGTTCAGGATGAAGGTTGACCATTAACTAAAGCTAATGAGTGAAAGAGGCCCTAGTCATGTTCAGATGGCTTTTTATGGATGTTCACAGAGCAGTCTTGGCTGTTAAGGGAGCCACTAATTAAAGTTCTGCAATGGAACAGGCTAGCACTCCACAGAGCAACAGCTCTGTTACTGCTTACCTTTTTGATACATGCCTGAGGTTGAGAGTTACTGTTCCCTGGGCTGACCTGCCGCACAGGCTGCCTGATTACAACACACCTCGGGGACTCATCCCTTCTGCTGTGATGCCAAAAGTCAGCAGCAGCTGTTCAGATAATCGGATGGATGACTCGGGTTTTTTGGAAAATCAGTTGTAAAAGCTTCCTGGGCTTCAAGGGATTGTTTTTTTTTTTTTTTTTTTTTTTTTTTTAATTGTCAAATAAACTAATGTATGAGAAGCAACACAGGCATTGACGTTTATGGGTAGACATGATCTTGAAAATAATCTTTAAGAAAAATAATAATTGGTCAGAGTTTATTGGTCTAGAAGTGACGGAAGAAGGTTGTTCTGAATTCTTGGGACTGGACTGGCAGGTATGTTACTCTCACAGTGAAGGACCTATGTGGATTAAATAAATGCTAAAGCCTTTGAGTGCTTCAAGGGTTTTTAGACACAAGTGTTGTGTTCTGAAGGCTTCTTGGCCCCTGCTCTTCCAAAGAGCAAGTGATCAGCCCTGACTGACACAGAGAAGATGCAGTGTTGCTTACACACTCTGCAAATCCCCTGAATGGGCAGAGATTTGGAGATCAGGGTAAAAATGGGAGGTGTTTCCAGCTGTACTGAAGTCAATCAGTGGCATGCAGGGTAGAATTAGGCACCAGTCTTCCTGGCATGACTTGTCCCTTTGACCCTGGGCTGATTGGCTTCCAAAACAATCTACAGTAATGATAGGAACGTTAAAACCTCTTGTGGTATTCCCACACTTTCTAGATATCATAAGCTCCTGAGCAAGGATGGAATTATTGTTATTGTTATTATTATTATTTTTACTCTTATTAGATATGTTATTTATTTACATTTTTAAATGTTATTTCCTTTCCCAAGTTTCCCCTCAGCAAACCCCTTATCCCATCATTCCCCCTGTTTCTATCAGGGTGTTCCCCCACCCACTCCAACCACACCTTTCTTGAATTCCCCTACACTGGGGCATCCAGCCATTACAGGGTCAATGGCCCTGTACTGCCATTCCACTGATGCCAGATAAGGCCGTCCTTATGCAGCTGAAGCCATGGGTCCCTCCATGTGTACTCTTTGGATAGTGGTTTAGTCCCTGGGAGCTTTATTCTTTCTGTGTGAACTATAGTTGTTCTAAATCCTTAAAAGTCATCATCTTTTCCTGTTTGGCTCTGATGCTTGTTCTGTCTTCAGATTGTGGGGATGAATCTGAGGGATTGACAGTTTATTTTGGTTTTTGATCAGAAAACGTTTATTTCTGGAACAAACTGCAGAAGGCTAAGCCCTGGTTAAATAGGGTCTTCTAAGGATAGACCTTGCTAGGAAGAAAAGAGAACGTTCTGATATATTACAAATATTTTTTTTTCCTTTCCCTTTGCTTGGAGCAGAAACTTAGGAAGGTAAACATCTTAAAAGTTGGGAGAAGCCCATGTGACAGGGAGCAGCTGGAGTCTCTGGTGCCTGACTTGTCCACACCCCAGCTGCAATGGTGTTTATGGTTCAGGATTGACTTACTCAGGCTCAGTTCCCATGGAATTTGGAAGGCAGACTTATGCTTTAATAAATTCTAATTCTGAATATTTATACATCTATCTACTTTATTTGAAGAGCAGATGTCTGCTCTGTGAACTTACTTCCCCGAAAAACAAAACAAAACAAAACAAAACAACAACAAAAAAAAACCTAAATAGTGTTTGTTTCAGTTGCCTGAGCTTTTCAGTTTAAGAGAGACTTCTGAGTTCTTACATACTGCTTCAGTAACCAGACTCTCTAGTAACCTTTTGAGAAACATTTTTCAAGTATTTCTATAGCAAACTATATATATATATATATATATATATATATATATATATATATATATATATATATATATATATATATTATAACTCATATAACTGCATTCAACCGTTTCTTCCTTGCTTCTCAAAGACAGTGTTACAGCTTGTCCATTAGAAGCCTGTTTATGCTCCTACTAATTTTGTTAATGTGTGAAAAGACAGATGCTCATGGATATCTAGGTGATAGAAAAGGATATATAAATGTTAGCTGCTCAGTATCCATATCTTTCTAATAACAAACATTAATTTTTTTGCTTGAGAACAGGAATATACTTGTTTTCAACCTACCACTTTTTCAGGCAGAGCCACTGCCTAGAATAAGAGACCAGATCTGGCCAGCCTCTTCATCCATAGATCACAGTGGGTATTGCAAGGATGTACCTACAACACTGTTGATACAGGGAATACCAGGCCTAGGACTTCTTTAGACCATCCAATGATGTATTTTTCTTATCCCTAGTACTATAGCACTTGTAAAATTTAAGGGTATGTTTGCTAGAGGCACCATATGTGGTGTGTTCTATCTGAAACGAAGACAGTGCAAAAGAAATTTAAAAGAAGACAAATCAACTCCAGATAATGTTGTGGGGAGGCTTCAGGATGTATGGAATTGGGGACTTACTTTTCAGCTGCTGTGTCATCTGCATTCAATGTCCCCCTCATTTTCTTCCTCCTTCTCCTCTTCCCTTCACTTTCTCTTCCTCCCATCCTTTGGTTCCCCCCCCCATCTTTTCCTTTTTCTTCTTTCTTTACTTTTCTGTTGTCCTTTTTTTTGCCTTTCCCTTTCTCCTTTTCCCTTCTACCTCTTCCTTCCTCTCCCAAACAGTTTTGTATTTGATTTTTTTTTTCCATTGCAAACATACATTCGTAGCTCTGGTGTGAATCAAATACTTCGTTAAGTTCCCTAATTGAATTCATCTCTGTTACCATTCAAACTGTGACTCCTGAGTATATCTGCAAATGTCACAATACCACCATAATGATTAGACTGTAAGTGGATTTGGAGCCCATCTTCAGAGTTCTCAAAAGTGGACTCTTACTCAGAAATTAAGCCACTGCCTTTTCTGCACAAGAATTTCTTTCATACCATCCCAGCAACTCTGCCTGTGTGCTTTCAGAGGCGAAGCTGGCCTGAATGGTGCACAGAGTCCCCTGTGCCAGCTCTGTTACACTCTTTTTTTCTTCCTGGCAGCCCCAACTTCCAGTCAAGATTTCTGGACACTTTCCAATTACAACACCATTTAAAAACACTCAGCATATTCTAGTCTGCAGTAATGTATTGATCTATTTTTAAGAGAGAAACTGTCCACACGGTCCCTCATAACATTCATTTTTATTATAATTTTACTTAACCATATGCAAATACCCAAAACTGCAAATCCTTTGGCTTACAGCTGTTAAACAATTAAAAAAATAAATTTACAGTTCAGATATAAAACAGACAGTTAGAACAGATGCAATTAAACCAGTTGCAGTGGTTAAGAAAAGGAAGAGGGCAGTCTTCCTGAAGCCCCATGGCTCTTCACAGCATGGGAGGCCCATGTCTCCAATTATTCCATTCCTTGGAGCCCAGCACTGTCAGAACATTCATGCCTGGTGGGGCCTGGATCTTCCAACATTTTTCTCTATTTAAACTACTTCAATGCTTCATTAGCAGGGCCTCCATTAAGTCTGTGGCCTCTACTTAACATGACTACAGTTGTTATTTATGAAGAGTCACTGCTGGCTCTTATTGAGGCTCTGGCTATTAAAATTGTACCAAATGCCAAATCAGCATAATAATAAACATTTTTTGATCTGTGAGAAATGAATTCACATGATAGTTCACATTAGGTGATCATTTAAGGACGTACAATCTGTTTATCCAAGGAACAGTTGACATGGCATCCAATGAAGATTTTATAGATTTTGATGCGTTTTTAAAAATATGCATATATGTATACCTAACATACCAAATCACAATATTTATTGCTATTTATTCAGAGATCCAGTCTCATATTTTCAAGACAAATTTTTTATATGGCTGCCATCTCCACTACACACATCCTACTCTCCAAAGGCCACTTTTCTTTTGCTTATGGATTTCCAGCCAGAGAATCACACATCCTTATAGAAAGTCTGGCCTCTGGCCATTTTAACTATGATTTTATGATTTCATCCTATGCCTACACACTTTAGGAAGCGGTTACTTTCTATCATGAAATCTTCTGTTCCATGGTGCTACCATTTTTCCTTCTATTCACTTGGTAATGGGCATTTGAGTGCTGTCTATATTTTTTACTATAAGGACTGCAGTAGATTGGACATATTTTACTTTTGTAATTTTTACATCAGCTTTCAGAAAAAATGAATTACTGTGCTTATCGTCTGTATACAGATTTATAAGACATTATTGAGTTACTTGCTGTAATGCCTGTGTACCTTTTATGCTTCTATTAGAGGTCCTTGAAAGCTCCCATGATACCACATGCTGTCAGCATTGATGTTAGCAATTGCACAATCTTAACCTTCTGGGTGGGTGTGAAGAGATATCCACAGTGTGGTTTGTAAGTGTACTTGCATTTTGACTAACCAACTTTGTCACTTTCTTATGTACTCTTAGCTTTTAATGTCTTATTCAGTGCAGAGTCGGCTCTTAGGCACATTTTTGCAAAACTAAGCTGTCTCTCTTCTGTATCAAGTACCTGAACTTTATATATTTTGGATCTAAATCCATAAACTATAATACTTGCCTCCATTTTCATTAGTTTTAGGAAGTTTAAAAAGCTTTGATTTTATTTTTTACTTCTCTTGAAAAGTACAGATTTTTATTTAATAAGCCACAATGTATAAAATATGTTTTCTTCACTGATAATTTAAACATTTTTCCTTTTTTCCTTCTATCTTTTCTAAAAAAATAGATATGTTTTATTTATATCTCAAATGTTATCCCCTTTCCCAGTTTTTCCTCCATGAACACACTATCCCATACCCTCTTTCCCTGCTTCTATGAGGGTGCCCCCCACCTCCCAAATCCTAGCCTGACATTCCCCTGAACTGGGGCATCAAGCCTTCAAAGGACAAAGGGATTCTCTTACTACTGATTCCCAACAAGGTCATACAATGCTACATATGCAGCTGATTCCATGGCTCTGTCCATGTGTATTCTTTGGGTAGTAGTTTAGTCCCTGGGAGTTCCAGTTTCATTGGTATTGTTGTTCTTATGAGGATGGAAGCCCCTTTAGCTCCTTCAATCCTTTCTCTAACTCCTTTATTGGGGACCCCATTCTCAGTTCAATGGTTAGCTGCAAGCATCTACCTCTGTATTTGTCATGATCTGGCAGATCCTCTCAGGAGACATTTATGTCAGGTTTCTGTCAAAATGCCCTTAATGGCATCTGAAATATGGTCTGGGTTTGGTGGCTGTGTACGGGCAGCATCCCCAGGTGGGGCAGTCTCTGGATAGCCTTAGTTGCAGTCTCTGCTTCAAACTTTGTCTCTGTGTTTCCTCCTGTAAATATTTTTGTTCCCCTTTTAAGAAAGACTTAAGAATTTGTACTTTGGTCTTCCTTCTTCTTGAGCTTCATGTGGTCTATGAATTGAATCTTGGCTAATCCAAGCTTTTGAGCTAATATCTACTTATCAGTAAGTAATTCATACCATGAATGTTTTGTTTTGTTTTTGTACTTTGTGATTGGGTTATCTCATTCAGGATGATATTTTCTAGTTCCATACATTTGCCTAAGAATTTTATGAACTCCATGTTTTTAATAGCTGGGTAGGATGCCATTGTGTTAAATATGTCACATGTTTTTGTATTCATTCCTCTGCTGAAGGACATTTGAGTTCTTTCCAGCTTCTGGCTCATACACATAAGGCTGCTATGAACATAGTGGAGTATGTGTTATTGTTATATGTTGGAGAATCTCTGGGGTATATGCTTAGGAGTGGTATAGCTGGGTCCTCAGGTAGTATTATTTCCAATTTTCTAAGGAACCACCAGACTGATTTCCAGAGTAGTTGTACCAGTTTGCAATCCAACCTGCAGTGGAGGACTGTTCCTCTTTCTCTACATCCTTGCCAACATTTCTTGTCATCTGCGTTTTTTATTTTAGCCATTTTGGCTGGTGTGAGGTAGAAACTCAGGGTAGTTTTGATTTGCATTTCCCTGATGACTAAGGATGTTGAACATTTCTTTAAGTGTTTCTCAGCCATTTCATATTTCCTTAGTTGAGAATTCTTTGTGTATCTCTGTACCCCATTTTTAATAGGATTATTTGATTCTCTGGAGTCTAACTTTTTGAGTTCTTTGTATTTATTTGATATTACACCTCTATGAGTTGTAGGATTGGCAAAGACCTGTATTCATTCTTTTGGTTGTTATTTTGTCCTAATGAGAGTATCCTTTGCCTTACAGAAGCTTTGCAAATTCATGAAGTCCATTCTTGATCTTAGAGCACAAGCCATCAGTGTTCTGTTCAGGAAAAATTTCCCAGTGCCCATGTGTTTGCGACTCTTCCCTACTTTCTCTTCTATTACTTTGAGTGGAAATCCTTAATCCACTTGGATTTGAGCTCTGTACAGGGCTATAAGAATAGATCAATTTGCATTATTCTACATACTGACCACCATTTGGACCAGCACCATTTGTTTAAAATGCTATTTTTTCCCACTGGATGGTTTTAGCTCCTTTGTCAAAATCAAGTGTCCATAGGTTGTAGATTCATTTCTGGGTCTCTAATTCTATTCCACTGATATACTTTCCTGTCTCAGTATCAATACCATGCAGTTTTTTTTTTTTTTATCACTATTGCTCTGTAATACAGCGTGAAGTCAGGGATGGTGATTCCTCAGAAGTTCTTTTATTGATGAAAATATTTTTTTTGCTATCCTGGGATTTAGTTATTCTAAATGAATTGCTCTTTCTAACTCTATAAAGAACTGAGTTGGAGTTTTGATGGGGATTGCATTGAATTTGTAGATTGCTTTTGGCAAGATGGCCATTTTTACTATATTAATTCTGCCATTCTATAATCATTGGAGATCTTTCCATCTTCTGAGATCTTCTTCAATTTCTTTCTTCAGAGATTTGAAGTTCTTGTTATACAGATCCTTCACTTGCTTGCTTAGTGTCAAACCACGATATTTTACATTATTTGTGACTACTCTGATGGGTTTCATTTCGATAATTTCTTTAGCAGCCTGTTTATCATTTGAGTGGAGGAAGGCTACTTATTTGTTTGAGTTAATTTTGTATCTTGCCACTTTGCTGAAGCTATTTATCAGATGTAGGAGTTCTGTGGTAAAATTTTTGGTGTCATATGTATACTATCATATCAGCTCCACATAATGATATTTTGACTTATTCTTTTCTGATTTTTATTCCATTGACTTCCTTTTGTTGTCTAATTACTCTGGCTAGGACTTTGATTACTATATTGAATAGGTAGGGAGTGACTGAGCATCCTTATCTAGTCCCTGATTTTAATGGGAATGCTTCAGGTTTCTCTTCATTTAGTTTGATATTGGCTACTAGTTTGCTGTATATTGCTTTTACTATGTGTAGGCATAGGTCTTGAATTCCTAATCTTTCCAAAGCTTTTAATATGAAGTGGTGCTGAAGTTTGTCAAATGCTTTCATAGCATCTAATGAGATGATCATGTATTTTTTTTCCTTTGAGTTTGTATACGTAGAGGATTATGTTGATGGATTTCCATATTTCAAACTATCCCTGTATCACTGAGATTAAGCCTACTTGATCACGGTGGATGATTGTTTTGATATATTCTTGGATTTGGTTTGCAACAATTTTATTTAGTAGTTTTGCATTGATGTTCATGAGGGAAATTGTTCTGAAGTTGTCCTTCTTTGTTGGGTCTTTGTATGGTTTAGGTATAAGTGTAACTGTGACTTTATAGAAAGAATTGTGTAGTGTACTTTCTGTTTCTATTTTGTGGAATAGTTTGGAGAGTATTGATATTAACTCTTCTATGAGAGTCTGATAGATTTCTGAACTAAACCCATCTGGTCCTGAGCTTTTTTTTTGTAGTAGGATCTAATGATTTATTGAATTTCCTCAGTTTCTCTTGTTATATCTTCCTTTCATTTCTGATTTTGTTAATTTGGATACTCTCTCTGTGCCTTCTGGTTAGTCTGGCTAAGGGTTTATCTCTATCAATTTTCTCAAAGAACCAGCTTCTGGTTTTATTGAAACCTGAATGATCCTGTTGCAAACTGCTCCTCAGTTCCTGTGTTCTGACGGCTCTCAGCAGTTTCCTCATGGTCAAGTTCATGAGCAGAAGTGGTGGTCTTACCTGTACTCTCAGATGTGTCAGTGCTGTTGGGAGACCAGTTCTCTTCCAGTGGGGTCTGGGTGCAGAGAGCTCTGGCACAGGGTCAGCTCTGGGCATAGGTGGAAATCAGAAGCAAAAATATTTTCAAAACTACTTTTTCTAACCACAACGTTATGGGGAGCTATTTCCACTTCTTGTGATTTCCTTTGGGTGTTTTATAAGTTAGGATTATTTAATTAATTAATGTATTTATTTATATGTATGTTTTTGTATGTGTAGGTGCGTATAAAGACTAGAAGAGGGTGTTTAGATTTTTCAGAAACTTGATTCATAGAGGCATGTGAGCTGCAGTAGATTTGGAAACTGTCCTTGAGTCCACTTCAAGAGCACTATGTACCTGAGCCATGGAGTCATCACTCCAGCCCCAAACTCACCATTTATATTTATATCTTCCATCTGTTTGAGGTTTTGTGGGTATAAGCAAGACACGAGTTTGATTTATTTTTGTATAGACACCTCCAATTCTTTTAGGGCCTTCAACTGGATGATGTTACTTTCAGATCTTTTCAATTTTTTTCTATCCTGTTTATTAATTTCCCATTTTTTTTTAATTTTCTCTAGTAATGAACACACACACACACACATAATGTCAACATAAATGATATCTAAGTTAGTGGTTTTAAAAGAATGACAATAAAAAATGCCAGTACCAATAAATTTTTAAAAAATTGCATTAGTTTTACTAAATCTTAGAAAGTAGGAGTTCACCTAAATAGTGAACTCTTTTTGTCCATTGAGTCTTCAAATGCACTGAGGTAGAAATGTGATCTTTAAAATATTGAGTCTAATCCATGAACACAGTATATCAATCTCTGTGTCTGTTTTCTCTCTGACCTTTTAGTGATACATAATTTATTAAATTAAAGGAATACATTTTTAATAATTGTCTATTATCAGCATAAGCTGAATAAATATGTTCTCTCCCTGAAGTATGTTTTTAGATGCTGTCATAGATGATGGCATCTACAGTTTTTATTTCTCAGTTCTATATCGAGAGTATGCATGAATAGAATTTGGCTTTTTATATTAACCTTCTATTCTGTAACACAGGTAATTTGTTAGCTACAGTAATAGTTGTTTTTTATATTCTTTAATACTTTAAGAGTTTCATAAAGTTGAATCAAAGATAGTTTTAGTATTATTTATCTTTTATATTAATGTAGAATTTTCACTTTTTAGGAGCCTCTAAGACAACATTGTGTAAGAAAATCAAAATCCTTAGAGGCTTGCTTTCAGCCATACATAGAAAGCATTCATAATATTAGTGGACACCTGTTGTGGTGAGTTTTTTTTCTACATGCCTTTAGCTCCTGCAGGATAACACCTGCACACTTGCCCAGGAGCTATCTTTTGATCCTTGAATGAAATGTCCTACATGTACTTTATGCTTATGGTAACTAGTGGGATTTCAATGAATGCTATCAAACTTCTAAAAGAATTAAGTACTGACAAAAATATATTTTATATAGTGTTATGACAAAATGCCTTTAAAAATCTGTATATGTATTCTTCTTTTTTAAAAATAAATTTGTAAGAGAAAAAGAAAGACACACATAAACACACATGTATGTGCACACACATACACACTAGCTTATTTTAAAAATGCCGTGTTTACCTCAAAGACTGGGAAGTTCTTAATTTTCCCTTCCTACCCCAGGCACAATCAGGAAGTGGCCAGTGGCCACTTAACCAAAAATCTCACATGACTGGTTGGCTTTATGTCCTGTTGCTTCTTCTTCCCCAGTCATGGTGCTTCTCTTCTTTTCCTCTCTGTGCCCTCACCTGTGCAACTGTAAATGTCCTACTTTGTGTCAAACTATTGGCCATTAGCATCTTTATTGATTGGTCAAAACTCAGTTGGGGACAAGGATCTTCAGAAACTGGCTGGACAGACAGATTCCTGATTGAATCAAAGCCTCAGAACCCATTTTCAAAAGGTAGCCATCATTGGATTGAAGAAATTTCTCTCTGTTGTTGATTTTTAAAATTTATAGACATGTATTGAATAAACCTGTATTTTATCCAGGGCTGATGGTGAGCTGTAAAATTCCTACAACTTTCTTGTGATAGTTAGCTAGCTTGAAGCACACCTGTGAAATATTGTTTAGACTAAGGTTAGCCTCTGAGAATCTCTGTGAAAGATTATAATGAAGTTCCTGAAGAGAAGAAGGCACAGTTTAAAAGTGGGCAGTACTCTTCTCCAACTTTTTTCTTGTATAAATTAAGGACAGGAGCCAAGCTCAAGCATTGCTCTTTGCTTGTACCTTCGGATGTGAAGCTCTCTCAAGCTCCAGCTGCTGGCACTTCCCCGCTATAACAGTATATTACCTGGAACTGAGCTATATAAACTCTTTCTCCCTCACATTGCTTTTATTCATGGTATTTTTTTCGAAGAAGCAGGAAAACATTCATTTTGATGTCTTTCCTTTGGTGATTAACAAAGTACATAATATAGTCACCAAACATAAATGCTTTACAGATTTGTTGTAAGTAATCCAAACTTGATGAGGTGTAAGTGTTTTGAGGCTTTTCTTCACCCCTTTTGCTCCCAAATGATGACAGGGTATTTCTATACTTAGCCGAGTCCATTTTATCTCCTGAATAAATTATTTGGGGACCTAATGAATATTTATTAAAAAACTGCAGGCACTATGCTGGGTTGATACTCAACTATTTTAACATCTGTGATGGCTTACTTCCCAGCCATGTTGTCCTTTACTTTAAATCTGAATCTTGACCTGGCTTATTCTGTTCCATCTATTCTTTCCTCATGGCAACCTCATAGTGAAACTTCCAGGTCCTTCCCCCTCTTTTCTGTCTCTCTGCTTTTGTTTGGGACACCCAAACTGGATCAGAAGTACAGTCACTTGCCTCGAGAGACTGATTGAGGGTTGACCCCCATGTCCTAGGAAAATAAACTTCTTGCTTTTGCATCAATCTGCATCTGGGCGTCTCAGTGGCATCTCAGAGCTCCGTGCTCCTGTTCAATGGATGGAGAAGCTAAAACATAGAGGCATGGCCACAGAAGCTCATACCTTTAATTCCAACACTCAAAAAGTATAGGTAGGTGTATATCTGTGAGTTTGAAAGTAGTCTTGTGTACAAAGTACATATGTGATATCTTTATATAATTAGGACTTTCTTTTATCTAAAAGTTTGTTTCAGGATTCATTCAGTTGCCTTTAGGGTAGCAGTGAGTTTAGTGAAAGAGATCATCTTTGAACATAAATTATTTCAGCTTCTGCTATTGAAGGGCCAGTCTGATGTCCTCTGAACCCCAGTTATTCAGTATTCACAAAACAATCAATAATTTTCATTTCCAACAGCAGTTGTGATGTGATGTAACACATATATTTTCTCACACATGCAAGACCTACACATAGATTCATTCTTTTTCCATGTTCTGAAGTAAATCTCATTAAGATGATTAAGATTTGGATATGTAAAACAATCAACTAATTAACTACTATACTGTGTCCTTCATTCTATGGGTCCATGTCTGAAAAGCTGGCTCCTGTCCCAGGAACTGTTTGGGTCTACATTAATCTCTCCTATTTCAACTCTTTCATGATTGCTTCTCTCTTGTGATAAAATTTTATACTCAATTTTCACCTGACTCATTAGCTTTCAAGCACTCAACTCAATATATATTTGCTTTTTTTTGAACAACTTTATTTTAAAAAACAAAAAAATGTACAAATTTTAATCATTTTTGCATAACAGTATACGAATACATTTTTGTAAGTGCTTGATTTTTTTAACAACTTTATTTTACAAAACAAAGATAAATGTACAGATTTTAAGCATTGTTTGCATAAAATTATACAATACATTTTTGTCAGTACTTTTTTCAGATTTTAAAATAATTTTTACATAAAACTGTATGAATATATTTTTTAGTCAGTACTTGATTTTTTAAAGGTTTGATAGTATGCATTAAAAACTTAATAGTTACAATGAGCTTAAAGTACATGTAAAACAAAATGTAACATGGAAATAGTCAAAGTTTTCTTGTTTTATAGAGATTTTTTTGTTTTGTTTTGCTTTCTTTATTTCTTGGACTTCATACAGTCTGTGAGTTGTTTCTGGGGCAGTGCGAGCCTCTGGGGTTAGCATCCCATTATCAGTGACTGCATATTATGTCTGTTCTTTTGTGACTGGGTTATCTCACTCAGAATGATATTCTCTAGATGCAGCCATTTTCTTAAGAATTTGGTCAAGTCATTGTTTCTGGTGGCTGAGTAGTATTCCATTGTGTAAATGTACCACAATTTTTGTATCCATTCATCTTCTGAAGAACACCTGGGTTCTTTTCAGCTTCTGGCTATTATAAATAGAGCTGCTATGAACATTGTGTTACCAAAAAAAAAAAAAAAATTCCAGTGAAAAGTTTTGGCGTCTGATATAACTATGAAATTTTATCTGTACATACCATAGGCCATCTCTAAACTTCAACTTTGAATTTTATGTATCTTCTTGAATACATATTTGTTTGAAGTGCTGGTTTCTTTTTCCATACATTTTAAAGATTTTGGGCCCAGAACCCCTGCCCAATTCATCTTCATTTTTTTCTCAGAACCCATATTCTCATCTACATAGAAGGGTTGGTATAAATGCTTTTTAGAAAAATTGATTCATTTATCAAAATATAAAGTACTTTCACACATAGTCTGTTAAGATCATTTGTCATTTTGTGTACCTAAAAGTCTATCTTTTATTGATAAAGTCGCTTTCATTGTTTCTAGCTATTCTTAAATAAATGATAGCATATGGAATGCAGCAGTTATTACAAATGGTAATGATATTTTATTTCTTATATTGAACACCAACATTCTAAGAAAAAACAGATTAGTAAAGGTACATAACATACAGACACACACACACAAACACACACACACACACACACACACACACACATAAATGCCCCAAAAGTATGAACCATTGTATTAATGATTCTTTTCCTAGTAAATAGAATTTATATAACGTTTGTTAGCTTATTCGTGTTTTCTTTTTTTTCTGAAATGACCCTTTATTATTCCACCTTAAGATAAATGCCATTCTTAAGTGAAACTGAGTGTGGAAACAGCACCACCACAACCATTCACATGTAAAGGTATCAGGAACTACTGCCACAGAGTTCTTGGGAGCTGTGGGTACTGACCAGCCAACTGAATGATTTTCTAACCTAACATGAAACTCTGCAAAGAGGGTTGAGACCTCCAATTCCATTCCAATAAATAAAGCAAAATATCTATTGGTGCCAAATGTATTACTATAAAAGTGAGGAAAACTATGACCTTTGAAAACCTTATTGATGTCCAAAGTTCATGAGGTGGTCATGATTTGTAATATAGAGTGAAATTGGTGTGAGAGATAAAGTAGAGTTAAATTTTTAATAGAAAATATCCAGGTAACTACGAAGATGCTCAATGGCTTTTCTAAGTATTATCCACCATTTTATTGCCATATTTTTACTGCTCTCACTAGTATTTTATTCCACGGGGACTTTGCCAAATGGAATGGCCTTTATAGAGATCATGGATCAGAGAGACAAAAGAATAATTTATTTTTATGTGGATGTCATTTATTATAAGTAATGATTCCAAACCTTTCCTAGTATGCTTTCTGTTTTCATGATAAACACAATAAACAGAAGGAACTTAGGGTAAGGAAAGGGTTTATGTCATCTTACAATTTGGGGAAGCCAAGGTGGGAACTCAACTGAGGAGTGTTGCTTACTGGATTCCTTGTGTGGCTTGTTCAGCTGCTTTCTTGAGCCACCTAGGACCACCTGCATAGTGATGGTACTCCCCTCACACATCAATCATTTATCAAGAAAATGCCCCCTCCCACACACATGTCACCGGCCAATATGATAGAGACAATTTCTCACCTGAAGTTCCCTCTTCCAAGATGACTGGTTTGTGACAAATTGATAGAAACTAACTAGAATAGAGACACATACAATTCTTTAGCTACAGTACTTCATTTATAGGACCATCTAGAGAGTTCTGTGACCTGGACATTAATTTTCTTAGAAAATAAGTGATACCCACAGAAATATCTTAATTACTTCAAGTATTAAGAATGACATGCTTTGTAATAATCTTTTAGACATTAATTTTAAATTAAGAGATAAATTTGATCCTCCAGTCTTGCCCTTTTATGTCATCCAATAACTTCCAACAGTCTATTGGTGTGGCAAATGAAGATAGTAGAGGTATTCTTGAAACATACATTTCATAGGTATGGAAATTAGTGTGGGAATTGTGATGACAGATGCTCATCAAAGAAGTGTGAACCTCATACCCAACTGCATGAGCAAAAGCCCCCCCCCCCCCCCGAGTTTCCTAACTATTCCTAATGTATAAAACTTCACCTAGTTATAAAATCTTAACCATCTTTTCTCACCAATCACAATGATATCCAGTTGATAGAATAAGTCATAACTTTAACATCTGGCTCTGTGACCTGTGAATCTGTATTCTACCTTGCTCCTGGGCATGGCTGCTGTGGAGGCTAAATGTAGGAAGTTTGACTCTGCCTATCTCTCACTGCTGGGCTTTAAAGAAGTGCCAAGCACCACTTTGGGATAGGGAAATGCACTCTGAGATGTGGAGAGATGAGGCTGGTATTCCCTGACACCTGGCCATGTAGACTCCATTAGAAAACTGCACAGAAAAGTCAGGAATGAAGTGTTGGGGGTCCATGGTCTGCGATGAGGTTGAGACAATTTGGGGGCCTCAGACTGGGGACAGTGCTTAGTGTGGGGCTGGAGCTAGGAGCTCAGGCTTAGCTCACTGGGGCAGGTAGCCTGGTAGTCTGGAAGTGCAGAATGACCTTCTATGGGAGACTTAAGCTGTAGCTCTGTAGGCGAAGGCCTTCTCCATGCTCCCCATGGTTGTAGTGGATGAAAGAGACAGTCCTTGGTTCCAAACTGCTTAATGGTTGTTTGTTGATTGTTCATCATGAAAAGTGGATGTATACCAACTTCCTAGGGTAGACCAGAGATTAAATACCTTTTGTAGGGAGAAATGTCTGGGGAGCGACACTTATTGGCTAAACCCTCAAGGCCTCTAGTACCTCTTAGCATGGAGAACTCTGTTCTGCACCTACATGAACTTAAGTCATATTTCTTTATTTAGGAAATGTCACATGTGTTCCAGGTTAGGAACCTTGTAGGGAGCAGGGAGCCATTCACCTTCTCAGATATGTACCCTGAGTTTCCAGGGACTCATACCTGCTCTACCTTACCAAGTTTTTTGGTGAGGTCTACTAACCTACAGTGGTCAGCAATGCTTATGATAGGTGATATGTCTGATGCTTTGCCAGCTCATTCTCCTGTGCTTTCCTGCTTGTAAAGTAAGTACTCCTTTCCAAGAAAAGAGTTAGATAATGAATTTGAGCCTTCATATGCTGCTCAAACATTTGACAATATCAAATTTACTTTGCACACTAGTATATGTACTAATTTGTGCAATAAATAAATAAAAATGTGCAATACTTAGCTCACCTTACAATCACCTGAATCCCCAAGGACATCTGTGAACATAGGAAAATAAGCTGTGAACTTCTGATATGTCATAAGGTCCTCTTCTTCTAGGGTCTGCACACTTGCGTGAGCCTACACTTGGCCAGTGCTCACATGTTGTCTTCCTTGAAGGTTTTGGTCTTTAATGAGGTCTGGGTGCTAGGTTCATCTCAGAATAAGTTCTCTGAAGAAATGCAGGATAGATTATGTAAATTATTTCCTAAGTCATTCTGAGAGCATGCCTGACACTTGCAGGCTTTGTTCCCATTGCCCCCCCCCCCCACTTCACTGTCACTGAAAGTCTCTTGAATTGTCTACCTAATGAGGATCTTGTCATCACCATTATCCTTTAGAACGTGTATGATTTGATTGTTAGTTCATTTGGATGGAAACTCTAATTTTTATGTCTTTGCATTTTTCACATTTTAGTATGCTTTTTAAAATGCACCTCGTTTCTGAACTGTATTTTAAAAATCTTTATATTCAGTTTTATGTTCATAATTTCATGGTCTTGGTTTTAAAGAACCTTTTGTACTTTGTTCAATATTATATATATATATATATATATATATATATATACATATATATATATTTACAGTAGAAATGTGCATCAAATAGACTCTCAAATAGATTATATGTATGAATATTTATTTTTAAATTTTTAATTTGTTAAATTTTTAAATTTTTATTGGTTATTTTATTTATTGGTTATTTTATTACATTTCAAATGTTATCCCCCTTTCTGGTTTTCTTTCTAAAATTCCCTTATTCCATCCTTCTTGCTCCCTGCTTCTATAAGAGTGCTCCCTCACTCACCCACCCACTCCCACCTCACCACCCTACCATCCCCTACAATGGGGCATTAAGCCTTCACAGGACCAAGGGTTGCCCATCCCATTGATGACAGATAAAGCAGTCTTCTGCTACATATGCAGATTGAGCCATGGGTCCTTCCATCTGTACTCTTTGGTTGGTGGTTTAGTCCTTGGGAGCTCGGAGGGGGAGTCTGGTTGGTTGATATTGCTCTTCCTGAGAGGTTGCAAACCCCTTCATCTCCTTCAGTCCTTCTCCTGACTCTTCCACTGGGGTCCCATACTCAGCCTGATGTTTGGCTGTGTACATCTGCATCTGTGTTGGTCAGGCTCTGGCAGAGTCTTTCAGGAGACAGCTATATTAGGCTCCTGTCAGCAAGCACTTCTTGGCATCAGCAGTAGTACCTCAGTATGGTGTCTGCATATGGGATGAATTCCCAGGTAGAGCAGAATCTAAATGGCCTCTTCCTTAGGTTCTGCTCCAACTACTTGTTTCTGTATTTCCTTTATACAGGAACAGTTCTGGGTTAATATTTTTGAGGTGGGTGGGTGGCCTCATCCATCAATGGGTACCATACATAACCTCTGGATATGGTCTCTACAGGTGTTTTTCTCCCCTTTGTTAGGTATTTAAGTTAATATCATCCCCCATTGGATCCTAGGAGCCTCTTGCTTTCCTGGCATCTGGGTCTATTTGGTGGCTAACCCCAGTTGCCTATTATCACTGCTAAGCAGTTCTGTTCAATTTCCTGACCCTCTATACATCTTTCCTGTCCTCCTCCTACACATAGTCCTGTCCCCTTTTCCCTCCCCCTTCTATTTCCCCCCCATGTCCTTCCCTCCATCTATTTCCTGTGGTTATTTTGTTCACTTCTAAGTAGGACTGAAGCATCCATGCTTTTGTCTTTCTTCTCCTTGAGCTTCATATGGTGTGTGAATTATATCATGGGTATTCAAAGCTTTTTTGCCTAATAACCATTTTTTTGGCTTAATATCAGTTGGTGCAAAGCACGTGTGTTCCATTTGTGACTCAGTCACCTCAGGATATTTTCTAGTTCTATCCATTTGCCTGTGGATTTCATGATGTCATTGTTTTTAATAGATGAGTAGTACTACATTGTTTATTGTACCAAATTTTCTGTACCCATTCCTCTTCTGAGGGATATCTGTGTTGTTAAGAATTATATTCTACATATAGTTTTCCAGCTAATTATATATTATATCAGTCTTAGTTAGGGATCATGGAGACACCATGACCAAAGAGCAATTTGGGGAGGAAAAGGTTTATTTGGCTTACACTTGCAGATCACAATCTATTATTGGATCAAGTCAAGACAGGAACTCAAGTTAGCTGGAACATGAAATAAATGCAGAGGCCACGGAGGGTTATTGCTTACTGTATTGCTCCCCATGGTTTACTCAGCTTTATTTCTTATAGAACTCAGGACAACCAGCTCAGGGATGGCACAAACCACCATAGACTTGGGCCTTTTCTTATTGACCACTAGTTGAGAAGATGCCTTACACCTAGATCTCATGGAGTCATTTTATCAACTGAGGCTTCTTCCTCTTTGATGACTCTTAACTTTTGCCAAGTTGACACACAAAACCAGCCAGTAAAATATTGATACATATTAAATATTTATTATAATTTAATGTTCTTAATTCTTTCACTGACAGAATATTTCAGCAAACATGGTGTGTATGTGTGCATGAGTGTGTCTGTAAGTACATGTGTGTGTGTGTGTGTGTGTGTGTGTGTGTGTGCATGTGTGTGTGTATGTAGAGACAAGAGAACAGCTTCAGCTGTCTTTTCTTAAGTGCCATCTAACTTGTTTTGTTTTCTGAAGCAGGGTCTCTCTCTCTCATTGTCCTGAGAATTCCCCAAGATTACTGGGATGCCTGGCTGTCCTGGGTGCCCCAGGTATTGTTAATACCTAACTCCCCAGAGAAGCTGTACAGGAAATGCTACTACCTGTGCTTTTGATTGATTGATTATATAGTTTGTTTTTTACATAGGTATCCATTTCACAGTGCATTCAAATCTGATTTCTTCTTGGCTTACCTTTCTTCTGGCCTCCATTTGTAGGACTGCTGAGTCAGCAAACTTCTTGGCCATGTGTTTAGTATTTTATATACACAGTCTTGGTCCTGGTCTTCCTTCAATGCCCAGAAGTCAGATATAATATGTTGGAATGTTTTCCTGTTTTCTCCATGCCAAATACATTCTGTAAATCAAGATAATGATGAGTGACTCCCTTTTAATCTTTATCAAAACACATATATGGAACTAATCAAGAAATTGAAGATAATAAGGACCAACAAGTTAGCTCATTTGATAAAAATTACTTGTCTTCCAGATCTGGCAACCTGAGCTTAATCCCCAGAGTTCGAATGGTAGATGGGAAAAACTAACTCCCAAGGGAACATTATCCTTTGATTGCCACATATACACCATGACATGTCTGTTCTTTCCAACACCAATAATAATCTAAAAAGTTTAAGATTATCAATGATAAACAAGACCCTGATAATATGTATACCTATTCTCTATATTTCAGTATACCTATGAACACAATGTGCTAATGAGGTATAATACATCATTAAAAGAAGAGAACAAGAAAAGTTTAGAAATAAGATCAGGAGAGATGACTCAGTGGAAAAGATTACTTGCTGCTCTTGCAGAAGACCAGCACCTACTTTTTTCAGGACACCTGCCTTTAATTTCAGCTTTATTTAGGATTCTGGTACCCTCTCCTAGCATCCCAAGGAACTGTACTAACATGCACATACCCCACACAAACTTACACATTCCCATATATTTTTAAAAAGCCAAATCTTTGAAATGACCTTAACATACAATTATACCAATACATTAAAATTATACACTCAGAACAAATTATTTGTACTTAGACAAGAAAGAAAGCAATTAGTAGATATAATCAACATTCTTTCAGAATAAAAGCAATATATGTAATTATGTTCACAGACATATTCCCTCATATTTCTAGACATTTTATTGGACACAACTTATTTTATTTGTATTATTATACATTTTTAAAATATCTTGCATGAACATGAATTATGTAATAAAATTTGATACTTAGATAATTGGCAGACTTAAATTTTATGAATTTTAAAAACACCATTAATAAAATCCCAGGTTTATAGTATATAATATGAAGTTTCTTGTGTTGTAATATTTACGAGAATTTTAAAAGTATTTGTGCCTCTATTTCTACAACTGTTATCTTAAAAACACCATTTTTATAGATAGACTCACATGAACTCTAAATTGTTTCCTGTCCATGGCAAAGATGACAAATATCTATGCAATTGCTACTTTAGTGCACTATAAAATGTCCTTTTTTGTTAATTGTTTGACTGTCAAAGAGAAGATAAAAGAAAGACATCAAACACAGATCATCCTTAAATACCTTAAGTGCTCACAGGGACTAAAAGCTTATTCACAATTTTAACAATGTGTCAAAATTTTTAGAATATCAGTTATTCTGAGCAATATGATTGGTACTAGGAATAAAAAATCTTAGTCTTGTCACTGAACAGCTTGCATCTTCAAAAGGAAACAGCTAATTTGAGTATTAACATGGTTGATTTTGTATGGCATTCAATAAAGTGATGTAATATGGGTAAAGGAGTGGGGGTGTATAGAGCATGATTTGAATAGCGACACTAGTCATTTCAATTCACATGTGCCCAACTAGCTAACAATACTGCCCTGCAACAATTGAAAACACAATGGTGGAAAAAAAATCTGGATGTCAGATTGGACCAATTTACCACCTGAGTGATTTGCTTCTACTCAGCATGAATCAAGTAAACCATTCAAGATCATGATTTGGCATGATGCTTTTGGTGATACCAACAAAGAGTGGAAGAGGGGGGCAAGCCTGTTGCCATGCCAACACCCTGCCTTTCTCTAAGACCAGGGTGCAGCTGGCCCAGTCCAGGACATCTGAAACAATAGCTATAGACAATGTCCATCCTAATTGGTTGGTGTCTATTCCATAGCTGGGAAAAATGTTTTGTATATAGTCCTTGTTCTTGCTGACAAATCTGAATATGTAAAGGTGAGCTTTGAAACAAGTTTTTTGATGAATTTTAATTAAGAAAAACTGTGAAATATTTTGCACAATTCACTGAATGAAATCAAAATATAAAGGGAATAAGTCCAGAGGGATCTCTAGCCATCTTCCTATTTGCTTGTTGGATCTTATTAGAGGTCTGTTGGAGAAATTGTCTTTTGGATTTCTTTAAGCATTTGAAAATCAGGTTGTTTGCCTTTTGTAATTGGAATAGCACTTTGTGTATCATGAATACAAGCCCTCATGTCATTAATATCCTTTTCAAATGTTTCCCAGTATTTTATAATAAATTCTGTTTTTGCTTACTTAATGATCTCCTTAAAAATAAGATTTTAATCACTGTGCATAATTTTAATCCTTGTAGTTGTGCTTCTGATATCATGTCTAAGACTCCAAGGCATTTTCTCTTCCAGTACTGTAGGTTAATTTACTGCTTTTGAAATTCATATAATTAAAATCTTTGAGCATATACTTATTTTTCAAAGCTTCCCCTAGTTATTGTAATTTTGATGTGTTTCTCATGTTTTGTGTTTTTTTTCCTTGTTGGATTGATTTCCATTGTGTGTATATGTCAACAATTGTTATCATTTGCATTTTCTTATTCGTAGATACCTGAGTTATGTCTAGTTTGGGACAATTATATTCCAGTACAATAGGGTTCTATGGGCATGCCTAGAAGTAGAACTGTTGGCTCATTCGGGCAAAGCTCATTTAGTCTTTAGCTGTATCTTGCCTGAGCTAGAGAATTCTAAAGTGACATGTGCTGGCAGAACTGGGTGTTTCAGTCAGTTTGGCAGGTTTGTGGTGAAGCACAATTTTCTTTTAATTATAGCCTTTCTGGTTCATTAGAGTGATTGGAAAATATATAGAGTTCATCATTTGCTCAAAGCTTTGTCTATTTTCAGTGGGAACTCTTGCTTTCCTTATTAAATGATAGGATTTGTTTATATGGTTTTTGTTTGATATGTCTTGTTAATACATTTTAGTAAGCATGGTTTTAATTAAAATTTTAATATTTTGTGTTATTGAACCATCAAGCTCAATTTTGATATACGTAATTTATGACTGTAGTATTTGAATTGACATGTACTTTTATACACATGTCAATATGAACTCAACTGATGAATTACATTTGTTAATTAGCATCTTAATTAGAAACATTTGTCCATAAAAATTGTCTTCTAGGTGCTGAACAAATATCACCATAAATTTTTTTTTGTTTTGTATTTCTAATAATCTTCTGTAGCTGCTGAATTTTAATTTCTTTGAATTTTAAAATTTACTATGGACATTTTTATTATTTCTTTTAAACTTCTAATTTTTTCTCATTTATTTCAATTTTTCTATAGTTGAAGATGTTTAATTATTTAGAAGTTTACTCTTGGGCTTTATTAATCTTTAGTTCTTCCTTTTACATATTTAATATTAATCAACATATGTCACTATTATGAACATAACAAAATATAAAATGAATTTGTGTGAATATAAAAGCCATTTCATTTCCAAGTTTAATGTCACATGTATAGTTTGAATATGGCTCATGTCCTTCCATAGGCTCATGTGTTTTAACATTTGGTCTGCAGCAAGTGACACTATTTGGAAGGTTGTGGAACTTTTCTGATGTGAAACTGTGATAGAGGTGGTTGTTTTAAATCTTGGCTTTACTTGCTGCTTTCTGATTTCTGATGAGTGGCACAATGTGACCAACCATCTGAGTGTTCTCCCACCATGCCATCTCTACCATGTTAGACTGCATCTTTTCTTAAATCTTGGATCCAATTGAACATTTCTATTTTTAGTTGCTTTTGTCGGGTGTTTTAAACAACAACAACAACAACGGCTAACTAGAAACAATATTTGTTCTTTTTGGGGAGATTATCTTGCTTTTTTAAAAACCTTACAATTTGAACAATAGAATTATAGTTCTATATAGTAAATTATGTTATTAATTATCTACTAAATTGCATCCTGCTGTATGCTATGTGAAATTAAACTTCATTCCTTGATCTCCATTTCCAGACTACAATTCTAGCTGCTTTCACAGAAACTTCCCTAGCACTAATAATTCCAGGTAACAACCTGTTTTATGCCTTATGACTATCAACTCTCCCTTTTTTCAATGTTATTAAATATTCTTTGTATTTACATTTCAAATGTTATACCCTCCCTCCACTACCCTCCCTCCTCCCCCTCAACTTGCTTCCATGAAAGTAGTCCCTCTCCTAATCACTCTCTCTCCTAAAAGTACATCCAACAGCCATCAACTGTATCTCATCATCTGGGCTCCATATTCTGGCCCACAACTATGTCAGAAAACATTTGCTTTAACAGAAACCAAGCCAGTTCTAGGGACCCCAGAGGCAATATTAGTACCCAAACCTCAAAGTTCATATAGAACACAAAACCTCCAGAGATACCTTACTGGACCTAAAGACATATTGATCACCAGAACCCCAGAAAACTCAGGTTAAAAGATCAGTGAGGAATCAGGAACCAAAAGAAAAATATTCAAAAACTCCCATCCAATTAACATAAACAAAAAACAGCACTTAAATCTATAATAACCCAACAACCCAGATGACTAGACTAGCAGCCAACACAAGAACACAGTCAACAACAGCCAGAAAAATATGAACCTACAGAATGTAAATATCCTACTAGTGTAAGCAATGCATATTTCAACACAGTTGAGCACAAAAAAATGACCTTTAACCCACTATTATGAAATAGAGGCCTTTAAAGAGAAAATAAATAAATACATTAACAAAATTCAGGAAAGTATAATCAAACAGGTGAATGACATGAATCAAATCATTCAAGATCTAAAAATGGAAAGAAAAGCAATAAAGAAATAAAGACACACAATCTGGGAATATCTGGAGATTTTACTCAAGGGTTACTATTAGGAGGATTAGAAAACTTATACATGTAAAACCCATATGCAGCAGATCTCAGAAAGATTTGAAATGACAATAAAACAAGTGCATCCAAGGTGGACAAACTTAGATCCAAGTCACTTAGGACTCAAGCATGAAAACACATATAGGTAGATGTATGAAGCTTATTTCTAGAATTAGTTCTCTGTATGCCTACTGTTATCTTGAGAGAAAGTATATACACAGAAAAATCTTACAGATTTTAAGATAATATTTACACCTTAAGGAAAGGTTTACACTCATGCCTAAACTATACAAAGACCCTATAAAGAAAGAACTTCAGACCAATTTCCCTCATGAAAATTATGCAAAAATACTCAATAAAATATTTGCAAATCGAATCCAAAAAAAGAAAAATACCAAAATGGTAAAACATCATGATTGACTAAGCTTCTTCTCAGGGATGCAGGAATGGTTCAATATATGGAAATTCATCAACATAATCCACTATATAAACAAACTTGAATAAAAAAAACCTACATTATCATCTATCTCTTTAAATATTGAGAAAGCATTTGAAAAAATTCAACACTCCTTCATGTTAAAAGTCTTGGAAAGATCAGGAATTCAAGGCCTATACTTGAACATAGTAAAAGCAACATACAGCAAGTCAGTAGCAAACTTTAAGCTAAATGTTGAGAAACTTAAATCATTCCCACTAAAATCAGGAACTAGACAAGGCTGTCCACTCTCTCCCTACCTATTCAAGTGCTAGAAGTCCTATTTAGAGCAATTAGACAGAAAAAGGAAGTCAAGGGGATTTAAATTGTAAAGGAAGAAGTCAAAATATCACTATTTGCAGATGATATTATTGTATACTTAAGTGACCCCAAAAACTCCACAAGAGAACTCCTACAGCTGATAAACAATTTCAGCAAAGTGGCTGAATATAAAATTAACTCAAACAAATCAATAGCCTTTCTCTGCTCAAAGAATAAACAGGCTTAGATAGAAATTAAAGAATTGACACCCTTCACTGTAGTTACAAACAATATAAAATACCTTGGTGTCAGCCTAATCAAGCAAGTGAAAGATCTGTGTGACAAGAACTTCAAGTCTCTGAAGAAGAAAAGCGAAGATCTCAGAAGGTGGAAAGATTTCCCATGCTCATGGATTGGAAAGATTAACATTATAAAAATGGCCATCTTGCCAAAGGAAATCTTCAAATTCAATGCAACCCCCATCAAAATTATAATTCAATTCTTCATAGAGTTAGAAAGAGCAATTTGAAAATTCATCTGGAATAACAAAAATTCCAGGATAAGAAAATCTCTTCTCAAAAATAAAAGAACTTCCCAGGGAATCACCATTCCTGACCTCAAGTTGTATTATAGATCATTTGTGAAAATAACCCCATGGTATTGGTGCAGAGTCAGGCAGGCAGATCAATGGAACAGAATTGAAGACCCAGATATGATCCCACACACCTATAATCACTTGATCTTTGACAAAGGAGCTAAAAATATTCAGTAGAAAACAACAGAATCTTCAACAAATGGTCAGCATGCATAAGAATGCAAATTTATGCCTTTCTACCTTCTTGGACAATGTTCAAGTCCAAGTGGATCAAAGAACTCCACATAAAACCAGGTACACTGAAACTAAAAGAAAAGAAAGTAGAGAATATCTTAGAATACATAGGCACAGGGGAAATTTTCCTCAACAGAACATCAGTGGATTAGGTGTAAGATCAAGAACTGACAAATGGGAAATCATGAAATCATAAATTTTCTGTAGGCAAAGGACACTGTTAATAGGACAAAATGGCAACCAACAGACTAGGAAAGGATCTTTCCCAATCATACATCTTATAGAGGGCTAATATCTAATCCATCCAAAGAACTGAAGAATTTAGGCTCTGGAGAATCAAATAATCCTATTAAAATGGGTTACAGAGCTAAACAAAGAATTCTCAACTGAGGAATACAAAATGGCTGAAAAGCACCTAAAGAAATGTTCAACACTTCTAGTCATCAGGGTAATGTAAATCAATACAACCCCGAGATTCCACTTCAGATCTGTCAGAATGGCTAAGATAAAAAATTCAGGTGACAGCAGATGTGGGTGAAGATGTGAAGAAAAAGGAACAATTTTCCATTGTTGATGAGATTGCAAACTGGTACAACCACTCTGGAAATTGGTCTGGGATTTTCTCAGAAAATTGGACATAGTACTTCCTGAGGACCCAGCTATACTACTCCACAGCATATACCCAAACAACACTACAACATATAACAAGGACACATGCTCCATCACGTTCATAGCAGCCTTATTTATAATACAGAACCTGGAAAGAACCCAGATGTCCTTCAACAGAGGAAAGGATACAGAAATTGTGATACATTTATACAATAAATTACTACTCAGCTTTTAAAAACAATGAATTCATTAAATTCCTAGGCAAATGAATGGAACTAGAAGCTATCATCTTGAGTTAGTTAATGCAGTCACAAAAGAACACACATGGTATGCATTCATTGATAATTGGATATCAGCTCAAAAAGCTGGGAATGCCCAAGAAAAAAATTTACAGACCACATGAAGCTGAAAATTAAAATGAAGACCAGAGTGTGGATGACTCAGTCATTCTTAGACAAGCAAAATGCTCATGGAGAACTACAGAGTCAATTAAAGGAGCATGGAGTGAAATAAAGACCAGAGTGTGGATGACTCAGTCATTCTTAGAAAGACAAGCAAAATGCTCATGGAGAACTACAGAGTCAATTAAAGGAGCATGGAGTGAAGACAAGATCATCCATAAACTGCCTCACCTGGGGATCTACCCCATGTGCAGTCACCCAACCCAGCTTTCTTGCTGATGCCAAGAAGTGCTTCCTGGCGGGACCCAGATATGGAGGCCTCCTCAGAGGTGCTTCTAGAGTCATACAGACACAGTTGAGGTTGCTTGCAGCTAATCATTGGACTGAACAGAGGTACCCCAATGAAAGAGCTAGAGAAAGGACTGAAGGAGCTGAAAGGGTTTGCAACTTCATTGGAAGAACAACATTATCAACAAACTAAACCTTCCATAACCCCCAGGGACTAAAACACCAACCAGTGAGTATACATGTAGAGACCCATGGGTCCAGTTGCATATGTAGCAGAGGATAACAGTGCCTGGCATCAATGGGAGAGGAGACCTTTCTTCTAGTGAAGTCACGTTTTCCCAGTGTAGGGGAATGCCAAGGCGCTGAGGATAGGGTGGTTGGGAGAGATGAAAGGTTAGGGAGAGCATGGATGGGAGTGGAGGGAAAGGGGATAACATTTGAAGTGTAAATATAGAGAATATACAATAAAAAAGGTTTAAAGAGTCAAATGAAAACTAAAAGATTATGATATTTGTGGCAATAGAATTGTCTCTTACTCCCCCCACTTCTGTTCTATATAGTTTACTCTTCTGATATGAGACAAAGATTTTGGTTTTTCCTTTAATGAGCATGTGTGGATTTAGAGAAGGAGAGCCATGCTTCAACCCCAAAGCCAGCTTTAATTTTCAATTGAATTGGGACTATACAAAGACCATTTGCTATTTATGTCTGTAGAGGGCAGCAGAGATGAGCTGGAGGTAGGTCATGCCATGTGGTCAATTTACTCCTTGAGACATTTTCTTTTGTTCTATGCTTTTTCTTCAGTTGGCTCACTATTCCAGTGGTGTCTGGATTCCTTAGTTGGATCCTTCATTCTCCTGTAAATATAAAAAGAAAAGTCTGTCCCAACCCCTAACCCTAATTCTAGTGGGAAGATTTTATTTTTGGCAGGTTATATTTTTCCTAGGGTGAAATGGTTTAGGCAACTGCAAAAATAATATCTGTCAACACTAAATGTACCATATATATTTGAAACTAAAATATACCTTAGTATGTGTGGATAAATATGAACACAGACACACACAGACACAAACACACACACACACACACACACACACATACACAAACATTAAGATTTAAGTATATCTAGATCACAAAGTACATTTACTTTGACTTTCAGCCTGTCTTTCCTGATTTATCTGCATTAGTATAGAATTTAGGGGTTCCAGAAATTGATGTCTCTTTTACTACATGAGGCAGACTCTAATTAGTTCTTATAAACTGAAGTCTCTTGCTTTTGGAATATTAGTTGTTAGTCTTTCCCCAAAATATTTTGCCAGGTCATTGTCAATATTCATTTTTATGACCATAATAAGGCAATATTAACATCCATAAAATGTATCACAATTTCTGTTGAGTCCATTCCTGATAATTGTTGTATTGTCATTTTTTTCTTTGAGAATCAATTCACAAACCTTTCCTACATAGGAATGTTTTACTCTTTCTGCATAAGAATTCCTGTGGGAGAATGAGTGGGAAGTGAAATAAAATATAATGCAGCTTTGGATCCAATAATCCACATGTACCTCCTGAAATTTCTTTGTTACAAGAGCCAATTCACAGCCTCAACTGATAAATCTTTACTCTAAAGTAGTTAATCCAATTATTGTACTTAGTCAATTAGTATCTCCCAGCAATTTTTGAAAATTCTTACTAGTTTGTAATTGATGTCTACTAATTTGTATATTCTGTGGTTGAATTATCTGTAGACCCATCTTCTTATATCCTGAATAATTAACAGAATATCCTCTTTGTGACTGTTTTGTAAAGAGCATTTTGTAATCCCCAGTAAGGCAAATTTTTTTTTTTTTTTTTGCTTCAACAATTTTTTTTTCCTAAGGTGTCTGCATCTGAATCAGCCAGTAAGATATTATTCATATAATTTCATCCTTCAAATTTTAGGTTGAAGAAACTTTACAGATTATTTCTAAAGGCTGTCATACAAAACATTGGCATGTAGTAGGAATGCCTAACATTCTTTGTGGGAAGACTTTCCAATGACATCTCTTTATTGGACAACTATTATTATAAGTAGGTACTGAGAAAGCAAACTTTTTCCTAAAATGTTCATGCAAAAGAATTGTTACAAAGCAATCTTTCCAAACAATTACTACCAAAGCCATGGCTAAATAATCTAAAATGCAATGGGAGTCCAGGCTGCTAAGAGCCCATTGGTTAAATCATTTCACTTATAGCTCTTCAAACTGTTAATATCATTCTTTTTTTCTGATCTTTTAAAATGGCAAACACAGGGAAATTCCATGGGGTAATAATAGGTTTTTCCAAATATTGAGCATTTAGCAGATGCTGCACCAGATATTCTAGTACCTGTAATTTTTCTGACATCAAAAGCCACATGAGTTTCTTTGTTAACCATTTTAAAAATAGGGGTAATTAGTAACTTTGAAAGATGAATACCTGCCGTGTCCTGCTCATGGACAACCTAAGCAGTCTGTGACTTTTCTTGATAATGCCTTCTAATATTGTCTTCAGAAGCATTCCTTAATAGACGGCTTGTTTCTGAGATTGAAAGAAGGTTAATCTCTGTTTTCTATTGCTGCAACAAATCATGTCCCTATGAACTCATGGCTATATTAGTCATATATGGCTTTAATTGTTCTTCTGTCCCTATACATTCTTGCACTTTGTTTTCCCTGAGATAAAGTTCAAACCCCTAGGAGATGAATCTTTACCTCCTACTGAGGCCACTCTGAATACCAAAACTTTGGTGAAATTAGTATTATATTTGCTCTTGTGTCTATAAAACCTTAAATTTCAATATCATATATTTGTAAATGTAGCTTTGGTCTCTGATAATTTATAGCAGTTTGCCAAAGTACTTCTTTTGTGTGTGTGTGTGTGTGTGTGTGTGTTAATTTTTTTTTTAAGTTAAACTATTGGCACTGATCTGTTCTAGATTATATCCATAGCACTGTTATCTAAAACAACAGGCACTAAATCTTATAATTGTTCTGCAGATGAGTTTCTCTAATGATGACAGGGAATGATTGAATTAAACTTAATATAAAGACATTTGTGAGGCCCTTTGGGGCATTTCCTGATGGCAAAGGGTTACTTTCCCTGTTGCTTGTTGATCTGCATTTTTTTTTTAGTTGAAAAACGGTCTTTACCACACCTTCTGCATACTCTGGAAGTCTGAGGCCTTTTGTTATTCTTATCTCTAAAAAAGAAAATTGTTTCTAATAATGCCTTGTCTTCAATTCCTTTTCTAATTATCTGCTTAGCATAATTAAAATGTGTGGTATTTTGATTTTTCTTAAAAATTCTAAAAGTAATTTCTTAAATTTTTTTGAAAAATTTCTTTTTAAAAACTTAATAGTATGTCTCCTATCATAGTATCATTATACCTGAGATCCAACGTCAGTCATATTTATAATCTATTCATTTATTGGTGCTGATTTTACCTTTAAGGGTCTAATCACCCTTTGTATTCTGAATTAGCATTTGTAGAAGCCAAACATTTGGTTAATGTCTGACTTCTTGATCTGATACTGTTCTATTTACAGCTGAAGTCAACCTTGGCAAAAACACAACCAGTAAAGGCCTCTTTAGGGATTAATATAATTTTAGTAAATTACTCAGACCTCGTATCTGATTCTTCAATCTGTCCTAAGCATTTAAAGCTAGTGAACAACAAAGTACCAAGTTTGATAATCAAATTTATGCTGCCTTTGTAACTTAGCATACTGAATTTCACCTTATAACTTATCCTGGGAAATATTAATTTGTCTAGTGTTGTTTAATCATTATATGAACATAGCTTCCAATTCCTACCATGCTTACAATTGTAACTGAGGACCAGCTTTCAAAATTGCTGTTGCTAAGTATTTTCTGTCTTGGGGGATAATTCTCTTCCGAGTTTCCCATAAATTTATATCTGTTTCACATAGAGTAAATTCATGCCATAGGAAATGAACACTTCCTTAAATCTCCTCAAATCTAATAGGTTTATAGGTTTTCATTTAACTTCTTCATAACCTAGGTAGATCTTCTATAGTAGCTGGATAAACTGAGGTTGTTTTTCTTTCTTTTTAGATTTATTTTTATTAATTTATTTATTTTATAAAATATTATAGCTCATAAAATTTGTTACATATGATGAATATGCATTTTTCTTTTTCTTTATCTTTATTTTTTTTCATAAGATGAACTGAGGCTTCCACATTTTGCCCTTTCTTCTTTTTGAGATTCATATATTCTGAGAGTTGTTCTTGAGTATTCAGAGCTTTCAGAGCTAATATCCACTAATCAGTGAATGCATAACACATGTTCATTTGTGACTGGGTTAAGTCACTCAGGATGATATTCTCTAGTTTAATCTATTTGCCTAGGAAATTTGGAAAGTCGTTGTTTCTAATAGCTAAGTAGTACACTATTGTGTTCATGTGCCACAATTTCTGTATCCATTCCTATTTCGAAGGACATCTGGATTTTTTTCCAGCTTCTGGCTGTTATAAATAAGGCTGCTGTAACAGGGTGGAACATGTGTTCTTGTTAGATGTTGGAGCATATGTTGGGTATATGCTCAGGAGTTGAATAACTGGATCTTCAGGTAGTACTATGTTCCATTTTCTGAGGAACTGCCAGACTGATTTCCAGAGTGGTTGTACCAGCTTACAACTCGACCAACAGTGGAGGAGTGTTTCTTTTCCCCCATATCTTGGCCAGCATCTGTTGTCACCTGTATTTTTGATCTTCGCCATTCTGACTGGTGTGAGGTGGAATCTCAAGGTTGTTTTGATTTGCATTTCCCTGATCACTAGGGATGTTGAACATTTCTTTACTTGGTTCTTGGCCATTCAGTATTCCTCAGTTGATAATTCTATCTTGTTTTGCTCTGTACCCCATTTTTTAAAAAATTGAAATGTTTGATTCTCTGGAGTTGAAATTCTTGAGTTCTTTGAATGAATATGGGATTGGTAAAGATCCTTTCCCAGTCTGCTGGCTGCCATTTTGTTTTCTTGAAATTTTCCTTAGCCTTACAGAGACTTTGCAATCTCATGATATCCCATTTATCAATTCTTGATCTTAGAGCATAGGCCATTGGTGTTCAGTTTAAGAAATGTTCCCTTAAGCAGATATACCCAAGAAGAGTAGAGGGCAAGAAATAATCAAAATTAGGGCAGAAATAGACCAAATAGAAACAAAAAGAACCATTGAAAAAATCAACAAAACCAAGAGTTGGTTCTTTGAGAAAAATCAACAAGATTGATAAACCCCTAGCCAGACTAACTAGAGGGCAAAGAGAGAGTATAAAATTAGCAAAATCAAAAAGAAAAGTGGAGACATAACAACTGAAACCCAGGAAATTCAAGAAATCATCAGATCCTACTACAAAAACTTATACTCCACAAAATTGGAAAATCTGGAGGAAATGGACGAATTCCTACACAGATACAAGATCCCAAAGTTAAACCAGGACCAAGTAAACCATCCAAATAACCCTATAACACCTAAAGAAATAGAAGAAATCATCAAAAGCCTCCCAACCAAAAAAAGCCCAGGTCCAGACGGGTTCAGTGCAGAATTTTATCAGACATTTATTGGGGATATAACACCAATACTCTCCAAACTATTCCAAAAGATAGAATCAGATGGAATACTACCCAACTCATTATTTGAGGCTACAATAACCCTCGTATCTAAACCACACAAAGACCCTACAAGGAAAGAGAACGTCAAACCAATCTCACTTATGAACATTGATGCAAAAATACTCAACAAAATCCTTGCAAACCGAATCCAAGAACACATCAAAACGATCATTCATCATGACCAAGTAGGCTTCATCCCTGGGATGCAGGGATGGTTTAATATAAGGAAATCCATCAATGTAATCCACCATATAAACAAACTCAAAGAACAAAATCACATGGTCATCTCACTAGATGCTGAGAAGAGCATTTGACAAAATTCAACACCACTTCATGATAAAAGTCCTGGAAAGAACAGGAATCCAAGGTCCATACTTAACATAATAAAAGCAATATACAGAAAACCAACAGCCAACATCAAACTTAATGACTGGAAACTTGAAGCAATCTTACTAAAATCAGGTACTCGACTAGGCTGCCCAATCTCCCCCTACCTATTGAACATAGTATTGGAAGTCCTGGCTGGAGCAATTAGACAGCAAAAGGAGATCAAGGGGATACAAATTGGAAAGGAAGAGATAAAAACATCACTCTTTGCCGATGACATGATAGTGTACTTAAGTGACCCCAAAAACTCCACCAGAGAACTCCTACAGCTGATAAACAAGTTCAGCAAAGTGGCTGGATACAAAATCAACTCAAACAAATCAGTAGCCTTCCTATACTCAAAGGACAAACATGTGGAGAAAGAAATTAGGGAAAAGGTACCCTTCACAATTGTCACAAAAAGTATGAAATACCTTGGTGTGACTCTAACTAAGCAAGTGAAGGACCTGTACGAAAAGAACTTCAAGCCTCTAAAGAAGGAAATTGAGGAGGATCTCAGAAAATGGAAAGATCTCCCATGCTCATGGATTGGAAAGATCAACATTTAAAAATGGCCATCCTACCAAAAGCAATCTACAGATTCAACGCAATCCCCATCAAAATTCCAACACAGTTCTTCATGGAATTGGAAAGATCAATGTTCAATTTCATATGGAACAACAAAAGACCTAGAATAGCAAAATCCATCCTCAACAACAAGAAAACATCTGCGGGAATCACTATCCCTGACCTCAAGCTATACTACAAGTCAATTGTGCTGAAAACTGCATGGTACTGGTACAGAAATAGGCATGTGGATCAATGGAATAGAATACAAGATCCAGAAATGAGCCCTCATGTATATGGTCACCTGATTTTTGACAAAGGAGCAGTAAACATTCAATGGAAAAAGGACAGCCTATTCAACAAATGGTGCTGGTCCAACTGGTACTCAACATGCAAAAGAATAAAAATAGACCCTTTCTTATCTCCTTGTACAAAGCTCAAGTGTAAGTGGATCAAAGATCTGAACATTAAACCAGATACACTAAAACTATTAGATGAGAAAGTAGAGAAAACTTTAGAACATATAGGCACAGGAGAAAATTTTCTGAACAAAACAACAATGGCTCAAGCTCTAAGGCCAAAGCTTAACAAATGGGACTTAATGAGATTGCAAAGTTTCTGTAAGGCTAAGGACATTGTCAAGAAAACAAAATGGCAGCCAACAGAATGGCAAAAGATCTTTACCAACTCCACATCAGATAGAGGCCTATTATCTAAGGTATACGAAGAACTCAAAAAGCTAGACACCAGAGAATCAAATAACACTATTAAAAAATGGGGTACAGAGCTAAACAAAATGTTCTGAGTTGAGGAATATCGAATGGCTGAGAAATATCTGAGGATGTGCTTGACATCCTTAGCCATCAGGGCAATGCAAATCAAAACAACCCTGAGATTCCACCTCACACCAGTCAGATTGGCCAAGATCCAAAACTCAGATGACAAGAGATGTTGTCGAGGTTGCGGAGAAAGAGGAATCCTTCTCCACTGTTGGTGAGGTTGCAAACTAATACAACCACTCTGGAAATCAGTCTGGCAATACCTCAGAAAATTGGACATAATACTACCTGAAGACCCAGCTATTCCACTTCTGGGCATATACCCCAGAGACATCTTAGTACACAATAAAGATATATGCACCACAATGTTCATAGCAGCTCTATTTATAATAGCCAGAAGCTGGAAAGAACCCAGATGTCCTTCAGTTGATGAATGGATACAAAAATTGTGGTACATTTACACAATGGAATACTACTCAGCCACCAGAAACAATTACTTGACCAAATTCTTAAGAAAATGGCTGCATCTAGAAAATATCATTTTAAGTGAGATAACCCAGTCACAAAAGAACAGTCATAATATGCAGTCACTGATAATGGGATTCTAATGCCAGAGGCTCGCACTTCCCCAGAAACAACTCACAGACTGTATGAAGTCCAAGAAATTAAGAAAACAAAACAAAACAAAACAAAAAAACTTTTATACAACAAGAAAACTTTGACTATTTCCATGTTACATTTTGTTTTACAAGTACTTTATGCTCATTGTAACTATTAAGTTTTCAATGCATACTATCAAACCTTTAAAAAAATCAAGTACTGACTAACAAATATATTCATACAGTTTTATGTAAAAATTATTTTAAAATCTGAAAAAAAGTACTGACAAAAATGTATTGTCTAATTTTATGCAAATAATGCTTAAAATCTGTACATTTATTTTTGTTTTGTGAAATAAATTTGTTAAAAAAAAAAAAAGAAATGTTCCCTTGTGCCTATGTGTTCTAAGCTCTTTCCCACTTTCTATTTTAATATTATCAGTGTACCTAGTTTTCTGCAGAGATCTTTGATCCACTTGGACTTGAGCTTTGTGTAAGGAGATAAGAAAGGATTGGTTTGTATTCTTTTGCATGCTCACTGCCAATTGAACCAACGCCATTTGTTGAAGATGCTGTACTTTTTCCATTAAATGGTTTTAGCTCCTTTGTCAATGTTCAAGTGACCATATATGTGAGGTTAATTTCTGGATCTTTAATTCTGTTCCATTGATCTCCCTGCTTATGTCAGTACTAATTACATGTGGTTTTAAACACAATTGCTTTGTAATATAGCTTGAGGTTAGGAATGGTGATTCCCGCAGAAGATTTCTTGTTGTTGAGAATAGATTTCTCTATCCTAGGCTTTTTGTTATTCCAGATGAATTTGCAAATTGCTCTTTCTAACTCTATGAAGAATTGAGTTGAAATTTTGATGGGTATTGCATTGAATCTGTAGACCACAATTGGTAAGATGGCCATATTTATAGTGTTGGTCCTTCCAATCCATGAGCATGGGAGATTGTTTCAACTTCTGAGATCTTCTTTAATTTCCTTCTTTAGAGATTTGATGATTTTTTCATACAAATCACTCACTTTCTTAGTGTCACACCAAGGTATTTTGTATTGTTTGCGATTATTGTAAAGGGTACTTATTTTTCCTAATTTCTTTCTCAGTATGTTTGTTCTCTGAGTAGAGGAAAGCTACTGATTTTTTTTTTTTTTTGAGTTAATTCTATAGCCAGCCACTTTGCTTAATTTTTTATCAGCTGTAAAAGTTCTCTGGTGGAAATTTTAGGGTCACTTAAGTATACAATCATGTTATCTGCAAATATTGATATATTGACTTTTTCTTTTCTTTTTCTTTATCCCTTTGATGTCCTTTTGTTGTCTAATTGTTCTGGCCAGGAATTCCAGTACTATATTGAGTAGGTAGGTGGAGGTTCGGCAACCTTGTCTAGTCCCTAATTTTAGTGGGATTGCTTCAAGTTTCTCACTGTTTAGTTTGCTATTGGCTATTGGTTTGTTATATGTTGCTTTTACAATGTTTAGATAGGAGCCTTGAATTCCTGCTCTTTTCAAGACTTTTAACAAGAAGGATTGTTGAATTATGTCAAATGCTTTCTCAGCATCTAGTGATATGATCATGTGGGTTTTTTCTTTGAGTTTGTTTATATGGTATATTACATTGATGGATTATATTGAACCATACTTGCATCCAAGGGAAGAAGCTTACTTTATCATGGTGAATGATCATTTTAATGTATTCTTGGATAGTGTTTGCAAGAATTTTATTGAGAATTTTTGCAAAAGTTTCAATGAGGGAGATTGGTCTGAAGTTCTCTTTTCTTGTAGGGTCTTTGTGTGGTTTAGGAATGAGATTATTTGTAGCTTCGAAAAACAAGTTGGGAAGTGTTCTCTCTGTTTCTAGTTTGTGAAATAGTTTGATGAATATTGGTATTAGGTTTTCTATGTAGTTCTGATAGAATTCTGCACTGAACCCATCTGGTCCTGGGCTTTTTTTGGAGGCAGGGGAGGCTTTTGATGCCTGCTTCTATTTCTTTAGTTGTTATGGGTCTGTTTAGATGGTTTATTTGATCCTGATTAACATTTTTTCGCTTTTGTAATAGGATCTGATAATTTCTTCAATTTTCTGAGTTTCTGTTGTTATGTCTCATCTTACCTTTCTTATTTGGTTAATTTGCATACTCTCTCTCTGTGCCCTCTAGTTAATCTGGTTAAGGGTTTATCAATCTTGTTGATTTTCTCAAAGAACCAGCTGTTGGTTTCATTGATTCTTTGTATAGTTCTTTTTGTTTCTACCTGGTTGATTTCTGCTCTGAGTTTGATTATATTCTGCTGTTTACTCCTCTTGTGTGAATCTAATTCTCTTTGTCCTAGAGCTTTCAGCTGTGCTGTCAAGCTACTAGTGTATGCTCTCTCTCATTTCTTTTTGGTGGAATTCAGAGTTATGAGTTTTCTGCTTGGTACTTCTTTCATTGCACCCCATAGGTTTGAGTATGTTGTGATTTCATTTTCATTAAATGCTAAAAAATCTTAAATTTCTTTATTTCTTCCTTAACCATGGTATTGTTGAGTAGCACATTGTTAATCTTTCATTTGTATGTGTGCTTTTTGTTGTCTTTCTTTATATTAAAGACCAGCTTTAGTCCATGCTGGTTTGACAGGATGCATGGGAGTACGCTAATCTTCTTATATCTGTTGAGTCTTGTTTTGTGACTGATTATATGGTCAATTTTGGAGATAGCAACTTGAGGCGCTGAGAAGATGGTATATTCTTTTGCTTTAGAATGAAATGTTCTGTAGATGTCTGATAATTCCAATTGGTTCATAACCCCTGTTGGTTTTGCTGTGTCTCTGTTCAGTTTCTGCTTCCATTGATGCGAGTGAGGTGTTGAAGTCTCCCACTATTTCTTGTGGTGCAATATATGCTTTGAGCTTTAGTAGGGTTTCTTTTATGAATGTGGGTGCCCTTGTTGGAGGATAGATGTTCAGGATTGAGAATTCAGCTTGAAAGAATTTTCCTGTGGTGAGTGAAATGTGTCCTTTCTTATCTTTTTTGATAACTTTTGTTTGAAATTCTATTTTATTTGATATTAGAATTGCTACTTCAGCTTGTTTCTTGGGACCATTTGCTTGGAAGATTTTTCTTCCCAGCCTTGTACTCTGAGGTGAGTTTCCTGAATGCAGCAAAATGCCGGATCCTGTTTATTTATTCAGTCTCATAGTCTATGTCTTTTTATTGGGGAATTGAGTATATTGGTGTTAACAGATATTAAGAAATAGTGATTGTGGGAATCCATATTTTTTTTCAGCCCAGCAAGAGAGCAGAGTGACCACCATCAAGACTTAGGACCCACCTGACATGGTTGAAAAGAAGCCTTGCAAGTGCTCCTCCTCTCACCTGAGCCCACAGTAAGCCATAAGCTTGCCATATACCCTCACTGCCTGTCTGGGGAGGGAACACCTGGTGATCTCCTTAGCAGAGAGGGAGGTGAACTTTGAAATCTGGTCTTTTCCAGCCCAACAAGAGGGTAGGGGGACCACCATCAAGATTCAGGACTCACCTGCACATGGCTAAGTCCCCAGAGAAGTCTTGTAAGATCTCTCCTATGGAGACAGAATAGAGCCAGTGCAATCAGAACTCACTACCTGCCAGCAAAGAGACAAACATCCAGAAGCAATTTTCTTCCTGAGCCTATGGGCCCTCAGATCTACAAGAGAGACAGGCTCTAGTTAGAGACAACAAAAGCACCTATAATCACAGACAAGATGGCAAGAGGAAAGCGAAAGAGTCTAAGCAATAAAAGCAAGCCAACTTGGCAACATCAGAACCAAGTCTCCCACCACAGCAAGTTGCCAAACACACCAGAAAAATAAGATGTAGATTTGAAATCATACTTCATGATGATTATGATAGAAATCTTTGAAAAGCATGCAAATAACTCCCTTAAACAATAATAAGAGAACCAGGAAAAATCACTCAAAGAACTACAGGAAAACACAACCAAACAGAAAAAGGAATTGAAAATGGAAATAGAAACAATAAAAAAAACATAAATAGAGACAACCCTGCAAATGGAAAAAAAAAAAAAAAAAAAAAAGAAAGAAATCAGGAGTCACAGATGAAAACATCATCAAGAAACTACAAGAGATAGAAAAGAGGATCTCCAGGGCTGAAGGCAACATAGAAAACATAGAAGAAATATTACTCAACTTGTTCTTCAAGGCCACAATTACGTTCATACCTAAACCACAAAAAGACCCTGCATAGAAACAGAACTGTAGACCAATTGATCTCATGAACATCAATGCAAAAATACTCAATAAAATTCTTGTGTACCAATCCAAGAAAACAACAAAGTGATCATCCATCACTATCAAGTAGGCTTTATCACAGGGATGTATGGATGCAGGTATGGATCAATGTATAAAAATCCATCAATGTAATCTACTATATAAACAAACTCAAAGAAAAAAAATCAGATAATCATCTCACTAGATGCTGAGAAAGCATTTGACAAAATTTAATATCCTTCATGTTAAAGTCTTAGAAAGATCAGGACTTCAAGGCCCCTACCTAAATGTAGTAAAAGCAATATACAGCAAAGTGGTAACAAACATCAAACTAAATGGAGAGAAAGTTGAAGCAAGCCCATTAAAATCATGGTCTAGACAAGGCTGCCCACTGTCCTTCTACATAATAAATATAGTACTGGAAGTCCTGGCCAGAACAATTAGACAACAACAACAACAACAACAAAATCAAATGTATTCACATTGGAAATGAAGAAGTCAAATTGGAAAGTCAAAGAAGTCAAAATATCACTATTTTCAGATGATATGATAGTATACTTCAGTGACCCCAAAAATTTCACCAAAGAACTTTTACAACTAATAAACAACTTCAGCAAAGTGGCTGATTATAAAATTAACTCAAACAAATCAACTGCCTTTCTCTACTCATTGGATAAACATGCTGAAAAAAATTACAAAATCTACACCCTTCACAATATTCACAATAATTATAAAATACCCTGGGTGACACTAACCACACAAGTAAAGGATCTGTATGACAAGAGCTTCAAGACTCTGAAGGAGAAAACTGAAGAAGATCTCAGAATATGGAAAGATCTCCTATGATCATGGATTGGCAGGATCAAAATTGTAAAAATGGCCATCTTACCAAAAGCAGTCTACAGATTCAATACAATTCCCATCAAAATTCCAACTCAACTTTTCATAGAGATGGAAAGAGCAATGTGCAAATTCATCTGGAATAAAAAAAAAACATAGAATAGCAAAACCTAGTCTCAAAAATAAAAACACCTCTGTGGGAATCACCATTCCTGATCTCCAGCTATATTACAAAACAATTGTGATAAAAAGCTCCATGGTATTGGTACAGAGCTAGGCAGGTAGATCAATGGAACAGAATTGAGGAACCAGAAATGAATCCACAGTCCTATGGTCACTTGATCTTTGACAAAGGAGATAAAAACATTCAATGGATAAAGGACAGCCTCTTCAACAAATGGTATTGCTTTAACTGGCAGTCAGCATGGAGATAAATGCAAATTGATCCTTTCCTATCTCATTGTACAAAGCTCAAGTCCAAGTGAATCAAAGATCTCCACATAAAACTAGGTACACTGAAACTACTAGAAGAGAAAGTGGGGCAAAGCTTAGAAAACATAGGTACCAGAGAAAAATTCCTGAACAGAACATGATTGGGTTATGCTGTCAGATCAAGAATGGACAAATGGGATCTCAGGAAATTGCAAAGCTTCTTTAAGGCTAAGGACACTGTTAAGAAGACAAAACAGCAGGTTACAGATTGAGAAAGGATCTTTACAAATTCTACATCTGTTAGAGGGCTAGTATCCAATATATACAAAGAACTCAGAAAGTTAGACTATAGAAAATCAAATAATCTAATTAAAAATGGGGTACAGAGCTAAACAAAGAATTCTCAGCTGAGGAACATCGAATGGCTGAGAAGCACCTAAAGAAATGCTCAACATCCCTAATTATCAGGGAAATGCAAATCAAAACAACCCTGAGATTTTACCTCACACCAGTTAGAATGGCTAAGATAATAAACTCAGGTGACAGCAGATGCTGGCGAGGATGTGGAGAAAGAGAAATACTGCTTCACTGTTGGTGGGGTTGTAAACTGGAGCAATCATTCTGGAAATCATTCTGGTGGTTCCTCAAAAAATTGGACATAGTACTATCTGAAAACCCAGCTATTCCACTCCTGAGCATCTACCCCCAAAATATTCCAACATATAGCAAGGAAAACATACTCCACCATATTTATAGCCATTTATAATAGCTGGAAGCTGGAAAGAACCCAGATGCCCATGGATGAATGAATACAGATGAATGGAAACAGAAAGTGTGGTACATTTACACAATGGAGTACTACTCAGCTATTAGAAACAACTACTTCATGGAATTCCTAGGGAAATTGATGGAACCAGAGACTATCATTCTAAGTGAGGTAACCCAGTGACAATAGAACACATCTGGTATGCACTCACTGCTAAGTGGATACTAGCCCCAGAAATCTCTAAATACCCAAAATAATTCACAGACATTATAAGGCTCAAAAAGCAGAAAGGCCAAAATCGGGATGCCTCAGTCCTTCTTGGAAAAAAGAATAAAACTTTCAAGGAAGGAAATGTAAGGTAATAGAGGAACAGGGACTGAAGAAAAGATCACTCAGAAGCCACATCACCTTGGGATGCACCACATATGTTGTCACTAGATCTAATCCCCTATAGCTGATCCCAAAAAGTACTTACTGGCAGGAACTAGACAGTGATGCCCCCCTCAGAGACTATGCTAAAGTCATTTATATACAGCTGAGCATGCTTGCAACTAATCATCATTCTGAACTTGGGGATCTCAATAAGATTGCTAAAGAAATGCCCTAAGGACCTGAAAGGGGTTGGAACCTCATGGGAATATTATCAGCCAACCAATCCCTCCAAAACCCCCATGGAGTAAAACACCAACCTTTTAAAGCACTTTGAGACACCTATTGATCCAGTTGCATATGTAAGCTGAAGATAGGAGTGTCTGTCATCAATGTGAGAAGAGACTTTTGTTCCAGAGTGGGCATGTTTCTCAATGTAGAGGAATGCCAAGGCAATGGGATGGATAAGGGGATCAGAAGGGAGTGCACCTTTGTGAAGGAAATGGAGGGGAAAGAAGATGGGAGCAGGGTGGGGTAAAGGGAAAACATCTCAAATGTAAATACAGAGTATTTCATTAAAAATAGAAAAAAATTAGTGATTTTTGATTCCTGTAATTTTTGTTGTTAGAATTATGTTTGTGTGTCTTTCTTTCCATTTTATTGCATGATTATTTTCTTCATTTTTCTAGGGTGTAGTGCCCCTCCGTGTGTTTGATTTTCCAACTATTATCCTTTGTAGTGACAAATTTGGGGTCAGATAATGTGTAAATTTGGTTTTGTTGTAGAATATCTTGGTCTCTCCATATATAGTAATTTAGAGTTTTGCTGGATATAGTAACCTGGGCTGGCATTTGTATTCTCTTATAATCTGTATGATGTCTGTCCAGGATCTTCTAGCTTTCATAGTCTCTGTTGAGAAATCTGGTGTTAGTCTGATTGGTCTGCCTTTATATGTTACTTGTCCTTTTCTTTCCCCTTACTGCTTTTAATATTTTTTCTTTGTTTTGAACATTTGGTGGTTTGATTTTTATGTGTTTGATCTCTGATTTCTTTGTTAGGTTTTCTATCTTGAGTTGTTTCTTGTTTTTGATTTCTTTTTGCATCTATTTTCACTTTCAATTTCTCCACTTGTGTGTGTGTGTGAGTGTGTGTGTGTGTGTGTGTGTGTGTGTGTGTGTGTGTGTGTTTTGTTTTTTGATTTGATTTCTCTTGGTTCTTCTGTAATTGTTTAAGAGAGTTATTTATGTGCTTGTCCAAGATGTCCATCACTATCATGAAGTATAATTTTATGTCTAAATCTGGGTTTTCTGGAGTGTTGGGAAACCCACTACTTGTTGTGGTGGTAGAACTGGGTTCTGATGTTGCCAGGTTCTCTTGGTTTCCATTGCTTGGTTCTTGTGCTTTCCTCTTGCCAGCTTGTTGTCAGTGATTGTAGGTGATCTTTTTGTTTCTGACTGGTGCTTGTCCCTCCTGTGGGTCTGAAGGCCTGTGGGCTCAGGAGGGAGATTGCTCCTGGGTGTTCGGCTCTTTGTGAGCAAGTAGTGAGTTCTGATGGCAGTGACTCAGTTCCCTCTTCCTGGACTCAGGTGTGAGAGCTCTTGCAAAGCTGTTCTGGGAGCTCAGCCTTCTGCCACAGGTCATGAGTCCTAATGGTGGAGACCTGGCTTTTTCTCTAGGCCAAAAAGGGCCATTTTCTAGAGAACATCATGCTCCCTGAACTCTGAGAACTCCCTGTGTTTTCTTCACTGGACAACAGGCAGGACTAGGTGTCAGTCTCACTCTTGGTCCAGGTGGAAAGCGCCTGTGCAGCTGATCTGGCAGCTCAGCCTCCGCCGAAGTCTCAGGCTGAGGAACTGGCCTGCACTGTGGGCAGGAAAGGACCCTTTTCCAGAGAGCACTGAGCTTTTTGTGCTCCTAGAACTCCTGGTGTGACCTCCCAGGGCATGTGCCCCAGGATCACCCAGGTCCAGGTTGAAAAGTGCCTGTGCAGCTACTCTGGGAGCTCAAACTTCTGTGTGCAGATTCCAAATTCTGAGGACAGAGACCCGACCCTCACTGTGAACTGGAAAGGACTCATTTTGAGGTTGATTTTCCAATAACCTTGGGCCACCCCTCTTCAGTTTTATCATTTGCTAGTGAAGTAGGTTCCTGTCTAAATTCTTATGCCTATGACTATTTTTCTCATTTTCATTTAAAAGTTTTTATCGGGATTTTATCTTTTCAATCCACTTCTCAAATTTAGCACAAAACCTAAGTATGGCTATTAAGGATAAAATATGAATTACCAGACTGATAGTAATTATAATAGGCATATGTTACTCTCAGATAAATCATTTATATTTTCATTTTCTGCTTCTATTTTCAAGTCATCTAAAACACAGAGTCCTAGCACCTTGTATTATGGTATTTCTCATCCTTAACTCTCTCCTTGAGGACTCCCCAGGTGATGGAGCAGAAACTGAGGAAATGGCCAACCAATAACTGGTCCAACTTGAGATTCATGCCACTAGATGAGGCATACTCCTGCCACTGTTAATGATAGACAAGAGCCTAGCATAACAATCTTCACAGAGTCATTACTCAGCAACTGATTGAAACAGATGGAAAGACCCACAGTCAAACATTAAGATGAGTTCAGGGAACCATGTGGAAGAGGAGGAAGAAGAATTATAAGAAACAGGGGGGTTAGGACACCACAAAAAACCAGCAGAATCAACTAACCTTGACACATAAGGGCATACAGAGACTGAATTGGCAACCAAAGAGCATGCACAGAATGGGCCTATGCTCTCTGCACATAATGTAACAGTTATAAAACTTTGTGTTTATAAAACAGTAGGAACAGGGCTATCTCTTACTCTGTCATCTGCATTTGGGGCCATTTCCCTCTGTTGGGCTGCTTTGTCTATCCTCAATTGGAGTAGATGTACTTACTCTTACTATAACTTGATATGCTAAGGCTACTTGATATCTGTGAGAGGCCTTCCCTTTTCTGAGGGTGGAGGAGCAGATGGGGGTGGGGTAAGAAGAACTCAGAGGAAAGGAAGGAGGGAATGTAAATTAAGTAAACGAATTAATTAAAAGAATTATCTTCTAAAACACTTTTATTGTGTTTTCTTATTTATTGGATTTTCACTTTAGATAATTAATCCTTATTAGATTCCTATATGGTATATAAGTGCACACTAAGAAAGATTTGTTTTTCCACTGATAAGAAACTTTTATCTTTTAGTTATTTGTAGTATTACCTATTATCTTCATTGCAAGGCAAGTCTTACAATAATTGTTTTGAAATATTCTTGACTTTGACTTTTATCAAGTTGAATATTGGAAAACACACACACACACACATACACGTGTCATTTTCAGATCATCATCTGGGAAGCATACCTGTGAGCATACCTATCAGGGATTTTCCAGATTAAATTTGTTCTCTGAGAATAATCTTTAGTACATTAACCGAAGTGGGAAAACCTACCCACAGTGGAGGGCACTATCCCTTAGACTAGAAATTTGGAAATAGTGACCTACCCTTGCCCTTGTCTTCTGACTGATTATATAACATGAATAACCTCCTGATGCATTTACTTCTTTGCCATGTTGAGATGTGACCTGAAAGAGTGAGCTAAGGTAAACATAAAACCAGTGTCTGTGCATTGGGTAGAACCTGAGTTTATATTGACATACAACTCTTAAGGATTTGCAGTTCTTCAGATGATGACTTATTAAAAGACCACTTCAAGGACAGGTTTCAGAGACAGGAGGAAGGCCTCCAAGATCTTCCAATTGTCCTGCTCTTCAGATAATTTTTTGCTTTATGTTTAGTTTGCTAAGATATGTCGTCTTACTGAAATTTGACAAAAATATAGTTCTTTTCCAATGCGGATTTTATTTTTCTATGCTTTTCTTAATATTTTTGTTTCAATATTATATGCTATTACAAATTTTTGGGTTATTTTTCTAGAATATATCTCAATTAGAACTAGGTGAAACATGTTAGAAGACATGTTAGATTTTCTGTTTTTCTGTGGTATTTCACTTTTATTCTTAACATTGAAAATAGATTCTTTTCTCATATAATACACCATAACCAGTTTCCCCTCCTTAACTTCTCCCGCATTCCACTCCTGTTCCCCTCTATCTGAAATCCATTCTTCTTCTTTTTCCTTTTCAGGAAAGAGTAAGCTGCCAAGGGATGACAACCAAATAGAAATGAGTCAAGATACAAAACAAAAGCTTTCATGTTGAGGCTGGACAAGGCAGAACAGTAAGGGGACAAAGAACCCCAAGAACAGGCAAAGGTGTCAGAGACTCAGCAGCTCCCACTATTAAGAGTCCCACAGAAACACCAATCTAACACCCATATCATATACTCAGAGGACCTAGTGCAGAACCAGGTAGACCCAGTGCTTGCTGCTTTAAGTTTCTGTAAGAATGATTAGCTGATTCTGTAGGCCATGTTCTTCTGGTATCTTACATTCACTAAAATTTTTCTTTCCTCTCTTCCATGGGGTTCTGTGGGCTCTAAATGGAGGGACCTGCTAGAGAACTCCAATTCAGACTGTCTATATAGTATATAGCTGTGGGTCTCTTTATCTACTCTCACCTGCTGCCTGAGGAAGCTTCTCTGATAACACCTAGACAAGTCGCCAAAATACAGCAGAATATCATTAGGATCATCTCATATAATACATATATGTGTATATGATATATAAATTATATATGTATAGATTGTGTGTGTGTGTGTGTGTGTGTGTGTGTGTATGTGTGTAATTTGCCAAACCTTTTTGATTGTATCTTGTGTCTCTGAGATATCTAGTTTCCTTGCCATCTAAGGTACTGTAAGGCATGGACTCACTCTCATAGCATGGGACACATGTTAAACCAGACATTGGCTGGCCACTACCACAAGCTTTGGTCTATCACTTCTTTCAAGTGGGGAAGCTTGAAGCCCAATGGTTTTGTGGCTGGATTTGTTTCCAGGTTTCTCTTTCTATAGAATATCTTGAATACAACCTCACAAATCCCAATTTCAGCTGCCTCTTCTTATGCTCTATCCTTTACACTTTCCGCCATTACCTTATGCCTTCTGGTCTCTTTTCCACCATGCCCTCACAATGTTCCCACAAATTTTATTCTATTTCTCCTCCTTAGGGGAACCATGTTTGGTTACATTTTCAAGAGTGGTATAGCTGAGTTCATAGGTAGATGGATTCCCAATTTTCTCAGAAACTACCATATTGATTTCCATTGTACCTATACAAGTTTGCACTCCTACCAGCAATGGAGGAATATTCTCTTGCTTCACATCCTTACCATGATGAGCTGTCACATGTGTTATTATTCTTAGCCATCTGACAGCTTAGAATGAAATCACAAAGTAGTTCAGATTTGCATTTCCTTGATGTCTAAGGATATCAAACATTTAATTCAGTGTTTCTCAGTTGTTTGAAATTCCTCTATTGAAAAATCTCTCTATATCTCTACCCCAGTTTTAGCTGGATTGTGTGGTTTGTTGATACATAGTTTTTTGGGTTCTTTAATCATTTTGAATATTAGCCATCTATCAGATGCCGTAAATTATTTCCATTCTGTAGGCTGCCATTTTATTTATTGATGGTGTCTTGGCCTTACGCATGGTTTTTTAGTTCCATGGGGTCTTCTCTATCAATTATTATCTTAGTGACTATGCTACAGCTGTTCTGTTCAGGAAGTTGTCTCCTGTGCCGATGTGTTTAAAGCCAGTTCTCACTTTCACTTTTATCAGGTTTAATGTGTCTAGTTTTATGTTGATGCCTTTAATCCATTTGGATTTGGGTTATGTTTGAGGTGATGAATATAAATCTATTAGCATTTTTCTATAGGTAGACACTCAGGTTAATAAACAACCTCTTGTTGAAGATGCTTTCTTTTCTCCAGTGTGTATTTTTGGCTTCCTTATTTAAAAAAAATGATGTATATACATTTATAAATTTATATCCATGTTTTCTATCTGATGTCATCAATCAACATGTCTGTTTTTATGCCAATATAATGTGGTTTTGAGTACCCTAACTCTATACTATAACTAGAAATCACAAGTGGTGATACCTCTGAATCATATATATATATATACACACACATATATATGTATATATATATGATTGTTTTTGCTATTCTATTTTTTTCAATATGAAGTTGAGAATTGTTCTTTTAAGATCTGTAGTGAATTGTATTGGAATTTTTATGAGAGTCACATTGAATCTGAGATTGCCTTTTGTAGGTTGACCATTTTATTATGTAAATCCCATGGACCCATAAGCAGTATGGGATTTTCTAATATCTTCTCCAATCTTTTTTTTAACAGACTTGAAGTTTTTATCATACAAGACTTTCACTTGCTTCTTTATAACTACCCCAAGATAGTTTATATTATGTAATATATAATATAAATATAGGCTCTTGCGAAGGGTATTATTTTTCTGATTTGGTATTTATTTTCTTGACGATAAACATTCTGTGTGGAGTGAAATGTAATAACAAAGTAGTTTTGATTTACATTTACCTGATGGCTATTTATATTGAATACTTTTAAAAATATTTATTAACTATTTTTATTTCTCCCTTTGAAAAACATAAGTTATGCATTAAGGCCTAGGTTGAATGTTACACACTAGGTAGAATGTTAAGATAACTGTTACCTATTTAGCCTGCCATTTCATACATTACTAAAGAAACTTTCTCATATGCCGTCACGACTGTTACTAGCATGTTCTGTGCTTTTATGTTCTTGGAAACAAATCATAATAGAAGTCAATTAGAACTGCTTTGTATAGTTAGTCACAATAAGTTTGTAACTGAACCAAACACCAGGTAGCATTTTCTGCACTTGTATATAAACTTTTAGGATTTTTGCTTTTATAAGCTTCCTCTGGAATGAACCCCAACATAGGAGAGATACGTGTACCAATACACAAAGCTATTTAAAATAAGACTTCCATTTTGACTAGAAACTAAGTAAAGTTTAAGTTCTCAAGATCTCCTTGGGAAATGATATCATATTTGGCAGAAAGAGACAAGAGACATTCTGGTTGGCAAATTAAGACATGAATGTTGGGGAAGGCAAGTTTCTTGCCACAGTTGAATACCCCAACCAATGGGAACAGGATAAGTGTACAACAAAGACATGTTCCTAAGAAAATCCCCAATCCCTAAATCCTGATTGGTGGCACAAATTGGCATAGATGTTTGTGGATTTTAGTCTTAATAGTCCTTTAGCATCTTAATTCAATGCCACAGCCAGCTCCTGAGTCTTGTCGGTGGCCCTGATTATTCAGTCTTGGGATGTAGCATTCAATATACCACTCCTATTTGACCGAGATTGATATCTGAGAGGTGTGTGTGGTGATTCCCAGAGCCCAACATATACATGGTTCAATATTTATTGGGTTGTTTGATTTCTTAATGTTTAGATTTTTTCTTTAGTTCTTTATATATTCTAGGTATTAATACTCTTTCAGATGTATAGCTGTAGAATATTTTTCTCACATTCTGTAGACTTCTTCACTTGATTAACCTTTGTTATAGAGAAACTTGAAATGTTCACATGGGCTTACTGTAGACTTAGATATTTCCAAAACGTCCTTTAAGGGTTCTTAAATACATGAACTTACCTTCTAGTTCACTATCCACCAGAGGTAGTGGAAAGGAAGGTTTAGTTGGGCTAAAGGGGGTATAAGCCTGTCTAGAAATATTTCTTTGGAGCAATGTCAGTCTTCATTGTCAGTATATCAGCAGTTTTGTCCACATGAATCAGCAGAAGTAGCTCAATCCACTTGCAAACACTATTTGCAAATCAAAGATGGTAGTTTGATCCATAGGAAACCACAAAGTTGTGTCTGTTGGCCTGAGTCTGCAGAACTAGCAAGAAGCAGTCAAAATATCACAAGAAGTTTTTTGGTGTCTTTCTCTACACAAAGTCATGACAAATGATGATCAATGAGTAAGGTAAGATGAACTACGTTGTGTAATAATTAAAAATCAACCCACCTTATCACAGGCTATTTTCTGCCCTGGCAGTTTCCCTGCTCCCATGGCTAACTCAATGTTGCAGTCCACCCAACTTTCCATGTTTCACTTGCTGCTCAACTGCTTTTTTTCCCAGTCATACATTCCCTGCAGTTAGCTGTTGCCAAACTGCTCAACACTCCCAAATTTCCAAGGTTAGCTTCTCACCAACCTTGTGCTCTTCTGCAGTTACCTTGCTCCCGGAGCTCAGTTGAGTCAATTTGAAAGAGAAAACACCAGACAATATTAGTTTAGAATGAAAAGCAAACACAACCACTGTGTGCACAATCTATCATCCTAAAATCATCAACTATTGTGTGTTAGAAATTGTCTGGTGGTGGATTCTCATGGATTCCATTACTAAATCTAATAATCCCAGTTCACATATTGCTAGCTTTTGCTCACCCTCAATCCAAAAAAAGGGGCGTTCCTTTCTCTTGTTTTCCTTCTTCCTCTTGTGGACCTAAAAGGTCTGCCTCCTCCTTGTGAAGTGATTGGCTTCTTGTCATCTTTATTATCCAATCAATTAATTAGGAAAAAAATTCCAACAATGAACCAGTGTCACAGCATAGTTAGTGAACCCCAATGTCAACAAAGCCCAACAAAGACCAGTATAAAGTAGCAAAGGCAAACCAATTCCCTATTGTAGCCCATTTTCTGTTGAGGTATACTTATATCTTTTCCAAACATCATGTGTCCTCTCAAGCCTCCACTCGAGCAAAACATACCCTTTCTCCAGACTGCTTCCAGAGAAATCCCATGTATCTGTTCTCAACAAAGCATCCACTCAAAGACAGTTTCCAGAAAAAAAAATCACATGACACAACACAACCAGAAATTTCTACTTCAGCCTATTTTATAGTTGCTATATTTTTAATAGCTAAAGTCTTATTGAAAAACTCCTATATCTAAATCTTGAAATATTTCTATATTTCTATTTTTTATGTACTCATAGTTTTAGGTTTTCCATAAGTCACTTGATCCATATGGATTTGATTTTTATGCAAGGGAAATGATATAGATCTAGTTTCATCCTTATAATAGGGAGATTGGCACTGTCAAACTTAGGAGTCATTTGTCATGATTCATTTCTTCACAATGAGCTTTGGACTCCACCTCAGAATTTCCTGGAGTTTCAAACAAAGGAAGCATTACAATTCCCCTTTTTTTCTGATTTAAATTACCATATAAAAAGGTGGAAATTTCAGGGCTTTGTTAAGATTCCTTAAGGGCATGATTAAATTAATAGAATAGGAGTTCTAACTCTGGTCATGGATGGAAATAAGTTGGCTCCCATTTGCTACATAGATTAGAACACTATATACTACAGTTCCCTCTATTAAAAAAAAAGCAAGATAAACTGAAACTAATAGAAGAGAAAGTAGGGAAGTTCCTCAAACATATGGGCACAGGGGAAATTTTCCTGAATAGAACACCAATGGCTTCTGCTCTAAAATCAAGAATCGACAAATCGGACCTCAGAAAATTGCAAAGTTTCTCTATTGCAAAGAACACTGTCAAAAGAATAGCAACCAATAGATTGGGAAAAGTTCTTTACCAGTCTTTTATCTGATAGAGGACTAATAAGAACTCAAGAAATTAGAGTCCAGAGAATCAAATAACCCTATTGAAAATGGGGAGAGGCTAAACAAACAATTCTCAACGGAGGAATCTCAAATGGCTGAGAAGCACCTAAAGAAATGTTCAACATCTTTTGTCATCAGGAAAATACAAATCTAAACAACCCTGAGATTCCACCTCACATCAGCTGCATATCTAAGATTAAAATCTCAGGTGACAGTAGATGTTGGCAAGGATTTGGAGAAAGAGGAACACTCTTCCATTGCTGGTGGGGTTGCAAGCTGGTTTAACCACTGTGGAAATCAGTCTGGTGGTTCCTCAGAAATTGGACATAGTGCTACCTTAGGACCTAATTTATAATAGACAGAAGCTGGAAAAAACCCAGATGTCCTTCAACAGAGGAATGAATACAGAAAATGTGGCATGTTTACACAATGGAGTACTACTCAGCAATTAAAAATGACTTCATAAAATTCTTAGGCAAATGGATGGAACTAGAAAATCTCATTCTGAGTGAGTTAATCCAATCACAAAAAAACCTACATATGGTATGCACTCCCTGACAAGTGAATATTATCCCAAAAGCTTGGATTACACAAGATACAATTCACAGACCACATGAAGCTCAAGAAGAAAGAAGACCAAAGTGCAAATGCTTCAGTCCTTCTTAGCAGGGGAACCAAAATTATTCACAGGAGTAACAGTTCAGAGCAGATACTAAAGGAAAGGTCATCCAGAGACTGCCTCACATGAGGATTCATCCCATATACAGCCAACAAACACAGACAATATTGAGATGCCAAGAAGTGGTTGCTGGCAGGAGCCTGATATAGCTTTCTCCTGAAAGGCTCTTCCAGAACCTGACAAATACAGAGGTGGATGCTTGCAGGCAACCATTGAACTGATAATGTGGTCTCCAATGGAAGAGTTAGAGAAAGGACTGAAGGAGCTAAAGAGGTTTGCAAATCCACAGGAAGAACAACAATATCAACAAACCAGAACTCCCAGAGCTCCCGGGGATCAAGCCACCATTCAAAGAGTACACATGGATGGACCCATGGCTCAAGCTGCATATGTAGCAAATGATGGCCTTTTTGGGCATCAATAGGAGAAGCCCTTGGTCCTATTAAAGTATGATACACTAGTGTAGGGAAAGGTCAGGGTAGGGAGGCAGGAGAAGGTGGGTGGTTGGGACAGGGAGCACCCTCATAGAAGCAGGGAGAGGGGCATGGGATGGGGGTATTTGGACATAAAACTGATAAAGGTAATAACATTTAAAATATAAATAAAAAAGTATCCAGTAAATGAAAAAAATTAAGTCAGCTGAATGGTTCAATCAACTTTCTAGAGAAACCACTTCACAAGCATTTATTCAACTCAAGACATGTTAACAAAGATGGAAGTCATAATTATCTTCTTAATAATTTCATGTATTATTTATGATTTATGCTTTCCAGAAGGTACATATGTTGCAGGATATTTATCCACATCTTTAATTTCAAACAATGTAGGGAAGGTTAGTTTGTAGAAGAAAGCATCCATGTTTGAAAGTGACATCTAACTAGGGGACAAAGTGAAGAATCATAGAAAAAATGAGTTGTTGAGGTGGCTCTACCTTTTGTCTGTCTCTCCTCTTGCTAGGACGTAGCATCTGCCAAGACTTATAGCTTGCTCGTCTTGTTTATTTTCTCCCCAAGTTTAGTAACTTGTCCACAAAGCATTTGACTCCATTTTAAAATTAGTTAATCAAGGAGGCTAAGAATGTATAAAGGGGTACATTGGTTTTTTGGAATACTTTTACATGTAGGTATCAATTTTGCCTAATAGCATTTGTTTACAAGGTGCATTTTATTTATTTTTTTTCCTCTTTGAGGTTTTTTTTATTTTTAACATTTTTGTTAATTTCTTTATATCTAGGTGTTCTACTCTGTTCCATTGACATATGTGTCTTTTCTGGAATATTATCTTGCTGGTTTTATTTATTTTTATTTTTATTTTTTATTTTAAAAACTTTTAAAATTACTTTAAGTTTTCTTTTTTAACAACTTTATTTTAAAAAACAAAGATAAATGTACAAATATTAAGCATTTTTGCATAAAAGTATACAAATATATTTTTGTCAATGCTTGATTTTATTTTAAATGTTTGATAGTGTACATTAAGATCTTACTAGTTACAATGAGCATAAAATATATATAAAACAGGATGTAACCTGGAATTAGTCAAAGTTTTCTTGGTGTATAAGGACTAAGTGTAATGGGTTTTTCTTTTCTTTTTTCTTTTCTTTTTTTTCTTAAACTTCATATAGTATGTGAGTTGTTTCTGGGATGTAAAGAGCTTTCTGGGGTCAGTATCTAATTATCAATGACTACATATTATGTCTGTTCTTTTGTGACTGGGTTATCTCATTCAGGATGATATTCTCTAGATGCATTCATTTTCTTAAGAATTTCGTTAAGTCATTGTTTCTGATAGCTGAGTAGTACTCCATTGTGTAAATGTCCCACAATTTTTGTATCCATTCATCTACTGAAGGACATCTGGGTTCTTTCCAGCTTCTGCCTATTATAAATAGAGCTGCTGTGAACATTGTGGTGCATGTGTCTTTGTTGTATGTTGGGCTTTCTCTGGGATATATGCCCAGAACTGGAATAACTGTGTCTTCCAGTAGTTGTGTCCAATTTTCTGTGGAACTGCCAGACTGATTTCCAGAGTGGTTGTACCAGTTTACAACCCCACCAACAGTGGAGAAGTGTTCCACTTTCTCCACATCCTCGCCAGCATCTGCTGTCATCTGAATTTTTGATCTTGGCCAATCTGACAGGTGTGAGGTGGAATCTCAGGGTTGTTTTAGTTTGCATTTCCCTGATGGCTAGTGATGTGGAGCACTTCCTTAGATGTTTCTCAGCCATTCCATATTCCTCCAATGAGAACCTTTTGTTCAGTTCTGTACCCCATTTTTTAATAGGGTTGTTTGGTTCTCTGGCATCTACCTTCTCGAGTTCTTTGTATACCTTCGATATTAGGCCTCTATCTGATGTGGGGTTGGTAAAGATCTTCTCCCACTCTGTTGGCTGCCATTTTGTTTTCTTGACAGTGTCCTTAGCCTTACAAAACCTTTGCAATCTCCTCAAGTCCCATTTGTCAATCTTTGACCTTAGGTCATGAGCCATTGGTGTTCTGTTCAGGAAGTTTTCTCCTGTGTCTATGAGTTCTAAGGTTTTCTCTACTTTCTCATCTAATAATTTCAGTGTACCTGGTTTAATGTGGAGATCATTGATCCACTTACACTTGAGCTTTGTACAAGGAGATAAGAAAGGGTCTATTTTTATTCTTTTGCATGTTGAGTGCCAGTTGGAGCAACACCATTTGTTGAAGAGGCTGTTCTTTTTCCAATGAATGTTTACAGCTCCTTTGTCAAAAATCAGGTGTCCATATATGTGAGGGCTCATTTCTGAATCTTCTATTTTATTCCATTGATTCACATGCCTATCTCTGTACCAGTACCATGCAGTTTTCAGCACAATTGCCTTGTAATATAGCTTGAGGTAAGAGATAGTGATCCCCGCACATTGCTATTTCCAACTCTATAAAAAACTGGGTTGGTATTTTAATGGGAATTGCATTGAATCTGTAGATTGCTTTTGGTAGGATGGTCATTTTTACAATTTTGATCCTTCCAATCCATGAGCATGGGAGATCTTTCCATTTTCTGAGATCTTCCTCAATTTCCTTCTTTAGAGGATTGAAGTTCTTGTCATACAGGTCCTTCACTTTCTTAGTTAGAGTCACACCAAGGTATTTCATACTTTTTGTGACTCTTGTGAAGGGTATCTTTTCCCTAATTTCTTTCTTCACATGTTTGTCCTTCGAGTAGAGTAGGCTACTGATTTGTTTAAGTTAATTTTATAACCAGCCACTTTGATGAACTTATTTATCAGCTGTAGGAGTTCTCTGCTGAAGTTTTTGGGGTCACTTATATATACTATCATGCCATCTGCAAAGAGTGATGTTTTTATCTCTTCCTTTCCGATTTGTATCCCTCCTAGTTTCTTTTCCTGTCTAATTGCTCCAGCCAGGATTTTTAGTACTATGTTGAATAGGTAGGAAGAGAGTGGGCAGCCTTGTTGAGTCCCTGATTTTAGTGGTATTGCATCAAGTTTCCCACCATTACGTTTGATGTTGGCTGTTGGTTTGCTGTATATTGCTTTTATTATGTTTAGGTATGGACCTTGGATACCTGTTCTTTACAAGACTTTTAACATGAAGAGGTCTTGAATTTTGTCAAATGCTTTCTCAGCTCTAGTGTGATGACCATGTTATTTTTTTTCTCGAGTTTGTTTATATGGTGGATTACATTGGTTTTATTACTATGACTTTGCAATAAACTTCAAAACCAGGTGTTAATATCATCCATATTTTTTCTGCAGTATTTCTTTGCCTAGCCAAGCCTTTTCTCTACTTTCAAATTGTTAGGTTGAATGAAACCCCATCCCACCAAGTTCTTTCTCAATCCCCTCTCTCCTACTCACTATACCTACTCATTAATCCTCACTACTGCACTTTTAAAATTGTAATATGATTTGGTCTCAATACAAACTCATTGAGCAGATAATGGCACAGCTGATTTCCAAATCCCCACATATTGTAACAACTTCTTTGAATTCACAAGCAAATGTTCTGAAAATCCCTATATCTCTAAGCTTTTTTTTTGTTCTTTGCTTTCAAATTTTTTTTTTTTTTTTACCTTTAAGTTTTCTTTATGCTTCCCTGTGTTCACTGCTTGTGACAACTGGGTTAAGTTTTATGAATAATTAAATGTCTTTGAGTATGTGTAATATTAAAATTATTTTTGTACACTGTTTTGCTTCACCAGGAAAAATCATGGTCCTATAAATGAGGTTTGGCCTGTTTGCTCTAGAGAAAAGTGTGTTTGTTTAAGGCTTTCCTTTAATGTCTCTGTTGTGAGTCAGGTTGGTCATTTGACTCTGTAGTTGGGAGGAGAAAAAAAATGGTTCAGTAAAATACTTTGCACTTCAGAACAGTGTATTTTAGTAGAGGTTACTGATGTCTAAATGTAATGTCAAAATTTGGCTTCCTCAATTTCCCCTTTTATGTTTTCCACCTTAGTTGAGTATTTAAAATTCTATGAATTGGTAATATTAATTTGCTACAATATACTACTTTAGATCCAGTTCATGTTCAGAAAACTAAAAGTATTTTAAGATAGTTTTATTTTTCCTGAACTAAGAAGACAATAGCAGGTCTCTACAAAATTTTTGATAAGGGTAGATTTTTATATGATGATTTTTAAGAGGAAAAATAATAAATCAGAACAAACCATTTGTTTATAACAAATAGGACTTACAAACAAAATACATTTGATTGTCAAAATTTATTAATTTCCAAGTTTATAACAGTATGTTTGGGATAGCAAAAACTTACTTAAAGACATGTGTCTAAGAACTTACAGCTTTACTATGTTTGTTAAGTTTTGCTATTTGGAGAAACTGAGTCATATTAAAAAATAAACTATGTTATTTTCCAAAAGTACATTACAAAAAGATCAGCAAAATAAATTTATTTTGATTCTAAAGGTTTTCATTAAGGCTCAAATTTACTAGATGATGGTTCTCACAGTCCTCAAAGAGGTCTTTTGATTATGGAATTGAAGGTGTTTAACAGAATGGAGGATCAGGAAAGGATGGAAAAGACTTTATAACACACAGTAATAGTTTGTCACAGAAGCTTTGAGGGCAACTCTGAAGATGATGGGACAACAACCTCCTCTACTTGGAGCTTGCTTCAGGTGTGGCAGCACTGATCACTAGGGGAAGAACTGGTTTTCCTATTTCCAGGACCCTGATCTAACTATGGACAGGGAGACCACTGGAAGGTTGACTGCTCCTCTCTGCTTCACCAAGTTCCTCCACAGAAAAATATTTTGATCTTGTCCTGGTAGCCAAATACTTACATTGTCCTGGGACCTCATACCTCACAAGGGAGGACTCCAGTGTGGCTATTCAGGTACCAGGAAATCTGTCACTTTTAGTAGTTTCTAAGGCTACTTGATTGATATTTTCTGTTTAGTCTGACAAAACATCCTTCTCAGATCTCTCTGATGGGTACTGACAACTATCCCACCAACCCAGGGCTAAAAGTCCTCTACTCTATAACACTTGGGAGTTATTATCACCCACATCTTCCTTGTTGTACCTCATTGTCCGACCCTGAATTGGGCAGGCATTATGCTTAACATTCCTCTTTTCAATGAACACATTCTGAAATTACTCCTCTCCTAATTGCTGTAGGTGTTTCTGTCTACTGTCTGACACTGATGCTTTTTCCTTCCTTCCTTCCTTCCTTCCTTCCTTCCTTCCTTCCTTCCTTCCTTCCTTTCTTTCTTTCTTTCTTTCTTTCTCCTCCCTCTCTCTGCCTATCACAAATGCTTCACCCCCTCCCAGTCCCACACTCCCAGAGTCCCACTCCTATCTCTCCTTTTCCTCTAAGAGGGTGGGCTCCTAAAGTGGAAATTTCTCATTTCTTTGGAGATTCAGTTATATTATATGATGTTTTCCTGGAATCTTCCTTGTCAGAGGACATTTTGCTGAAACATATATATGAGAGGATGCTTTGCTGAAGTAGACACTCAAGAGGGCACATGCTATTTGGAAAGAGTGTTAAATAGAAACCCACAGAAACAGAAAGAAAGTATGCTCTTGCATAGCCACACATTACAAAACTTTGGTGGTCTTTGCTAGTATTCACTTTATAGAAAAAATTATGCCAAAGAACTTCTTGTGGTATTTTGGCTGATTCTTGCTGCTTTTGCTGTCTCATGCTGATTTGACCTGTGGTTTCTGCTGGATAGAGCCACTCCTGCTGATTCATGTTAGGTGTTTGCTATTGTACTGGACTTCTGGTAGACTGACAAAGAGTGGAATTGCCCCAAATAACTACTTCTAAACAGGTCTACAACACTCTTTTCTTACAAACCTTCTTCTACTTCGGTTTGTTGGGAAATGAGGTTGAAGAGCTCTAGAACTACATAAAGTAGGTTTAGAAAATACTAAACCTCCCCTCATATCTTCCTACATTTATGTCTTATGGTTTTACTGCTGAGAACAAATACCATGCCAATATCTACACCTACTCCAGCAAGGCCATACCTATTCCAAAAAGGCCACATATCCTAATAGTGCCACTCCCTGAACTAATCATATATAAACCATCATACCTGGCACATCAACTCTCTGAAGGATTAGGCACATCCTCTTCCACCGAGTCTAGACAAGACAATCCTATTTGAGAATAGAGTCCATAGTCAGACAACACCATACTCTTTTCTTGTCCCCAAGGTATGGTAAACATCCATTTCTTCTGTGACTTCCCATCATTCTTTTACTATGATCTTGATTTGGAACCCTTTCTACCCTTGTCATCAACATTATATCCTTTTCAAACATAGACAGGCTCAAAACCTAACACCTGATACCTTATTATCAAAGGCATTCACAAGCCCATTCACTCTCCCCAAACCTGTTTTATCTTGCCTCTGCTGACATGTCTTAAGGATACTCTCTTTACCTTTACACCCAGATTCCTATCACCTTTTAACCTTCACGTCAGAGGTCACTGCTATCATAATACCATCTCAGTTAGACTGTCTTCCTTAAGGGATTCTGAGGTGGTCCTCATTTTGGGGAGGAGGAATAGGCTATGGCTACTCACCTATTTAGCCACGGATCTCCTTTCTTTTGACCTGTCTGTGAGCTGCTTATCTAATATGTATATGGCTTTCTACTCTGTAACCCTTAGCTCTGGCTGTCATAACACACTGGTCAACTTCTTAACGTTCTAGGATGCAAAGGATACAGAGCATTCCCTTCCAAAACTCAGCTTTCTATCCCTCAGGTCAAATATCTAGGTTTTCTCATATACCCTAGCAGCATTCACCTAATACTGTATTTTGGGCTCTTAGTCAACCTATGTTGTCTAAGAGAAAGGTTTTTTTTCCTTCCTTATCCTGATAGAGTACCTCAAAGAGAAACTTTGACCTTGTAAACCTCCTCTATAAATCAGCTAAGGGGCCCTAAATGAGCCTCTAGACCCTATTAAGCCTGTCACACTTGTTTTTCTTGCTTCCAAAAAGTACCCTTACCGTCTTCTCCTCTGGCTCTCTCAGAGCTTGACTAGCCTTTTATCCTATGTCTAAGTAGAAAATGAGGTATGGCTTTGGGGTTTGGTGGCAAATGAGGGGATGTACCTTTTTAGCTGTTTCTTGTCTTTTCCAAACAGGGAACTGCAGCAGTTAGGTGATGACACCCTTGTCTACAGGTGCCAACAACAGCCTTCCAATTGGCTCAGGTGATCTCTAAACTCACCTTTGGCCCTCTCACTTTACTGACTCAAGTATCTCCTACCACACAAGAGCTTCTCTACTTAGTCCCTTCTAAGCTTTAACTTTTACACATTATTTTCCTAGAAAATCCCCATATCTCACTTAATTTCCCCCTCCTCTCAAAACTTACACACTTCTTCCCAAGATCACTACTCTCACATACCTGTACCTAAAATTACTTGAAACCCTTACCTACAAAATCTACAACTTTCTCTTTTACCTCTGTCACAACCCAATTGCACTTGGTTCATAGAAGTAAGCTTATTTCTTAGCTGCATTGGCTCCTGCCAAGTGGGTTATGTTGTAGTTTCCTCTAACCAGGTCACAGAGCCTGCCCTCTTAGCACCAGGAACTACTAGTAATATACTTATGAGAAGTAGCTTTTGCTAAAAGGTTTGATGCAGAGGTCAGCTAGCACCTCCACCCACCTTCCCTTCTTCTCCTCTTGGCTTCTCCATGCTAAACTCCTACCTAGTCCCTCTCAAGTACAGGCTGTATTTGCATCAGACAATTTAGCACTCCTGCAACCTGCTGCTATGGCTGCAAGCAACAAGCTGGCCTGGCTAGCTTCTCCATGAACGTTGCAGTTGCCTGGTCAGCTCGTGCATACCTAGAAAGTACTTTCACCTTAAAAATATTCTGGCTTTACAATAACTTTGGGTGCAAAAGATTTATCTGTTGCTTGTTGTTGCTTCAAATCTGAAAGCATTACAAGAGAGTTTAAATTACTAGGGTCTTTTAAGTAGCACAGCTGAGGTTAAATTACCTGTCAACCTAAATTAGTTTTAAGTGTAAAAGTCCGACCTCACCTTTTCTTAGAGTTAAGAAGTACAGGGTTTCAATAAAAAATAAACTCAAAACTAACACACTGTTGTCACACTTAAAATTGCGTTTTTACTATTCATTTATGTTCCAATGACAATTAAAAAAAACCTAGCTTTTCCAATTCCTACTGACAATAATGAGGTAACTATGTCTCATAATAAATGGAAAGGAAAGGCGACAGTTTAAAATTAAAATGTCTGTATGTTTCCTGAATGGAAAGATGAAAATTGTGAGCGTCTAAAGAATTGAGTCAAGGTATGTGAAAAATAAGATGTAAAGACAATGTGCATATGGTTAAAGTATTAAAGTTCAAAGTTTAACATGCCAGTTAGTGGAGTTCTGATCAGTTATTAACCTAATCCTGGTAACAATTATAAGCACTGGCTGCTAAAAATTTAAAAACACAGCATCTGTGGTGGCTGATGAGGCCACCCAGGTGAGTCTATGAGGGGGAGGCATGGAGGTTGGGATTTCCTAAAGCAGGCTCAGCTAGGGAGCAGGGGGATAGTGTCAGGAACCAAATAGTCTTGGCAAATTCATGATTTTAGGTTTTCTGGAGACTCCAGGAAGTGCCTTCCTGGCGAAGGGATGATCTGAGTGCTGGCTTTACATGGGAGGTGGGAGGTGAGAATCCAGGTTTCAATCCTATCAATTTTCACTGCTGTAGGGGGAGGGAGAAGTACCTAATATGGTCCCTTTCAGCAGGGATCCAAGGACTTTCCCCTGTGGTGCTGAATGTACACAGCATCACTTACTTGAAACCCGTGGGGAGTCTTTGGAGCTCCTGGCATGTAAAGAGCAGAATGATTAGACTAGCCCTCCTGTTGCCCAGTTCAGGAAAATTTCCTCTGTGCCTATGTGTTCTAAGCTCTTCCCCACTTTCCATTCTGTTAGTTTCAGTGTTCCTGATTATATGTGGAGGTCTTTCATCCACTTGGACTTGATCTTTGTACAAGGAGATAAGAAAAGATTGATTTGCATTCTTCTCCATGCTGATTGTCAGTTGAACCAACACCATTTGTTGAAGATGTTTTCCTTTTTTCATTGAATGTTTTTAGCTCCTTTGTCAAAGATCAAGTGACCATAGGTGTGTGGGTTCATTTCTGGGTCCTCAATTCTGTTCCATTGATCTACCTGCCTATCTCTTTACCAATACCATGTGGTTTTTATTACAACTGATCTGTAATACAACTTGAGGTCAGGAATGGTGATTCCCCCAGAAGTTTTTATATCATTGAGAATAGTTTTTGGTATCCTGGGATTTTTTATTATTCCAAAATAATTTGCAAATTGCTCTAACTCTATGAAGAATTGAGTTAGAATTTTGATGGGGATTGCATTGAATCTGTAAATTGCTTTAGAAAAGATGGTCATTTTTACTATTTTGATCCTTCCAATCCAAGAGCATGGGAGATATTTCTACTTTCTGAGATCTTCTTCAATTTACTTCTTTGGGGACTTGAAGTTCTTTTCACACAGATCCCTCACTTGCTTGGTTAGGGTCACACCAACCTATTTTATATTCTTTGAGACTATAGTGAAGGGTGTCAATTCTCTCATTTCTTTACCAACATGTTTTTTCTTTGAGTAGAGGAAAACTACTGCTTTGTTTGAGTTAATTTTATTTTATTTTTTTAAATGACTTTATTTTACAAAACAAAGATAAATATACAGATTTTAAACAATTTTTGCTTAAAATTATACATTTTTGTCAGTACTGTTTTTTCAGATATTAAAATAATTTTCACATAAAACTATGTGAATATATTTTTAAGTCAGTACTTGATTTTTTCAAGGGCATGACTGTATACATTGAAAACCTAATAGTTACCATGAGCAGAAAGGACATGCAAAACAAAACGCAACATGGAAATAGTCAAAGCCTTCTTGTTTTGTAAATATATTTTTTTTGTTTTCTTTATTTCTTGGACTTCATACAGTCTGTGAGTTGTTTCTGGAGGAGTGCAAGCCTCTGGGTTTAGCATCCCAATATCAGTGACTGCATATTATGTCTATTCTTTTGTGACTGGGTTATCTCACTCAGGATGATATTCTCTAGATGCAGCCATTTTCTTAAGAATTAGGTTATATCATTGTTTCTGGTGGCTGAGTAGTATTCCATTGTGTAAATGTACCACAATTTTTGTATCCATTCATCTTCTGAAGGACATTTGGGTTCTTTCCAGCTTCTGGCTATTATAAATAGAGCCGCTATGAACATTGTGGTGCATATATCTTTGTTGTGTATTAAAGTGACTCTGGGGTATATGCCCAGAAGTGGAATAGCTGGGTCTTCAGGTAGTACTATATCCAATTTTCTGAGGTATTGCCAGACTGATTTCCAGAGTGGTTGTATTAGTTTGAAACCCCACCAACAGTGGAGAAGTGTTCCTCTTTCTCTGCAGCCTCTCCAGCATCTGTTGTCATCTGATTTTTGTATCTTGGCCAATCTGACTGGTGTGAGGTGGAATCTTAGGGTTGTTTTGATTTGCATTTCCCTGATGGCTAAGGATGTCAAGCACTTCCTCAGATGTTTCTCAGCCATTCGGTGTTCCTCAACTGAAAATGTTTTGTTTAGCTCTGTACCCCATTTTTTAATAGGGTTATTTGATTCTCTGGTGTCTAGCTTTTTGAGTTCCTTGTATACCTTGGATAATAGGCCTCTATCTGATGTGGTGTTGGTAAAGATCTTTTCCCATTCTGTTGGTTGCTGCTTTGTTTTCTTGACGATGTCTTTAGCCTTACAGAAACATTGCAATCTCATTAAGTCCCATTTGTTAATCTTTGACCTTAGAGCTTGAGCCATTGGTGTTTTGTTCAGGGAATTTTCTCCTGTGCCTATGTGTTATAAGGTTTTCCCTACTTTCTCATCTAATAGTTTCAGTGTATCTGGTTTAATGTGGAGATCTTTGATCCACTTACACTTGAGCTTTGTACAAGGAAATAAGAAAGGGTCTATTTTCATTCTTTTTCATTCTCTTGCATGCTGAGTGCCAGTTGGACCAGCACCATTTGTTGAATAGGCTGTCCTTTTTCCATTGAATGTTTACTGCTCCTTTGTCAAAAATCAGGTGGCCATATACATGAGGGCTCATTTCTGGATCTTCTATTCTATTCCATTGATCCACATGCCTATTTCTCTACCAGTACCATGCAGTTTTCAGCACAATTGCCTTGTAATATAGTTTTGTAATATAGTTTAAGGTTAGGGATAGTGATTCCCGCAGATGTTTTTGTGTTTTTTTTTTTTTTTTTTTTTTTTTTTTTTTTTTTTTTTTTTTTGTTGTTGAGGATGGATTTAGCTATTCTAGGTCTTTTGTTATTCCATATAAAATTGCACATTGCTCATTCCAACACTATGAAGAACTGGGTTGGAATTTTGATGGGGATTGCATTGAATCTGTAGATTGCTTTTGGTAGGATGGCCATTTTTAAGATGTTGATCTTTCTAATCCATGAGCATGGGAGATCTTTCCATTTTCTGAGATCCTCTTCAATTTCTTTCTTTAGAGGTTTGAAGTTCTTGTCATACAGGTCCTTCACTTGCTTAGTTAGAGTCACACCAAGGTATTTCATAGTACTTGTGATGATTGTGAAGGGTACCTTTTTCCTAATTTCTTTCTCCACATGTTTGTCCTTTGAGTATAGGAAGGCTACTGATTTGTTCGAGTTAATTTTGTATCCAGCCACTTTGCTGAACTTGTTTATCAGCTGTAGAAGTTCTCTGGTGGAATTTTGGGGTCACTCAAGTACACTATCATGTCATCCGCAAAGAGTAATGTTTTTATCTCTTCCTTTCCGATTTGTATCCCCTTGATCTCCTTTTGCTGTCTAATTGCTTTATCCAGGACTTCCAGTACTATGTTGAATAGTTATGGGGAGAGTGGGCAGCCTTGTCGAGTCCCTGATTTTAGTGGGATTGCTTCAAGTTTCTTGCCATTAAGTTTGATGTTGGCTGTTGGTTTGCTGTATTTTGCTTTTATTATGTTTAGGTATGGACCTTGGATTCCTGTTCTTTCCAGGACTGTTAACATGAAGGGGAGTTGGATTTTGTCAAATGCTTTCTCAGCATCTTGTGAGATGACCTTGTGATTTTGATCTTTGAGTTTGTTTATATGGTGGATTACATTGATGGATTTCCTTATATTAAACCATCCTTGAATCCCAGGGATGAAGCCTACTTGGTCATGATGAATGATCATTTTAATGTGTTCTTGGATTCAGTTTGCAAGGATTTTGTTGAGTATATTTGCATCAATGTTCATAAGTGAGATTGGTTTGAAGTTCTCTTTCCTTGTAGGGTCTTTGTGTGGTTTAGGTACGAGGGATATTGTAGCCTCAAAAAAATGAATTAGGTAGTATTCCATCTGATTCTATCTTTTGGAATAGTTTGGAGAGTATTGGTGTTATATCCGCAATAAATGTCTGATAAAATTCTGCACTGAACCTGTCTGGACATGGGCTTTTTTTGGTTGGGAGACTTTTGATGACTTCTTCTATTTCTTTAGGTGTTATAGGGTTATTTTGATGGTTTACTTGGTCCTGGTTTAAATTTGGGACCTTGTATCTGTCTAGGTATTCGTCCATTTCCTCCAGATTTTCCAATTTTGTGGAGTATAAGTTTTTGTAGTAGGATCTGATGATTTCTTGAATTTCCTCAGTTTCAATTGTTATGTCACCACTTTCCTTTCTGATGTTGTTAATTTGTATACTCTCTCTTTCCCTCTAGTTACTCTTGCTAGGGGTTTATCAATCTTGAGATTTTCTCAAAGAACCAACTCTTGGTTTTGTTGATTTTTTCAATGGTTCTTTTTGATTCTATTTGGTCTATTTCTGTCCTAATTTTGATTATTTCTTGCCGTCTACTCTTTTTGGGTATATCTGCTTCCTTCTGTTCTAGGGCTTTTAGCTGTGCTGTCAGGTTGCTGAAGTAAGCTCTTTCCAGTTTCTTTTTGGAAGCACTTAGGGCTATGAGTTTTCCTCTCAGTACTGCTTTCATTGCATCCCATAGGTTTGTGTATGTTGTGTTTTCGTTTTCATTGAATTCTAGAAAATCCTTAATTTTTTTTTTTTATTTCTTCTTTGACCCTGCTATCGTTTAACAGAGCATTGTTTAGTTTCTGTGTGTATGTGTGCTTTTTGTTGTCTTTGTTGTTGTTAAAGACCAGCCGTAGACCATGGTGATCTGAGAGGATGCATGGGAGTATTTCAATCTTCTTATATCGATTGAGGCTCGCTCTGTGTCCAATTATGTGGTCAATTTTCGAGAAGGTGCCATGGGGTGGTGAGAAGAAGGTGTATTCTTTTACCTTAGGATAATATGTTCTGTATATATCTATTAATTCTACTTAGTTCAAAGTCTCTGCTAGTTTTGCAGTGTCCTTGTTCAGTTTCTGTTTCCATGACCTGTCCATTGGTGAGAGTGGGGTATTAAAATCTCCCACTATCATGGTGTAAGGTGAAATATATTTTTTGAGCTTTAGTAGGATTTCTTTTATGAATGTGGGTGCTTTTTTATTTGGAGCATATATGTTAAGCTTTGAGAGTTTCTCCTGTCCGGTTTCCCCGGTAATGAGTAAAAAGTGTCCTTCCTTATCTTTTTTGATAACTTTTGGTTGGAAATTTACTTTATTCGATATTAGAATAGCCACTCCAGCTTGCTTCTTGGAGTTGTTTGCTTGGAAGTTTTTTTCCCACCCTTTACCTCTGAGATAGTGTCTGTCTTTGTCTCTGAGATGAGTTTTCTGTATGCAGCAAAATGTTGGATTTTGTTTATGTATCCAGTCTGATAGTCTATGTCTCTTTATTGGGGAGTTGAGTCCATTTATGTCAATAGATATCAAGGAATAGTTGTTTCTGTTTCCTGCCATTAATGCTTTTGTGGGTTGAGTTATGTCTGTGTCTTTTTCTTCTTTTAGTTTTCTTGTTTAGGAGTTTTCTTGTTTTTACTAGGCTGTATTTTCCCTCATTGTATTGTGTTTTCCACCTATAATTCATTGTAGTGCTGGGTTTGTGGTCAGATATTGTGTAAATTTTGATTTTTCTTGAAATATCTTCATCTCTCCATCGATGGTGATTGATAGTTTTGCTGGGTATAGCAGTTTGGGCTGGCACTTGTGTTCTCTTAGGGTGTGCATGATGTCTGTCCAGGATCTTCTAGCTTTCGTAGTCTCTGTTGAGAAATCGGGTGTGAGTCTGATTGATCTGCCTTTATATGTTACCTGACCTTTTTCCCTTACTGCTTTTAGTATTCTTTCTTTGCTTTGGGCACTTGATGTTTTTACTATTATGTGTCGGGAGGTATTTCTTTTCTGGTCCAAGCTATTCGGAGTTCTGAAGGCTTCTTTTATGCTCGTGGTCATCTCATTCTTGAGGGTAGGGAAGTTTTCTTCTACGATTTTGTTGAAGATATTTACTGTGCCTCTTAGTTGATACTCTTCTCCCTCTTCTATTCCTATTATCCTTAGGTTCGGTCTTCTCATTGTGTCCTGGATTTCCTGGACATTTTGGGTTAGGAGCTTTTTGTTTTTTGTATCTTCTCTGGCTGTTTTGTCTATGTTTACAATGTTGTCTTCTGCCCCCGAGATTCTCTCTTCCATCTCTTGTAATCTATTGGAAATGCTTGCTTCTGTGATTCCTGATTTCTTTTTTAGGTGTTCTACCTCTAGGGTTATCTCTTTTTGTGTTTTCTTTATTGTGTCAATTTCCTGTTTAAATTCCCTCTTCCATTCCTTCATCTCTTTGATTCTGTTTTCCTCTAGTTCTTTGAGTTCTTTGAGTGTTTTTCTTGTTTCCTCTTTAAAAGCTTCTGAATCTTTTTGTTTTTCCTCCCATTCTTGTTTAAGTATCTCTATCAGCATCTTGAGGTATGATTTCAGGTCTGTGTTTTCCTTTTCTGGAGTGTTTGGAATTTCGATGTTTTCTGTTATGGGAGAGCTGGGTTCTGGTGTTGCCAGGTTGTCTTGGTTTCCTTGAGATATACTCTTTCGCTTTCCTCTTGCCATTTTGTTGTCAATGATATGTTCTTGCCTTTCCCTTGTATCTGGTCTGTTTCCCTGGATCTCTACTGGTCTAGGTGGCAGATGGATCCAGCCCTGTTCTATGCCTCAGAGTCGCCGGGTGGGAACAGATGTTCCAAAGTTCTATTCCTGTTCGCTGGATCAGACAGGGCAGGGTATGGCAAGGCAGGGAGTGCACTTTCAGTGTGCATTCTGCAGAGATCTCTCTGCTCCCTGGCAGTCCAGGTCTCCCACCCACCAGTTGCTCAGCCTGTATGAGCCGCTGTTTCGGGTGGCAGATGGTCCAGGCTCCGCTCTGTGTCCTGAAGTCGCCTCTGGGTGGAAACAGAAGTTCCTAAATTCTGTTCCAGTTCACTGGATCGGGCAGGACAGGGCAGGTCAAGGCATGGGGTGCACTTTTTGTGTGCACTCCGCAGAGATCCCTCCGCTCCCCAGTAGCCTAGGTCTCCCACTCACCAGTTGTTCAGCCTTTATGAGCTGCAGTTCCGGGTGGCTGATGGGCCAGGCTCTTCTCTGCGTCCTGAAGTCGCCACCAGGTGGAAACAGAAGTTCGAAATTTCTGTTCCTGGTAGCTGGATCGGGCAGGGCAGGGCAGGGGAAGGGAGAGTGTGCACTTTCCGTGTGCACTCCGCAGAGATCTCTCTTCTCCCTGGCAGCCCAGGCCTCCTACCCACCAGTTGCTCAGCCTCTACGAGCAGCCATTCCGGGTGGTAGATCTTGAGTTAATTTTATATTCAGCCACTTTGCTGAGGTTGTTTATGAACTGTAGGAGTTTTCTTGTAGAGTTTTCAGAGTCACTTAAATATATTATCATGTAATTTGCAAATAGTGATATTTTGACTTCTTCCTTTTCAATTTGTATCCCTTTGACCTCTTCTTGCTGTCTGATTGCTCTTGCTAGTACTTCTAGTACTGTATTTTCTGGAATCAATGGGAGGAGAGGCTTCTGGTCTAGTGACGGATTGTTTTCCCAGTGTAGGAACCAAGATGCTGAGGCAGGAGAGGGTTGTTGGAAGAGGGAGACAATAAGAGGGTAAGGGGGGAATGAGATTGGGGGAAAGGGTCTAATATCTGAAATGTAAATATAGAGAATATCCAATAAAAAGAAATATAAAAAATAAGTAATAAATACAAAAATGGTAGGTGAATTTTTGAAACCTTGGGGCAGTTATATTCAGGTTCAATGACCAGTCACTCCTAGATCAGGGTCCTATCATTTGAAGGCAAAGTACTCTTGGCTTCTGGGGCCTAGCAACAAGTAGAAAAATTCATCTTTCAAGTTCAAGACTGTGTACCAGGTCCTAGGGGTCAGCATAGAGCTTAGTAAGGTATAAGGATTAAGGACTATGGGGTCAGCCACACTTTAGTTCACCTCTCAGAGGTCCTTCACTGGACAATAATCTTGGGTCCCTGTTTTTTTTTTTTTTTTTTTTTTTTTTTTTTTTTTAATCTCGTAAGAGTGGAATTGTGCAGAATACCCAGCTTTAGGAATCTATGCATGTGGGGTTGATGCCTCCCAGGCCTCACAAGATATAGGATATTGGCATACAGCAATGGGAGTAACTTGGGATTTGAGCTCTATATGGATGGGGCCCTGCTATCTCTGCCCATGCCTGAGGGAATGTATTTAGCCACCAGTCGATGTCCTTCATGGCTGGTCCTCTAAAGGTAAACTCAAACAATTTGTACTTGTCCTCTCTAATTTAAAAGTTCCAACTTTGATTGGATTATCATCTGGCCCCTTCAGTTGAGGTCCTTCTGGGAGGAAATGGATTTGGGTCCCTATCTGTGAGGTGGTCTCGCCTGAGTAGTGGGTAAGGGCAATTCAGGATAACCATGAATGAGTGGGATACCTAGCCCACACCTATATCAACCACTCTTAGAGTAGTCTATGCATGTTGTTTTGTTCCCTTGGCCCCTTATACCCATGACCTCTTGTTAGAATCATGTCTGTCTACCTGGAGCAGAACAGAATTTTGGACCCTACTATCCACCAGGAATTGAATAGACTTCCCCTCCACTCTTAAGATTACCCTGGGCTTGGGGAGGAGGTCCGAACCTTGTAGTCCTTAGATGTCTTTCTCACCCAGGGCCAGAACCTTTGGGGTAGGGGAGCATCTCTCCCAGGTTGTGGCATCCCTTCCAGCCTTCCTTTTGTTGGGAAATCCTTGAGCCTAATGGCCCTTTGCTTTGCAGTGTTCACATTGATCTTGGTCGAATGGCCTCCTTCCTAGTTTGGGTTAGGATCTGGTATTTCTACTCTCTCTCACTACAATTGCTAAGATCCTCTGTAAGTGTTTCTCTTAGTGCTTTTCTTTTCTAATCTCTCCTCCTCTTCTTTCTGTTTCCTCTATTCTCTTTCTTCTCCAGTCTTCCTGTTGTGGAAGACTTTCTCAGCAGCCTGTATTAGATCCTTCAAAGACTTATCCTGCAGCCCCTCTAGTCTCTCACATTTCCTTTTAATGCCTCTACCAGCCTGATCTATGAAAGCCATGGTTACTGCAGCCTTATGTTCTTCATGACTAGGGTCATAGGGCATATACTGCTGGAACACCTCAATGAATCACTCCAGAAAGACAGCTGGAGACTCACTGGAACCTTGTGTGACTTCCCTTTCCTTAGTAAAATTAGTGGGTCACCGAGAAGCACCCTTGAGACCTGCCAACAAAGCCTGGCAGTAGACTTTCAAATGCTCCACACCTTCTGCCAAAGTGAAATTCCAGTCAGGTCTCCTGAGGGGAAATTTATCATCAATGTCAGCTTGATTCTGGGTGGGGGCACCACTGTCCTCTGGAACATTTTCCCTAGCTTCTAAGTGTGCTCCTTCTCCTCTGTGGTGAAAAGAACCTGGAGAAGCTGCTGACATTCATCCCAGGTAGACTAATGGGTAAAGATAATTGATTCTATTAGGCTAGTGAGTCCCCTGGGATTTTCTGAAAACGGGGGAGTGCTGTCCATTCCAGTTATACAAATCAGAAGTGGAAAAAAGCCAATACTGCATGACTTGATTCCCTTCAGCAGCTTTGGACCCATAGGCTCATAGGGGGAAAGAACCATGGTTGTATCGGGGGAGGCATCTCTCTGACTTCTGGTTCCCATTGCTGGCCAGGGATGGTAGAGTAGAGTCCCGAAGTCATTGGAGCTGGCAGTGCTTCAGACCCTTCAGCTGGTATTGGTGGGGTTAATGGTGCAGCGGCTGGTGGGTATGGAGGTAAGGCATCCAGGAGAAGGTCTGCCATGTCAGGGTCCTAAAGAATCTCCTTCTGTGATTTTTTTCTCAGGATGAGGGTTCTCCTGATCTTGTATGGCCATGTCCTGCATAGGCTTGATGGAGAGAAAAGGCTTACCCCAGCGATGGAGGTTAGTTACTGAGACCTGGTTGGGGTGGCCAGCTGGGAAGACCCCAATACTTTCCTCTTGATAGCATTAATAACTGAGAGATAAAATGTTCCAGTTGTGAGCCACCTGACCTCAAAGGTGGGCTACTCAGGTGAGCACAGAGTCATCCATTTTCTCTTCTTAATGGTCACTGAAAGGTTGTGGGACTGTCCCTTAGTCTCATTCCATTGGCCCACTGTCAGACTCAAGGCAATTGATTCTTTCTGTCCTATTGTCCAAAAATTTCATCTGTCCAAGTCCAAAAACACACAGAGAGACAGAGGCAAACAGCAAACAAACTGCATGTGCCACCCAGATTATAAAGAAACCAGGTTATCTGGCGACCCAAGTTAGTACTGAGCCTAACCAACAAAGGTGGGGTCCATAGCATTCTACAAACTCCCTGCTGTCATGACCTTAAGGCACATATGCCAGCCGCATTTGATGGTACCAGACCAAATGACTCCCCTAAACCAGCTGGGGCAACTCCAAACTCTACATTTCCATGTCTAATGTCAAAGTGTTTTTTAGATCTCCAGCTCCTTGTATCTTGGTTGACTGCAACAAACTTATTTCTCTTGGGATGCCTCCAATTTGTTTAGCAGCTGTCCTAAGCAGGTATCCTGTGGGTTTGGCATTTCTAGCATTTTTAATTTTCCAAGTCACCGTCAATTCCAGTTTCTTGTTCCAGTGTTTGGAATCCATACATGATCTTCTGGGTTCTTCCAAAGGGAAAACTTCTCAGGCTCTGCTTGTGACTCCACTCCAGTGTTTCTGCTATTTTTGGTGCTCATCCTATGATATTGTTTCTCTAATATGCTGGAATTTTCCTTTGCAACTAGGCTTCTCCAATAGCCTGTCATAGGCTTCTTTCATGGTGCCAAACTTTAACTATTTTGCATGACCAGTTCAGTTCTGGGCTATTAATTGTAACTGAGGCTGCACCTTCACCAATAGCTATCCCTGGTCTCCATCACCATTTATGCCTTCATAACTAGTACCACCTGGGTGATTCTTACATATTACCAAGTTCAGCTGCAGCATGAGGTACCACATTTCTTCCAAGATGGCGTGTTAAGCCCCACTTTATCTGCTTCCCAAATCCAAAGTCCATAAATCCATATTCCTTCAAACAAAATAGCATGGTCAGGTCTATCCCAGCAATACCCCATTCCTGGTACCAAGTTCTGTCTTATTTAAGGGTTCCATTGCTGTAAAAACACTATGACCAAGTCTACTCATTTATAGGACAACATTTAATTGGGGATGACTTACTGGTTCTGAGGTTTAGCCCATTATCTTCATGATGGGAAGCATGGCAGCATGCTGACAGGCATGGCACTAGAGGAGCTAAGAGTTCTACATTTATAAGCACCAAGGAAGAAGCTCATTAAGTTCATCCTGACAGTGACACACTTCCTCCAACAAGGCCACACTTCCTCCAACAAGGTCTTATCTCCTAATAGTCAACTCCCTGTGCCAAGCACATTTAAATTACTATAGGGGGTTTCACTAGCCCTTGATTACACTAATGTGTTTTAATACTTTTTTTGTCCTGGTCTACTACCACATAGCTAAACTATTATCACTTGGGAATGAGAAGAAGGCAGATCTCTGTGACTAAAAGGTCAGGATGGTTTACATAGTTGCAGGCCATTCAGTGATATATAATGATTCTCTGATAAAAAGAAAAGAAAAAAAAAGGGAAAAAAAGGAAAGAAAATACTTTTTCTATTTCTGTGAAAAATGGTATAAGAAGTTTAATGGGAATTTCAATGAATCAAAAAATTTATTTGGATAAGAGATTTATTTTCACAATACTGATTCAGGTACTCATCAAGTATGGGCAGTGTTTCAATCTTATATCAAATTCTTTAAACTCTCTCAAGTGTTTTAATTTTTAATTGTATTCATTTTATACTTCCTTAGTTAGGTTTACTTCTTGTGTTTCTGTTTCTTCCTCTGTGTCCCTGTTTCTCTGTCACTGTCTTTCTCTCTGTTTCTTTGTCTCTCTCTGTCTTTCTGTCTCTGTCTTGGACATTTTCATTCTAAACATATAAGCATCAAGTATGAGTGCACCCAATTTCATAAACACAGAATATGAGGTGAAAAGGTGCAGAATACACACAAACAACATTAGGGAATAGCGTTAATACACCACTTTCACCAACTGACAGATCATCATTGTAGAAGAAAGACAGACAACAAACTCCAGCCAATGAACCACCACCATCAAAACTCACACAGATTATAAGTCATATCATAGGTTAAATGGAGTTAACAGACTTCCAAAGATTATCCTACCCATAAACTAAGAGAATGTATATTTTCTCCACAGCCCTCAGAATATCCTCTAAAATAAATATATATTTGGACATAAAAAATATCTTGGAAAATACAAGAAAACAGAAAAAATTCTTATATTTTGTCTAATCATCCATAGTAAATCTACAAGTGAACAGCAAGAGTAGCTGAGCATAGATACATAATACCTGTGAGCAAATTCATATCTAGGCTCTCCATGGAAGATTCATTTCAACCATCACAGCAGAACAAACTGAAACCAATTCTGTGGTCCTACTAAAAAGGCTATTGGGGACATTGTCTGTTACACTTTGTTTTTCCACATGCAAGGGTCACTTGGTGTCTGATTAGATTTTATTGTCCTTTATAGTTTGTTTTTGTATTTTTATTTTGTTTTCCCCCCCTCCCCTTGGAAGAAGGAACTTTCAGTAACAGTGAGATTGGTAAAAGGGCAACAAATATTTTGCATTAAGTAAAATTAGAATTTATGTAATACTTTAGAATTCATAATTATGAAAACAATTGCAAAAGAATAAACTTATTAACACTGGGTTATTCTACCAGTCTTAAAAAGATGTTAGTTGTTTAAATTGATTTTTGCTGTATAAATAGGCATGTTCAAAAATAATTTTGAATTGCCATTTTGCTGAATTATATAGATAGTCATTCCTTTTTATATATTTTCAGAGGACAGAAAAGTAATTCAATAACTGAACTCAATTTCAGTCCATCTAAGAATCATGCCTTAGGGAGTTCTACTTATTCCATTTACAGATTATTATCAAAAGTGATAGCTAGAGATGGATGGGTTCAATTTCTAGCACCCATATGATGGCTCACAACATTTGTACATTTGTTACTACAGTTCCAGAGAATCTCACATGCTTTTCTGGCTGCTATGCAAACCATTCTCTGGTTATTGTGGGAACCAAGCAGGCATGTGGTATGCATGCACATGAAGTCACAATAATCGTACATATAAAATAAAATAAGATACTGAGAGATACTGGTTAAATGAAAATAAAACATGAAGAAAAACTACACTAAAGACCAGTTAGGCTGCCCATCAGCCTTCTATATTTAGGTTTCCCCAGAGTCAATCCTCAAGATTACCCCTAGCACTGCAACAGAATATCAGCTGCAGCCTCCTCTCCCTCCCTTCTGACCATACCTGTGAGCATCCCACAGAACATCCCCTCTTGCCTTCCCTAACCACATCATTGATGTGTTCCAGCCCCACAAATCAGGCAAGATACTACATGTTTGGTCACAGGCTGTGCATGTCAGAAGACAAGCTCCCAACTTAGGTGGACACCTTCTTCTCAAATACTAGCTATGTCTTCCAGAAGACCAGATCACCTCCAGCTCATCTCCTTTTCTGCTTAATCACTGTATCCCAGCCCAAATTCAGGTGAACATCTGATAATCAATTGCAGGACGCACCTGCCAGAAGACCAGGTAAGCTGTGTCCAGACCTTCTCCACTTTTTCAGTTTTCCCAGACCCAATCATATGGGTTACCCCTAGCTCTGCAACAGATCATCTTTCTCTGGCATCTCCATCCCCCATCCCCCAATAGCAGCAAGTATTTCCCTTGCGCAAACCAGTACAATAGGCAACACATAGCTAGCACTCTGAAAATCCAGAGTGGAATCATAAATGAATAAACCAAACACCTATCCAACAAAGACAAATCATGAAATCAGCAACTAGAACTATAAACATCTCAAATCCAGATGTCTAGACACCAGTGTGAAAATATGATTAATCTCAGCCAGGGCAGTATGTCTCCAATAAAGCCCAGTTATTCTACCACCTTAGGCTCTGAATATTTAACTATAGATGAAGCATAAGAAAAAGACCCTAAAAACAACTCAATGAAGATGAAAGAGGTCCTTAAAGAGAAATGAATAAATCCCTTAAAGAAATCCAGAAAAATTAAAAAATTGGAGAACATGAATAAATCCCTCCAAGAAAGTCATCAAAACACAACTGGAGGAAATTAATAAATAACTTAAAAAAGCCAAGCAAAAACAAACAGTTGAAGAAAATGAATTAAAACTGTTCAACACCTAAAAGAGTAAATAGAAGCAATAAAAAAAAACACAGACTGAAGAAATTCCAAAAATGAAAAAAAAAAAAAAAAAAAACAAAAAAAAAAAAAAAAACATAGAAATCTGAACAGAAACTACAGAGGCAAACTACCTAAAAATGATGGAAAGAGAATCTTAGGTACAGAAGATACCATAGAAGAAATTAATACTTTGGTCAAAGAAAATGTTAAATCTAAGAAAATTCTGACAGAAAACATTCAGAAAGTCTAAGATACTATCAAAAGACCAAACCTATAAATTCTAGAACTAGAGGAAGGAGAAGAATCTCATATGAACTCTGCTTAATTGATTCAGTGGGCCATGTTTTCCTGCTGCCCTTTATTCTTATTCTTTCAATATTTCCTTCCCCTCTCCCATGCAGTTCCACAAGCTCTGAGGTGAGGGATCTGATGAAGCACTCCAGTGTAGACTCTCTCCCTGAGTAATATCTGGCTGTGGATCTTGGGGGCTACTTCCATCTACTGCCAAAGGAAGCCTTGTGGATAACCTTTAATCTGGATATTTTGAGGTAGAAACACCCACTGGTAATCTGGGTGACATTATTTGCTGGAAGCCTCTATAAAAGATGTGAAGGAAGGAAGCTTTTGCTCTTTGCCTACTTGCCCCCACAGTTGCTGGCAAGTCCATTTCTTAACTGGCATTACAGCCTACTTCTTTATGATTCTGGTGGACACTGAAGACTAGCTGTAACATCCTGCCTTATTGAAAGAACAAATGAATTTTTGGACTTTTGTTGGTAGACAGTCATTGTTGGACAATGCCTGGACAATAACCGGTGAGCCACCCTAATAAATCCCAGTTCTGTTTTTGTAAATAACCCTTACTAATACAACTAAAATCAAGGTATAAACAGTCTTTCTAAAGTTTCCTTATGTTCCATTTATTTTAAGTAATGTTGCTGCTACTTATTTAAATAGCACACAGGATATGAACAAATTTTAATGCACAGCATCATGTTATGACTTTAGTCATTGTTTGAGGCACAGATACTAAAACCACCTCCTCTTCAGTAACTTTAAGCACATATTCATCACTTAGAAACCCTCACTTGCTCTATAGCTTTATTTTTTATCAATCTATATGTTATTTTGCTCAAAGAGGAAAAGGCCTCCATATCTAAAACAGCATTGCTCACAACAATAAAGCTATAGAAACAATTCAAGTGTCTACCTGCTTACCAATGAATCAAATAACATACAGAGCATGCACACAGCAGAATGTTCATTCAAATTTTAGAACAGGTAATCCTACCATTTATGACAGTGTAAATAATATGGTGCTGAGAATTTTTATTACTCAATCTTACTTATTCTTCATTGTGATAACCTTTTCATTAAAATGTTTTGTATTATAATCTATTTATTTGTATCTGATGAGATACTTTAGACTGTATTTTGAAATACTGTGAATCAGGATTCTTCATCCCCTTTGCCCAAGTAAAATTTAAAGTATTAGATCTTTTGTTTTATTTTTTCTCTTCGATACTATCTCTCCCTTCACAATTCCAAAGTTAAGTCAATCTAGATTACCTCATTAACTGTGATCAGCATGTTTGTCTTACTACATTCTATATCCATAGCTGTTCCCTTTTTCTAGGTGTCAATCATCAGTCAACACATCTTCTAGTCACTCTATTTAAAATTCCCAAACAAGGCAATTTGATCATGACAATGTAAGATGACTTTAGCTTCATAATGTCACTTATATTTAATCAAGATTTTAACAGGAAAGATACATGTCAACGAGGCAGTGCAGAGCCTAGAAAAATGAACTTAAATGGCATATATTAAAGGTTAACTAGGAAACTGTTAGAGCTTTCTTTTGTGTACTTAGTGTTATTAATTATTTTATTCATTTATGTAAGCCATACTTGGTAAAATAAGACAAAAGTTTGAAGTAGAATGTATACTAATTGGAGAGAAAGAAACATGTGATTTTGTCATATTGTTTTATTATTTGTATTGAATTAAAATGTTCTTGGAATTTTTAATTAGATAAATTAGAAAAAAGTGCTGGGAAACACAGGAAATATAAACATATCAGTTTTGTTTGTACAAGCAAGAATGAAGCATAAAATTTGAAATGAATATAAAAGTATAAAATAAATTTTTAACTGAAACCTATAAAAATACATGTATTATACAAAAAACTTCTAAAGTCCAATAGAAAATATTCAAACAAGTTCTATATTAATAGATATACATTTATGTTCAACATTAATATTCCAACCACCCCAAATTCATCTATACATCAAATATCAGCACAATTAAATTTCCAGAAAGTGACACTGATTAACTGTTAGTTAATTTATGGAAGATCCATAATAGCTATTAACATCTAATACTAGGTAAGAACAAAGTCAGGTGATTGAGACTATCTGACTTTAAAACAGGCTATGAAGAGGCAGTGATTAAAATATATTGGTATTATTGAAAGCATAGATCTATAAATCAATTGAAAAATAGATTTGATGGTTAGTACTAATTTTCAACTTGACAAAACTTATGATAACTTTAGAGATGGGTTTTGAGTATGCCTGTGGAAGATTATCTTGACTGAGGAAACTGAGGTAACATAGTAAGTAGGTCACCTGCTTACTGTGAGTAGTGCATTTTCCTAGGCAAGGGATCTTGGAATGTGTAAGAATGGAAAATGTTTATGAGTACCAGAATGCATGCATTCACTCTTCTTTTCTGAGTATTGAAATAATGGTAACAAGTATGTCAAGCCCTTACCACTTTGACTTCTGTACACTGAATTGTGAGATGAGACAAACCACTGCTCATCTACGTTTCTTTTTCCAGGGAATATTATCACAGCAATAGGAAAAAAAATAAGATAAAAGAAAATCTAGAAACAGAATCAAGTTCATAGCCATTCATTGAGGAAAATCAAAGGCAGTTGCTATATAGAGATAGATTTTTACAATAAATAGTGCTTCAGCAACTCACAGCTTCTTCTTAAACAAAAATGTACATACAGGTATACCTTCAATAAAAATTAGCTCAGTTTTTGCACTATTCCTAATATCAGCTGTAAAACATACAACATACCCAGGTAGGAAAAAAACTGCAATGAGTCCTTTTTCAAAGGTATGACCTATGAATACAATATTCTCTAATTATGAGTTATTAAAATTTAGAATTCTGGTTCTATAGAAGACATTGTTAATAGAACAAAACCACCAGCTGTAGTTTATGATAATTTATTTCACAGACATGTATTTAAAGTGTACAAAATTCATAAAATTCCACAACAAAGTTTAAACATTCTAATTGAAAAATGAATAAAATATGTGAATGGCATTTTGCCAAAGTCTTACTAGAGTAGAAAATAAACATAAGGGGATTTTTAACACCCCTTGTTACCAGAGAGATGCAAACACAATTATGTACTTACTAGATGGTTACTATCCAAAACCTCTGACAAAACTATATGCTGTTTAAGATGTGGAAGAAGAGGACCATTCATTTATTTTAAGTGGAAATGCTAATATGACCACTACTTTATAGTTTTGCTGTTATTTTACAAAGATCAACATGGGTTCTCCACATAATCCAGCAATGATGCCATTCAAGTTGTTGTCTATTTTTCTTTGTGTTGTTTTTAATTTGCTGATACATTCTGTTTAATCTCCACTTATTCAATTGATTTGCCATCTTCTGTTCATACAAACATTTATATGAGGATGCTTACAGAAAAATTCTGTGGATCACTCCCAACCCTTGTTAGACAAAATACTCTTGATAAATTATGATGAGTGATAAAACATGTTCATCCCTCTAATAAGATATTATGTGGCCCAAAAGAAGAATAAGCTACCAAGTAAATAAAACACTTAGATGAACACTAGTTGTATGTTTGTAAGTAAAAAAAGAAACCCAAACTTTACACTATATGACTTAGGTTGTGTAACATTATGAAGTGTAGACATGTTGAAACATTAGAAAAATCAGTTGTTTCCAGAGGTTGGGGAAAGTGTTTGGCCAGAGTATTGGTTAGGAGAAGCACAGGTTGACTGCTTTCACTTTAAAAAGATTGCAAAGTTTCTGTAAGGCTAAGGACATCGTCAAGAAAACAAAACGGCAACCAACAGAATGGGAAAAGATCTTTACCAACACCACATCAGATAGAGGCCTAATATCCAAGGTGTACAAGGAACTCAAAAAGCTAGACACCAGAGAATCAAATAACCCTATTAAAAAATGGGGTACAGAGCTAAACAAATCATTTTCAGTTGAGGAACACCGAATGGCCGAAAAACATCTGAGGAAGTGCTCGACATCCTTAGCCATCAGGGAAATGCAAATCAAAACAACCCTAAGATTCCACCTCACACCAGTCAGATTGGCCAAGATCCAAAACTCAGATGACAGCAGATGCTGGCGAGGCTGCGGAGAAATAGGAACACTTCTTCACTGTTGGTGGGGTTGCAAGCTAATACAACCACTCTGGAAATCTGTCTGGCGATACCTCAGAAAATTGGATATAGTACTACCTGAAGACCCAGCTATTCCACTTCTGGGCATATACCCCAGAGACACTTTAATACACAACAAAGATATATGCACCACAATGTTCATAGAGGCTCTATTTATAATAGCCAGAAGCTGGAAGGAACCCAGATGTCCTTCAGAAGACGAATGGATACAAAAATTGTGGTACATATACACAATGGAATACTTCTCAGCCACCAGAAACAATGAGTTAACCAAATTCTTAAGAAAATGGCTGCATCTAGAGAAGATCATCCTGAGTGAGATAACCCAGTCACAAAAGAACAGACATAATATGCAGTCACTGATAGTAGGATGCTAACCCCAGAGGCTTGCACGCCCCCAGAAACAACTCACAGACTGTATGAAGTCCAAGAAATAAAGAAAACAAAAACTATACATATATTCACAAAACAAGAAGACTTTGACTATTTCCATGTTGCGTTTTGTTTTGCATGTACTTTACGCTTATTGAAACTAGTACGTTTTCAATGCATACTGTCAAGCCCTTGAAAAAAATCAAGTACTGACTAAAAAACATATTCACATGGTTTTATGTAAAATTTATTTTAATGTCTGAATAAACAGTACTGACAAAAATGTATAATTTTAAGCAAAAAATGTTTAAAATCTTTAAAAAAAATAATAAGCTGTTAGTCTTTTGTGTAGATGGAAATATCTCAAGAAACACTTCTTGTTATGATTAATAATTTAAGTCTTATTTGTAACAGATAAGAGACCAATGTATTTTCCATGTATTTTCATGTTTAAAAAAAAATAAATCTTGTTTTGAATACAAAAAAAAAATAAAATAAAACAAGAAAACCCACTCTAATTTTTTATAGCTATATCATTAGTATACGATATTTTATTGATTACATGTTAGTGAGCTTCACATTTGAAAATCAATGACTTAAAGAAAATAAAGATTACACTTGAATTTTCAAGAGGAATGAAAATCTGATAAAAAAAAAAAAAAAAAAAGCTATTCCATGAAGTACTGTAATGGTGCATACTTTACTGGGTGCATTTGTAAGCACTGTAGAGATACATGAATGAACACAGTTTGTGAAAATCACTAAAGTCATTTAGGAAATCAGGGCCTTCTGGAATGGAGTGAAGAATGGTCCCAAACAATCTATTTGTATTGCAAATGCATACATGCCTCAGTAGATAAAAGGCAGAATAGATGCTGACTCAAGTTAATTTGGAGTTATGTGGAGTCTATAAAACCAAGGACAGAGGGACCAATATGGAAGGATTGCAGTTTCAATGTTAAGGTTCCTCCCCAGATATCTGATGATCAAATGTAAGCATAACAAGTACATACCCAAACTGCACAGCTAGATATTCATTGTGGTCAGTGAGATGCAGGTTTTTGACTGTTGTAGTAGTTGTGAAAATCAGAAGGGAATGGAGCCAGAATGCATCATGTAGCAACACATTAGTGCTGGAGATAGGAGACTCATTTTTACAATATACACATTGTTACAAAGAAATACTGATGATAATATGTCTTACACATACCTTCAAAGAGACACAGATTCCTTTGCTTTGTCAGCTAAATGCGCCTTCAAACAATACTTCAATTATAGTGAATATACCTAGCATACAAGTTATAAAACAGTAAGAGGAACTTAATAGACTTGGGTAATTCCAGACAGAGGGGGAAATATTTAAATTGAAACCAGTGCATTTTGTTGGACTAGAAAGTCCTTAAAAAGCATTTTTCCCCAAAGCAAAATAAATACTCCAACAATAAAACTAACTGTGATGGGATATGTCAAGAGGCTCAGGCAATAACTGAAAATATGAAAGTGACTAAAGCTAAAGATTTTGAGTAACTATGTAAGAATCAACCGGATTATAATTCTAAGTATAAAATATTCACAAATCTATATTGATGTAAATTATGCAATGAATAAACAAATAATACAGGATATTACATCTAGAATAACTGAAGAGTTCTCAGTAAATCACATAGGTTGTCTGCTTTGAAGATGGCAAGTGGCCTTTAATATCTCTTTAAAGTGTGGGCTCTGCAAAATATATCACATAGCTGCTCTTTTGAACCAAGGAATACCCTTCCTTATCCCTACCACTAGTGTCTCCTTTTGGTAATACTTTCTTACTTATCATTGGTTTCAGATTTTCATCATAAATTGGATAACAATCAATAAGTAAACCATAGGCCAATGATTATACATTTTAATATAGAAATTTTATTACCTGCCTGAGAAAATGACTAAGATTTTCTGTTCATTATTATGTCTTCTAGAAACCATTCCTATGACCTTAAGAGTAACTCTTTTTGTCTGGTTTCTGGGAACATGTAAAGCAATGATCCTACTTTTCAACTGAAAGGTAATTTTGCCTCAGTAAAATGATGTGACACTAGTCCTAAAATTGAGCCCTTTGGAACAACATTTCAGAATGTCATACTCTTGGGAGTAACACCACACCACCCATTTTAAATAGAGAAACAAAACAAAACGAAACATCGAAAAAATAAAACAACAACAACAAAAGAAAAAAAAAACAAAAAAAAAAAAAAACCAGACATGTATCTTAGTCACTGAAAACCACTTGTAGTTTGGCAAATTATCCTGGGATTTATTATGACTGGTGAGAAGGAGTATTAGGAAAATATGGGAGGTTAGACTTACTGGATATATAGAGAGTGTGAAAACTTCATGTCCTGTTCAAAGTCTCAAGTATGCCTTTGTAGCAGAAAGAGCACTTGGCAATGTTCCAGCCATGAAGAGGTTCTTCTGTGGCTGCCACAGCATCCTGCAGTCAACCAGTACTCCTTATTGGCTCAACGCCAACAACCAAGTATTTCTTTCTCTTTCCCATACTTGTGTGTAAAGAAATAAAGTCCCTTATTTGATAGTATTCCAATGTGGGGAACTTTGGGTACTGGTTAGGTTTAAATGAGATAAAGAGTGTGTGGCTTCCGTGATGAGGCAGGGAGCTTGTGATGTTGTGTAGAGAAAAAGGGACTTCTCTGAGTTTACTCACCGAATTGACCTTGAATTTTTAACTCCCCTCCCTGCCACTATATTGCAAGTAACAAATGTGGGTTGAGACATTTAGGCTATAGTGTTGTTTTAGCAGTCCCCCAGAGGGCAGTTGCACATAGACCATGATGGCAGGAGTCGGGTTTGCATGTGTTTAATATATGAACATTACTGCATTGAAATTAATCTTGTGAATGCTGTGATTGGACCATCACTGGACTCTTGGCTTGGTCTGTTTCTCAGGACATATCATCCAGCTTCAGGGAAACAAGTGAATGAAACTGTTACATTGCAACCCCTTTCATCACAAATTGGTGAGCATAGATGCTTGACTTTCAAGGGCATAGCTTTCTTTTCTTTATATGGATGTTTCTGCCCACATCACTGATCTTGAAATGTACTCCATCACCCTGGAGCAGTTAACCTGTTACAGTTCTTTCATATGCACAGGCAGATTGGTTGTGGCTAGAATAGAATTACCTTTGAAACTGCACTGCATTCTGTCATAACGCTCACACGCTGAGCCGCAAGCACACTGTCAATTTATGAGTTTTGCTTTATTTCTTCAATCCTGACTTCTTGTGATTAGGAGAGTCTGCTCAGTCAACTGAGACTGCCTCTTGGCTAGTTTGTTTTCTTAGGACTCACTTTGGCATACACAGTGATTATTTTATGCTAAATGATAAATCCAAGTTACTAACAGGAAATTAGATTGCTAATCACAAATAGTAACGTGATTTACATTTGGAAACAAGGAAATTCTACAGAGTTGTTCTGCATGATCAAGGGTAGAAGTCGTTAGAGGACTATATAGACAAAAAGAAAGAGCAAGAACTGAAGATTCTATCAAAGATATTGAACAATCAAGTGGAAGAATGCTAGTTTCTGTAAGAGAACTATTTGATTTAAATAATTTCACCTTTTAGATCTTGGCTAGAAGTGAAGTACTGTTGCCATCTTCAATGATGGCATGTCAGAGTGAACATCCTATTTCAGTGCCAGAGTGCTGGCCAGGATTTCTGTCACAAACACAACCTCGTGTTGATGTCATCTACAGTAGAAGCAACTCTGAGAGCTTCACGTTTCTGAGGAAATGAGTTGGCAGAGATAGCTGCTTCATTTTTAGTGAAAATCCAAGTCTCTTCAGCATCAAGATGACATCTGGAAGTAAACCAATCACAGGCTTTTTAGGAGTGACTACCATACGTCTGTGCAGGACCCAGTATTGTGAAGTAGACACTATCAGTCAGCACCCAACTAGAAAATCAGAAACTACCTTAAATACTTGAAACACAGTTGTTGGTATATTAGCACCTTGTAGGTGCTGTGGAGTTGGCTCTCCAGATATGGAAGAGTTAAGAAGACTAAAGGAGATGCCATAGCATGGCAGAAATGAGCAACGTCAGAAATCCATTCTTATTAGCCTCTAAAAGCAGAAGTGTATGAGATGGAGGTTCTTTTGGTGCCCAGCAGATAGGACTATATAAACTGCAATTCCTGTGTGTCTGAGATCCAGGGCTCCAACCTCAGTTGGCATCTTGCTATTTCTGCCTGTGGTGCTGCTTCACATGGTTTATTTCTTGATTTATCCAGATTACTCCAATATACCTTTACTCACTTATTCTTTAGAGAAGGAAGCTGCCACATAATCCCAAGTATGAGAATGGACTGAAAGAGAGAAGTCCATTATAGGCATATAGAAGGACAACTTGAAGCACTACCAAGGATACTAGCAATAATGCAGTGACTAGCAATGCATTATATAGAGCGATGGCTGTGGTGATGAGGTAAGATTATAATTAGTATTTCAGAAGAAGTCGGAAACTAGGAGACTTGGCAAATCCTTACTAAGAAGATAGTGGTTTGTCCTACTGAGTCCACAAACAAGACGTGTATTGTAGCCTGAGTGTTGAAGGTATTTAATGGCTTCACATGTCCCATTTTTATTTTTGTTTAATTTGAGACATTGTAGTATATAAAAAAACCAAACCAAACAAAAACAGAGCTTCCTTTCTTAAATGGTAATGCTATTGTGGCTCCAATGAAGAAAATTGGAATTTTTTTTCTTTTGTAGTCAGCAGTCTAAGGTGGTCTGAAATATCTTGTCCCATATCAGGAGTATTGCAGAAAAAGTCTGGTGCTTTGCAATTGACCTAGAAGAAGCACAGCTGTCTGGTTTCTCCAAAGACATCTTGAACCCAAAGCTTCTGCCCCCCTATTCCTGGTTCATCAGCACCATGAAAGTGTGAAGTTTATAAATGCACAGTAAGAGGGTGATTTAAAAAATATCCAGCTTAATTATGTGAATATGAATAACAGCAAAGGTTTAGATAAAGCTTAATATTTTAGATAACATCCTAACTAAATGCCATTTCCTCTTATGCTCCTCCAAGTCCAGTTACAGACATGTTGTGTTGGAATTGAGCTTGCTATATGGAATAAGAAGGTACTCCCCACGACTTTTCTGAGCATCACATAGACACCATCCTTTTCAAGGAACTTAAGTTCCATCTTCAGATGTGCCCTAGTTTAAGAGTTGAGGGGAGAGTCTTTAATGAATGTGGGTATACTATAAAGTTTGATAAATTTTCTTTCTCCTCAACCCCTGCTGTAAGCAAAGTTTTCATTTTTCACATTTTCCCTGCCAGTCTTCAAAATGTTACCACAATTTAGATGTCAGAAGAATTGTGAACACAGCAACAACACAAAAATAACCCAAACAAGAACAACAACAAATGCTAGGTATAGTTTTGAATATATTACATTTTTAGTTGGAAAACTCTCTTTTTTTTAATTGAACAACTTTATTTTAAAAAACAAAGAGAAATGTACAGATTTTAAACATTTTTGCATAAAAGTATATGAATACATTTTTGTTAGTACTTGTTTTTTTTTAAAAGGTTTGACAGTGTGCATTAAGATCTTATTAGTTACAATGAGCATAAAGTACATATAAAACATGTAACCTGGAATTAGTCAAAGTTTTCTTGGTGTATAAAGATTGAGCATAATGGTTTTTCATTTTTTTCTTAAACTTCATACAGTCTGTGAGTTGTTTCTGGGGGTGTTCATAGCTTTCTGGGGTTAGAAAACTCTCTTTTAGGAGTTTGTTTTGTTCATTTCTGCCCTAACTGAACGAGAAGCTTCTATCACAGCTCTCTTTGCACATTCCTGACTCAGTATGAAATGATTCTTTTGTAGAAAAGGTCAAGAGAAATTAAATTTGGGTCTTAACCATATAGAATTATTTCTCTACAATTAAACAACTGTTGTAAGGTAAAACTATGTAATGACTCAAAATAAGCAAAGCTTTCAGTGAATTTAAAGGAGAATCCATGCATGCCCAGTTTAACTTCCAATTTAGTCACTCACTCAATATGTGGTCTTAATTCCTTTTGCTTTGGTGTCCCATAATGTCATTGACAAATCAAAGAAATATCTTTAAGTAAATTGTCCTTAGTAGGGCCTGGCAAATAGGTACCAAACGTAAAATTATACTCTTCATATTTCTTTATATTATAGTTGTATTTTCAATAATTCAGAGTTGACAGGTTTGATCTGTTTCCAGTATTCTAAGTCTTCTACTCTGCTCAAAATCTACTTTCTCACCCTGGTAGTCAAATCTGGATTCTAAAAATAGGTTTTTCTTCCTTGGCATAAGTACTGGGTCTTACTTGTTAACATAGTCCTACACATGTTTTTGTCTTTCCTTTATTTTCTAACTATGGGCAATGATAAAGAATCACCACACCATCTTTGAAGATAGGAAGGTCTTTAGCTTTCATATGCTGCAGAGTTCTACTATAATGCTTGAACCAGTTTGTTACTTTTACCAATAAAAATTAGATCAATGGCTGATAAGAAACACCACTGGAGATTTTGGTTTTATTGTGCTGGTAATCAAATTTAAGCCTTCATGAATGTTAAGCAATCTTTTAACAACAGGACCACATTGTTAATCTCAATAAGTTGGGGGTTTGTTTGAACACAGGATTTCATTTACTGATTTAATGTCATATAGGAAAGCCTAGAAAGCCTAGCACAACAGACAGAGTCTAAATTAGCCCTTAGTTCTTCTCTCAGTTGTCATGCCCTTCCTTCATGCATGGCACTGGCTTCTACTTTGCTACTTTCCTGGCTCCAGTTTGGTACCTTAATTTGCCTTAGCATGGCTTTTTAGGTCTGGTTAGTATGCTGGAATCTTATAAATAAGCTAATTATATTGCCTTTCATCCTTCATAAATGATGAACGTGTGGCTCATGTCTTTAATAAATCTGTAAAACATACCTGAAAAAGTATTGAGTCTTATTCTCCTTTATTATTCCAAATAAAGTTTTAAAAGTTGTTTTTAACGAGTATGAGTAATTGACTACAAACTTCTTAGTATCACATGCATACAGTGCATGCAGAAGCTAGAAAAGGGCATCAAATTTTAGGGAACTGGAGTTATAGACAGTTGAAATACTACCATATGGGGGTTAGGAATCAAACCCAGGTTCTCTGTGAGAGTAACAAATGTTCTTAACTACCAAGTCATCTTCACACCCCCAGTGTTGTTTAGAAATTCTCTTACACAATGGAATACTACTCAGCCACCAGAAACAATGACTTAACCAAGTTCTTAAGAAAATCGCTGCATCTAGAGAATATCATCCTGAGTGAGATAACCCAGTCACAAAAGAACAGACATAATATGCAGTCACTGATAGTGGGATGCTAACCCCAGAGGCTCGCACTGCCCCAGAAACAACTCACAGACTGTATGAAGTCCAAGAAATAAAGAAAACAAAACAAAACAAGAAAAATATTTACAAACAAGAAAACTTTAACTATTTCCATGTTACATTTTGTTTTACATGTACTTTAGCTCATTGTAACTATTAAGTTTTCAAGGCATACTATCAAACCTTGAAAAAATCAAGTACTGACTAAAAAATATATTCATATAGTTTTATGTAAAAATTATGTTAAAATCTGAAAAAAAGTACTGACAAAAATGTATAATTTTAAGCAAAAAATGTTTAAAATCTGTACATTTATCTTTGTTTTGTAAAATAAAGTTGTTTTTTTTTTAAAAAAGAAATTCTCTTCTATTTCTGCATAGAATATAATGAATACAAGTATATGGCTTGTTTTTTTTACTGGTTATTTTATTTATTTACATTTCAAATGTTATCCCCCTTCCCAGTTTCCCCTCCACAAGCCCCCTATCCCCTCTTCCCTCTACCTGTCTCTATGAGGGTGCTCCACAACCTGCCCACCCACTCCTGCCTCAGCAGCCTAGCATTCTCCTACCTTGGGGTATCAAGCATCCACAGGACCAATGGGGCTGCCCTCCCGGTGATGGCAATCCTCTGCTACATATCCACCTAGAGCCATGGGTAATCCCTGTGTATTCTTTGGTTGGTGGTTTAGTTCCTGGGATCACTGAGGGTGTGTTGTCTGGTTGGTTGCTATTGTTAATCTCTCTGAGGTTGAAAACCACTCTCCAGTTCCTATAGTCCTTCTCCTAACTTACCTATTGGGGTCCCCGAGCTTAGTGCAATGTTTGACTGTGTACACGTCCATCTGTATTGGTCCAGTTCTGATACAGTCTCTAAGGAGACAGATATACCTGGGTCCTGTCAGTAAGCAGTTCTTGGCATCAGCAATAATGTCTCGGTTTGGTGTCAGCAGAAGGGATGGCTCCCTATTGTCAGTAGTCTCTCAATGGCCTGTCCTTCACTTTCTGCTCTACTCTTTGTTCATGTAGTTCCCTTTGACAGGAGGATTCTGGATTACTATTTTTGAGATGGATGGCCCAATCCCTGAACTGGAGGCCATGCCTATCTGCTGGATATGGTCTCTAAAGGTGTTTTCTCCCTTTTGCTGTGTATTTTGGCTAAAGTCCTGCCTGTTTGGTCCTGGAAAACTCTTGGGTTCCTACCATCAGGGACTTTCTAGGGGCTACTCCCAGTTCCCCTTCCCCACTGCTATAAATTTACTTTAAAATTCCTGACCCTCTGTTTTTCTCCCACATCTCCTCCCATATCTGAACTGACCCTCTTTTCCTTCCACCATCTCTCTCCCTCCAAGATCCCTGTCTCCCTCTACTTCCCAGAGATTATCTTCTTCCCTCTACTGAGTAGTACCTTAGCATCCATACTTTGGTGTGATCTTTTTTCTTGAGTTTAATATTATCTGTGAGTTGTATCATGGGTATTTTGAGCTTCCTTTTGTCTAATGTCCACTTACCAGTGAGTACATACCATTTGTGTTCTTTGTGACTGGGTTACCACACTCAAGATATTTTTAAGTTCCATTCATTTGTCTGTGAATTTCATAAAATCATTGTTTTTTGTAATATCAGAGTAGTATTCCATTATGTAAATATAACATATTTTCTGTATCCATTGCTCTGTTGAGGGACATCTGGGTTCTTTCTGGCTTCTGTCTATTATAAATAAGGCTGCTATGACATAGTGGAACATGTGTCTTTGATATATGTTGGAGCATCTTTTGGGTATATGCCTAGGAGTGGTATATCTGGGTCCTCAGGTAGTACTATGTCCAATTTTTTGAGAAGCCTCCATACTGATTTCCAGATTGGTTTAACCAGCTTGCCCTTGCACCAACAATGGAGGAATGTTCCCCTATTTCACATTTTTTGCCAGCATCTTCTGTCACCTGAGTTTTTGATCTTAGCCATTCTGACTGTTTTAGGGTAGAATCTCAGGGTTGTTTTGATTTGCATTTCCCTGAAGACTAAAGATGTTGAACATTCTTTAATTGTTTCTCAGCCATTTGAGATTCCTCAGTTGAGAATACTTTTCTTAGCTCTGCCCCCCATTTTTAATGGGGTTATTTGGGTCTCTGGAGTTTAACTTCTTGAGTTCTTAGTATATTTTGGATATTGGACTTAGATGTATATTTAGTAAAGATCTTTTCCCAATCTGTGGATTGCTATTTTGTTCTATTGACAGTTTCTTTTCCTTACAGAATCTTTTCAATTTTATTAGGTCCCATTTGTCAATTCTTGATCTTAGAGCATTAGTCATTGGTGTTCTGTTCAGAAATTTTTTCCCTGTGCCAATGTGTTCAAGATTCCATCTTGCCAGGCATCCATAGATTGTTTTAATGTTTAATTGAAGGAATGAGAGGAATGTATATATTCTATACTTAAGAATTAAAATTCAATAACATTGATTCTTTTGATATCACTATACACTTGTCTTATACATTTTAACTTTGGAAAGAACATCTAATGTTACAGCACACATAACGTAAGAATATGTGTGAAGAATAGTATCCAGTTTAGGCATGTTTTTTTTTTTTTTTATTATGGGATCTTCTTTTATACAATATGAATATAATGTTTAGTTCATCTTAGCTGATAATGTTATAGATGGAGGTACATAATTTATTGTCTTAAAAGGCAAGCATGAAACAGAAAGGTTGACATGTGGCCCTCTTCTCTCTACATCTTTTTGCCTTCTAGCCTTTGTATCAGAGGCCATGGATCACCCATCAATATGCTTAGTGGATTCTTAACCTGTCACAGGATCTGTGAAGAGGGCAAGCAATTAAAGACATTCTTTTGGCTGGACTACAAATGTCTCACCAGCACTTGATTGAGATTCTCACCTTCTTTACTACAGGTCATCAGGAAGTAATAACTTTCACTCTCTACAGTGTAGAATGACGTTTAAACTGATCAGGAAAAATGAGTCACTGATTCCTAAGCAGCAAGAAGTTTTTGCCATGACTCTGATTTTAGAATTTCTCATTTCTAAAGGAGAGAGAGGGATTTGTTATGCTGTAAATATGTGTAAATGTTGCAATAGTAAGATAGTACTAATGCACATTAGTAATAATGATGAAGGTATCATGATCATGTGGTTCTTCTTGTATATATTCTTTAAGACATCTAAGCCTCCTTATTCTGTAGGTATTTGTATTGTATTTTTTAAACAAAGGAATTAAGACTCAGAAAAGCTAACAGCTATATGAAATTTATGTACTTTTTGTAGATGGCATATTCTCCAATATTGGGGGGGTACAGATTGGTACAGAGCTTTGAAAATATATTAGTATCAAATGATCATAATAGAATTTTATACCTTTATCAAGACACATAGAGTGAATAAAAATTATCCATGTGGCAATTTAACTCTTTGTTTATCAGTAAATGTAAAAACTAAGTGGTTTAAATGCTATTGAAATTTGAAGAAATTTTGAATTTCATTATAGTTACTTTTAGTTTATTTTGATTTGAACGTGTATGCAGGAAAGCTATGGGAAAGGGTATAGAACCTTGTATTTGTGGTTGCCAGTAATCTTTGGTAGTAAGGTAGGATGAAAAACTGTCTCCAGGTCTTCATCTACTCTGTCTCTGTGTCTCTGTCTCTGTCTCTGTCTCTCTCTATATATCTCCCTCTCTTCATATTGCTAAGTTATTTCAATCCACATATCCCTAGTGTCTTTTCTCAGGCCTCACTTGTTAGTTATACCTTGGACCTTTGATATTGAGGTATGAGTCCTTCATGGAGAGAGACAGCTGGAAGAGAGTTGCTGAGAATGACCTACTAGCTAGTGAACAATAAATATATGACTAGGTCTCAGCACCATTGATATTTTGGGGATGTTCATTCTGCAGTTAGAACTGGCTGTTACAGTTTTCATATCTTTCTGGAGTTGTGTCCATCTAGAGGATCGTAGAGCCTCAGTATGCTGTGTGGCTTCATATTATTTACCTGTGGGAGTATATGACAATCTGCTCTTCCTCTTAGCCATCTACTCTTCTCAGAGAAGATGATAGCCATGGAGCTTAAGGCAATGCCTTTGAGAATCAAATAGCTCCATTCAGTGGACTCAGCCTCAGATATTTAAGCTGGGCACATATTACTTCCATCTCCCATGTTCCTGTGTGACTACCCCCAAATACAGTATTCTCTATTGCTCTGGGATTGATGAGATCTTTAAATACTCTAATAGAAGACATGCTAACATGCAGTAGGGGTGGGAGGTTCACATTTCCCTTTTACTATGTTGAATTTTGCTTTTGCTTTATGGTCTATCTCTTTATGCTCAACTCTCCTAAAGGAAGCCTGACATTATATGTGTGCATTCCATTTCAAGCTTCTCTGCCTCCCTACTTCTGACTGCTTCTGTTTGCTTCATCTAACAAGAACATTAATCATTTTGTATGTTTTTCTACTGGGATACGATGGACATGATTATTCATATACAGGAGTAAACAAATTCAGCTTGTTTTCTTCTGGGAGCCAATAAACCTAGAAGCTATTAATTTATGTTGGAGAATGGGAGTTTAAGAAGCTTTTCTTTTTTAATGATGCATTCCCTATAACTCTATTGCATTTCCTCTGGGAAATAGCAGGAGAGTCCTCCTGTGGCTAATTTAACATCTGCTCTAGTGTGGAAAGGTCTTTTTATTTGTACATTTTATTTGTTACCATTAGTGAATTAATTTTGCTGCTTTTCTAAAGAAGAATATGGTTAGACAACTTTCAAAGAATTAAAGAAGATGGAATTAAGTGAAAATCTGTGGTCCAGGCAATGCATAGATATTTGGGATTGAGAACAGAGAGAGCATCGTCATCTTTTGCAGTGACATAGTGTGTCCAGGTTTTAGCTAAAATCTTCTAATAGCAAAGACTGCATCTCCATGCAGTTGAAGAAGAAATTACAAGTTGGCTTCTAGCAATTCATTTTCTCTACAGAATCAAGTAACTCTCCTAGTTTCCAGGTAAGAATGTGTGATGTTAACAATAGAAAAGAATTTTTATTCTTAAGTTAAAATGTTTTAGGGGGCAATGCAGTGATCAGTTCCACATCTTAAAAAAATTTCTTTTGAGGCTTACATTTTCAACCATGTAACATTTGTATATTGCAAATGATGAGATTAAATAGAAAAACTTCACAGCACACTAGCTATTATCTATATATTTACACAATATTTAGGTATTAATTTTTCTTCCCTGTGTTGTTTTGAGTAAGGCACTAAAAATATCTGCAGCTGCATCTTTGTTAACTACAGCGAAAGTCACTTATTGTAAACCTTTGAGCGTTATGAAGTAGGAAAATTTAAGGTGCTATAATTATTGATCAGAATACTAGCATGTCTCTTTTGACGGTCAGTGTAGTGGAGTTATTTGCATGTTTCTATGTAGATTTGCTTAAACTACACATGCTTTTTAGCTTATGACACACTTATAACCTTTTGCTATGGTTTGAATATCAAAATTCACTATAGGCTCATATGAATTACTGTGTATTACAAAGTTTTATAACTTCTTGTGAATGTAGTTACCAGTTACATTGAAGAAAAAAAAAGTTTCATTCTTCCCAAACAAGCATGGGGGGGGGGGAGAGGGAGGAACAGGAAGAGTGGATCACATTTGATATGTAAGTACATAAAATACCCAATAAAAAGGCAAAAAATCCCATTCTGTGTGTGACATCATTCACATGAACATTTACGTGGTAGTTTCTAAGGTGGGCCTTGAGGGTTTTTTAGCCTCACCCTGTTTTCTGTCCGAGTCCTGTCTATAGGTGTAATGTGGCCAGTCACTTCCTAGTCACTTCCTACTCCTCCTGCCATTACTTGACTTCCTCACCACACATGAGGATGGACTGTGTTTCCTTCACTGTGAGATTAAACAAGATTCTCCTCCCTTAAATTGCTGCTTTTCAGTTATCTGGTCTCTGTACTCTATTTGAGGGCAGTGTAGTTATTTATCAGTTACATTTACAAAATATTTTCTGTTCTTGCCAAAGAATTCAGCAAGTGATATCATTCATTCTTTACTATGTACACCATTTTATTAATCTCCACACATCAGCCCTGTTGGTTAGCGTTGCTGTTAGGTCTCATCCAGGCTCCAGCAGCTACCAACCATTATACTCTTTGCATTTTTATTGATAACAATAGTTTAGGGATCCTGGATTGAGAATGAAGGGAATACCATCATCTTTCTCAGTGACATAGTTTGAACAGGATTTATTTGAAATCTTTTGGTATCAAAAGACTGCTTATCCATGCAGATAAAAAAATAAATCACAACTTTGTAATACACAATAAATATGTAGATTTGAACTACTTTCTTTCAGTTGATATCTAATGCCTTGGACTTGGACTCTTTTTTTTTTTTTTTTTTTTTTTTTTTGCTGTTGTTGTTTTTGTTTGTTTGGTTTTTCTATCACATAGATTCTAGGATAGCCAAGGAATATTTAAAAATCCAAGTTCATCATATCTTTACCACCAGTAGTTTTTTTACTGTCTTTTTAAAAAATTTGACATTCTAGCAAGTATAACATGATGATCACATTTTGGTTTTGATTTCTATATTATTTATTATTAATTATTTTGAATACTTTCATAAGCTTATTGGCTATTTGTATGTCTTCATTGGAGAATGTCTATACAAGTTCTTTGTCCAGTCTTAGATAGGTCTTTTTGTTACTTAGTAGATAGTATGAATTTTCATAAGTTTATAAAATAAATATTCCATGACATAGAAAATTTATTAATATTAATTATTATTATATTTAATACCGAAGAAAAAAAATCCAGGTTTTTCCTCCTCAGACCAATGGGGGTCATTTATTAACATAATAAATCTGAGTGAATGCTAATGTGTTCTCTTAATTCTGTGTCCACCATGTACCTGCTTTTGTATAGGTTTTTGATGGCATTTATTATACTTTCCAAACTGACTTGACTTGGGTTTATATGTAGCTTGATTAATTAAGTTACTTTTCTTGTCACTATCACCGGATATACTCCTGAATGCAATATATATAGGTGGAAGAATTTATTTCAGCTCATGGTTTGAGAGAGGAGAGGCCATGCAATAGTAGGGCATGGCAGAGTTTGATGAAATGGTCCAGCAATCAGAGAGAAGGCCATGCTAGTGGTCTACAGCTTTTTCCTTTTTCCTTTTTATTCAGTACCCACTGGTGATGTATCTTCTCTCAGTTAGTCTTTCCTGGAAATGTCCACAGACCCTGCCTTTGAAGGTGGGCCTCAATAATCCTTTTTTAGTTGAATTGATTTGACAATCAAAGTTAACAGTCACAGTAGTGAAGGGTTTGGCAAACAGGGTATTCTTGTAAACTACCCACTTTTTTGATACTTCAGATGCTTTTTCTGTAAACATGAATACTAAGTTTCTTAGAAGAATGATACGATGGGAAAAATATTTTTAAGGAGGTGCATGCACAACCAACAACATGGAGAAAAAAAGTGAGAGGGTTTTTTTCTATTCTTTCTTATGTAGGGCATTGATGTAAATATAGAAAATAAGTTACAAAAATTACTGTACACCTTCCAGACTTTCTCTACTTTGCTGAAACTTGAATTGCATATTATACAGTATATGATCAACATGGTACTAGGCAACCTTTGGGGCTTAGATGGGCATGTAGGGTATAGGCAGAATCCAGAAGTAACAACTGAATGTCACAGTAGAACTGCCTTTGGTTCTAAGACATACACATGTTTGGTGTGGGATAGAGAGGGTAGAAATGGGCATGGAAATTACTCTCTGTGTTTTTGTTTGTAAGTTGAAATGGAAAACATCCTTTCTACTAGATATGGTTAATTCTCAGAGTGTCTGTGGTCCAAGCTGGAAGAATGGCTGTAACTGGAACTGAGTAAGGCAAGCAGTGGAGGTGATACTGACAGCCTGGCAGCTGTCTTCTCAGATACTCTTGTTGCCACTCTCCCAGGAATCCCTGATGCTTTGGACCATTTTATGTGTAATGTTTCAGCAATGCCTTCTTTGTATGAAGTTGGCCCAGACCACCTTCCTACTTTATGTCAAATTGAAAGGGAAAAATCCAATGGCCACTGGCTTCTCTGAGAGAAAGCATTAGAGGACAATATAGAAATATGACTCTAGTTCTAATAGTCCTCAAAGGATTCTGTCATGAAATACCTAGGTGACGATATAGGTAAAATGATTTGGGGCCTTCACAGGTAACTGTGAAGGTGAATATATTACTATTGGCTTATGTATTTAAAAAGTCAAGACTAAGTGTTTTGTAATGTTTTTACCTTGCTCTATTTTTTTTTGTCCCTTGGACCCTACATATTCTAGTAACTAGGCAATTGGTGGGTCTATAGACCAGTTTTCCTCTTTGTTAAAGGAAACCGTTTTTTAGGAGATAATGTGCTAGGTTGTGGTTGCAGGGCTCCTTTTTGCTAAGTCTTTTTTTTTTTTTTTTTTTTTTTTTTCGGTCACTGGTTACTATGATTTGTTGAGTTTGCCTGTGCTGTCTATACTCAAAATAGTGCCTTCAGAATATCTCTGATTCAAGAGGCTGAATGATGTTTTCATGTTTCTTCCTAGATAATTGCTTCTTAATTATATAGAACATAGTTCAACTGTCAACTCTTCTCAGAAGTTATTTTTCTCTTGAATATGCTTGCTTCTCTAAGTGCCTCTTGTGTGTGCATGTGTATGTATGTGTACATGCATGTTTTCCTTCTCTCTATAATTAACTCCTTGAATACTAGTAGTAATTCACTAGTACTCCACTGTCTTAAATTACCCACCATCAGAGTACACAGCTTTTAATGCACTTACAATTTAGGGATATTGAATACAATTACTAATATGGAAGACATTTCTGTCTGTTGGACTATACTTGACTTTTCTCAGATCCAGCAAATGAGATTTCTGCTTGCCCTCCCTTCTGGGAGAAGCTGCCTATGGGTGCTTGCCAGCTTCTCAACTCTCAATCTGTTTTAGACTGTGCAAGCATCAGATTAAACTGGCAGTCCAAGGACAATTTCCCCCACAACATATCTCCTAATTCTTCCTCTCTGTTTCCATGTAAACATTTGCACTTGCTGACACAACTTCTAGTTAGCATTTATTTCTCTTTTTACCAAATTAGGCTAGTTATTGCCTCATTTGCATACAAGACTCACTATTGGGAAAGTGTTCACAAATCACAATAATTAATACTTACTCTCACTCAGTATCACCTATCTACAAAGCAATTTAAATTTATTAAGGAAGTCAATTAATTGGTAAACAAACACACACCACTGTGGTGCTGACAGAGAGTGGAAAATTGAGATGTGGCTGTGCTGAGTGATTTGTCTAAGCCATTTAGCAAATGAGTTGCAGAAAGAGTGTCTGTACTAGGCAGTTGTTGGCTCTCAGCCCCACATCTAGACTACTGGCACAGATCAGGCTACACAGACAGCAGAGGGCAATTAGCTATGCAAATCAGGTAATTACAGACATAAATACTCATTGCCTCTCGCATGTCTGTTGGCCAGAGATGGCCCATTTAAAGCCAGGGCCTGAAGGGCTGTATTAAACTCAGCAGGACTTGGTGGCTTCACCTGGATAGAATAAATTAATATCTAGTAAATCTTTCTCACAAGTGGGCCATAGAAAGAATATTTGTGCTTTTCAAATACAGTGTTGTTTTAAGTGAAGCTTTTATCATTATGGTGTGAAATATCTGTCTCACTGGGGGGGAAAAGGAATAGTAAGTTCATCAGCCCATAGGTCATTTAAATTAAACCATTGTTAATCCTTTCCACGATAGACATTTGAGTAAATGGAAAAACATGATCTTTCTTTATGAGAGTATCAAGGAAGGCTGGTATATTCCAGGGGTGTTAACATTTATCATTTCTCAAGAAAGCTCTGAGAAGTGTCATTATTTTTAATTTATGAGTGGGAGCCAAGGCAAACTCAGACACTTGCCAAGAACCCAGATTAGAAAGGAACTCCTGAAGATTTAGACTTAGATTTGTGTAGTTTCAGATCACAAATATGCCAATAAGTGTGTTCAGAATGGAGGAAAATCTTCCTCTGTGGGCAGAAACAGCACATAAAAGACCTGTGTGACCAGCACCGTGAATCCTACATCAGAATCAGAGATACTTCTTTAGGCATGTGCGAAAAGGTGGTCACTGTCCCAGAGAGCACATGTCTTGAGTCATCACTTTCAAGGGAGAAGGTATAAGTCAAGAGGTCAAAGCTACTGTGTGAGCAGAGACTCTCATAGGAGTTTTCTTGGCTGCCTTTCTCTGTGGGAGACCTATTCTCACAAGGTGTCAAAACCGGGGCTATATTCTGATCTCAGAGTCCTCTGAAGGCTGGCTAAGGCAAGCAAGGGAAAGGAAACTCACCCCAGCTGGTAGGAACATTGGACCCCATAATTGAATGCCTTTCCTCTGACTAGTGGCCTGATATCAAGACAAAAGGTTACAACTATAGAGACAAAGTGTCAGGTGATAAGAGAGGCAAGAAAGGACTGAGAGAAAATGAAGGTAAAGCATAAGTTGTACTATTTCAGCCTATCTGTTCTTGTAAGGCTTGGCTGAAGAATCCAGGGCAAAGCTGTATTGCAACCTGGTCCTCTTGCTGAACTGGTTTGAAACAGCAGAAGGCAGCCCGAGACAGGAGGGAGGTGGCCAGCACATTTTCAACAGAAGCTACCTTGGCTCCAGTATCCTCTCTCCTGATACAAGAATTTTGCATTAGATAATCTGTGCTCCTGAACATTCTGCAACAACTGGCTTTGCAGTGAGGATGCCGAGTACTGAGGAGGGTAGACCATGTGGATCAGTCAAGGCCTCAGAAGTCTGGGGGCTATCCATGGCTGCATACAGACCTGGGTCTGCAGCTCACAAGTCACATGTTTTGGGAAAGTCAGTCAGGCTTCCAGTATCAAATGACAGCAGTAATAGTGACCTCTGTAAGTTATTTCTTGAGAAATAAAAGAGCTAATAAATAGTGCCTGGCACACAATAAATACTCTCTGAAACATTGTTTTCAACAGACTCAGGAACCACTGTGTCCTTTAAGTCATAAGAGATCACTTTCATTCCTTGGGGAGATTTAATCATCTGCCTCTCTTTATGAGACTGAAAAAAACAAAAAAACAAAAAAACAAAACAAAACAAAAACAAACAAACAAAAAAAAAAAAAAAACAAAAGGAAGAATAGTTTCACCAAAGTTCAACCTGGGGAGTCAGAGAATTTACTGAACTTTTTAAACCAGTAAATAAATAAAAAGAGGGAAACACTTTTCTGTTAGAATATCATCTCTCACACCAGAGAACAGAGTACCTCCTTTGATCTTTTCTTTGCAGATTAAATTTTTTTTGTCATTAAGTATATGGGTGAGATGTTGCTTGCTATCCACAGTGTGAGTGGCTTTGAAAAATCCACACTGAAAAGTGTTGGTTTCTAACCCCTTCTCTGAAGGAGTATCAATAGTCAATAGGCCCAATTGTCATAGTCTCTTCCAAACAGCCATTAAGCAGCTGATGAAAATGGCTGCTGTTTTGCTGAGGTGGGGATTGTGACTTACTCCTGCATTTCCCCAAACCTGGTTTTTGTTTGGTGTTTGGTATGCATTTGTTGAAGTCTATATAGTTCACCAAGGAAATTATTCATGTACTAGGGTTGACTTCCATGGTCCTGGTGGCTATTCCAACATAATATTATCCTGGTTTATTCCTTTTAGCATAGCTTTATGGGGGACAGAAACCTCTCTTCATCATCCTAACACTACAGAACCTTAAGTGGAACTTCTCTAATGAAGAACAGGGCTGCCCCCTTAGAAATTGTCCTTAAAATATCTGCTCCTTTCCTGCATTTCTGTCTTCCCACTGTAGGGTAGGAAGAAAGCAGCAAACAATAAAGAAGCCAGAGATTTTTGGAACGGAACATTGTTGACCATCCTGTAATAAAGGCTGGGGGGGGGAGGGTCTCAACATCTTTTTTGGCTCTTTGGACACAGATGTTATATCTGGGCTCTCAGGTTGCTGGGTTGGAAGTGAAGAGAAGGTAAAGATACTCAAGCATTAGGCCTACATCTTCTTTGGTCTCTGTGGAACCTGGAATGACAATTTAAAGCCCAGAAAGCAATTACATTATAATAAAATAACGACCATTAAGAAATAAATGAATAAAAGGAGGTAAGCACACCCCTCAGTGAGAACACCATCTCTCACATTGGAGAACAAAGTGTCTGTTTTGATCTTTCCTCTGCAGATTAATTTCTTTTGTTATTAAGAAGATAAATAGTACACAATCAACACTTCAATCTGGATAATATGGAAGGCAGCTGATTAATTTCAAATGAGAGAACTGTACTCGAATGAACTTACCCTGCAAGGAGAAGCTCATGTATCACGGAGCAAGAATCAGATTAAAATGGGCAAAGTTTATAATGAAACTAAAGTATCCAGCACCTGGGAAATCAGCCAAGGAGAAGCCCAGAGCTTCTGTGTTTCATAAGAAAAAATATAGAATTAGGAAGTGTCATGTGATGGCTGTTTCTGTTAGGTGGAGCCCTAGTTGATGAGAATGTATATTCTTAACAATTGAAATATATTTGTGTTTATTAATGAAGTTAAAAACACATACTATTTTTGTTTTTCCACACATCCACACATATTAGGAAAGCACAATATAGTTGAAAACAATATTTTCAATGTATGTTCCAGATCACTGTGCTGATTGGTTAATCATGAACAGGGATACTACAGGTACCATATACTAGTGGTGTTAGGTATTAGTGAGTGTTTTTATCATTGCATACATTTGACTGATGTTGTTTATGTAAAGTATTCACTTTGAGGGGCTCTATACATTTATTGAAATATGATACATTTACACAATGTAGTATTACTCAGCTATAAAAACAACGACTTCATGAAATTCCTAGGTAAATGGATGGAACTAGAAACTATCATTCTGAGTGAGGTAACCAAGTCACAAAAAAAGACACATGGTATGCACTCACTGTTAAGTGTATACTAGCCCCATAAGCTCAGAATATCAAAGAAACAATTCACAGACCTTATGAAGCTCAAAAAGAAGAAAGACCAGAATGTGGATACCTTAGTTCTTCTTAGAAGGAAGAACAAATTTATTAGGGGAGAAAATACAGGGATAAATAGAGGAGCAGGGACTGAAGAAAAGATCATTCAGAGACTGCCTTACCTGGGAATACATCCCATATGCAGCCACACCACAAACACACACATTATTGCTGATGCCAAGAAGTGCTTACTGTCAAGATGTTGATATGGATGCTTCCTCAGAGGCTCTGATAGAGTCATACTGATACAGATGAGGATGCTTGCAGCTATCAGACTGAGCACAGGGACTCCAATGGAGGAGCTAAAGAAAGTACTAAAAGAGCTGAAAGTATTTGCAACCCCATGGGAAGAACAAGAATATCAACCAATCAACCAATCACCCCCACCCCAGAGCTCCCAGAGCCTAAAACACCAACTAATGAGTACACAAGGAGAGACCTATGACTCCAGTTACATATGTAGCAGAGGATAGTATTGTCTGGCATCAATGGGAGGAGAGGCCTTTGGTCCAGTGAATACTAGTTTTCCCAGTGTAGAGGAATGTAGAGATGTTGAGGTGGGAGAGGGTGGTTGGGAGTGGGTGCATCTTCATGGAGGCAGGAGGAGGGGTAGGTAGGGTGGATGGGAGTGGGTGGAAAGGGAATAACATTTAAACTGTAAATACAGAGAATACCTAATAAAAAGATTAAATGTATGTCTTAATTGTATTATACAAATATATCAAATGTGATCACAAAGGTAAAACACAGAGAAAACGTCTCTTAAATAGGATCTGAGAGAACCCTATGCTTTTAGAACCAAGATTTAAAGAAGACTCTGTTTGAGAGAGATGAGGAGACATAATGATTTTGAGGGGGGGAAAAAGAAGTACGAAAAGATCAGTAACTGAATGCTGTAATTATCTGTAAAGATTAGATTTTTTTTTTTTGGTTAAAAAAATAAAAATGAAAGTCAAAAAACAGCACCAAGTTACTTTCATGTACTAATTAGGTATCACAGAAAATGAAGGGAAATATTTTTCCATATAATAGTTAAACTTCAAGTTGTGAAATACTCAAAAAAAAAAAAAAAAAAAAAAAAATCAAAACCGCAGAGTGTGGGAGGTTCTTACCTACCAGAGATATCACTGAATTTACTCTACCTTTGCTCAGATGTACCACACATCAGAAGCCTGCCATTGCTTGATAAGTGGTACAGTCTCTACATTCACGGTTAAAAAAGTAAATGAATAAAGACCGTATAAATCATCTTTCTGTATATCCATTAACCTTCAGAATGTTTCATATATGTATTAATATATAAAAATAAATTTTATTGGATGTCTTTTTTATTTACATTTCAAATGTTATCCCTTTCCTTGTTTAGCCTCCAGAAAACAACTATTCCATCCCTCTTCCCCTGCTTCTATGAGGGAGCTCCCCAACCCAAGCACATATTCCCTCCCTCCTCCCCACTCTGGCAGAGCATTTCAAGACACAGCTATATATCAGGCTCCTGTCAGTAAGCATGGTTTTGGCATCCTGGCATCTACAGTAGTATCTGGAATTGGTGTGTATATATGGGATGGATCCCTAGGTGGGAAAGTCTATGGATGACCATTCCACCAGTATCTGCTCCACTCTTTGTCTCCATTTTTTTCTCTCCTGAGTATTTTGTTTCTACTTGTAAAAAGGACTGAACCATCCACACTTTCATCTTTTTTCTTCTTGAGCTTCATGTGGTCTGTGAATTGTATCTTGGGTACTCTGAATTTTAGGGCTAATACCCACATACTAGTGGGTACATACCATGTGTGTTCTTTTGTGACTGGTTTATCTCACTCAGGATGACGTTTTTTAATTACATTGATTTGCCTAAGAATTTCATTAAGTCATTGTTTTTAATACATGATTAGTACTCCATTATGTAAATGTACCACATTTTCTGTATCCATTCCTCTGCTGAAGGACACCTGGGTTCTTACCAGCTTCTGGTTATTATAAACAAGGCTTCTATGAACATAGTGGATCATGTGCCCTTCTTGTAGGTTGGAGCACCTTTGGGTATATGCCCAGGAGTGGTATAGTTTGGTCCTCAGGTAGTAATATGTCCAGTTTTTTGAGGAACTGCCAGACTGGTTTCCAAAATTGTCTTACCAGCTTGCAATTCTACCAACAATGGAGGAGTGTTCCTCTTTCTCCAGATCCTTGTCAGTATCTGCTCTCACCTGAGTTTTTGATCTTAGCCATTCTGACTGGTGTGAGGTGGAATCTCAGGATTGTTTTTATTAGCATTTCCCTGATGACTAATGATGTTGAGCATTTCTTTAGGTGCTTTACAGCAATTCAATATTGCTCAGTTGAGAAATTTTTTGTTTACTTCTGAACTCCATTTTTAATAGGGATTTTTAGTTCTCTCATGTCTAATTCCTTGTGTTCATTATATATATTGGACATTAGCCCTCTATTGGATATAGGATAGGTAAAGATCTTTTTCCAATATGTTGGTTGCCTTTTTGTCCCATTAACCATGTTGTATACCTTACAGAAGCTTTTCATTTTAAGAGGTCTCATTCATTTGTCAATTGTTAATCTTAGTGCATAAGCCACTGCTGTTCTGTTCAGGAAATTTCTCAGTGTCCATGTGTTCAAGGCTCTTCCTTACTTTCTCTTCTATTAGTTTCAGCGTGTTTGTTTTAATGTGGAGGTCCTGGATCCCATTGGGCCTCCAATAAACTTTGTACAATGAGATCAGAATGAATCAATTTGGCTTCTTTGTCATGTTGACCATGAGTTGAAGCAGCACCATTTGTTGAAAATATGTTTTTCCATTGGATGGTTTTATGGAAAGATAGTGTGTAAATATGTTATTGTCTTGGAATATCTTGTTTTCTCCATCTATATTAATTAAGAGTTTTGCTGATTATAGTAGCCTGGACTGACATTTGTGTTCTCTTAGGGTCTGTATTACATCTGCCTAAGACTTTTTAGCTTTGATAGTTTCTTCTAAAAAGTCTGATATAATTCAGATAGGTCTTCCTTTATCTGTTACTTGACCTTTTTTCCTTATTGCTTTTAATATTCTTTGTTTTGCTCATTTGCTGTTTTGATTATTATGTATCAGAAGAAATTTCTTTTCTAGTCCAGTCTATTTGGAGCTCTGTAGGCTTTTTGTATATTTATAGACATCTCTTTATGTTACAAAAGTTTTTTTTACCAAGTCTGGAAATCCATCTGGTGGTTCCTCAGAAAATTGGACATAGTCCTACCTGAAGACCCAGTTATTCCACTTCTGGACATATAACCCAGAGATGCTCCAACATACAATAAGGACACATGCACCATAATCTTCATAGCAGCCCTATTTATAATAGCCAGAAGCTGGAAAGAACCCAAATGTCCTTCAGTAGATGAATAGATACAAAAATTGTGGTATCTTTTCACAATGGAGTACTACTCAGCTATTAAAAACAATGACTTTATGAAATTCCTAAGAAAATCAATGCATCTAGAGAATATCATCCTGAGTTAGGTAATGAAGTAACAGAAGAATAGACATAATATGCAGTCACTGATAATTGGATACTAATCCCACAAAGCTCGGAATACCCCAGAAACAACTCACAGGCCATATGAAGCTCAAGAAAAAAAAAAGACCAAAAAGTGAAAGCCTCAGTTCTTCTTAGAAAAAAAATAAGTGTATAGCACCCTCTCAGAGTATGGTATTCCTGGACCTTAAATCATTAATAATCCAAGAGCTAACAATATAGCCTTGTGGCAATTTTTGGTATTCAAAAATCATTATGTTTAATCTATACACACCAAGAAAACTCTGACTGTTTCCATGTTAAGTTCTGTTCTACATGGACTTTATGCTTATGGTAACTAGGAGATTTCAATGCATGCTATCAAACTTCTAAAAGAATTAAGTACTGACAAAAATATATCTATATAGTGTTATGCCAAAATGCCTTTTAAAATCTGTCTCTCTCTCTCTCTCTCTCTCTCTCTCTCTCTCGTAAAAATAAAGTTGAAAGAGTAAAAAAAAAAACAGAAACTTTTTTTTTCTATAATTTTGTTGAAGATATTTGCTGGCCCTTTAAGTTGGAAATCTTTGCTGTTTTCTAAACCTATAACCCTTAGGTTTGGTCTTCTTATTGTGTCTTGTATTTTCTGGAAGTTTTGTTTTAGGAGCTTTTTGAATTTTGCATTTTGCATCTTCTTTGACTATTCTGTCAATATTTTCTAGGGTATTCTTTGCCCCTGAGATTCTATCTTCCATCTCTTGTATTCTCTTGCTGATGCTTGTATCTATGACTCCTGATCCCTTTCCTAGGTTTTCTATCTCTAGGGTTGTCTCTATTTGTTATTTCTTTATTGCTTCTATTTTCATTTTTATATCCTGGATGATTTTGTTCAATTCCTTCACCTGTTTGGTTGTGTTTTTTTTTTTCTTCTGTAATTCTTTAAGGGATTTATGTGTTTTCTCTTTAAGGGCTTCTACTTGTCTATCTGTGTTCTCATGTATTTCTATAAGGGGACCTTCTTAAGTCCTCTATCATCATTATGAGATGCGACTTTAAATCTAAACCTCGCGTCTCCAATGTGTTGGGGTATCCAGGACTTACAGTGGTAGGAGAACTGGGTTCTGATTTCACTAAGTTGCCTTGGTTTCTGTTGCTTACATTCTTGGGCTTTCCTCTTGTCATCTCTGGTGTTAGTTGGTCTTGCTGTCTCCGACTGGAGCTTGTCCCTCCTGTGGGCCTGGGAGCCTATGATCTAAGGAACAAGAGAACTATTGGGAGACCAGCTCTTTTTGGGTGGGATTTGGTTCTCAAGGGTTGTGAGAAAACCTTCACTCTGGGTGCAGATGGAGACCAGAAGGGTCCTGTCCAAGTCTTCTTCAAGGTTCCTGTGCTCCTCTGGTGGGTTCCTCTTTGGACAATTATTGGGGAAAAAGTGGGGTGTTACCTGTGGGCTTAGAAGTGAGCTACTCCTGGGAGAGCAGCTCTCTCTTGTCAGGATTTGGATATGGAGAGCTATGAGAAAGCTTTAGCTCTGGGTACAGATGGATACAGGAAGCAAGGTATCTATTTTTAATAGTGTCTTCACTTTCTGCAACTCATTCTTTTATGCTTTGTTTTATGCTGGTGAGACTTGGTTCTCCTCTTCTTTCAATATCAACATTAAGACTTGATATTCCTGTCTAAGTTTCTAAATTTTTATTTTCCAAATTTCCCTCAGGTTTGGTTTTCTTTATTGATTCTATTTTTACTTTCACATCTTCAACTTTATCATTCATTTTCTTCCGTTGTTGGTGGTTTCACAGGTTTCTTTTAGGGGTTTACTTATTTCTGCTTTAATGACTGTACTGGCTAGTTTTGTGTGTCAACTTGACACAAGATAGAGTTATTAGCAAGGAAGGTGACACCATTGAGAAAATGCCTTCTTTAGATCCAGCTGTTAGGCATTTTCTAAATTAATGATCAATGGCTGAAGGCCCAGCCTATTTTGTGTAGTGCCATTCATGAGCTGGTGGTCTTGTGGTCTATAAACAGGTAGGCTGAGTAAGCTATGAGAAGCAAGACTGTAAGAAGCACCCCTCCATTGTTTTTTCTTTGGCTCCTGCCTCCATGATCCTGACCTTTTTGAGTTCTTGTCCTGATGACCTTCAATAATAAACAGCCATGTGGAAGCGTAAGCCAAATAGACCATTTCTGCCCTAACTTGCCTTTTGCTCATGGTATTTCCTTGCACAATAGAAACCGTCACTAAGAGAAGGACCTCTGCATATTTATAAAAGATTGTAAAGTCTCATGCTTCAGCTATGTTGCATTACTCAGGACATACTCTAGTGGGGTTTCTGAGCTGTAGTGAGACATGTTGTCCTGGCTGTTATTGATTGTTCTCTTATGCTGGTGTCTAGGCATCTGAGTTTGGGAAGACTGGAATGCTAGCTGTTGATATCTTGTCTTGTCTTTGACAGATGGCATTTTTCCTCATCATGTCTGCTGTTCTTTCTGGTTCTTAGCAGAGTATGGCAGCACCATTTTACTTAGTAAGACATTCTTTTGGTAGGCATGTCCACTGAATGCTCTAGATAAAATATTTTCCTAGGCATTTGGAGCTGACATTTAAGAATGAGCAGGACTAAGAGGTGAATAATGATGGTGCCCATAAAGGAAGGAAAGCAGGATGTTCCATTAGGATCTGCTTAGTCACCTAGGAATGGGAAAAGAGAATAAAGAGAGAATACACCCTATGGTCATCTACATACCTGGAGATAAGACTGGGGCATTAAATATGATGGAAGGAGAGTGAAGACCTGAAGCTTGCCTATCTGTTTTGCTGCCAAATTACTTCTCTGGCAGACTTAGGTGGTAGATTCTTAGGTGATGCGTGTTAGAGTTGGGAGCAGAGATAACAGATGACCAGGGAGAAAGCTTTGAGAAGATCTGCTTGAGTCACTAGAGATGAGGACAGAGGGAGCAAGGCTATAGCTGGTGGTCTTCTACAAAGACGGAGGTAAAACTGGGAGATTTGTGTTGCAGGAGGTTAGGGAGCACTGAAGATTCATAGTTAGGCTATCTGCTTTCTTGGCTGGAGTGGCCTGTGGGTTCCCAGGGGACATCTGTTGGAGTTGGGGAATGAAATGCTGGAGTATGTGGTCTATGTGTTCATGTGAGGGGAAATGGGGGAAGAGATGCTTCAGCAGCTGGTCTGCAACAGAGCTTTAAATGACTTGGGGTTTGTATTTGGAGAAATGGAAAGGTAAAGATTTGCAGTCAGCATACCTACTCCCCTGGTTTGGTAGGCTTGTTTGTTTGAAGGGAAGGTCTGTCAATATTGGAAGCTGGAGAAGCAAAATAGGCATAAAGAAAGAAGATTGGAGAAAAGGGGCCACATGTTCTTTTCTTTCTTTCTTTCTTTCTTTCTTTCTTTCTTTCTTTCTTTCTTTCAACAAAAGCATAGTTTTATTTTTCTCTATACATGGGTAAAGAAATTAGGACCAGCATTTTAAAATAAAAAATGAAGAAAATTCCTCTGTGAAAAACATGACATTGGAATGGGGAGAGAGTCCCTGAGAGTGGTCGGTATATTAGCCCTGACAAGCTACAGCAGCTCTGATTGGTCCAAAAAATGAAGACGCAGGGAGGATAAAAAGACAAAGGATGGGAATTTACTGAGGAAATGGTTCTGAAGCTGACCAGGAGGTTGAACTAGGGGCCATGGGGTGTGTCTATGTGTAGGGAGGGACCCCTACTGGTAGCCATAGGTAGAAGGTCTTAGAGGACCTGTGTATCCATGAGGGGACATCAGTGGAAGAGGCCCACAGGTTCCATGTTGAGGCATGTGATCTGAGTGACCCATGGAAGATCCAAAAGGAAGCCCTTGGGGGGGGGGGGGCATGCCTATCAGAGAAGGTTCAGCATGAGACATTCCAGGAGGTGGTCAGGGTAGTGGCTGCCACCTCCAACCCCAGAGCCTGTAGGCCCAGCATGAGGGTGTCATAGGCTATTGTAGTAAACATTTTTATGGTAGCTGTGTGGTTACTTTACTCTGAAAGCATACTCTTGTGCTGTTGCACAGCTGTGGGCCTCTACCAAAGTTTTCTTTCATCTTGCCTGTAGGATCATATTGGGTAAAATGGAGGAACAAGGGAATAATAAGTTAGAACTGTGGAATTTGGTGTAAAAGAGTCTTGTGTGGTAAGTAATTGTATGAGTTTTATTTGCCTTGTCCTAATTAATGCTTTTCCTCCTCGTATGTATGTGCTGCTCAGAACCCCATGTTCTCAGGTAGGATGACTTATTACTAATTCAGAAGACTCCACTTCTTTGAGTCCATGAGGGTGATTCATACTAACCCTAATGGTGTATAAAGAAAAAAAAAAGGTTAAACTTGAGATGGTTTCTGAAAAGTGAAAAATGTGACAGTTTTACCAAGGTATGGAAAGAGTCTGAGAGTACAGAGCAATCATACAGTGTATGTTTAGTGTGCACAGGACCCTGGATCAATCCAATTATTCTAATCCTACCAAAACTAGGACAACAACAGCTCTCCTAGATGTAAAGTTTGAAACCTTTCTGGAAGCAAAGGTGTTGTCTTAGTTACTATTGTCTTGTTATGAGTAATGATGTTTTCCTAGGGTTTATTTCCCAAGTCAGTATTTACAGAAAGCTCTATGACCAGTGATAAGGAGATATACAAATAAAATGCTCTATGTCTTTCATTGTCAATGTTAAGAAACTGATAGAAAAACAAGCAAGAGGTGAACTCTTGGCAAGTCTGTTGTGACTATATATATGTATGGGATCCCAGAAAATTATTGAGACAGTGAACATAAAAGCTATTTATGTGTATGAACATGAATGTATGAATATCCTCTGAATGATAAATACCATGTACAAGTGTTCAGCATAACATGACACAAAGTTGATAAGTATTGTGTTGGAGGAAGCCCCAGGATTTCATGTCTGTCTTTCCTTGAGCTTGCTAAGGTTGGCATTCCATTATCATCAGTGGGAGAATATTTTGAGTATGGATTTACCAGTGATATAGATGATAACTTGTCATCCCTGGTCTGTGGTAGCAGGTGGTTTATAAAATGCTTGTCAAAAACGGATCGGTGAGATCTCCAGTGAGGAATTATTCACTCTTTTGACTTCCAACAGTGGCAGATAGAAGTCCCTAAGGTTGAAACTCAGATGTGTTCAGCTTTTCCTTGGAGAAAATAATGTAATTTTCTTTTACATGTTAATGTTTTCCACGTCCAATTACTAAGTTGCATTGTCTTATTAAGAGAAATTAAGATATGTTCCATTGATGTAACCTTCAACTTGATCAGTCAGATTTGATTCAAGAGATCACAGGGGCATATGGACTGTGAACAGTTTAGGATTTTAACTCCATGAGCTTGAAATATCCATGTATATGATTAAGAGTAAGAGCAATGGAAGCAAGAGCAATTTAGCATTTATGATGTGCCAGTCATGGTGCACAGGATTTACAACCATTGCCTCATTCTTGCCTCACAATAATCTCAGGGAGAAAGCAATGTAACTACCATTTTCTAGTCAAGGAAGTAGAGTGTGTGAGAGGACACACACAGGTAGAAGAGTTTCATGCTGAATTTAGACTGATGTTTCTAGAAAGAAAACCTTGGCTACTCTCAAATAAAATTGATATTGGTCTCAATTCTGGTTCTTGAGATCCCAAAATGTATACTTTCTGTTTATAAAACAAATTTAGAAAAATACAATAGAAGAGAAAGACATGCTAATATACTTGGGAAAGCACAGTTTAAATTACTATTAATGTGTTTAAGATACCAAATATATAACATTTTAAGATTTAATTATTTCACCATAAATAGCTTGAAAGGCTATATTCCAGATACAACATGTGATTACAGATTAACTGCAAAAAATGGGTAGAATGCAGTGGGTCTTTGGCCTAATTAGTAACAAATGTTTTGAGAGTTTTAAAATGGCAGAATAAGAGTACAATGTTTTGTCATAGTTTTTCCAAATTCTGACCATCTTGACATCTTGATTCTTAAGTTGTATAACTTGTAAGAAACTAAACTTCAAGCAAAAGTCGATGATAGGTCACTTTAACTACATTAAAATAAGGCAACCAGCAGTATTGAAGTATTTAAATGTTTATCAATAAGCAAAGTTTTACAACTAAGGAGAAAACAAATTTGGTAAGATCAATATAAAATTGTCAAATAACCAATCTTTAGAGTAAATGCTAAAAGATTTTAATAACATTAAGTGTAAGTCAACTTTATTTTTAACAAATTTAAGTGACTCAAAATTTATACATATTTTGGGGTTGCAATGTAATAATTAGAGAAATAAATACAATGTGTAGTGATTAAATAAAGGTTAACTAATATTTTATCAACTATCATTTGTCATCTTTATGTTGAAATCTCTGTTATAATTACTTTGAAATATAGAGTAAACTGTTGTAGTCTGTGAGAGAACTTCAGAAGAACTCTGCTATTACTACATTTTGGTAAAACTTTATCAGTCATTAGAAGAAGTAGAGTCAGGGAAGATTTTGATCCATTGTGGAGCTGAGACAAATGTCTGGATAGTTCTGCTTTAGAGACTTCATGGCTTGTAAAGTGTAAATGATATTCTTTCCCATTGCTATTACTATGAAGTGGTTCTATGGACGAACCAAATGTGCAGGGATATATTATATTTTTTGCTTCCTAATTAGAAGGTTGCACGCCAATGCTGGAGGTACTCACTCAACTTCTCTGTTAGCAATTACATTTCTGTTTCTTAGGTAGTACATACACTGCTAAGCTAGGAAGGGCATTCACCTAACATCCTCAGAGCTTTGCTCTTTGACTCTAGGAGACTGGGGTTGTGTCAGGTCAAAATCTAGAGGAAATGTATCCTTATCTTTACCTATTTTTTGGTGAACCAATTAAGAAATGTGGTCAGGAACCAGATGAGAAGTACCAGAGTTGTTAGATAGACTGCACTGTTGAAGATTATTGGGTAGTATTATTGGACTTCCTTCTCTATCTGTTCTAACATTCCTACAGAACAAATGACAAAGCATTATTTCCTTCAGATATATTCTCTAGTGTAGAATGCCTGTCTGCTAATTATATAGACTAAAAAGGGAATAAAGAGAATTGAGGCAAAGAGACATTTATGGGCAGGTTGTCTCAGTGAAAGAAACTGTACTTAGCCAGCCATCTTTCTGTCATTTTACTTGACTCTTTTGAGTCATGGTTGAAACAACAATGCATATGGTCTCATCAGAACATCTGGGTAATTTTATCTTTGATATTGATGATATTTCAGCTACTCAAAAATTTTCTGCTTCTCACCGAATACCCTGGTTCTAGTTCTGTTCTTAGGAATATAAATTTTTTCTGGACCTCAGAAAATCAATGGGAAATGGAAGAATGTCAGAAGGAAATCACATGACATGGTAATTAGACTCACACATGCTAGCCTTGTAATGAAAAACATCTGAACAATTATTCTGCATTTTTGGAAAATGTCTTTATCTCAGTCTAGCTTTTTACACAGTGACCAGATGATACAGACTGGATGATGTGTAAAAAAAAAGGTTCCATTCATTGTCTATAGTTGGAGATCCAGAAAATGATGTCAGCATCTGTTCAGCTCAATTTAAGAACTCCTAATGCTTTAACTCATGGTTGACAGTAAGAGAGTAATTGGCAACAGTCTCAGTGGGAACATGGCATAGCAACACACTATAATGCCTCTTGCAAAGTGCTCTGGGGCAATATTGACTAAGATGAACTTGTCTGTGTGAAGCCCAGGAGCTGGGGTTTATGCAAGTAATTCTCAAACTAGAGTAAACAGAGAATAGAATGCTGTGGATGCAGAAAGGGTGGTCAGAAAGAATCAAGTAGAATTCTGACAGGGCAATAACTAAAGGTCTTCTCAGAACCTTATAAACTAAGCAATGTCAATGGCTTTTGAGAAAAAGCATGAATTTCACCTCACACTCACTTCAAAATGAGTACATTTGTTATCAGTCACTGGTTGAGTTCTTGTGTATTGGGATTCTGAAATTAAGGGAATGTAATTTTTCCAATACCAGCCACCATTTTAACTGTAATGTATTTGCTACAAATTTCTTTTGAGTCAGATTTTCTGTTTTTAGTAAAAAAAAAAAGAATTTGTTGCTTTGATAAAAACTAATATAGAAGCCAAAAACTATATATATATATATATATATATATATATATATATGTGTGTGTGTGTGTGTGTGTGTGTGTGTGTGTGTGTGTGTGTGTGTGAGAGAGAGAGAGAGAGAGAGAGAGAGAGAGAGAGAGAGAGAGAGATTCTAAAGGATATTCCTATGATTATAAACAAATCCTTGATTTGAGATATTGCTGGGGACATATAAACAAGAAACACCTAGTCTTTCTGAATAGGAAACGAATGATAGACGAAATAATGATTCTATGAGATCTAACTTGGAGAACCAATGAGTTTTCTGGAGTCAAAGTAGTATGGGTAAGAGATTAATTATAGTTGACATGGTTGACAAAAGGCCAAAAGGCAGGTGCATTACTGAAAAGCCAAAATCAGTATGGGTGATGTCTTGAACACATCATTGAAAACTTCCAGGAACTTTCTTTATATTTAAGTTTCCTCTTCTCTGCAATAATTGCTTACATATCCTTGGTGAGGGGATTTGTGAATCTGGTACTTTTCAGAAACTTCCTGGGACTTGTGAGTTGCTTTATCCTGAGTATTTTAGGTTTTATTTACTCTCTGAAGAGCCTTTGTCTAGGATGGAATGTTTCAAATTGTGGGAAATTGCTACACAGAAATTTTTTGCTTGGTTATCATATATTAAATCACAGTCACATACACAACCACACTGGCTGCTTTGGGCAGAAATATGCACACAGAGATTCTATTTTGGATGCTTGCTTCACTTCAAGCATTGAGTAGGTTCAATAAGGGCTTGCTTCCACTAAGGCAGATTTTTATCATGGTGTTTCCACCATGAATTGTTCATGCTAAACATTAATAGACTTTTATGCTTCTTGTCCAATTCTCATTTAAAAATTATTTAGCATACAAAACATTTGGACAATAGAAAAATGAAGCATCACCTTATGTCTCCAAGATAACATTGAATATGTAAAATAATTAAAATCTGTATGTAATTTTTAAATCCCATGAAAGAAACAGCTGAAGCCAGATGGTAACAATTCTGTTTGTTTTTAAAATTATTTTTGTAGTAAAAATTATAGCCATATAGTACAGAATGGTGTTATATTTTACACACACACACACACACACACACACACACACACACAAACACAGATTATACACATGCATGTAAATCAGATACAATCTTGATAAATGGTTTGATGTAATTAACATGACTTTTATCTGAAGTTATATCATTCATTCTCTTGGTATAACTGAATCTCATAACCTTTTGCTAAAGAGTTTCTATGTTATTAGGCTCATAGAATATGCTAGAGAATACTTTCAGCTTTTCTAAGTTCAACTGGTTACATCACATGCATATTTGGCACCACATGATATTTTGTGTATGTGTGGGAGGTGTTATGTGGGTTCTTTCATTAGACAGAATGCTTTCCATATTTATCTATGTTGTCACAAGTTTCATTTCTAATTTCCTTCTTTCAGGCCAAATAGTAATCTTCCTCATTTCCTTTCCATGTCTTAGGTGTAAGCACCACATTTACCTTATCTATTTGTTGATAGACACAACTTAGGTAGATTCTATAGATTCTATAAACTGATGTTAGAACATGGAGATCTAACCCCCAACATAGTCATGACAGTTAATAATGTAGTTCTGATAAAATAATAGGTTTTGTGTGTCCACATCACACATGAATGTAAACATGCCAAACATATTAACAACTGGTCAGCATGAGTGGTGGTAATTTATTTACTACTTTGTGGTAGCTATTAGATAGTGAGTATAGATATTTAAATTATAGGGATATAATCCTTTACTGTGAACAGATTTTTGTCAGTTAACTATTAACTACAATGCTTCCATTGTTTATTGTATTCCATCAGCCTTACTACCTTAATGGGGAGACCACTTCTGGAAAAACCAAGAAGGGTTGAAAACTTCCAGGAAAATGTTGAAAAGCTCAACAATTATGCTGTGACCTTCATGGCTTTGAGATCTTCCTATATCAGGCAATGAAAGAAGGAAGAGAGGACCCACCTAAGTATATGCACAGACAAGTTATGACTGGGGTGTCTTAGACATAACACCAGCAGCCAGGAACTTAGCATGTCTAATTTATACTGCTGAGTGGAAGGCAGCATTATTGTATGAAGCTAAAAAAGAGAATGTCTCTTACAGATGCATACAGATCCCTGTATACAGAAGTATCATAAAAATCTGAGCTCCATCATCTGTTTCTGTGCCTTCCCTCCACTGTTCCTGGGTTTCTCAGTGTTGGTGACTGAAAATCCCCCTTTCAGCGGCATGAATGGATGACTTTTCTATTCACAATCTGAAAGGCTGTCTGTTGATATCAAAGGCAGCATCTGAAGCAAACAAATTGCAAGTTGGATTAACGTCATAAATGATCTTGATTGTTCATATTAGGCAGTTGGTAAGACTTCTTCAGTGGCTACATATCTGTACAGTCTCTTGAACTTTCTCTCCTATGAACATTTCATTGTATGCAATTTCTTGACTTGTCTTAGAGTTTATAGTTAGTGTAGTGAAGGTAAACCACCATTTTACGTTTCAAGAGGTTAAACAACATCTATAGTTTTAATTTATTTTAAAAATATTAATCCAATCAATACTGATTCTTTTTAGTTTTAGTTATTATTTTATATTTTAAAAGGTTTGCTCTTTATCTTTATCAAATCAATCTGTTTTTTTGGATGAACCAAAACATATAAGAAAACTTGGAGAGAAAATATAAGCACAATAAGTTTTCTGTTCATGGAAACCCCTGTAAATAGTACAATGGATCTTTCGCTCTCTTTCTCTTTCTTTTGCCATACATACCTTTCATTTTCACAAAATGTGATAATATGATATATTTAATTGATTTTGTTACCTTCTTAATTAAAAGTAATCACTTCCATTACATATTTTGTACCATATTGAAAAAAAAAACTTAAAAAAAACCCAAACTCAACCTTAGAACAAAAGAACAAAAGGAAATTCCTGCTCCGTTCACATGTTGAACCAAATAGGCAAAGGGAAAAAGCAAAAGAAGTGGATGTGAATACAACACAGTGTTATCAACTGTGAGACAGATCACAACACATCTGCCTAAGAAGTACACATTTCCATGTACAAAAATTCCTGTGTGCAAAGGACCGTGAATTGACCACAGTCATAAGAACAGACGAGCCAGAAGAATGGAAGGCTATGAAAAGTGGAAGGTTGGACAAATTAGTTTGCTCTCTCCAAACAATAGAAGCCCAGATTGAAAAATCCAGTGGAGCAAAAATAGAAGAACTCAGTATAACACTGGTCTGAGGATAGAGCAAACTGACAAATGAATAAATAGTAGCTCGTCCTTGTAGAAACACTGTGGTAGAGAAGAGAAAACAATCAAACAAAATATTTCAAACAGAAACTTGATACAAATCGCTTTTTAGTCACAGCAAGTTTTTCTTTTTTTTTGTTAATCAAGGAAGAAGGATTCCAGAGCCATAGCCCAGGGGTGCATAGTGTTCCTGCTCTTCTGAAGGATCCATGTTCAGTTTTCGGCAAATGCATAGGAAACCTTTCACCCACCTGTAACTGCCTCTCATGGACGTTGATGCATTCTAAGCTCTCTAGGCACTGCACTTGTATAAATAATTAATAATAATAATAAATATTATTTCTTTTTAAAAAGAGACAAATTGAAACGAAGCATGACAGAAACCAAGAGAGAAGTGAAAATAGAAAGGTAACAAACACAATACAATTAGAAACAAAGAAAGAATCAATGGAAGAAACATAACAAAGCAAACATGGAAAGGAGAGCCAAGGATACAGAATCTTCAAAGCACAAAGCATTATGGTGCATATATCTTTGTTGTGTATTAAAGTATCTCTGGGGTATATGCCCAGAAGTGGAATAGCTGGGTCTTCAGGTAGTACTATATCCAATTTTCTGAGGTATAGCCAGACAGATTTCCAGAGTGGTTGTATTAGCTTGGAACCCCACCAACAGTGGAGAAGTGTTCCTCTTTCTCCGCAGCTTTGCCAGCATCTGCTGTCATCTGAGTTTTGGATCTTGGCCAATTTGACTGGTGTGAGGTAGAATGGATACAAAAATTGTGGTACATATACACAATGGAATACTACTCAGCCACCAGAAACAATGACTTAACCAAATTCTTAAGAAAATGGCTGCATCTAGAGAATATCATCCTGAGTGAGATAACCCAGTCACAAAAGAACAGACATAATATGCAGTCACTGATAGTGGGATGCTAATCCCAGAGGCTTGCACTCCTCCAGAAACAACTCACAGACTGTATGAAGTCCAAGAAATAAAGAAAACAAAACAAAACAAAAAAATATTTACAAAACAAGAAAACTTTAGCTATTTCCATGTTACATTTTGTTTCACATGTACTTTAGCTCATTGTAACTATTTAGTTTTCAAGGCATACAATCAAACCTTGAAAAAAATCAAGTACTGACTAAAAAATATATTCATATAGTTTTTTGTAAAAATTATGTTAAAATCTGAAAAAAAGTACTGACAAAAATGTATAATTTTAAGCAAAAAATGTTTAAAATCTGTACATTTATCTTTGTTTTTTAAAATAAAGTTGTTTAAAAAAAAGCACAAAGCAGTCACAGCAGAATAGGTTATAGTACAATGGTGTAATTCTGAATAAAGACAAAAAGCAACAGTCAACACTTTCAGGATAAGATTCTTTAATTACTTGAAAATATTTCCAAAGAAATTGTAAGTCAAGCATTTAAACAACAGGCAGATTGTATTGCTAGCTACAGTAATACTCACAGAGAAAGAATTTTTAACCTCAGACAGGCAAATTTTATTTTAGGAAAATTCCTAGAAGATATGCATTCCCAACTCTTAAAACAGACCTCAAAAGACAGAAAGTGAATTTCAAGTTCATTCAACTACAGGATTTGAGAGAAGTTCTGGGGCTGCTGGGGTGACACAGGGGTGTGAATAAGACCTTCTTCTCCCTCATCTGGAAGGCTTAGAGACAGAAGCATTTTGGATTTTAGATATCTTCACATTAGGAATATTCATAAACATGAAGAGATGCTTGGAGAATACTAACTAGAGCTTAGCCTAAAATATATGTATAATTTATATTCTTGTTTGTGAGCCTACTCTCTAACAGCTGAGCCATCTCTCCAGCCCTTATGTATGTTTTGTAATAGTCATGTTATACACATATGTTTAGTAATTTCGTGCATGGAAATAGCTTATTTTTTGTTCTCTTTTTCTTTTTTGTTATCATTTTTGTTAGATATTTTGTGTACTTACATTTCAAATGTTATTTCCTTTCTTCTCTCTCCCATCCCCTCTTCCCCTCCCCCTGTATCTGTGAAGATGCTCCCATTCCCACCCACCCACTCCAACCTCATTGCCCTGGCATTCCCCTATACTGGGAAATGAGCATTCACAGGAACAAGGGCTTTTCCTCCTATTAATGCCAGATAATGCCATTCTCTGCTACATACACAGCTGGAGCCATGGGTTTCTCCATGTGTACTCATTCGTTGGTGTTTTAGTTCCTGAGAGTTGTAGGGTGTTTGGTTGGTTGATATTGTTGTTTTTCCTATGGGGTTGCAAATTCTTTCAGTTCCCTTAGTCCTTTCTCTGTCTCCTCCATTGGGATACCTGTGCTCAGTTTGATGGTTAGCTGCAAGCATCCACATCTGTATCAGTAAGGCTCCTGCAGAGCCTCTCAGGAGATATCCAATCTTATTGTTGGATTTTTACTTGTGGCATCGTATCAGGGCTCACAAATCTCAACAAATTACATTAAAGACACTCTAACTGTACAGTAATATAGAGAATCAAAATCAAGTCAATGATGTCTCACCAATTATAAACTTATTATTATTTTATATGTACACATGTTTTGTCCAGAGAAAGTTTCTGCTTCCTTATATCTGGAGATGCAGATAATTGTGAGTGGAGATGTGGATGACTGCGTCTTGAACCTGGGTTCTCTGGAAGAGCAAGTAGTATTCTTAATCACTGAGTATCTAACCAGCTGCATAAATATCTTACTTCTGATAGTCAAAGTACAACAGGAAGAGTTTATAAATCTGTCCTAAAATGATTGAACACAATGTTAGTATAAATAAAAAGCTGTCTTCAGGAGAACGATGCGTTTGAAGGATGCTTGAACAGAATGTATTCTTCAGGTCGAGTATTTCAGCACTGTCTGCTAGGTTTACTTGGCTTATAATATTGTCTAATTTTTAGTTGTCAGACATGGGCCAAATCTGGGACTAATTATTTCTGCCTGTACCTCAGGAAATAGTGACAATAGATCATTGAAACGAGACACTTCGCATATGAACTGCATGTCATTAGGTACCATTTAGATGATGAAAGTGTGACGATTCTGAAAGTAGCACATGAAGCAAAAACCTCAACTTCTAAGTTTAAGAGCCTATGGAAATTTACATGGAAACCCCTTCTATTGCTGGGTTCATGCACAATCATTGTTCAGGCAGATTAGATAGCAAGGAGAATCAGCACATCTCTTTGCTGGTTGCCTTCCTATTGGTACATCTTTATACATTCCAATAGGTACTCTGGATATTTGCTTTCACCTAATTTATCCTCATATTATGGGTTGATAACTTTTTCTCTTCAATAATTTGTGATTTTATCCATAAATCATTTTTTCATCTTTTTCTCCTATTGAAAAAAAATTCTTTTCTCATACAGTATATCCTGATAAGAGTTTTCCTTTCCAGTACTCCTCCAAGGTCCTCCTTATATGCTCTTCCCTTTCTGTCTCTCATTGAAACAGAAATGGTTTCTAAGAGATATCAATCAAACCTGGAAAAATAAAATAAAGTGGACCAGAAATGATCCTGTTGATACTGGACATGGTAACTCTACAGGACTGAAAGAGTTGGAAAGACACACAACTCAAAGACACTTGTTCTCACAATCAGGATGCCAATAAAATATTAAAGCCAATAACTATAATGTATACACAGGGGACTGGTATAAACCTGTACAGACCCTGAGCTTACAGTTTCAGTTTCTGTGGTCTCATGTGCAGCTTGCTTAGTTGATTCAGAGTTTTGCTCTCCTAGTGTCCTTCATCACTCTTGGGTCTTACATTCTTTCTACCACTCCTTCCCTGGAGTTTCCTGAGCTCTGAGGAGAGGGATTTGTTGGAGACAATCATTTAGACTCTCTCTCCACATAATATCTGTCTGGGGGAGTTGTCTCTGCATTCATTCCTACCTGCTGCAGTATGTAGCCTCTCTGATGGTTACTGGATAAGTCACTGATCTCTATGTATGGGAGAATATCATTAGGAATAATTTTACTGATTTTCTTTTAGACTTATATTATTACACTAGGTCTCTGGATTGTCTAGTCTCAGTTATTGGCTACTTAAGTAGTGCCTGCTGCAAATTCCTTCTCATGGACTGGGCCTTAGGTTAAAATTGACATTGGTTGGCTACCCCTGTAAATTCTGTGCCACCATTGCCCTAGCATATTACGCAGACTGGATCAGTTGTAGGCCAGAGTTTATCTGGCTGGGTTGCTGTCCACATTTCTCTAAAGGTAGCCTATGAAATATTTATTTACTTATATTTTATGTGTATGAGTGTTTTCCTGCATGGATTTGTATACCATGTGGATGTTTGGTACTCATAGAGGACAGACAAAGGCATTGAATTCCTTGGAAATGGACAGAGTTGTGAGTCACCATGTGAGTGTTCAGAATCAACCCAGGGTCAGTTGGAAGAGCAGCAAGTGCTGTTCCATCTCTCTAGGTGCCAAATCTTTAATTTTAAATAATGTATCTCATATGGAAATATAGATTTTAGACTGTTTGTAGCACATATATTACATGTTCACAAAATTTGCACTTCTGTTCTTTTCTGGGCAGAAATTCTTTAGATTCAGAAAAACTGTGACTGTAAAACTTTTCACTTACATGAAGTTTAAATTTAAGTTTACTACATTTGAAAAAATTTAAATTTAATATATTCAAGTTATTTTAAGATACTAATAATATACCATAATAAACATTAATAACCATTTTTGTCAAAAATATATATTCCAGAAGAAAAGAGGAGATTCATCAATGTCAGAAGTTCATAAAGCTCTTTACTATCTGGGTCGTAGAAGATATTTTGGTTTAAGTATTTAATCTGTTTCAAACTGTTTTGAATTAAATATATGGGGGAAAGAGCCCCACCTGCAGTCTTGTCACTTAGAGGAGGTAGAGACAGGAGGATCCAGAATTGAAGACCATCCTGAGCATAGAGCAGAGTAGATCAAAGTACAGTATAAATTCACATTTTATAATTCAGATTATAAATACATCAACATTTTAATAGTATTAAAGGTATTTACATATTTACTTATATGTGTATGAGTGTTTGCCTCTTTGTATGTGTGACATACATAGTACCTGGTGTCCCTACCTGGTGACATCAGAAGCCAGAAAAGTGTGTCTGATCTGATGGCACCAGAGTGACTGGAAGTCATGAGCTGCTGTGTGAATTCTGGGAACTGAACCTAGGTCTCTGTAAGAAGATCAAGTGCTCTAACACATGGATCCATCTCTCTAGTCCATTAATAGTATTCTTAAAATTACTATACTATGATAGCTGTGATTACTTAAACATAAGTAATTTCTTAAAATAGGTTCACAATGAATTAGAAATACACAGTTGCATTAAAACCAATTGGTTTGTTTTACATTTTTAATATATTGTATACCACAGTTTTGGGTATATGATGCTTTGGGCATTTGAATAATACTGGTTGACTGGCTAACTATTATTTTTCTTTAAATACTAAAATATGAGGAAGCCTGAAGCACTTATTTTTCTCTGTCTCTCTCTGTCTCTCTCTGTCTCTCTCTGTCCTTGTCTCTGTCTCTCTGTCTCTCTCCCTGTCTGTCTCCATCTCTCTCTCTCTCTCTCTCTCTCTCTCTCTCTCTCTCTCTCTCTCTCTCTCTTTCTCACTTAAATCTAGCTGTAAAAATGAGGCAACCATAAAAAAGCAGAATCCTGTGGTGTCTAAGCCAAATGTGGTACATTAGATAAGGCAAAGTGGGGCCCCTAAATATGTGAAACAAAGGGACACAGAAACTAATTATTGGACTTCAAGGGTCAGCTGTGTGAGCTCTCTTGTTCCACCGACTACTGGATGCCCTGAGGAGGTGCCAGGCTGGCCCTCCTACTAAAGGGAGCTTCAGGGCTGGGCCTATGGGATGGAAGGGAACATTGTGACTGTGTTTTTCATAACTTACATTTTAATATGGTTGCGTTTAAGCCAATAAACCCTCAGCTGACCATTAAAAAAAAAGAAACTAATTGACAATAAAGATTTTATCTCTGAACAAAATCAAGAACTAATCTGGGAAAAAGCTCCATTTCAGGAGGGGCTACCCATCAGTGCTGACTGCTATGGGAATCTGAGTCAGAGGTAACACATTCTCAGGTAGACTGCTGTAACTGCACACCAAAGCAGAACTCTGTCAGCTTATATGTGGCATGCCCACAAAAGGTAGGTGTGTGAAACTTCAGGTTGATTATGCTAGAAGTGATGTGCTTTTGCTGGTATGAATGTAGGTGTTCCTCTAGGTACTGACATTAGCAGAGAGTGCTTGGGCTTCATCCAGACTTTTCCAGTTGTGAGGATGCAGCTGAGGTTCCCAGCGTTCTTTAGAGCTGGATGGACTCATTGAACACCAAACTTATGAAATGTTGTCATGCAAAAAAATTTCAATATCTGTCTTTACTTGGATGAGAAAAGTTAATCTGTACATAATGAATTAGTCTGTTTCTGTTGTATGTAAGCATTAGCTGAGGTTGGGAATACAAGGCTACTTTAAAAAGAAACAGCATATGTATATATATGAAATGTCTATAATCTCTTTTAATTGGTTATTTTTACTTACATTTTTATTGAATATTCTCTGCATTTACATTTTAAATGTTATCCCTTTCCCCCAAACATATCCCCCCTCCCATTGCCTCCATGAAGGTGCTCCCTCTCCCAACCATCTTATCCCTATAATCTCTTAAAGAGATAAGAATGGCATTTTGACTGTTGTAAGGTGGAATCTCAGGGTCATTTTGACTTGCATTTCTCTGAGGACTAAGGATGTTGAACGTTTCTTTAGGTGATTCTTAGACATTCAATATTTCTCAGTTGAGAATTCATTGTTTAGATCTGTACCCTATATTTAATAGGGTTATGTTGTTCTCTGGCATCTAACTTCTTGAGTTCTTTTTATATATTGAGTATTAGTTCTCCATCAGATATAAGATTGGTAAAGATCTTTTTCAAATCTGTTGGATGCCGTTTAGTCCTGTTGACCAACAGTGTCCTTTGCCTTACAGAAGGTTTGTAATTTTATGAGGTCCTGTTTGTTGATTGTTGATCTTAGAGCATAAGCCATTATTCCAGGGCAGTGAGAAGGGAGTCAGTGGGTGGCTGGAGGAGCACCCTCATAGAAGCAGGGGGAGGGGATAGGATAGGGGGCTTGCATGTGGGAAACCAGAAAGGAGATACCATTTGAAATGCAAGTAAATAAAATATCAAATAAATAAATAAATAAAAAGAATGGCTTCCTGTGCGAATCGGGGGGTGGGGGGTGGAGATGTACAGCCACAGCAGTGGCTGAACCCAGACTGAACACTGCTTTAGCTATTGAGTCTGTAGGAGGAAAGAGATTGACAGCTTTCCACCAAGAAGCTCCAGGGTTCACAAGCCTGGTTGGAGGTGTTAGAAATGATGTGTTAACAGTTGACAGCAATTCTATTTTGTCAGGAAAACTTATTTTGTCAGGGACCTACTTTTAAAATCGAACTACATTGAGGGCCAGAGAACAAGGAACAACTGAAAGTCAAGGAACCTAAATTTGTCAGGTCACAGCCCAGGATTAGAGGCAGATTTGGGAAGCAGTTGAGGAGAGCAAGGATGCCAAAATGGTCCTCCTTCACAGACAAAGAACAAAGAGTTCATGAATTTATATGGCGGCTCATAAAATGAAAGGGAGGTAAAACAGTTCTGAACAAAAGGAATTCAGTAAGAGGTATCACCATGACAGATTTCAACTTAGATTACAGAGATATATTAATAAAAACAGTATGGTACTGGCAATTAAAATACCATATAGAAGGTTCAGGCATGCATTTACTCAATTACTGTTTGATTATTTTTTTTTAGCTAAACAATAAAAAACACGCATTGATAGAATGATGCTAGAAAAGAATGGATTTTTGCATGCAAAAAATAAAATTAGATCTTTATCTTTCATCCTGGACAAAAGTCAAACCTTATATATCAAGGACCTCAACATATGGTCTGATACCTTGAAATTACTAAAAGAAAAAGCAGGTAGTTATCCCAATTTCTGTTTTGTTACTGTGAAGGCAGAGGGTGAAAGGAAGCAATCTGAACACAAGAGAGCTGCAACACACATGAACTCTTAGCAGTTGTAACAATGTGAACAAGCCTGTGCAAACAAAGGTGGACCAAATTATATCATGGAAAGGAGACTTTAACTCACAATTCCATCCCTAGCTATATTGTGGTTATGAATTCTTAGCTGCTAAGAAAGAAAGTGTCCATATTCTCTAAGAATGGGTCACCATTAAGTGGACCAGTCTCTAGTGGAAAACCAGGCATCCAAGAATATTTTCGACAATGCAAATTGGTCTTAAAATGTTTATGTAACAGTTAGGTTCATAGAGAAGAGTGTAAAGTTTGTGGGTACAGGCTATCAAAACACACTAAACAAAACTTGGGACTCTCAACTATGCTGATGAAGATTTGTTGAGAGGCACATAAACTGCTAAGAGAAAAGCAATGATATAGCCATCGAATAAGTCAGTTTGATTGTTCCTCAAAAACCTAAAAGTAGAAACATCATATGGACTGGGCTATCACATATCTTGTATACTGGAAGGACGCTAACTTACACAGAGATGCCTGCATACTCATGTTTATTGTTGAGCTATTTATAATAGCTAGGAAATGGAAATATCTTGTATGCCTATCAACAGATGAATTGGTAAAGAAAATGTAGATGTGGAGGGAGAAATGGTACAACTATATTATAATCTTTCAAATAGAAATAATTAAATTTCAGGGTTGGAGGGAGAATTTTAAGGGAGGAAAAAAAGGAAATGATGTAATTATTTTATAATTTTCAAAAAAGAAAAGTAATAAAAAATGTGGTTCATAGCCATGGCTGCATTTCTTTTTCACATAGACATGGAAATCATGGGCTGGAGAAATGGCTCAGACCACTGACTGCTCTTCCAGAGGTCCTGAGTTCAATTCCCAGCAACTACATGGTCACTTAAAACCAGCTGTAATGGGGTCCAATTTCTTCTTCTGGTGTTTCTGAAAACAGCTGCAGTATACGTACATATATAAAATAAATAAATCTTCAAAAGAAAACAGAAATTGAAATCATGATATGTCAAATGACACTGATGAATCTGGAGAACATGTCTTAATAAAAATAAACAAATTAGAAAGACACATATTGCACATTTTCTCTAGTAGGTGGAATCTAGATTTGTGTGTGTGTGTGTGTGTGTATGTGTCACTGTGTCCTGAAAGTAGACAAAGATGAATGAAAGGAGAGCAAGAGATTTACTGGGCGACTGAAGGGGGAGAAAGAGAAGGTAATGGAATAAATGTGGTCTGAAACAGAAGTGTGGCTATTTGGGTGAAGAAGGAGACCAGGAAAAGGGACTCAAGCGGAATGACGAAGGATAGGGGAGGGCTATCAGTAACAACAAACATAATAAGTATATGTGAGAGTGTCATAATGGAGCTTATTTTTTATACAAAATGTTAAAGAAATACAAAATTAGAAATGACAAAGGTTTTCTAATTTTATTCACCTGAAATCCTTATATTTCTAAGAAAAGCAGTGTTTGTTTGTTTGTTTGTTTTACTTAATGTTAGTAATGTGGGCCCCTTAGTGACTTTTATTGTTATTGTCTATTCTCTCCTCTCTCTCTCTCTCTCTCTCTCTCTCTCTCTCTCTCTCTCTCTCTCTCTCTCTCCCCCCCCCCCTCTCTCTCTCTCTCTCTCTCTCTCTCTCTCTCTCTCTCTGTTTTTAGATATAAATCTTTTATTATATAAAAGTACACTGTAGCTGTCTTCAAACACACCAAAAGAGAGCATCAGATCTCATTACAGATAGCTGTGAACCACCATGTGGTTGCTGGGATTTGAACTCAGGACCACTGGAAGAGCAGCCAGTGGTGTTCTTAAACTTTGAGCCATCTCTTCAGCCCCAAAAGTACAAGCTTGCCTATTCTCAATATGCACTCCCTTTTTCTCCTGTTAAGGACCTCTCCAAAGGAGGAATGTATCATATGGAAGTTACTCAGTTAATTCTAGAAGAATTTAAATGCTAACACAATTTTATCATTTGGGATTCAGTTTCTCTGTAGGTCCATTTGCTCACTGGTACATCAGATGATTTGCTAATTATAAAACTGAGCTCTTGGTCCAATGAAGTAGAAGTTTTACAATTTCATTTATACTGTAACAGCACTTTCTCTCCTAATTTGCAAGGCCAGAAATCTTATTTATCACTGTTTGAAGGTAAATACTTCAGAACTATTGATAAGTGGAAATGATTCTTACAAGTCTCTGGTATAAATTATGGTGTAACCACGATCTATCAATGAATAAAATACCTCAGCATCAAGCAGATAGTTCCATTAACACCCAGTCATCGACATACATGAGAGATCACTTTATGCCTGGAGATATTTTTTTCATCACAGAGTGAGCAATTCCTGAAGCAATAGGAGCTATAGCAGCTGCGGATTCAGTATGTGCCAATCGGCAGTTGTTTGGGTACTGTGCAAATTATTAGCACTTGTTCTATAGTTAGAAGCCAATTTTGCAAAAACCTAGGAAGTAATTTTATACCAACATGGATTTTAAAGCTGGAGTGATTCTGGGAAAGCACACTGGGCCAACATTTACATCAAACTGACACTTCAAATAAAGATTATGCTGGAGAGACTAGGTGTCACTTACATCTTAGAAACTCTGACCAGGCTTTGACTCTGGAAGATAAAAGGAAGCTATCTTTCCTCACACAGCTGGTATATGAGCATAATAAGCAAAGTCTCAAGGAGCTAATTCTTCATGTAAGAAGTGAGCAATATGCACCCTGTGTACATTTTTAAGACTGTAGAAGTTTAACGTAAAAAACAACAACAACCAAATAAAAAACAAACAAACAAACAAAAAAAACAGTCTGCTGTATTCTTGTTTCTTGTAAATGACTATGATTATTTCCCCAAAGTTCGAATCATTGAGGGGGTTCATTTCTAACCTGTTTATTTCCAAGCAGCCTTTAATTATATTGTTCCTTACATTTCTTTCCTCTCTTGTGTTTATTTATTCTAGAATGGCCTAGAACTGAAGACTTTCCTTCTGACCCTCTTATGACTATATACTGAGTGCCTTCTTGAATCACAAGCATGTGTTACCATACTCAGCTATTAGTATTTCCTTTAAAACATGTGCTTGGCCATGACCCCTGGTTGCACTTGACAGTTATGCTATATTTTAACCATTCCTATGCACTAGTAACCTGCTCTTTTATTCTTATTTACAAAATGTGGTAAATGCACCTTCCAAATGTGATAAATGTTTAAAAGCTAGTTTTTCCCTAAAAGAAAAATAAATCACTGATTGATGGATTATCTTAAGTTTAAATTCTTGAAATTCATTCTGGAACTAGTTAGCAGAAGATCATCAAAATTATGTATGGATTTTATTCTTTGTCAAATTAGTGTAGATTAATGTAGATTAATACAGTGTGTGGATGGAAAGTTCTTTAAATTTCTGACCTTGACACACACCAAAGGGAATTTCTTCTTCTATCTTTATTACTGTCCTTCTCTATGAAAAATCATGTGATCACATGTGATTAAGATGATGAACATTCATCTAGCTATTTAAGAGTAAACTAAACTTTGTTTGAAATGAACTGGAGGTACTGATGGCTCAAACAGGCAAGCATCTGGGAACTAATGACAGAAATCAGCTCTTTCCAGGTCCAAAATCAAGTCCCGAGACAATGTTGGTGTCACAGTTAATCTAGGGGAAGCCTCTTGATATTCAACACACTTTTCCCTGCTAAGAATTGAATGGAAAATGACCCCACAGGATTCAGGTTTGAGCAAGTGGTGGTGCTACTGGGAAATGATAGAATCTTTGGAACTTTTGGAAGTGAGGCCAGGCTCTGGGTCTGGATTGCACTTTGCTTCTTAACTGTAAGACATGGGAGCTTTCCTCTCATGCTCCTCTTCTGTGAGGAGTGTGTTCAGCTGCCATGTCTTCCTCATCGAGAGAAGTTAAGACCCTAGAATCTGTGAGCCAAAATAAACTCCACATTGCTTCTGGCACTTTCTTGGCTACAATGACCTGTATTCTTGATGGAGATCAGGTAATCCTTTCCATTTCTTCTTATTCAACAGCACTTTCATGAGACACTCCTGAAATGACCTTTCTATGTTTTAAAAATTCCAACAGAGTGATTATCTACAGATACATTTCTTATTTAGAGAATACATTTATTATGTATAGCATCATAAATAAGAATATCCTTCATAGGCTCAGGTATCTGAACACTTGGGCCCGAGTTGGTGGTATTATTTGGAAAGATGGTTTTATGAGGTACAGCCTTCCTAGAGGACAGGTCACCATGGGCAGGCTCCGAGAGTATAAACATCCCACCTATTCCATCTTGATCTCCCTGCTTTGTGCTTGAAGTCCATGTGAGCATCTGGTTTTCTGTTCCTTTAGTCATGTTTTTGCTCACAAGCATGGATTCTTTTCTCTAGGACTGTAAACCCAAATAAATGTTTCCTTTTGTAAGTTTCCATAGCATTTTATCCAGACAGAACAAATGGGGTTTGTAACAGTTTATAACCTAGTTCAGGAATCTACTGTCCCCTTTTTCTTCATGCCATCTCTTTTAATGTATAGGCCTGCCCTTAAATCTGCTTTTACGTTCTTTATTTATCAAATTCTTCATTTGATAAACATTTACTCAATTAATGATTCATTGATTCTGTGCATATTTAGTGATTTCCTGTGAAACTTCTAGGGCCTCCAAATATCTCTGTAATTTTAGATAAAGGTTACTTTCCTATCAATATATGGTATGCAGATCCAGAATAAACACGGGTAAATTGGGAAGCAGCATCTACACAGTTGTGTTGGATGATGATCTCTCTTAATGTCACATATACAGAGGATGTGTGGAGCATCTTGAATTGTGAATAAATGAGAAACACATCATGTACTCCTCAGCCTCTGCTTGTTTTCTGGCTCTCCTAGTTCTCACAGGAGTACATTCTCCTGAACTTGTCAGCTTATGCTTCCATATACTCCAGACCTCCTGCTGTGAAGCCCTGACATTTGTTCCCCACCCAGTTCTGTTGAAATTATCATACTGGGATTAGGTAAACCGAGTATTTTTAGAGCATTTAAATCCCATTTTCACTTTAGTTTCTGTGCAAACACTAACGCCGGAAGAAAAGTCCCTTTAGACATTTCCAAACGTAAATATAACAGATTCTTGGTTTAGAATTTTCAGGTTGCAAGTTATACAAATCAAAGTTCTTGCAATATGTCCCCAACATCAGCGTTTGAATCATAGGTCATGTCAGGTTTATGGTATGGAAGTTAGACTAAAGCTCTGCATTTTGTCTTTCATGTTTAATGCATGACTCATGACCAGAAGCTGTTGCATTAAAATAAACTATTAAAAGACCTTAAAGAGCTCACAAATAAACTATCCCAAAGCATTAGAGGTGGCTCAGTGATTAACAGCATGTGCTGTTCTTGTAGAGATCCCAAACTCTGTAGACAGCACCATGTTGGGTAGCTTACACTGGTCTCTTACTCCATCTCCCTGGGATCATATGCCTTGCTCTGGAGTCTGTGAGCACTACCCATACAAGTGCAGCTTACCACTACAAACACATTAAAAAAGATCTATTAGCTAAACTAGCTATTCCTTGTAGAATACAATGTGTATGTGCCCCAGACTGCATTATAATATTGAGAATCATTGTGAAACACCAGAATTGGTAAATGTGTGGCAATTGCTGTTCTTGAAAACAACCCATGAATAAATAATTAATTTAGATTATAAACTAAAACCTGGTTACAGTTCTGTAACTTTCCAGCATAAGGTAAACAATACATTTTCTACTTTCCTGTAGTCTTCGGCCACAGACTGAGGGCACATGCCCAGATCCAGGCATTTTCCAACTCTGATGCAGATGTTTTAGTGGATACTCCAACAGTGGGCTCAACTAATGTTCACCAGATTCTCTTTTAAGCATTGACATGTGTGGCTCACTGAAGCAACGTTTTTAGCCAGGGAATAAAATCATAAAAAAGCTGAAATCAGAGCATTCTTCCCTATTTTACAAGGTCTTCATGGAATTATTCAGGCCTAAAATTTCTGTTTTTCCAATGTTAACATGAGCAAGGTCTATTTTTTTATTCATTCAAAAGCTTATGAAAGACTATTGCCTCATGCTTGCTCCTTAGCTGTCTCCTACTGTTTCCTGTGTAAATGCGAGGAAGGACCTCCTCCAATATGGCTTCAGAGGATGCTTCCGCTCATCACTGTCATAGGAGCATTTTGATTGGGTCCACAGGCTGATCATGTGAATCCAATGTTTCTCCTGACAAAGGTAAAATAGGTTGCCAGCTATGAGCTATAAACAATACTGGAGGGTATTGAAAAGTGACTTCAGCCTAGAGAGCAGCCTGCCAGGCACATGAATGCATATCTAGGGTACTATAAAAAGTGGGAAACTGCAAAAGAAAGTCACCTGTTTTTGTTTTTGTTTTTTAGGTATATTTTGCAAATATGACTTATTCAGTTAGGAGCTTCTCTGTGACAATGGTACAACCGACTCTAGAGCTTCAGCTTTCTGAACAGTAGCTGTAGAAGTCCTGAGCATCTCTCCATGTTGATGTTAAAGTTGGCTCTGAAAATGCAATCCCTCTCTATTTTCTCTTAACTCTTTCCTTTCTTAACCAAAGTAGAATTGTGCTTTATAAACGTAACCTGATCTCATGGATATGTTGCTAAAAGTTTGTTTTTTATTGATATCTGAGATGTATATCCTTAACTTTGACAGAACGCCATTGTACCTAGTCAGTCTGAGCCACGCTGAGAACTGGATGGAATTCAGATGATTATAGGAAAAATGTGTGACACTGTCCACACTGCTGTGACTAGCACAATGAGCCCAGGGAACTTGTTCATCAATACCTGGTCCTTGAAAGGTGGTGTTCTTCAGGAAGTACCAAGAAGAATATGCCTGGAGAACAAAGACTGCTCTGGTTTCAAGAAGTCTGAAATTTCCTTTACGGACTCTTTTTACTCCCTGCCTTCAGCCTCATCCTGCCAGTTCTAATGTTCTGTCATCCATACAGTCACACTTTATTCTATATCACTGTCCCTTATTTATGTTTTATAACTTGATATGCTCTTTTATACCCTCCTCAGAATCTATCTACACTTGGAGACTTGGTCTTGCGAATCTTTAATTATATTTTCTGTCTAAAAGACACTTTGTTCTGGTTCTCCATTAGCTACATCAGTTGTTTCTGTTATTCTTATATTTAATATTATTTATTATTGCATCACTTACTGAGGGTTAATGAAGGGTTACTCCTCTTCACCCATTCAATGGAAATTCCTTCAGGATGATGCACATTTTCATTCATTTCCTGTCTCCTCTCACTAAGTGCTAAAGATCCCGGACCCATGGCTCTATTCCTGATCCTCATTCTCTCCTGCATGGTCTTATTTCAATGCGTGTGGCCCTCAGTCCTGTGGTAGTGGTGGTTGAGACATGAAACCACTTCCTGACCTCAGAAGCTTAGGAGTAGCACTTTTCTTTAACACTTACACCATCATCACAGAGATTACGAAGATATTTTCCCCCAAAATTAGGGTGGTTAGCTTTTATTTGACTTACAATTTTCTAATGTCAGCACTATCAAGGCAGAGATTACTTCAAAAATCTTAGTAAAGCCAGAATATTCAGTCCCCTATGTCTGAGTTAGGTTCCCTAATGGCAGGGAGTTGTATGCTTCAGCTTTTGTTCTCTGTAAAGCATCCTGACACGGGGGTGGAGGAAATGCTCAGTAAATGTTTCTGCAATAAAAGGACTAACTAGAAAATAATGAGCAACAACAAACAGACATGACTCAAGCAATGCTTGCATGATGCAGATTACGGGGGTGGCTTTCCCAGCAGCCCTCCTCCGTACATCTGGAACTAAGGGAAACATTCACCTAGAAGCAAACATTTCAGTGTTAATGATTGGATAGGTATGATTCCCAGGAAAGGGAGAACACTGGTGCTGAGTAAGCTGAATATTTGTATCTGCTGCATCCTCAGAGGAAAGTTAAGGGAACAACCAGAATATTCTTGGGACACAGCCTCGTCCTGTCTCTGGCTTGGCTGTTACTCGTTTCTTGCCTTGTAATTGATTTCATTTATTTTATTTTATTTTTTTAGATTTGTGGTAATATAATTTCAACAGACACTTTCCTATTCCACAGTGGTTCCTATAAACTATAAAATTCTCTATTTCCTTGTTGATGTTTTTAGCTCTCTAGTGTGAGGTAACAGATTCAATGCCATAGTGTGTTCTGTGAGAAGCTGAGGCTGTTTTATTATGAAGTGCGCACGGACCTGCACAATGGCTATTTCATTTCAACCACTTGCCAGATAACTAAATATTAGCTGATGCCTATCCTGAGAAAAGAAATATTCTTAGCTAAATCCATTCCTGAAAACTAGTGTTACCAGCTCCTAGTCCAGGTTGGGTTGGCAATCAGGGCTGTGTGGAACAGATGAGGTGGGAAGTTGATGCCAGAAATTTGATGTGTATGTGAGAGATGTCAAAAGTCACACAAGAGAAACAAGTCTCAGATTAGAGAATTATTCATCTTATAGAGAATGGGCCTGAATGGATGGGCAGAGTGAGGATGTAGGCATTTGGGGATAGAAGGGAAATGAAGGGAGTAACTATGCTCAGGTCAGATGGATGGCAGTAGATCCTGAAGGAAACTCTGACAGGCTGAAAGATAGAGTGTATAACCACCTGCTTTTCCATGATCAAGAAACCCTAGCATGTGTTACTACTACACACTCCTGTTTCTGAGAGACAGCTGCACATCAGACAGCCTGGTGAAATGCAGAAGGCATGGAGGATCTTCTACATGTTCTGACTTTACTAAGCTTTAGTATATATCACCCATCAGTGTGGGCAAGAGTCATCTTCAACTGGCTCAGATTTTACAATCATGACATTCCTGATTTATATCTAAATTTTTTATTTATGGGAATGAATTATTAGCTAGAAGAAAAGCTAGAGTGACACTAAAATTTAAAGGAGGATTTCTTTTGCTTTTGCTTTTTAATTCTAAGAGGGGAAAACTTTACAGAAAACTCTATGGGGTATCCAGAGAGAAAGACATTGGACTACTTGAGTTTGGTTGAGACAGTGTTTTGTTTGTTTGTTTGTTTGTTTTTTACCTACTATAGACTCACATAATTAGGTAAGGGAGCTCAAGGGTATCACTTGTCAATAACTAGAAGCTGACCTGCACTATTTCCAGGAGCAGAGCCTCCACACTGGATCTCCACCAACTCAGCACATACCCCACTTGCAGCTCAACTCTCCAGCTGTTCTGACATATCCAGCCTCACTGGTAAGACACCGATTTCTTCCCCAATACCTTGCATAAAAGAGACCCTCAGGACTCCTAGACACAGATACACTGCACAGTCAGAGTTCCATGCTCCTTCAGGTTTGCAACTGTGTCAGGAGCAGAGCATCTCATCTGGATCCCCACCCATTCAGACCACACCTCAGTTGAAGCTCAAATCCCAAGGTGTTCTGACACATCCAGGATCACAAGTGAGACCCAAATCCCATGGTGTAACAATGAACCTGGGAACTGTGGGACACAGATATCCTGCCTATTCATGCTTTTCCCAATGTTTACCTGTGCCAAGAGCAAAGCCTATGTTGTGAATTTGCACCCATTCAGCCCACACTGCAGTTGCAGCTCAATCCACTAGGGGTTCTAACACATCCAAGATCACAGGCTCACAGGTTCATAGGAGGGAGAGGATCCAGTCAGAGGCAGCAAGGTCAGATAATACCAGAGATAACCAGATGGTAAGGAGCAAGCTCAAGAATATAAGCAGTAGAAACCAATACTTCTTGGGAACTTCAGAACTCAGTTCTCCCACCACAGAAATCCCTGGATACCCCAACACACCTTTAAAACAAGATTCAGATAGAAATTCTCATCTCATGAAGATGATAGATGTCTTTAAGAAGGAAATAAATAACCCTTTTAAAGAAGTGCAGAAGAGAAAGGTTTAAAAACTGGTGAGTAGGAGATCTAGGTGCCAGGGAGCAGAGAGATCTCTGTGGAGTGCGCACGGAAAGTGCACCCCCCTCCCTGCCCTGCCTGATCCAGTAGGAATGAATAGACAGGCTTAATCCGGAACTCTTTAGAAGACTGCCTCTGTATTCTGCATTCTCTAGACCTCTTCAAGACCGATCACGGAGAGATTCTACTCCTTCTTACATCAGTTTTCTCCGACGCTGTTTCCCCTCTCTCCTTCTGCATTTAAGGGATGTTTGTGTTTCGGCAGTTGTCACCTAAATTGGTGTTTCAGTGGCACCAGACCGATAACAGCTCTAGGCTAATAGAGAATGAGAATGTGGAGAATGTGGGCTCTTCTCAGTTGTTCTGGCACACATTCCAATGCCCAGATGTCATAACTCAGTCTTCACTCTGAACTCTTGTTTGTATTGCTAATGCTTTTATGGGTCCTGCATGACTGGTGTCTGGCGTATTCTAACTGATTATGGCTCTGGCATCAGAAACTTTCTTCTCTTTGCTGTTCAGAGACCATCAAGCTTAGAATAGCTCATAGTTCTGATTGGAGACTCATATTCAATATCCCATCACTGTAGGAGTCAGGGTCAGTGGCTTTTCCTTACAGATTCTGTACAGCCAGAGGATACTCAATTGGGAGTTTTTTATTTCTGTGTAGTGTGAGGCTAGAATGCAGTAAAAGTGGTTCGAGAGGAGGGGAGAGGATAAGAGAAGGGTGACAAACAGTATTTGTAAATGACTATCACTTTTAAGTTCATGGACAAGTTACTTGGACTCACCGTTTCAGAGGACTTAAATCGTTATCAGTTGTATTTGTTGCTTTTTGGCATGAGATGAGATAGAATTCCCAGAGGAAAGTATGTGGAGAATGAGTTGTTGGTGGGAGAGATATTTCTAAACCATCTCCAGCTGCTAACTTGTGCCCTGTGTATTTGTGCTGCATTTCTGCTGTCAAGATAACAGACTTGGCTGTGACACCACCATTACATATTGTTGTTATATCGGTTCTGCTGAGAGGTAAACAGATAATGTACTGGTCTTTAAGTCAGTTGGTTATTGAACTTTATGCGATTTGAGTACTTAATTTTTTTCTTGCCATGAATACATCTTTGGTCTTCTATATCCACCTACTCATTGTGTGTGTATTCAACTACTTAAGGCTGAAAATATATAATAAAGTTTTTATGTCTTGAAATTTACATAGTATATTTCTCAGAATTATACACTATATGGTAGATCCGAATTGTATTGGTTATTACAAAGATCTGTGGGTTCTGTGAAAATATTATTTCATTTTATTTTGAGGCTTGAACATTTATAAATTTTTTGTCCCAAGTATCCTAAAACCCAAGTGTTTTTTTTTTTTTTTTTTTTTTTTTTTTTTCACCCTGAAAGACAATGGTTACAGTCTCTTAGGTACTGATGGAGAAAGTAGCTGAATTTTGGGTGGGCCTGGTCCATTATTCTAAATGTAACACACTCTAATGGCGGAAGCTAAATTACTGAATCAACAAAGCAGGTAAGATGCACTCATTTCTGTGTGTACATGCATTTTTGGATGAATCGATATTCAATAAGATATATATTGATAGTAGTGAAGGTGATGAAGTGATAGAGGGCAAAATGAGAAACCAGACTCAAGACATGTATGTTGGAAGACGTGATAATTGAGAAAAGGGCAGAGAGATCCTGTTTTCCAATAAGGAGGCACAGCACTATTCATACAGTGAGTGCAGGGCACAAGAGGAACTAGCCCTGCTGAGATGAGAATTTGTGAGCCACAAAATTTGACTCCTTGTGGTTTTCATTCCTTTTTTTAAAACAATACTGCACAATGCTACACAGCAACAACATTGTTTTGAGTATAGAAAGATGTAATCTCTTTTGTCATTTGCTCCTTCCCTGAGCTTAGAATAGTTTCTGCATCCAGAGAGCCTTGGTAAATACTTGTTGGATCAAAGAATTCACATTGATTTTTTTTTTGTGTGTGTGTTGATTCAACAGGGGCATTGTTGGAAATACTTTCAAATGTATTTCCATATATTTCCATATTCTTTATCTTTATTTTGCCTTGGAGGCCTCACTTCCATCCAAGCAGTGAGTTTTAGAGGTTTAGAGAAACAAGACACACCTGCTAAATCAATAAATTCTTTTCTCCAGTTTGACTGTCAAGATAGATTTCTTTGGTCTAAATCTATATTGAGATAATAAGGATTGTAAATCAGGCTTTGCAAGGACAAACTGGATCTTCAGTAAATTTGAGAGAGAGAGACAGACAGACAGACAGAGACAGAGAGACAGAGACAGAGAGACTGGGGGGGACAGAGAAACAGAGAGACAAAGACAGAGAAACAGAGAAGCAGAAAGGGAATATTTTATGTTATTTTTGAGCATGTTAAAAACCAAACAGTATCATAGGCTTTGCTGAAGATGCATAAACCAAGAGCTCTATCCTCTTTAATACCTCAAACATGGGAGATTTATATCATATTTTTTTTCTAGAAACACAGAGGTAATGATAAAAATGTATTTTATCCATTCTGCTCTAGATATGGGAGTGGATAAGTAAGAGGAACAAAGGTAGAAAAGGAGACATCACATTTTGAACAAAAAATCTTCCCAATCTGATCCCTCCAGGCTTGTGTGATGGTAAGGTGGGAGGAGACACAGATGCTCCAGAAAGTATATTTTGTCTTTTGGAACCTGTGTGTTGAAAGAAAGTCAAGTTTTTAAAAAACACTGACAGACATAACAAAAGATGAGAGCATCAGGACTTTTACTGTGTTGGTGCACAGTTGAAATACCATAGAGCAATCCTCCTTAGAACAGTGTACATCAGTCTCCTTAAGTGATATTCAAACCTTTATTACAAATATTTACTGGCGGTGTCTCAGGACTGAGGACTTGTATGTCTAGAGATCATATTGAAGCTGTAACTAGTAGCAACTTTGGAAGCAGGCATCAGATGGAATCTGTTGTACCATTTCAGGAACCTACTTTTTCTTTGGTGTCATGCAAAAAGGGTCTGGACATCCCTGTACATACACTTGAATCCCCAAGTACAGCATACCATCAAAGCTTGGGATCAGAATGAAGAAGGATGATTCTGCGTGCAGTGGGTGTGATAAGGAATGCTGAGGCAGAAAGAATCAACACTGAAGAACAGAAATATAATTGATGCATTTTAACTAATGAATCTAAGACTCAGGCAAGAGAGATGTTATTCTGTAAACACGTCAAGGTTTCTAAATTGCTACTAAAATTTATTTTATTTCTTTAAAAACCAATTTAGTGGATGTGAAAAACAGGTTACAATTGAAATTTGAAAACTGTTTTTCATCTGAATGTACACTGAGTACAACATATGTTAATATTATATCTTATTAACCATCTGTGTTTACCCCCAAACTGCATGCTCTTTGAGAAAAGGAACATTATCTGTCTTGTTTATTTGAATAGGTATACAACAGGTCTACAAATTCAAAGGGAAAGAGGGAAAAACATAAATAGAATTAGTCAGAAATGATACAGAAATATAATAGGACTCATCAATTAAATTATTTCCCAGCATTGCCAGAAAGGTTTCTGTTACTTTAACTGTAAAGGTCAGAATGCAGTATGCTTGAAATGGAGAGAAGCTACCCTGAGAAAAGCACTATAAGTAGCTAAAACTTTTACTATGAGAGGGTTTAAGAGGCCATGTTTTCTTCATTCACTTTGTGCTTTCACTAAGTTCACTTTTTTGGTGTTGAAAGTCCTTGATGAAACATGCTATGCCATTCATTGCACAAAAACACAGGTCTTTGGGGTCCTGCTTTAAGGAATGTAGTTCTAAGCTGTAATGGCAAGATCGCTGTGAGGTGGAGTTAGAACTTAAAGGCTATACCAAGCCATGACTACATGATTTATGCTATGGTTAGAGAAGGTAAATAAGATATTCAAACTCTCTCAGTATAATTAGCTCCTCCAGCATCAAGGACCAGGATGTGAGAGACTGACTGCCATGAATAATCAAAGGAAGACCACCCTGTTAAATCACCTTTCTTTACTTTAATTTTGAAATGTTATTTTAATTTTAATATTTTGAGAATTCCACGTGAATACACTATGTATCACACCATTTATATTTCTTTCCCCCTTCCACTTATTTATATTTGCATCTGAATCTACGTCTATTTTTGTAGTTCCTAACTTAAGTGCTTAGGGTAGACCACTTGGAATTGAACAACATGTCAAGATGTTTGACATTGGAGAAAATGTTCTCCCCCACTCTTTCTCTCTCCCCGTCCCTCTCTCCCTCCATCTCTCCCTCCCTCCCTCCCTCCCTCTCTCCCCTCTCTTTCTTTCTCTCTTAGCCTTCAATCACAGCTCATACTTCTTTATCTAAGGTTAGATCCTTGCAAATTTTCTTTTTATTCATGTTGGCACATCATCTGTGTTATGCAGCTATTCTTTAGGTAAAATCATTACCAAAAAAATCATGAATTCAGTATCTTATGTCTAGAAAATACCATTTTAAGAACATGTTCTTGTCCTCTGGCTCTTAAAATATTTTCACTCTATTCTGCAAAGTTACCAAGCCTACAACCCAAATGTCCCACAAAAGAAAAATGGATACAGAAAATGTGGTTCACTGACACAATGGAATACTACTCAGCTATTAAGAAAATGAACATCATGAGTTTTGCAAGTGAATGGAGGGGACTAGAAAATACCATCTTGAGTGTGGTAACCCACACTCAAAAAGACTAATAAGTGGATGTTAGCAAAAAAGTACAAAATACTTAGGACACAATCCCCAGAACTCATGAAGGTTAACAAGCTGAAGACCCCAGGTGAGGATGCCTCAATCCTACTTGTAAGGGAGGAAAAAGCAATCACAGAGGAATGGAGGGAGGGACTTGGGTGGGAAATTGGACAGGGAGGGGAAGGTCATGTCAGTGACCACTCCCCCCAAAAGTCTCAGCCTCAAGAAAGTGGCAAAGCCTTTTACAAGTGAGGATCAAAGAGATGACAAAACCTTCTTTGAGTCTGAGTTGAAATGTTGGTAGTGTATGCAGAAAATGTCCACCCCAGTCTAGTTTTCTGGCCACAGACATGGCCTGAAAATTGTGCCAATTAGATTTTCCTGGTTCCTTGAGTCATATGTATACAATAAATTCCTTGTATACATGTAATTCCTTGTTCAGCTACATGTAATAACCCCACTTCTCTGTTCCACTGTACTTAATATGCTGAGTTTCCAGGATGTTATGACTTCTTCATCAGAGAGCCCTGTCTACCTGATCCTAATTTTTCTGTGTCCATGTGTCAATCTTTTCTTCACTCCCTTGATACCTCAATTAGGTCAGTCCCTACAGCCATGCAGGACATGTGAAGATTTTATTGATATGATAAAGGAGACGAACCAATGTAGAAGTGAGTGTAGTTATAAATATAAACACAAAACATTGTCAGAGATGTAGTTGTAGTTATGTATAGAGTATAAGCAGATACACACACACAAACACACACACACACATATCTATTAGTATACTATAGAATTAGATGATAAAGTAAATATGAAACTGGCAAAGGTGTAAGTATAGATGATATCAGATTAATGTAGATATACATAGAAATATAGGCATGTTTATTGATATGGATGCAGATTTTGTTTACACAGGTATGGATGTAGGTTTGTATCATTTAAAGGTTGATAAATTAATGTGCACAGAGGTAGAGGTGTAGATATGTTTGACATAGATATAAAGTTATAGGTGTAGAGTACAAAGATGTAGATATATGTAAATACTGTCATCTATCTATGTAAAAGGGTTAAAGACATACGTAAATGTGGGCACTGATATATGGTTTGAGATGATGAATCTACTTAGGTAGATAGAAAGATGATAGACAGACACACAGGTATGTGTCTATTTTTAACTTCTACATGCTTCTCTAACCTCTTTTCACTCCCAAATTTCTAACACATTACATATTCTTTCTGCTTTGTGCACATACCATGTTCTTTAATGCTCTGTGTCTTTTCTTTGTTCTGCCTGGCAATGCTTCTATTTTTCAACATGACAGCTTTTTCAACAGTTGGCCCAGATGTCAGAGTTTCTGGAAAACTTTTCTATAATCTTTCTACAATAGGCCTTTTTTATTTACTCCTATGGTACTCCCTGTTTTTCTGCACTGCTCCTTATCACAGGGGAAGGTGTTTGCATTCTGGATGAAGAATGTGATTGGACAGAGTTAAAATTCAAAGTATTTTTCAACCTGGAGCCCACTATTTTCCATTATGATAGCTTATAATTGAGTGCATCTGCTATCTTAGTGCATGAAAGAGTTTGTTTACATTAAGTTGGTACTGAGAAATGTCTTCTTTTATGTCACAGTTAATGGGGGAAGAACCAGGGAAATCTGATTTATATGCCATGTGCTTTCACCTACCAGAGAGACCAGATGGTTCCATGGCATGAGCTACTAATGAAATTTCACAGTCAGCCAGAAGACTCCAAATTGGTGGAAGACTTGAGTCATACCAGGCACTTTGCTGAAGGGTGGGGCTGCTATCAAAACTACATCCTCTACCTCATTTATGTACTCTTTAAGTAAAAGATTTTGTTTTGTGATTTGAATAACTTCTATAGATGTGTTCTATGTTTTATCTGCAGGAGAGCACAGAAAGTTTGCAGTCTGTTTGTTGGTGGTTAAAAACAGCCTCACTAGTGAGACAGCTGCATCATGTTCCTTGGCTGCCTCTGGCAAAGGCAAGGATGGTGGTTAAGCTCATGGAGTCTATTCTTAAGGTTTAGGTACAAAGTTCCCCATCTTCTATCTGCTCTCTGAGTGACCTAGGGAAACAATATCTATAGTCTTTATGTATATGTGTACTTTTAAGTATTTTCCTTTTTATTTAACATATATTTAATAAAGGCACATCACAATAATTTTACATATCGATATAAAGTATAATGAACACCTTGAAGTAAATAGTATTCTAATATCCTCCAATGATTATCATTCCTGTGCACTTTGGAAACCTTAAGCCTCAATTCCCTTGCTACAATAAATAAATAAATAAATAAATAAATAAATAAATAAATAAATAAATAAAAGGAAAAAATACCAGTACCTAAACTATATGGTAGTTATAAAGTTGAATAAGATAGTCTAGATCAACACATCATAGGGTCACTTACACATCAGTGTTTATTAAAGAACTATTCACAATACCAGTGTTATGAAACCAACCTGAATCAATGAGAGGCCAATGGAGAGAAACTTGAAGCAATCCCACAAAACCAGGGACTAGTAAAGGATGTCCACTTTCTTCCTACCTATTCAATATAGTTCTCTAAGTCCAAACCAGAGCACTTAGACAACAGATGGATGTCAAACGAATACAAATTGGAAAGGAAGAAGTCAAAATATCACTATTTACAGATAATATGATAGTATACTTTAGTGTCCCCAAAAATGTCACCAGAGATCTCCTAAGCCTGATAACCAACTTCAGCAAAGTGGATGGATATAAAATTAACTCAGACAAATTAGTAGCCTTTAGCTAGTTAATAAATGAGCGGAGAAAGAAATTAGGGAAATAATACTCTTCACATTGTTCAGAAATAAAATAAAATCCCTTGGTGTGACTCTAACCAAGAAAGTGAAAGATCTATATGACAAGAACTTCAGTCTCTCAAAAAAACAAATTTAAGATCTCAGAAGATGGAAAGATCTCCCATGATCATGGATTGGCAGGATTAATATAGTAAAAATGGCTACCTTGCCAAAAGCAATCTACAGATTCAATGCAATAAAAATTTCAATTCAATTCTTCATAGAGTTAGAAAGAACAATTTGCAAATTCGTTTGGAATAACAAAAGATCCAGGATAATCAAAGCTATTCTCAACAATAAAAGGAGTTCTGAGGTAATCACCATCCCTGACCTCAAGCTGTATTACAGAGCAATAGTGATAAAAATTGCATGGTATTGGTAGAGACTGGCAGGTAGATCAATGGATAGAACTTAAGAACAGGAAATGAACCTAAAACCTATGACAACTTGATTTTTAACAAAGAAACTAAAACCATCCACTGGAAAGAAGGTAGCATTTTTAACAAATGGTGCTTTTTCAACTGGTGATCAGCATGTATAAGAATAGAAATCAATCCATTCTTACCACCCTGCATAAAACTCAAGTGCAAGTGGATCAAGGACCTCCATAGAAAACCAGATAAAGTTAGACTAATAGACCGGAAAGTGGGGAAGAACCTCAAACACATGGGCACTAGGGAAAATTTCCTGAACACAACACCAATGGCTTATGCTCTAAGATCAAGAATCAACACATGGGACTTCATAAAATTGCAAAGCTTCTGTAAGGCAAAGGACACTGTCAATAGAATTAAATGGCAACCAATAAATTGGGAAAAATCTTTGTCAATCCTACATCTGATGGAGGGCTAATATCTAATATATACAAAGAACTCAATAAGTTAGACTCCAGAGAAACAAATAAACCTATTAAAAATGGGGTATTTAGCAAAACAAAGAATTCTCAACTAAGGAATACCAAGTAGCTGAGAAGAACCTAAAAAAGTGTTCAATATCCTTGCTAATTATGGGAATACAAATCAAAGCAACACTGAGATTCCACCTCATACCATTCAGAATGGCTAAGATCAAAACTTAGGTGATAGCAGATGCTGGCAAAAATGTGGAGAAAATGGAACACTCCTGCATTGTTGGTGAGATTGGAAGATGTTACAACCACTCTGGAAATCAATCTGGCTATTCCTCAGAAAATTGGACACAGTACTACCTGAGGATCCAGTTATACCATTCCTGTGCATATACCAAAAAGAAGCTCCAACATATAACAAAGACACATGCTCCACCATTTTTAGCAGCCTTATTTATAAAAGCCAGGAGCTGTAAAGAACTGATATTCCTTCAACAGAGGCATATATACAGAAAATGTCGTATCTTTACACAATGGAGTACTAATCTTTTATTTAAAACAATGACTTCATGAAATTCTTAGTTAAATTAATGGAACTAGGCAATATCATCCTGAGTGAGGTAGCCCAATTACAATACATACACACACACACACACACACACACACACACACACACACACACACACACACACCACACCCAGTATACACTCACTGATAAGTCGATATTAGCCAAAAGCTTGATTATCCAAGATACAATTCATAGACCACACCTAGCTCAAAGGAATGAAAGACAGAAGTGCAGATGCTTCAGTCCTTCTTAGAAGGGGGAACAAAATATTTACAGGAGAAAATATGGAGACAATGTTTGAAGCAGAGACTGAAAGAAAGGCTATTCTGAATCTGCCCCACCTGAAGATCTATCCCATATACAGCCAGCACACACAGACAATATAGCTGATGCCAAGAAGTGCATGCTGACAGGAGCCTCATATAGCTGTCTCCTGAGAGGCTCTGTCAGATCATGACAAAAACTGAGTTAGATGCTCATAACCACCCATTAAATTGTGAACAGGATCTCCAGTGGAGGGGTTAGGGAAAGGAATGAAGGATCTGAAGGGGTTTTCTTCCCCATAGAAACAACAATACCAATCAACCAGAACTCCCTGGGATTAGACAACTATCCAAAGTATATGTAGCAGAGGATGGCCCTGTTGGACATCGATGGTAAGAGAAGCCCTTGGTCTTGCCAAGATTTGATGCCCTAGTATACAGAAATATCAGGGCCAGGATATGATAGGGGGTGGTAGTGGATGTAGGGGCACCCTCAAATAAGCAGGGAAGAGACATGGTATATGGGGTTTATGGAGGGAAAACCAGGAAAGTGGATAATATTTGAAATGTAATTAAAATAATTCCAATAAAAAGAAATGAAAAAAATCATGCATGTATATATTAAATGAAGGTGTAATTGAAGTCCCTTAGGGAAAAAATGAAGTAACCATGAAAAGGGGTTAGAGGATGGTGGGAGAATGGGGTAGTCGTGTCTTATAATCAATTTATTATTATACCCTACTATTACTTTTTAAAAGTGTATATCCAAGATACTTTGCATAAGAGACCTGCAACAAAATCCTTGCAAACTGAATCCAGGAACACATCAAAATGATCATTCACCATGACCAAGTAGGCTTCATCCCTGGGATGCAGGGATGGTTTAATATAAGGAAATCCATCAATGTAATCCATCATATAAACAAACTCAAAGAACAAAATCACATGGTCATCTCACGAGATGCTGAGAAAGCATTTGACAAAATTGAACACCCCTTCATGTTAAAAGTCCTGGAAAGAACAGGAATCCAAGGTCCATACCTAAACATAATAAAAGCAATATACACCAAACCAACAGCCAACATCAAACTTAACGGTGGGAAACTTGAAGCAATCCCACTAAAATCAGGGACTCGACAAGGTTGCCCACTCTCCCCCTACCTATTCAACATAATACTGGAAGTCCTGGCTGGAACACTTAGACAGCAAAAGGAGATCAAGGGCATACAAATTGGAAAGAAAGAGGTAAAAACAGCATTCTTTGCTGATGACATGATAGTGTACTTAAGTGACCCCAAAAACTCCACCAGAGAACTCCTACAGGTGATAAACACGTTCAGCAAAGTGGCTGGATACAAAATTAACTCAAACAAATCAGTAGCCTTCCTATATTCAAAGGACAAACATGTGGAGAAAGAAATTAGTGAAAAGATACCCTTCACAATAGTCATAAAAACTATGAAATACCTTGGTGTGACTCTAACTAAGCAGTGAAGGACCTGTACGACAAGAACTTCAAACCTCTAAAGAAGGAAATCTAAGATCTCAGAAAGTGGAAAGATCTCCCATGCTCATGGATTGGAAATATCAACATTTTAAAAATGGCCATCCTACCAAAAGCAATCTACAGATTCAATGCAATCCCCATCAAAATACCAACCCAGTTCTTCATTGAGTTGGAAAGATCAATATGCAATTTCAAATGAAATAAGAAAAGACCTAGAATAGTGAAATCCATCCTCAACAACAAGAAAATGTCTGCGTAAATCACTATTCCTGACCTCAAGCTATATTACAAGGCAATTGTGCTGAAAACTGCATGGTACTGGTACCAAAATAGGCATGTGGATCAATGGAATAGAATAGAAGATCCAGAAATGAGCCCTCATGTATGTGGTCACCTGATTTTTGAGAAAGGAGCTGTAAACATTCAATGAAAAAAGGACAGCCTATTCAACAAATGGTGCTGGCCAAATGGCACTCGGCTTGCAAAAGAATGAAAATAGACCCTTTCTTATCTCCTTGTACAAAGCTCAAGTGTAAGTGGATCAAAGATCTTCACATTAAACCAGATACACTGAAACTATTAGATGAGAAAGTAGGGAAAACCTTAGAACACATAGGCACAGGAGAAAATTTTCTGAACAAAACAACAATGGCTCAAGCTCTAAGGTCAAAGATTAACAAATGGGACTTAATAAGATTGCAAAGTTTCTGTAAGGCTAAGGACATTGTCAAGAAAACAAAACGGCAACCAACAGAATGGGAAAAGATCTTTACCAACTCTACATCAGATAGAGGCCTAATATCCAAGGTATACAAAGAACTCAAAAAGCTAGACAGCAGAGAATTAAACAAACCTATTAAAAAATGGGGTACAGAGCTAAACAAAATTTTCTCAATTGAGGAATATTGAATGGCTTAGAAACATCTAAGGAAGTGCTTGATATCCTTAGCCATCATGGAAATGCAAATCAAAACAACCCTGCGATTCCACCTCACACCAGTCAGGTTGGCCCAGATCCAAAACTCAGATGACAGCAGATGCTGGCAAGGTTGCAGAGAAAGAGGAACACTCCTCCACTGTTGGTGGGGTTGTAAACTGATACAACCACTCTGGAAATCAGTCTGGTGATTCCTCAGAAAATTGGACATAGTACTACCTGAAGATCCAGCTATTCCACTTCTGGGCCTATACCTCAGAGACACTTTAATATACAACAAAGATACATGCACCACAATGTTCAGAGCAGCTCTATCTATAATAGCCAGAAGCTGGAAAGAACCCAGATGTCCTTTTGTAGATGAATGGATACAAAAATTGTGGTCCATTTACACAATGGAATACTACTCAGCCACCAGAAACAATGACTTAACCAAATTCTTAAGAAAATAGATGCATCTAGAGAATATCATCCTGAGTGAGATAACCCAGTCACAAAAGAACAGACATAATATGCAGTTACTGATAGTGGGATGCTAACCCCAGAGGCTTGGACTGCCCCAGAAACAACTCACAGACTGCTTGAATTTCAAGAAACAAAGAAAAGAAACAAAACAACCACAAAAAAAAGTCATGCTAAATCCTTACACACCAAAAACACATTGACTAATTCCGGGTTATACCCTGTTTTACATGTACTTTTTGCTCATTGTAACTAGTAAGACCTTAATGTAGATTATCAAACCTTAAAAAAAAGAAAAAAAAAAAAAAGCCAAGCAGTGACCCAATTGTATTTGTATACATTTATGCAAAAATATTTAAAATTTTTTTCTTTTATCTTTGTTTTTTAAAATGAAGTTTAAAATAAAAGAGTCCTGCTGCTTACAAAGTTCATATTTTTAGGCAATTTGAGGGCAGATGCTAGATATTTTTAAACTCCTCACTGAACAATGCAGAAACTTGGACTATAAAAGAGCGAAACAATAATGAATGAAAATTCATCATTTCTTTCATTTTTTCTCACGAAGGAACTCAATACTTCTGAGTTTGTCATGATGGAAGCATATTACATGTTCCACTAAACCCCATAAATGCATATACTTTACATCACATCAATCTAAAACATATTAATAAAAATTTCCATACATATGTATTTATTTGTGTGGTATATGTATTGTGCATTCAGGCATGTATATACATATACATATACATGCTGAAACATACTTGATGTCTATAGAATCCTGTATCTTACCTGGAATGCATAGTTTACTGACCTTGGAACCATATGCATGTAGTGTGATGCTGCCCTTTGTTGCCAGTCTTTTCTGGGTTCTTTAATCTTAGAAAATTATGCTTTTATTTTTATTTATCTACTTTTTTGATAATAGTTTTTCCAGCACCTCTGTTATTTCCACCCAGTGGCAATCTTATCCTTTCTCCATTTCTTTGTGTTGCTGTGTTACTCTACTATATCATTCATGAACTTTATACCTACATCCTGGGCTTCAGTTCTATCCCATTTATTCTCTATGTGCCCTAGGCCTCCTACCTCTTAAGGGCCTTCATCTCACTTAGCTTCCACTAGCCCTGCTCAGGGATTGTTCTGTCAATATTAATGTTTCAATGTGCATTGCAGAGGATAGGTATATTCTCATAAGTTTCTTTGTTCTTGCTAAATGCTTTGGTTCTCTGACTATAATATTATCACTGGAAGGAAGTTCAGAAATGTGCAGACTTGAAGGTCTAGAATATTTACCCACCACAGGTGTTCAGAGCAATATTTGGTACCAGATAAGATACTTAAAACAGGACCTGCTAAGACATATTTGAGGGCTGATTCTAATTACATCTTTCCATTCAGCTGCCTTCAGTTTCCTATAATATGATGGTGGCTTGTCCTGAAGTCTTCAGAGGTGGATCTTATCACATGCACCATTAGTGAGAGGAATTACTAAGAGACTTGGAAAAGTTATGCTCCTGTTTCTCTGAAGGAGGATGTATAATTTCCATGGTGATGGTTCCTTATCATCATGAGTGGTCAAGAGAACATGGGAAGAGACCTGAACAGACATCGTAAAAACTCCAAACATATATCTAACAAACCCACAAGGTAGTTTTCACTGCCATCAGTGAAGACAGAAAGAAAAACAAAGAAGATGACAGATTGGGGTTTTTAGAATCTTCTAGTTGGTCCTGATAGTCTGCATATCTCCTTTCTGGAGAGCACACATACTTGTGGGAGGATATCTGTAACTTATAGGAAGCAGCTAGACTTTGTTCCCCAAAGTAAAAGTAACTTTATGCTCTGAGACCTATGTTCTTCTTGTCTTAATATTATTGAAGGAAATGTATGCATGTATACCAAAGACAAAAGCAAACACATTCACAACATCCCTGTTTATAAAAATAAAAGCTACAATGAGCAAGCATCTGCAACATGCAGAGTAGGCTTTGTAGCTAAGGTATATTTCCATGGTAGAGCAGCCATCTGCAATAGAAACAGGTACATTCTGACAGAAGGCAAAACTATGGTGGAATTATCCCTAGTCTACAGTGTTGCAGAGTTTTGTTCTACATTGGAAAAAACCCTGATTCTATTGTTGTTTGGCTCAGCCTTAGCATGCCCACATACCTTTATTCCATCTTACTAGAGTACAGGCACACACATAGTACACACCTTTAATCCCAAAAAATGAAGGTAAATTTAGTTTGTAGAAAGAAGCACTGGTGTTTGAAAATGTTGTCGAATTGAGTGGCAAAAAATGTGATGAATCAGAGAAAGATTAAGTAGAATAGGACATGCCCAACTCTCAGTACAGAAACGGGAAGAGGCTGTTTTACTGGGAGAGTTTTATAGAGACACGGGTGAAGGAAGGATGATCCAGGAAATGGGCAGGAGCCAGAAGAGAATAGAATAAGAGTTAGTTTGAAATCAAGCAGAGCAATTTAAGAGAGGCCAAGTGAAAAAAAGCCATATTAAATCAGTCACTTTGGAGAACAGTTTGAGCCAGCACAGCTGAGTTGAACCCTCTAGCTAGAGTTAAGAGAGAACAAGAAACAATGAGCTTATTCAGCAGCAAGTCTCAGAGACTGAAAAGATTCTAGGCCTAGATTAGTCTGTATGGAGGCTAGACGCGTCTAGAACTAGGCCTAAGTTAGCAGACTGAGGCAGAAAGCCTTAGATAATAACAGCTAATTTTATATCAGAGAAAATGGAAAATATCCAAAAATTACACATGGTATGGTATCTGGTACACAGGTATGTTCATACATGTGTGTACATATTCAGCCAAGTTAGGTATACCATATCTGAAATAATTGAAAATGTTAATGTTTAGATTTTAGAATTTTATTAGATTTTATAGTTCCTTATATATAATGGCATGTCATGGTGATATACATATTAAATTACATATTATATACTATAATCTCAGAGATGTATAGCATCTGAACATGAAATTAATTTATTTTTCTTACATATGTTATATAATAGCTTGAAAATAATTTTATAAAATATTTTTAGTAATTTTGTGTATGAAGGAAATTTTATGGTATAACATATTTTAGTTTGTTTCATGTTGGGGCTCTGCAAAGAATTCTCAGTTAAGAAGCAGAGAAGCATCTAAGGAAATGCTCAACATTTCTAGTCATCAGAAAAATGCAAATCAAAACAACCCTAAGATTCCACCTCACACCAGTCAGAATGGCTAAGATCAAAAATTCAGATGACAGCAGATGCTGGCGAGGATGCAGAGAAAGAAGAACACTCCTCCATTGTTGGTGGTGTTGTAAGCTGGTACAACCACTCTGGAAATCAGTCTGACAGTTCCTCAGAAAATTGGACAATGTAATACCTGAAGACCCAATAATTCTATTTCTGGGCAAATACACCAAAGATGCTCCAACATACAATAAGGACACATGCTCCACCATGTTTGTAGCAGCCCTATTTATAATAGCCAGAAGCTGGAAAGAATCCAGATGTCCTTCAGTAGATGAATGGTTACAGAAATTGTGGTACATTTACACAATGGAATACTACTCATCTATTAAAAACAATGACTTTATGAAATTCCTAGGAAGATGGATGTACCTAGAGAATATCATCCTGAGTGAGGTAACCCAGTCACAAAAGAACAGACATAATATGCAGTCACTGATATTTGGATACTAGCCCCAGAAAGATCTGAATACCCTAGAAACAACTCACAGACCACATGAACTTCAAAAAAAGAAAGGCCAAAAAGTGGAAGCCTTGGCACTTCTTAGAAAAAAATTAAAACAAACAAACCAAAACAAACAACAACAACAACAACAAAAATGGTAAGTGTATAGCACCCTCTCAGAGTGGGGTACACCTAGACCTTAAATCATTAATAACTCAAGAGCTAAGAAGATTGTAGCAATTTTTGGTATTTAAAAATCATTATGTTTAATCTATACACACCAAGAAAACTTTGACTATTTCTATGTTACATTTTGTTTTACATATACTTTATGCTCATTGTAACTAGTAAGATTTCAATGCGTACTATCAAACCTTTAAAAAAACATCAAGTACTGAAAAAAAATAGATTTATATAGTTTTATGTCAAAATGCCTTTAAAAATCTGTACATATATCTCTGTTTTTGAAAATAAAGTTGTAAAAAATGTTTCAGATTTTTTGGAACATTTTTAATTTGGAATTTTTGACTGGGAATGTTTAGTGTATGTATTTGTACATATGTGTATGCATATACATATATACATTTACTGATAATTTAGAAATAAGTACAAATTATATATATATATATATATATATATATATATATATATATATATTAAAATATACAAGGAAGCTTCAGTTTGAAGTAATGCCTCCATGAGATCCAGCTGTAAGGCATTTTCTCAACTAGTGATCAAAGGGGAAGGGCCCAGCCCATTGTGGGTGGTGCCATCCCTGGGCTGGTAGACCTGGGTTCTAAAAGAAAGCAAGCTGAGCAAGCCAGGGGAAGCAAGCCAGTAAGCAACATCCCTCCATGGCCTCTGTATCCGCTCCTGCTTCCTGACCTGCTTGAGTTTCAGACCTGACTTCCTTTGGTGATGAACAGCCATGTGGAAGTGTAAACTGAATAAACCCTTTCCTCCCCAACTTGCTTCTTAGTCATAATGTTTGTTTAGGAATAGAAACCCTAACTAGGACAGGAGGCAATGACAGAGTAGGTGTGAAACAGGTGGGAGATGGAGCCAGTGGACTGAAGTGCAGAGAGACACAAGGACACAAGCTTAGTACACAGACATCAGTGTCGATACTAAGGATGGGTCTAGAGCCTCACACCACCCTGCCAGTGACTGCTGTGTAGCCTGCAATGAATTAATCAACTTCTCTGTGTGCCAGTCTACCATCATAGAAAATATAGCAGGAGGAGATAATGTAACTTACACATTGAAATAAAATAAGGTAAATGTCATCATGAAAATTCAACAGAAGCAAATCCCTTATCTTCTGTGTACATTATACAAAGAAAAGGATCAAATAATAGAAATAATATTATGAAAATTATTATAAACTCCAAGTCCTCACTTTAAGCAATAACTTACCAGTGAATATAGAGTCTTGGATGCCTGGCTTCGGAGGACATGCAGCTTAAGCAAAGGCCCTTGGCTGGAGTTTCCTTAAGTATGTAAACTCTTTTCTGAGGTGTTTACAGTAGTTTGGTTTGCTAGGATCTCAGTCTTGGAAGCATGGTCTCCATGTCATGAGGTGAATGGTGCTGCCACATCTAAGTGGTAGGGCTTGGGGCAGAGTAGTTAGGTGAGTAGAGACGTCATACTTAAGGGAGACTAATGTAGCTCCTAAGAGTGCAATTTGCCATGAAAAAAATTGCAATTGGCAAAACATGGTGTTAGCACACCTATAATTTCAGTATTCAAAATGGTTGGGTAGGAGAATTTGGATGCCAGCCTGGGGTAGAAAGTAGTGTTATAGGATGATGATGATGACAATGATGCTATTGTTGCTGCAGCTGCTGCTGCTGATGGTGATGATGGTGATGGTGATGTGATCTGATGATGATGATGACAGTTTAAGAAAACACACAGAAGAGCAAGGCACCTCCCCCACACACTTTTTGGCTTCCTCACTGGCTCTGTAATTTCTTTATCACAAGAATTTCTCTCAGGAATATATCTGCCATTCTATGATGTAGCCAAGAGGCCTTCAGCAGAGCCAAACTAAAAGAGACGGCCTGATATTGAGATTTAGCTTTGAGGCTAAACAATGTCTTTAGTTTATAAGGCATCTGGCTTTTCCATTTTATTTTAGCAATGGAAAATAAACCAGTGCAGTACTGTTGAAAGCTAAAGTCTGATATTAATGAGCCCACGTTCACATCTAAAGTCTAGCTAGCACTCCACTGGTCTTTGATCTCTGAGAGCTTAACTACCCTGAGTTTTAGCTGCAGTCTTCAAAGCTGAAACAGTACACGGCACTTTAAGATCTTCTGCAAAGAGTAAATCCGTAATACAGACATCCTTCACCTTTCATGTTTGTACAGAGCCATTAACATAAACCTATGAACTGAAGCTATGCAAAACAATCTGAATATAATGCAGAAATCATGACTATTTCATGACATCAGATTTTTTTTAATGCTAAACACTCATGCACTTAAGTTCAGATATAGGAAAATAGAAAGTAGTAAAGTTTGTTTTAGTTAGAAAGTTGTATCTTAAAATAAAGTCTCTTTCAAGGTTACTCTGTATTCTTTGCTGGACACTTATCAAAAGCCGTTTCAACACTGCTCTTCTTATCCTATGACTTAGAAGTCAGCAGTACCGTGGCAAATTGCCATAGTCCTACTTCAGCCTGGCTCTGCTCCCTATTCTGCCTTTTGCCCAGTCTAGGCTGTCAGAGTTCCTTTAGTAAATGTTTTTTTCCTGACTCAGGACTAAGACTGAAAGTCGTTTTGTCGTGAGCACTGGTCAATGATGATACAAGACTGACATAACAGCATTCTCACATCCAAGGCCTCAGGCACCTGAGGTCCACATTTCACCTATCAAAAGTTCTTCCACTCTGCTGACATTTGACTCAGTTTCCCTTATTGTCCTGATCAGTTTGTTTCTTTCAGCATGTTCCTCTTTGATGGTGACCACATTCTTTTGATTTCAGTATTGCACACTTACTCAGATTGTCCACCTGACACAAACAACTTTAGATGGAAGAAGAAAGATATATTTTTTTCTCCTAGTTTCCAATAGATTTCAGTTCATCATGGTGGGGAGAGAATGGCTGTGTGCTCCATCACTGGAAGTAAAGGTGTACAGCAGCTTCAGCTCATTTTGTGGAGAATCAGACTTGTAAAAGAGCACAGACAGAAACAAAGGTCCTTTAGGAAAACCTCACAACCAAAAGGCCTTCCAGCCTGCAAACTAGCAGTACATCTGGAAAAGGAATGCTCATGAGATCATTATATGTTCTAACCATAATATTCACTAATAGCGATAAAAATATTCTATCCATTTTTCATGGGAATCAAACAATATGCTCTCCTGTTTGTTTATAGAAGATATTTGTCATCTGATCCAAAAAAGAAAAAAAAGAAAAGAAAATGAAAAGGAAAGAAAGAAAGACAGACAGACAGACAGACAGATGGACAGACTCAGATGTGATTATTTATGCTTCATATGGGAAACTAGAAAAACTTAACTCCTCAGCATACCTGGGTAACTTGCTTCCTTGGCACCAAGCCAACAAACTGTGGTCTTTGTAGGTTGATGGAGACATATAAGGCCCTGCAGCCACCATGATTTTGTGCATATCTGTTCAGTCCCTTTGTTCCTTGATCTTACATGAAGATTTGAGTGAAATTGTCTCTGCTAATTCATGTGTTTGATTGCTGTGTTCCCAGTATTGTTGTCTGAGATCATAATTGGGGACATGGAGTCATATTGAAGGAAGAATCACACAGGGAGAAGTTTTGTGTGTTTTATCACTCCACTTTCAGTGTTTTTTTTTCTTTGCTTCCTTCTAGTGGTTTCGGTATGATTTCTCCATGCCTTGCTCTGGCTCTTTTGCTATGCCTCCCAATCATAAGTTCTCTCTCTCTCTCTCTCTCTCTCTCTCTCTCTCTCTCTCTCTCTCTCTCTCCTCTCTCTCTCTCTCTCTCCCCCTCTCTCTGTCTGTCTGTCTGTCTCTCCCTCTCCTTCACCTCTCACCTCCTCCCTCCCTCCCCCCCTTCCCTCCATCACTCATTCTGGAACCATAAACTGAAATAAACTCTTTTTTTTTTTTTTTTGTAAGTTGCTTTGGTAATGACATTTTATTACAGAAACAGTAAAAGTAAGCAATGCATCTTGTTATCTGAAATCTCATGGACATGTCTGCTGATGTCTCCTTCTGGAGATATGGAGGAGAGAAACACCATCAAAATGTTTGTCTGCTTCCTGATTCTCCACTGGGTACTTTTCCACTCCTAGCCTTCTCTTGGAAACAGCAAAGCCTTAGGAGCTCTTTGGGGACTTTTTAGGGTGAGATAAACCTCTGCTCTTGTTTATGCTGATCTATCTGATACCTTCCCTTCAAAGAAAATGGAACAGAGAGTTGTACCATGTTATGATTATATGATTGTATGAGAGTATGATTGATTATCATTTCTGATATGTCTAGTGGCTCACACTGGCCGCGTCAGCATCTCACAGTTTACTTCCTCTCCCACTCCCCCAGGTGCTGAGCCAGACACATGCATGACATAACAGCAGGTGTTCAGAGATCATTGACCAAACTTAAGGAGTGGTATGATTAGTCGATAATTATGGCGCATATCTCTTTCCTGCATTAGGTGTTATTTGATGGATGGTCAAAGTGATGATTCAACTTTATTTAAGTACTAATGATGAACATACCCGTAGGAACTGAATCAGCATTGTTGGAAAGACAAAGATTTTTTTTTAATTACAGTAATTGAAACTTGTGCATAAGTGAACACTATTTTCTACCTACATTTCTTCTGTCACTATAAGTACATTTCTCACTCCTCTGTCCCCAGGCAAATGCTGGCCTATATCATGGTGACCAATCCAGCTGTGAATAATTCTTCCATCTCAGGTGAATGATGTGCCAGATGGGATGCCAGTGAAGACTGCATGCTTAGCACAGTGCATTTTCTCAAAAGGTAGAGAAAGACTGTACATAAGCTTTGTGGTTGACTGGCCTTGCAAAGCTCACCATCCACCTCCTTTGCATGGCTCAGCATTTGGCATCCACACTATTACCTTTCAGGCCTGGGTAGGTGTGATGCTATTTTAATCACTCACAGTAGAGTGCCATGGTGGGGTGGCACTCAGAGGTTGCTGCACTTAGAGCTTGCTGCACACAGAGGGTGCTGCACTCAGAGGTTGCTGCTCATAGAGGATGCTGCAGCCCCTCCAACACACTAATTCTTAATATTCTTTTCATGCATGTCAATGTATAATCCTAGATATTCCTTCACTAACAGAACTGAAATGGTTAATATTTTTAGTCTTTTTATATTTTCAAGCACAATTAATATTTGCTGCTTATGGCACTTACCAACCAGCTTATGCTGAGAATAATACTGGTGTCATTTACTTCAAATACATTTGAGCAAGCTTTGTTTGTTTGTTTCTGTTTTTCTTTTATTTTTAATCTTTAAATATTTTCCAACGGGATAGTAATAGATCTCTCTCCTGGGAATGAGACGAGGACAATGGCAGAGGTATGGGGCAGCTCTGGGAACTGTCCTTAGCAGGTGATGGGGCAGGAGCTGTCAGCCATTATTGTTGAGTTTACCTGTGCTTTCCTTGGTTTGTGCCCCCCTCAGATCCTTGTGTTACTCTGAGCTCTGTCTCGGGACCTGCGGTTCTCACTGTGTTTGATGTCTTCTACACTAAGCAGAACTGACATCTACCCCTGAAATACAAATACATGCTTTAAAATTGGTTTAAAGTTAGCACGGAATGTCAACATTTTACTGGAAAAGGAACCAGAACATTTTCTTTCTGTGTTCAGAGCAGCCAAGGATAGCCTTTCCTCTCACCTGGCTATGTGCCCCCTGCCTTCTGTGCGGATCAATCTCTGAGGCAAGTAAGGCACAAATCATTTGCCTCAGTTAAGGCCACCCATGTGCAAGCTGCTGATGCTGTCCTATAAGCCTCAAAAGAATCCTTTTAGGGTCACTGACTCTCAGCTTCCTGGTTGCTGTCAGCATCTTCTATAGCAAATTCTGACTGACGTCGCTCACCTATCCAGCTGAGGTCAGCTCCTCCAATCTCAACCACTACATATGGGTGACTCTGAAGGAACTGTTTATTCAAGGTGGCCTCAGGCCAGTTAACTGGAGCAGCAGCTCATGGGTTGCTTGTGGAAATACTTCCCTTCTTCAGTGCAGGCTTGTCCACAGTTCCGATAACACTGGCCACATTCTTGGAGCCATTCATGGGTAAACTTTTTGTTTCTGTATTTCCTGGAACACTTCACAAGGGAGGACTGTTTTTATTTATTTATTTTTTTTATTTTTTTGGACATGCAAGGGAAATTCTCTGTCGATTAAACCTGTGTGGAGAGAGATAGGATGAAGAGTGGATTCCGACAAGCTGTCCCCAGTGCCAGAGTAGAAGGATGTCAAGGAAATTGGTTACTCACTCTCCTCATTTCAGAGAAAAGTAAGTGGTGGTCTGAACAGAGAGGCAAAGCCAGTGTTCCTCTCTGGGTGCTGACTGCTCTACCCTGTGAAGGTTGGCACTTGATTCCAGAGGAATTGCTGTGTTCCTTCCCACACATACATTGTTTTTCTGCAGGCAATGCTTGTTTGCGGTCTCCAAGAAAGGGACAATTATGTGTTATCTCACAAACTTAGCTTAACCATGGAATTTACCCCCACAAACCACCCACTTAGGAAACACGGAGTCAGGAGGGTGCTTCTAGAGGCATAGAAATAGGTTCACATCTGGCTACTCTATTTACTGGTTGATCACCACTTTTCTCTTAAAGCCAAGAGTTGTGTCTAATTTTTAGGCAAGTCTTGTTTTCTTTTTTATTTTCTTTCTCCAAAATGATCGCAAAATAGTCTGAGTTGCATTTATAGAAAATTAATTTATGAATATATGGGGAAAGCAAGTGAAAGAGATTTATTAAAAGTAAAAAAAAAAACACTTTACAAAACATTCTGGAACATTTAGACATCCACATGTACACTATGCTGCTATGTAAAGCAGCGAGAAACCGAAACCCAAAACAAAACTATAAAATCTTAGTAAGGTAACATGAGACTATGCAGATGAACTTGTGGAGGCTAATGACTTCTAAAATATCTCACCCAAAGGAGAATCACTCTAGGAAGTGTTGATAGTTAGAATCTCAAACAATTCTGCTCTGTGAAGGACACAGAGAAAATAAAGATTTGGATATGTGGCTCATGCCTGGGATCCCATCCAGCAATAAGGAAGCAGAAGCAGGTAGAAGGTCATGTGTGTAAAGTCAGTCTGGGCCACATAATGAATTCTAGGCTAAGTTTGGCTACAGTAGGAGACAAATAACAAATAAATAAATAAACGTGAGTAAAGAAGAAAATAAAAATATGACAAAAGAGAAAATGTTTTCAAAACATCCATCTAATGTAGAACTGTCTTTCAAAATTACAACACTTTTTTTCAGACACAACAATAGAAGTTGGAGTTGCTGCCGCAGCCCATGATCTCAGCTAACAGTAGTATGGCTTTTATTTCTAGTACTAAAAAAAAAATTAAAAAGAAAAAATAAGCAAAACGAAAAGAGAAAGATAAAAATGAGGCAAAAGAAAATCTGGACAGTTTACAAAGATGATATGCAGATGATAAATACATGCAAAGACATATGTACTTACATGCACCCATACAAACACAGGAAAATAAATACACACTTGCACATTCATCAGAGGTTGTATATTATTAGAGAACTGCAAAATAACCTGCACTGAGCCATCATCACACATCCAGGAGACTGAAATGTAACAAAGTTACAGCACCTGTGGTAGGATATATGCCAAAACAGTGCTTCCTACAGAGCTAAAGGAGCTGAGAATTGTCCAGCTAGTCTGGGAAGAGGCTTAATAGTACCTTTCAAAACTAAATATAGTAAAAATCCAACAATCTATTACTTGAAGTTTACCCAAAGGAGTTGAAACACACTCAAATTGCCATGTGAATAATTTACAGCATGCCTACTCAGAGTCCCCAAACTTTAGAAGCAATGAATGTGAGTGAATGAGCTGTGGTCGAACTACACAGTGGAGGTTTTCAGCAGTAGAGATTAAACAGGTGTCCATGCAGTAGAGACCTATGGGAACTGTAAATGTACATTATTAAATGAACTCCCAATAATAATGCTAAGACTGGACTTTCCTTTTTTTATTTTTTTAACAACTCTATTTAAAAAAAAAACAAAGATAAATGTACAAATTTTCAGCATTTTTTGCATGAAAGTATACGAATACATTTTTAGGTTTGATAGTCTGCACTAAGATCTTACTCGTTACAATGAGCATAAAGTACATGTAAAACAGGATGTAACCTGGAATTAGTCAACGTTTTCTTGGTGTGTAAGGATTAAGCATAATGGTTTTTTTCTTTTCTTTATTTTTTTTTTCTTTTCTTGAACTTCACATAGTCAGTGAGTTGTTTCTGGGGTGTTCAGAGCTTTATGGGATTAGTATCCAATTATCAGTGACTGCATATAATGTCTGTTTTTTGTGACTAGGTTATCACACTCAGGATAATATTCTCTAGATGCATCCATTTTCTTAAGAATTTTGAAAGCCTCAATAAATATAAGAAGATTGAAATACTCCCATGCATCCTTTCAGATCACCATGGTCTAAGGCTGGTCTTCAATAACAACAAAGACAACAAAAAGCCCATATGCACATGGAAACTAAACAAGGCTCTATTAAATGATAGCAGGGTCAAAGAAGAAATAAAAAAGGAAATTAAGAATTTTCTAGAATTTAATAAAAACGAAAACACAACATAACCGAACCTATGGGATGCAATGAAAGCAGTACTGAGAGGAAAACTCGTAGCTCTGAGTGCTTCCAAAAAGAAACCGGAGAGAACATACACTAGCAACTTGACAGCACAGTTGAAACCTCTAGAACAAAAGGAAGGAGATACACCTAAGAGGAGTAGACATCAAGAAATAATCAAACTCAGAGCAGCAAAAGGAAATCAAAGGGATACAAATTGGGAAGGAAGAAGTAAAAACATCACTATTTGCAGATGACAAAATAGTGTACTTAAATGACCCCAAAAACTCCACCAGAGAACTCCTACAGCTGATAAACAAGTTCAGCAAAATGGCTGGATATAAAATTAACTCAAACATATTGGTAGCCTTCCTCTACTCAAAGGACAAACATGTGGAGAAAGAAATTACTGAAAAGATACCCTTCACAATAGTCACAAAAAATATGAAATACCTTGATGTGGCTCTAACTAAGTAAGTGAAGGATCTGTATGACAAGAACTTGAAACCTCTAACTAAGAAAATCAAGGAAGATCTCAGAAAATGGAAAGGTCTCCTATGCTCATGGACTGGAAGGATCAACATTGTAAAAATGGCCATCCTACCAAAAGCAATCTACAGATTCAATGCAATCCCCATCAAAATACCATCCCAGTTCTTCATAGATTTCAAACAGCAATGTGCAATTTCATCTGGAATAAAAAAAAATAACCCCTAAAATAGCAAAATACATCCTTAACAAGAAAACGTCTGTCGGAATCACTATCCCTGACCTCAAGCTATATAACAAGGCAATTGTGCTAAAAATTGCATGGTACTGGTACAGAGATAGGCATGTGGTTCAGTGGAATAGAACAGAAGATTCAGAAATGAGCCCTCACATATATGGTCACCTGACTTTTGACAAAGGAACTGTAAACATTCAGTGGAAAAAAGGACAGCCTATTCAACAAATGTTGTTGGTCCAACTGGCACTCAGCATGCAGAAGAATGAAAATAGACCCTTTCTTATCTCCTTGTACAAAGCCCAAGTGTAAGTGGATTAAAGATCTCCACATTAAACCAGGTATACTGAAACTATTAGATGAGAAAGTAGGGAAAACCTTAGAACACATAGGTACAGGAGAAAACCCCACATCAGATAGAGACCTAATATCCAAAGTATACAAAGAACTCAAAAAGCTAGATACCAGAGAACCAAACAACCCTATTAAAAATGGGGTACAGAGTTAAACAAAAAGTTCTCAATTGAGGAATATCAAATGGCTGAGAAGCATCTAAGGAAGTGCTCAACATCCTTAGCTATCAGGGAAATGCAAATAGAAACAACACTGGGATTCCACCTCACACCAGTCAGATTGGCCAAGATCAAATATTCAGATGACAGCAGATGCTGGCGAGGATGTGGAGATAGAGGAACACTTCTCCACTCTTTGTGAGGTTGTAATCTGATACAACCACTCTGGAAATCATTCTGGTGGTTCCTCAGAAAATTGGACATAATACTACCTGAAGATCCAGTTATTCCACTTCTGGGCATATACCTCAGAGAAGCTCCAACATACAGCAAATACACATGCACCACAATGTTCATAGCAGCCCTATTTATAATAGTCAGAGGCTGGAAAAAACCCAGATGTCCTTCAGTAGATGAATGGATACAAAAATTGTGGTACATTTACAGAATGGAGTACTACTAATCTACTTGAAACAAAGACTGTAGTTTCCAGAGACCTGAGGAGAAGAAAGATGAGTTGAATGTAGGGAATGTTGACTCAGTGAAACGATTCTACATGATCCTGTACGGGTAGATGATTGTGATTGTTGCTCATCATGAAAACTCACCTTACAGCACGATGAGAGAGCCTTAGTATGAACTGTGGATTCATTTAATTATTACTGACATATAACTCTACAGTATAATCAATAACGTTCACTAAAATATTGCAAGAAGCTTTGGTGCTTTCTGATTAATTTCTCCCTATCATTAATTCAAAATGTCTGTATCATGTTCTTAATGTAGACAGTGCTCTGGTAGATATCTAATGATGTCACTGTTTTAAGTAAGTGAAGTTTCCTATAGGCAGTAGAACATGATTGGGCCACTGATACATGGAGACGTCACATCTCTGCACATACCACATGTATTCACTCAGTCTCTGGGTACACTTTTACTGATTTATAATTTCTGACTAGAAAAAAATGTCAACTAAAAAGCTTGAGTACACTTCATCTGAGGTAAGGATGTCACTGCTGAGAATCGAGGATAAGTTCCTTGGCCTCACAGCTGCCTCCTTCTGACTCATATGGCTGGTTCTTGCTTAGTAAAAACAGTGCTGGTAAGAGTTACAGATTTTACTTTCATGGAAAATGTGCTGTTTTGGCATCTAGTGGAGGAAAAGTTATGGAAGTCATTAAAGGCTACGAGGGAGGCTACAGCTGAAATGCTGCAACATTCCCTCTGCAACTCTGCTCTCTCTGTCTTCAAAGAACCCCAAGACAAGACAAAACCCACACAAAATTGATATGAATACCCCTACAGTGCGAGAAGACAGAAAGGTCTTATGTTTTGGTGATTTTTATAGTTTTTGATATCTCAGAGCTATACCAGATGTGTTTGTCAAGCCGGGCTCACCCTAGTCAGATATTTGAATATAGGTACAGACAAACCCAGAGACTGAGGCAAAGTACTGAGGACACGCCCATGCCCTCCCTCCCCCTCTGTCACATACTCCTGGATTACAAATGGATTTTGTAGGTAATGTGTTGGGGAGCCTTTACTTGGCACCATGGTCTTTATTGTTTTTTTTTTTTTTTTTTTTTTAATTTATGTCTTATATGTTTCTAGTTTTTTTTCTAATGGTCTTGTGTTTCCTATACCATGGTTCTATATGGCACTAACCCCTCTCCCCAACAATCATAAAGAAAAGCCTTACCTTATACATTATCTTCCATCTCACAGTTCATTGACAGATAAATCCTTCCTGGTTCTGATGACAAACCTATAAATGGGATCCACTGTAAATCAGTAAATTTACACTGAACCTTAAATAAATGGTACATAAGGCCAACAGACATATGAGAGAGAGAGAGAGAGAGAGAGAGAGAAATCTTGACAGTATAGTGCAGCAGAGGTTCCATTTTATTGTAGTCCAAGCAGCTGACTTCTTGAAATGTAGAGGATTAGCTCTACAGTCTGTAAGGGTACCTGAGCCATGGGCACAATGACTTGTTTCAGACTATTCACAGAGATGGACAAGAACTCATAGTACTGTGAGAAACAAAAGTCCTAGCAAAGAACCTGAGATTGTGTTACTTGACAAAAACTAAGAAAACAAAATTCCATGTTGTTTCTTCAGTCATATATGAGAATGGAAGTGAGATCAATTGCTAAGCCTGCTGTCTGTTGAAGGCAAGAGTTTGCAGGTGTGAAGCCTTGGGGGGAAAAACACAGCAAGGGGTACAGAGGAAATATGCCCCACATGATTCTTTTATCATTTGATGATAAAGTGAACCTAGAAATGTTCCCATAATGGAGGTTTTGGAAGCCTCAGAGACCCTCATTAGGTTTGGGGCTAATCAGGCCATAATCAGGCCATGTCCACCTGGAGCAGCCTTCTCTCTCTACCCTCAAAGCTGCTGTAAAAGAAATGACAAGTCCCCCACAGAGAGAGCCATCTATGAATCTAGCCTTCTATAGAACTCCCCAGGTGTCCTGATGCCAGGAGAATAGCAGGTGCCCTAATTCTAACTTCTTCCAGGAAATTCAGAACTCCAAGTTACCAGGCTCCAAGGCATCAGAGAACTTCTGCTATATTAGGCAAGCTGTTAGAACTAAACTTGCATCCTCAGGGTCACATTCCCTATCCATATTTCAGGCCCCACTCTTCCTGCCTGGCACCTTGGACACAGAAACAGCTTTACTGCAGTCAATACTGGGCACCACTTAGCAACCATCTAGCATGGAACCTCCTCCTTGCTCTGAGACCTATAAGAAAGGAACCCCCACTCTGTCTCTTCAGACTTTCAGCAAGTCTACCTAGGTCAGTAAAATACTCCCTTCTCATATGCCTTTCCCAGAGACCTGGAGTAAAATTCACTTTGTAATTATCAGAATGAATAAAGAATCTTGCCCACCTAGATGCCTCTAACTGCCCTCCTAGTGGACCAGATCTTCCTCTCTCAATCCCCACTAACTCTGTGCTTACAGTTTACAGTCAATAGCTGGATTAAACCAAAGCCTCTGCAAATGCTTGTTTGCATTATTTAGCATATCACCCCAGCATTGATGCACTCCATTTACATAGCTGGAGAGCCTACCTGGGTGTCACCTATAGCTCCTAATTATTTTTAACTGCAGAACTTACTTGGTCAGCATTGGGTGATACATGACATAGGGAAGAATGATTTTCATTGGAAAATTCTATAATCAATCACTTCTGCCAACATGACATTGACGGGTACAAGTACAAACCATTTCCTTTTGCATTGTATGGAGATTCTTACCTAGTAAAAGTTATAATTAAGAAATCTGTGGACAGGAGATCAATTTGAGAGTAGTAGCAGCTGGGATTATTAATAATGTCCTGTCACCTGTCATCTTGTTCCAGTATCTTTAAAGGCCACTGAATATTAAACTCCTTCATCATCAATTTTGAGCCCAGTCTCCCACTTCCCTGGAAACATTAGAAAAGTAAATAGTATTTTACTACTCTTTAGTTCTCTTGGCTCTGAGATATGATGTTGTCACCTTCAAAGATTAGACATTTCACAACACCGTGTCTTTCCTTTAAGGGTTAATAGAGCAGAACCTGTCAATCATCTGGCCAGGAGTTCCTTGCCCAGGAAGAGCGATTCATGTGAAGACATGCTGAGATGGTAGGAATAATTACCAGCTTATTGAAACAATGTGTTTGTCCTTCCCAGAAAACCCACTGCTACTGTGTAGTCAACTGGGCAGCTTCCATTATGTATCACAGCAGAGCCTGCCTGCTGTGCTGAGTTATTCAGTAAAAGCATACATTTTCTTTTTCTCCTTTTCCAATCTATTTTTCTTTCAGAGAGTGACCAAAGCCTCAGAGTACTCTCCTGGGAACCATGGCCTTCTGACTCTTTCTACGAAGTCTCCTACCTTCTATCATGCAGCTGCTTAGCTTTCCTACTTTCTTGGACCTAAAGAAATAACTAGACACTCTTCCCCACTTACCTCTTTTCCTGGCAGCTGCTGAGATTTACTACTTCTCTGCCCCATTGTTTTCCTCTCAAACTGTAATAAAATCCATCTTATTTCTTTCTGACTCTAATTCTCAATACTTTTATCAATGAGACTAAGAACCCTAAAACAACCCCAATTTGCCAGTAACAGTCAGAATTTCTACCATCCAGGTCTCTTGTATCTCATAACAGCATATGCAAATTTCATACAAATAAGAAAGACATCTGGAGACAGAGAAGAAAGAAGGTGAAATATACATATTACTGGATCAAGGAAAGGCTCATTTGGAAAGTGGGAGCAAGTTTCCAGTAGCATGTTAACCAACTCCCCTTTCTTCCCTGGAACCCTGCCATATATAACAACCTGTCACCAGTATAAGAAAACAAACAAAAAATGAAGACAACAAGCAAACAAGCATAGAAATGCCCCCTCCTTTATAACCTGCTTTTGGCCAAACTATTTTACTGCAGTACAGAAAAGTGATGTACAGAACTTTGAACATGGTGTCAGCTCCAAATAGGCCACTTGACATGACATTTTAGGACTGTTTACTAGAACATTTTTTTTGCCTTTTTTTTCACATACACTGGTTTCTCTCTTCTCAGACCTTTCCAAATGGTATCCTCTGCACATGGGTACCATCACTCTTCTCTCACACGTACCTATGACCCATGGTCACTATTCGACAAAGAACTATTCTAAACCATCATTACGTTACTTTCTGTGGAATTTAATCAGCCATGTACATTTTCTACTATTATTAGCTTATTAGTTATATTAAAACAGCAAAAATGTTTCTTCATTTCGATGTTCTTTTCTTTCTTTCTTCATAGTGTCTTCATTTTGTTATTTTTAGATACATTAGTGAATCTCTATGAGAATCGTAAAATTTTGTTCATTTCTATCTCTTGGGTCATGTCTACTTGATCAGTGTGGATCTTTTCTATTCCGTTGATGATGCTCAAGCCAACAGGGCCTGTGCTCCATGATCTGGTAGGAACAGAGTTAGTTCATGTTGCTCATAGCATAGCTGGCTTCTCTTTGACCATCCTTTATCATTACAACTACCACAGGGTAGCCACTCTGATGATTTAGGGACCTGTCATAGATCTCGGTGTTAAAGTCATATTTGCTGCTATGTATGTTAGCCACTCTTGGAGGTTATCACCATGAGAAAGCAAAGAAGGTGAGGTTTGAAAAAGTTTACCATTGAATGCCGTAGCCTGGAGAATACCTTCCTTTTAACTGTGACCTAGTCAGTTGGAAAACTGTATAGATCCTCCTTCATGTATCTCTACTGTGCATGTTTCTATTACTTCAGAAATTCTCATGTTAGAGAGATATATGTAAAAGATGATATCAAGTTATGGGTGAACATTTGCTCTTGTCAATCAGGGTTACCATGATGATCCATCACACCTGAGTGGCTTAGAGAATAAGCCCTCCTTTTTTCACTATTTTTGAGAAAGGTTAAATTCCAGGTATTGTCTTCCTTCTTGTCTTGTAGCCAGACACGTTTTTATTCTATTGCGAAAAATACTGTGTAAGAAACAGTAAAAAGGTTAATAAGCTCTCTAGTGTGCTTTTATAAGAGCACTATCCCATCATGAGAACATCGTACTCAGAATATCCATCCTAATCAGTTTCCAAGGACCTTCTTCAAACATTGCACATTAGGGCTTAAGACTCCTACATATAGACTTAGTTCAAGGTAATGTCCAACAGTGTTTTATTTGGGACAGGTTCATTCAATGAATCTGAGGCTTATCAATTTTACTACATAGGCTGTCTAATGAACCTCAGGGCTCTCCTCGTATCCACATCTCTAATACTGGGTTACAAATTTGTTTCCATCATTCTGGCCACTTAACACAGGTTCTCAGGATCTGAACTCAGATATTTGTCCTATCAGGACAAGCATGTCATCAACTGTTTCATCTTTGCAGCCCAGGAAAGCTATTGCTTGTTAACTTGTAGAAACAAACCTTTAATGCACACTTTGAGTTTATATAAATTTGCCATTTTAAAAGATTTTTTTCATTGTTATATTTGGTGTTTTGGAACCTCAAAATGAACTTATTGTCTTTGAATTTTACTTTCTATTGACGTAAATTTTCTGTCTCAGATTTTACGAGTGGATTAGTGGAAACCTTGCTGGTTTATTTCAGGAGTTCAGTCCTGGTAATGTTTTCACATCATGCTTCCTGCACTCAGATCTGCCTCAGGAATGATGTTTCCAGTGATACTGGCTGAATCTTGAAATATGGGCACCAGAGGGAATACTTGAATGCACTCTATCTCTAAAGGCTTGTTTCTATCTAACTTTGAAGGATTCGAGACCTGCCTAACCTGTAATGTCTAACAGGGTTAGAAAAAAGGCAGTAGATGGAGCGAGAATGGCGAGAGGTACATGTCTCATACACTGCTTAAGTTCTGCTTCCTGCAGCTCTAGCAGGTTCTTTGGCACAGATTTACTTTGGAATCACAGTCACACCATCTTGTTTATCCCTGAAGTAGGCAAGAACTGTGTGGAGCATCCATGTCAGCTGAAGCTGCAATGGACAAACGTCATGGGTTTCTTCTGTGAGACAGCTCTTGACACCAGCAATGTTTCTTTGGGGTCTTTTATTTTTTATATTACTTCCATTTCTGCATACTTGTTATGCTGTCTCCCACATAAGCCTTTTTATAAGCCGGTATCTGGAGTAAGATATTCATTTAATGATTAAATTATTCTTCTGTAGAGTTTCCATTTGTTACCTTCGAAATTGAACTAGACTAATTTCTTCTTAGAAGAAAAAAAATTAATAATTCTAATCTTCTTTTAACTAGGAGAGATCTAATTTTACAAAAGAGACCACACAGTAAAGAGCACAAAGCTTGAGAAAAGCAAATGAACTTGAATGTTTTTGTCCCTTTGTATCTGAAAGGCACAAGGAGTGTGTAATATGTTCCTGTTTTGTAGCAGGAATGACATAGGAACATGACCTCAATTTTGATCACAGCATCTGTGAAGCAGCCATTAACATTTCTAATTTTTAGAGGAGGAAGCAGGATCATAAAAGTCACAAATAATTCAGATGTAAATGAACCAGGGTTTGAAGAGGTACATGTAACTTCAAAACATGCTTGTTTCTATTTATCCCTGTCAATATATGTATATGTATATGTATGTGTATGTGTATGTGTATTTGTATGTATATGTGTATGTGTATGTGTATGTATATATATAAGAACTCATGTAATTATGAAAATGTTAAAATCAAATAACATTGTTACAGACAAGGGCCTTAGCATAATGTAAAAACTTTCGTCTCTGTTTTCTATATGATGTTCTTGATGGGCTGTCCTCATTTTCTAGTTCTCAGCAGAAAGTTGGGCTCAATGATAGGTTTTATAATTCTCTATAATTTAAGAGCTTTGTGATACTATAGTTAGATTTGCTTGGTTCTTGGGTACCAGGGTTAGGTAAGATGAAGACCAAATCTGAGCCTAGGGAATGGGAACCAATCCTTAATGATGGGAAAGAAAACTATAGCTGTTTGTAGGAAGTCTGTATACAGAAAATTGGGTGGAATGATATCTTTCTGTAAGGAGGTCTTTGTATGTGTGCATATTTAAGGTCTTGATTATATGGATGTATGTCTAAGGAAGTGCATCCCTATGAATGTAAATAGGGACCTTTAAAAGCAAAATGAAGTCCAATCTGAACAGAGACTTCCAAAAGCAAAGCCAGTTCCAAGCCAAATTTTGTGTTGTCAAGAAAGTATAATAATGCCACCATTGGGAAAACTGCCTGGCAATAAACAAAGTAATTACTCTGCTTTATTACATACTCATAGACAAGTCCCTTATATCTTTCATTAATAACTTGGTCTGCACCACACTGTGGGTGAGAACAGCTATTTAAGATGCCAGGATTCAAACTCAGCAAAGTTTACTTTGAAACTCATGCTCATTTCTTTTGTGCTGCTGAGCCAAGTTCTTTGTCCTTAGGAGACCTGTCCAGTTCCAAAAAGAGAATTGAAGTTCATTCGGATGGAAGTAGACATGCTTTCTTGCTATAGGGCTCCTTCAGAAGTACTTGTTAATTTCAGAAGAGAAACTTTATGTTGGATATTTCTCTACATGGGATGAAGTAATTGACATTTGCATTAGATAATTGCTTGATACTCAAAGAGAAGGCACAAAGACTCAGCACTTGGAGCTGGATACTATGCTGAGGCAGGCATATACATATCCAGCTTTACCAGAAGAAGGAGTAGCACCTTGCCATGCAAACTAAGGTTGTTTTAATAACCAATTTCTGCCTTAGTCCCCAAGGTAGAACAGCTTGCATGAAATCAAGGCATTAGGTCTCTGCTGAGAAAGCCTCAGAATGCTAGCGAGGCTCGTAAAAGGAAGCAAGATTCTCAGTAAGATTTCATTTCAAGCAGTCTTCATAAATATTTACACTGGCAAACTTGAAAGAGATAGATAGATATACCCCATGTTTGAAATCTTTATGTCCACCTGGAATGATCTAGCACACTCTTGGAACTGCTGCCTACTGTGGCCTCTACCTGTCTTAATGAAGTTTGGTCATTTCTGTGTTTGTGTTTGTGTCTGTGTCTGTGTCTGTCTGTCTGTCTGTCTGTCTGTCTCTCTCTCTCTCTCTCTCTCTCTCTCTCTCTCTCTCTCTTCCTTTCTATCTCTCTATCTCCCTCTCTCTCTCCCTTCCTCTCTTGGATATTCTCTGTATTTACATATTAGATGTTTTATCTTCCCCAATTTCCATCTCCTTGTCCTTCCCATTGACTCCATGAAGGTGCTCCCTCTCCCAGCCACCATCTCCCATATCAGTGCCTTGGCATTCCTCTACACTGGGAAAATGACCCTTTGGTACCAGAAAATACTATCCTCTGCTGCATATTCACCTGGAGACATGAGTCTCTGGATGCAAACTCATTGGTTGGTGTTTTAGTCCCTGAGAACTGTAGTGGGTTTGCTTAGTTGATCATTTTGTTCTTCCCATGGAGTTCAGACCCTTTCAGCTGCTTCAGTCCTTTCTGTAGCTATTTCATTGTTGTCTTCCTGTTCAGACTGATGGTTAGCTGCAAGCATCCTTCTCTGTCTCAGTATGGCTCTGACAGAACCTCTGAGGAGGCATTCATATCAGGTTCCTGCCAGTAAGCACTACATGGCATCAGTAATAGTGCTTGGGTTTTGAGGTTCCATATGCAGTGGTTCTCCAGGTGAGGCAGTCTCTGTAGATCTTTTCTTCAATCCCTCCTCCCCTATATGGGCTTGTGTTTCCTCTCAGGACCATTTTGTTCTCTCTTCTAAGAAGGACTGAGGTATTCATTTTCTGACTGTCCTTCTTTTTGAGCTTTATAAGTTCCATGAATTGTTTGTTGGGTATTCTGAGCTTCTTGGGCTAGTATTTTCTTATAATATAACATGAGTGGTTTTTGTTTTTTTGTTTTTTTGTGACTGGATTACCACAGTCAGAATTATAGCTTCAAGTTTTATCCATTCACCTAGGAACTTCATGAATTCATTGTTATAAATAGCTGAGTAGTACACTGTTTATATATATATATATATATATATATATATATATATATATATATATCACATTTTCTGTATCCACTCCTCTGTTGAATGACATCTGGGTTCTTCTCAGCTTTTGTCTATTATACATATGGCTTCTATAAACATGGTGGAGCATGTGTCCTTGTTAGATGTTGGAGCTTCTTTTGGGAATATGCCCAGGAGTGGTATAGCTGGATCCTCAGGAAGCACTATGTCAATTATCTGATGAGCCACCAGACTGATTTCCTGAGTTGTTGTACCAGTTTACAATCCCACCAACAGAGGAGGAGTATTCTTTCTCCACATCCATGCCAGCATCTGCTTTCCCCTGATTTTTTGATCTCAGCTATGATTGTATGAGTTGGAATCTTAGCGTGGTTTTGATTTGAATTTCCCTGATGACTAGGGATGTTGAACATTTTTTTGGTGCTTCTCAGCCATTCAATATTCCTCAGTCGAAAATTCTTTGTTTAGCTCTGTGCCCCATTTTAATAGGATTATTTGATTTTCTAGAGACTAACTTATTGAATTCTTTGTATATATTAAATACTATCCCTCTATCAGTGTAGGATTGGTAAGGATCCTTTCCCAATATGTTGGTTGCCATTTTGTCCTAATGAAAGTGTCCTTTGCCTTACAGAAGCTTGCAACTTCATGAGGTCCCATTTGTTGATTCTTGATCTTAGAGCATAAGCCATTGGCGTTCTGTTCAGAAAATTTTTTCCTGTGCCTATGTCTTCTAAGCTCTTCTCCAATTTCTGTACTATTAGATTCAATATGCCTGGTTTTATGGGGTTGTCTTCAATCCACTTGTTCTTGTGCTTTGTTCAAGGAGATAAAAAAGGAAAAATTTGCATTCTTCTGCATACTGACTGCCAGTTGAGCCAGCACTATTTGTTGAAGAGGCTGTCCATTTTCACTGAATGTTTTTAGCTTCTTTGTAAAAGATCAAGTGACCATAGTTATGTGGGTTCATTTCTTGATCTTCAATTCTATTCCACTGACCTATCTGCCTGTTTTTGTATCAGTACTATGTAGTTTTTATCACAATTGATCTATAATACAGGAATTGAGGTCAGGAATGGTGATTCCACAAATATTTTTTTAATTGTTGAGAAGAGTTTTTATTATCCTGGGTTTTTTTATTATTTCAAATGAATTTTAAAATTGCTCTTTCTAACTCAATGAAGAATTGAGTTGGTATTTTGATGGGGTTTGCATTAAATCTGTAGATTGTCTTAGACAAGATGAACATTTTTACAATGTTGATTCTTCCAATCCATGAGCATGGGAGATATTTCTACCTTCTGAGATCTTCTGTGATTTTCTTCTTTAGAGACTCAAAGTTCTTGTCATAGATATCCTTTACTTGTTTGGGTAGAGCCACCCCAAAGTATTTTATATTCTCTGTGACTATTGTGAAGAATGTGGATTCTCTAATTTCTTTCCTAGCCTGTTTTTCCTTGAGTACAAAAAAGTCAGAGATTTGGTTGAGCTAATTTTACATCCAACCACTTTCCTGAAGTTGTTTATCAGGTTTTAAAGTTCTGGTAGAATTTTTGGATACTACTTTTTGTATACTATCATATCATTTGGAAGTTGTGATATTTTAACTTCTTCCTTTTTACTTTGTATCCTTTGACCTTTTTTGCTGCTTGATTGCTTTGGATAGTAGAAGTTTGGTCATTTCTATGATTTAGTTTGAGTTCTTAATATCACTGTGTTTTCATGATTGTTGAGCCTGCAAGAATTGACTTTCTTGGTCTTGTGATACGATTATATTGTTCTCTTCTTAGTGATCTCAGATGGACCTGGCACACAGGGTAGAAATGGAGATTAGATTCTTGCTTTTTGTTTGTGGATGTGTTGAAGGCACCAGAATTCACATTTCCACAAAGGCATTATTTTTTTTTTATAAAAACTTATCTAATTACAAAACAGCTGCATAATTATCTAGGGTTGGAAATAATCATACACACTTGCTGGGGTGCAGAAACAGCATCTTTATGCCTGCAGAGTACCAGACTAGATGTCCAAAATCCAGACACTAATTATAGTCCCACCAACTTCTTTCTGACAGCTGAGTAAATTTAACCATGCTCTCATTGCCTTTAAAACGTCAGTAAGGCTCTGGGTTTATTTGCATCAACTGAAGGTGCTCAGTGTCTATTTTATTCTTTCTTTTGCAAGAGGAAATATTTCTACTTTGATAAAATGTTATAACCAATTTGGAGAGGAAAGGGTTTATTTATCAAACACTTCTAGATCACAACTTATGTCTGAAGGAATTCAAGAAAGGGACTCAAAGCATGAACCTGGAAACAAGAACAAAATAAAAATCCATGGAGGATAATGCTGTCCATAGTGGAATGGGCCCTCCCACAGAAGTCATTAGTTAAGAAAGTAGTCTACAGAATTTTTAAAGGCCAGCTTTCCCTTCTTCCTTTTTAGTAGCCTTTAGAAAATTATCATCTTATATTTGGATCATATTCTTTCCTTTACTCAATTTCATGTATATTTCCTACTCACCCAACTCTGTGTTCTCTCTCTGTCCCTGACTCTGATCAGTAAATCAAAATAGCATGCACACACACACACACACACACACACACACATACACACACACATACACACAGACACACACACACAAGCACACACACTCACACTCTCACACACAAATAAAAAGCACAAGCAAAACAAAACACACACACACAACAAAACATGGCATCTGTTTTTTGTTGGCTACCACATATGAGCATAGAAACTACCCTGCTATGAACCGAGGGCCACTGCGTTGACGAAAACTAACATTTTCATTTTTCTTCAGCAGGTATGAATTACAGGTAGCTTCTTATATTCAGGTTTATGTCCACTTTTTATTTTCTGAGACATGACTTTGCCTTGCTTAAACATTTTCAAATCTTGTGTGTGCTTTCACAGTCTCTGTGAGTTCATACATGCTTATTCATGTTCTATCTGAGACTCCGTTTGACCAGAGTCATCCACCACTGCTGGCTCTTAGTCTTTTCCCTTTATCTTCTTCTGCATAAATCTCCCAGTCTTATGGGGAAGGGACTGCTTAAAACAACCATCCCAACTAGGTCTGATTATTTAAAGTCTTTCACTGTCTGCACATTGTCCGTGAGTGGTGCTATATGTTAAATACCATAAGAAGCAAGAAGAAATATTTTCAAGGAAGGCAGAGAGATACACTTACCTAAGGGTATAGTGTTGTGCTATTAGAAATCATTTTATTGCTACTTTCCTGAGCAGAGTCATAGTTTTTATTTAGGACCAACAGCATATTTAGTCTCAGGTTCTTGGCCACATTAGCAGTGTTAGATTAGGTTGCACCTCATACAGTGAGCCATAAATCCAATTGAAAAATGTTTGGTTACTCATTAAAATTTGTGCATCTATAAACACTAGCATATCTTGTAGTAAGGTCTCTATTGTAGGTTACAAGTTCATATCTGGGTGGTATTGGTGAGTGTTTTTCTCTTGTGATAGCTTGTATAGTATCTTACAGCACTATGGCTGTTTATAAAGGTAAAGCATATACTTGGGTAGCAGTTCAATTTTTCCTGGTTCTGTGACATAAGTAAATAGTATCTTCACTAATAGGGCCCTAATATTAGAAAATGTGGGAAAATTAATAGTGTAGTCAATAGCTTATAAGTTTTTGCAGAAGTACTGCAGGTCCCCTTTGGCCAATGACACAACAAAATATAACCCATTCCTCCATTCCTAGTACTAGATGTTTTACATGAGTACAGAAGATGTCTAGTTAAGGCACTCTCTCCCCTATTATAGGATCACTCCATTTAATTCATTTCATGTATATTGTATATTTACAAAATTTCTGTATTAGAATGTTCCATATGACTTTCTAAAATGCCTTTTTTTAGGTTTATAAATTTAGATGATTTATTTTAGACTTAACTTTAAAATATTAAAACACATTCAAGAACCACTACTAGAAAGCAGCATTCTAAAAGGCACAGTTGGGTTTAGTACAATAACTTTTTCTGGATTTGTTATGGGAAAAACTAAACTGTGACAAAAAAAAAAAAAAAACATGACAAATGACAACCACTTAAAGAATACATTGCCCATCTAACAGACTAGATAACTCTGTTCTTTGTTGCCATTCCAACACTTAGATTAATTTTCTATCAAGGTAGGAACTCAAGAACCTAGTCACATCACACCCATGATCAAGAAAGAAATTCACTTGGATCTATTTGTTTACTTGCTAACTTGCCCTCAGCTAGCTTTTCTCTCTGTTCAGGAACCCTGTATAGGGAATGATGCCACCTACAATGGGCAGTGTGTTCTTGATTCAATTAACAAGAGGGTCCTCCATCAACATTCCCACAGGCCAACCTGATCTATCTAGATAACTCATTAAAACGCTTCACAGTTGATCCTGAGTTGTGTAAACTTGACAGTTAAACTACACAGTACAGCTGGATAGTTCTTTACATGGTATAGGTACTGCTTTCATAGCTTGGATGCAAAAACTAAGTAACTTCTGTTTTTTTTTTTAAATAATTTTCTTTCTTTTTATTTAAACAACTTTATTTTACAAAACAAAGATAAATGTACAGATTTTAAACATGTTTTGCTTAAAATTATACATTTTTGTCAGTACTGTTTTTTCAGATATTAAAATAATTTTTACATAAAACTATGTGAATATGTTTTTTAGTCAGTACTTGATTTTTTCAAGGGCTTGACAGTATCCATTGAAAACCTAATAGTTACCATGAGCGTAAAGTACATGCAAAACAAAACGCAACATGGAAATAGTCAAAATCTTCTTGTTTTGTAAATATATATATATATTGTTTTCTTTATTTCTTGGACTTTATACAGTCTGTGAGTTGTTTCTGGGGGAGTGCAAGCCTCTGGGGTTAGCATCCCAATATCAGTGACTGCATATTATGTCTGTTCTTTTGTTACTGGGTTATCTCACTCAGGATGATATTCTCTAGATGCAGCCATTTTCTTAAGAATTTGATTAAGTCATTGTTTCTGGTGGCTGAGTAGTATAAAATGCCTTTGTTACTTGTTTCCTCCCCTATTTTGTCCTTTGCTCTGTCATCCACTTCCTCCTCCCCCATTTAATACTCCAACTGTAGTTTTTCATTTATATCTTTATATCACTATATTCTATTTTCCCTTGCTTGCAAGATATACCCCTTTCCCTGGTCACTTATAGGCTACTTATTGGTCCTAGTGCCTACATTATTAGGGTCCTATTCAAAAATAATCCTTTTCTGTGCCAGTGAGTTCAAGTAATTCCACATTCTTTCTTTTATTAGATATAGTCTGTCTGGCCTTATACTAAAGTCTTTGGTCTATTGGGAGCTGAATTTTGTGAAGAATAATTGAAATGATATGTTTATATATAGATATAGATATCCATTTAAAAAACACCATTTGTTTCATATGCTAACTTTTCTACACTTTGAAAATTTGGTCTCTTTGAGAAAAATTGGGTTTTAGGTTATTAGGTGTGTAGCTTTATGTCTGAATCTTAAGTTCTAGTCCATTGATCAACATGACTGTTTTATGTCAATATTATGTCATCTTTATTACTATAGCTCTGTAATACAACATAAAATTTAGGACAGTGGTGCCTACAGCATTTCTTTTATTGTTTTTGATACCATGTTTTGTCGCTATTGTTGTTTTGATTTTCATATAAAATCAAAGGTTGTTTTTCAATGTTTGTGAAGACTTGTGTTAGAATTTTGAAGAGGATTATATTGGGTCTGAAGATCGCTTTTGGTAGGACACCAAGTTTCACAGTATTTATCCCACCGACCCATGAGCATTGAGATCTTTTCATTTTCTGGTGTCTTTTCTTAAATTTATCTCTTAAATATTTTGCATTTTTAGCTATCCAAGTCTGTCATTCTTTTACATTTTTCATTGTTTGAGTCACACCCAAACAATTTTATTTTGAGGGTGAAGAGCTTTTGGGAAAGGTGCTGTTTCCATGATTTCTTCCCCAGTATGTTTGTCATTTGTATGTAGGATGGCAACTGATTTTGTGTGTGTTAATTTTGCATCTTGTTACCTTGTTAAACTTGTTGATTAGTTGTAGAAATCTTCTCATGGAGTTTTATAATCTTTATACATAAAATCACATCTTTTACTAAGAAGGTACTGGGACTCTTGCTTTCCTATTTATACCCTCTTGATTACCTGCAGTTGTCTTATTACTCTAGCTAAGACTTCCAGTACTATACTAAATTGGCCTGGGTATATTAGGTATTCTTGTCTTTTCCCAAGTTTCATATAATGGGTTGGAGTTTCTACTTTTGATGATGTCAGATCTGGGCTGATTATAAATTGCCTTTATTATGCTGAGTCATGCTAATTATGTCCCTCTTCTTTCTACCACTTTTCTCATGAAGGTCTTTTCTGCATCTAACTAGGTGATTATTTATTTGCTTTTATTCTGATGATGTGTTGGATTATTTTTACTATTTTATGTATGGCAAAACATCTCTACATCTCTGAGATAACGCTGCCTTGATCATTGTAGATAACTTTTTATATGTTGTGGTGGCTAGAATAGGAATGGTCCACATAGGCTCATATATTTGAATGCTTGTTCATTAGGGCTTGACACTATTGATTAAGAAATTAATAGGAATGGCCTTGTTGGAGGATGTGTGTCACTAGGGGTTAGGTTGGCTTTGGGGTTTCAAATGCTTAAGCCAGGCCCAGTAGTCACTCTCTTTCTGCTACCTGCTGAAATGAAGGACTCTCAGGCACTTCTTCGGGACCATGTCAGACTATGTGTCACTATGTTTTCTGCCATGATGAGAATATACTAAATCTTTGAAACTGTAAACTAACCCATATTAAATTGTTTCTTTTATAAGAGTTGTGATTGCAGTGTCTTTTTACAGCAATATAACCTTGACTAAGACAGGTGTGTTTTTGAATTTAGTTTACAACTCTTTTATTGGAAAATTTTGTATCTATATTCTAAGAGAGTTTGCTCTATAGTTCAATTTTTGTTGAGTTCTTTTGTAGTTTGGTTAACAGGGTGATAGTGGCTCCAGAAAAAAGCTCAGAAATGTTCCATCTTTTGATATTTTGTGCAATAACTTGAAACGTGTAGACTTTAGTTCTTCTTTGAGAGTCTCATAGAATTCTGAGAAAAATTCCTCTGGCCCTGAGATAATTATAGTTGGAAGAGTTTTAATTACTCTTTTTGTTAGTGAATTTGTTTCATTTTGAATTTTTCATCCATTTCTTTTAGAATCCATGTGTGCAGAATACAGATTTTTAAAGTATGTCATTTGGCTCTTTGAATTTTCTTAGTATTTGTTACAATATTTTCCTTATTCAATTTTATTATTTTGTTTCTTTTGTCTCTTTATTTTGATTAATTTTAGTAAAGACTTCTCAATGTTGTTACTTTTCCCCCCAAAGAACCAACTGTTTCATTGTGAAACAACTGAATTGAGATGATTCATATTGAGATTTTCCTTGAGCAGTGTTTATCAATTTGTGTTATTTTATGGTGTTTTCTATCTCTTTTGCTTAACTGTTATAGCATTATTTATTTATTATGTCCTCTTGGATATTGTTGACCTTCTTGAAACACTGAAAATTTCCTTCTAACGTACTTTGTAGAACTAGATTTTTGAACAGAAAATGTTCAAGTTTCTTTCTAACATGAAATATTTTTATTTGTCTGTCATTTGTGATTGATAGTTTTTCTGGTGTTGTTGTGGTCCAGATGGTCTGCAGTTTATGTATTAAATACAAATCATGACCCAGATGTGGTCTATGACTTCAGAAAAATGTAAACCAAGACAAAGCTTAGGAGAAATGTCTTCTGGGACAAAATAAAAAAGGCCAGAAAAATCAAAGAATTGAAGAAAAAAATCAGATAAGGAAACCAAAGACACTGTTTAATCAGGCTCCATTTATGGTATTTTTTTCTTCTAGAAGCTAGCAAAACTATATATAAAAAAATGGTTATAAAATTATTCTTGACATGAACCTAGGGTCTATGTTGTACCATTCCACCCTTTTCGAGGTTGGCCACAGCAGCATATAATAATCAGTACTGGCATCTTTATCCTTTCCGAAATTATAAACCATTCTTCCAGCCACTTCCAGCTTTCAGAATCTCCATGAAAAAGTCAGATGTATTCTAATTGACCTATCTCTGTTTGTGAGTTGTTTATTATCACTATTATTATTATTATTATTAATTATTATTATGTAGTTTTAAAAATGCTTCCTTTGTTTTTTACATTTAGTGTTTTAATTACTTTGTATAATGGAAAATTCTTCTGGTCCTGTCTATTTGGTGTTCTTTATGCATCTTACACCTCGATAAGTACCTCCTTCTTTAAATCAGGAAAATTTTTTTATGATTTAATAAAAATACTTTTCTGTGCCTTTGAAATGGTTTTCTTCTTTCTCCCCAATATTTCATATTATCTATTAATCATAGGTTTGGACTTTTCAGCATTTCCAACATTTTCTGTATGTTTTGTGTCTGGTTTTTGTTATATGTAACAGTTCTTTGTCTGAGCTACCCATTTGTTTTATCTTCAAGATGTAAAATTTGTCTTTTAATCTGTTGATAAGTCATATATCTGAGCTTTTTGTTTGACTTCATGAATTTTAGATTTCAAGTTTTACTTCAGTTTGGCTTTACTTTACAAACTCTGTTTCTTTATTAAATTTCTATTTTCATATCTTGAATTGTTTTTTCTTATTTAATTCACTATTTGTGTTTCTATTGAGATTTTTTATATCATTTTTAAAAACAATGCATTTATGATGGTGACTTTGAAGTCTTATATGGTACATCAGATAAGTTATTTTGCTTGTGTCATATTACAGCTTGGTTGCTGGCATCTACATGATGCATATTGTCTAAACTGCTCATGCTTGTGGTTTTGTGCTGGGAGTTAGGCACATAGAGTTATGATGGTTGTAGTCTTTCTTAATGTAAGCATGTTGTTTCACTTTTTTGGATATGTATTCAGTTTTTTTGGTGGCTGTTCTCCCAATCACACTTGTTGTGAAATTGAGGAATGAGACTGCACTTTAATCTTGAAGTTAATTCTGGCTTTTAAAGTTCAGACTCTTGCTGTTTATTGTAATGTTAAATGCTGGCCCCCAAGATCTGGAGTCTGCACATAGCATTTGGGAACCTGCTTTTGGTTAATTTTTATTAGTAAGTAAAGATGCCAGCAGCCAATAGCTGGGAAGAAGAGACATAAATTGGATTGTGCTTAGTTTTCCTGGTCTATGACCATAAGGAAGAAGAAAGAGGAGGAAAGGAAAGCCACTAAGAAAAGGCAAGAATGTGCAGGAGAAAGAAGTAGAGTCACCAGGTAAAGGATCCAGAGAGTGTGGTCCAGAGGGCTGCTCATTTGGGTCAAGAGCAGCCATGATGAAATTAAAAAATTAGTAAGTAGTAACTTGGAGTTACTGTCGAAAAGTGGATTCTAACTACAGAGGGGTTAGGCAGTAACCCAGCTACTGTGTTGTTTAAGGCATATTAAAATATGAAGGCTGTGTGTGTGTTTCATTTGGGAACATAAAGGTTCAAGGCAGGAAGGAACTTTGCACTGGGATTTAAATATTTTTAAAAACAAACTCTGATTAGACTCAGATATACATTTCTGGAAAGAGCTGTGATTTTAGAAACTAACGGTTTTAGATTAGCAGGTATGGAATGAAAATTTCGTTCAGATGAAAGAAAGGTAGGAAAGGTGTAACTAGGTACCTTAGATGAAGAAAGGAGACAGACAGAAGGTAGCAGACATGTATTTGGGGTCTTTGATAGAATGAACTAATTCACATTCACATGTTAGTAAGAGACTTATTAGACTGGATTTTAGGTTGTGGTCCAAGTAGTTCAACAATGGTTATCTTTCGATGGAAAGGCCAAGAATTCAGTAATTGTTCAGTTCACAAGACTAAATGGATGGGAAGTTCAAATCTGGTGTCAGAGTTCCAGGGATGTCCTAGAAAGCTGCCTCATCTCAGTCTACATTAGAATCCTTATTTGTATGTTCAAACAGCAGCAAAAGAATGACTCATAATAGCCAAAGTTACCAGTGAGTGTGAGGACAGGCAGACCAAAAACCTAAAGCCTCCTCCTTCTTTCACTATTTTTGTCATTCATTCATTAATTTTTAATTAATTAATTAATTAAATTAATTAATTAATATTTAGACTACCACTAAAAGGTGTAATTTAGACTAAAAGTAGATCTTGTGGCATCAGATGATCTATAATTTGACTGGGTCGTTCACCCCAAATAATCCAAGGAAGAAAAATTTCAACACACACACACACAAATATATATAGGTTTTAGTTATTTCCAAATGTAAGCAACATGGCAACTGAGATTAGCCATCAAAGGTCTAAAAGCAATCTTGGAGGACCAGAATGAGGGAAAGAAGGGTAAAGGTTACCTACCTTATTCCTTGACAAGTGTGGTGGCTATGTGGTCCTTGGTAGAAAGTGGTTTATTTGGCTCAGTGGTAATGGAAAATAATGGAGAGTAATTCCAGAATAATGGAACTGGTCTTAGAGGAAGGTCTGGAGTGTGATGCCAGGATACACCAGGGTATTTCTGTCTCTAAATTATAAGATTACATTCCAAAGCAATGGAGATAATCTGAAATAAAGGACTCAGAAACATGAGCTGAAGCAAATATAAGTGTCTGATAGAGCATCCAGAAGAAACTAGGAAAGGAGCACATGTACCTTACCAGCAGTCAAAGCGTGGCTAATTTTTGAGCTCCTCCCTCTTTAGCTTCTCTCCTAGGCTTGAGGCAACTTCATTCTACAGGTCAGCTATCCAGTCTTCCCATGGTACTGATATCTCCAAAATGCTGGTGTTCCTGCTATAAATGAAGCTTCCTATTTGTCAGTGTCTGGGCCCCTCCCAGCCTACCTTCAGGAACTCTGGCCTTATCACACAGTGCCAAACCTCAAGTTCTTTCCCTGACTTCTTCAGTCCTGGGGATTTGAATACAACTGAGGCTGCATCATTACCATGTTCTGCTTCTGGCACAGGCAATAGCCTTGGCCATCTATGAACTACAGCTTTTGTGTGCTGCTCCTGAGGAGACACTTCCCAGAAGATTTTTCTGGTCTCTTTGTAATCACAGCTGCTTCTTTTGCTCTAGCTAACAATCCTCGATTGTACTAGCAAAAGAAAAGTTTCACTTTAGAAGTTCTTAGTTCAAAATATCACACATATTCTCTTGATAGAGTCTTAGTTTCTCTATAAAACTTGACAAAGTAGGTCTCCATTGTCTGCTTGGCTCTCAGGATTTTCTGAGTTTCAGAATAAATAGAACATTAAGCTCTGAACACTCAGTGACTTTTCTGGTCCAAAGTTCCAAATTCCTTCCATGACCTGCTACCTGAAAAATATGATCAGATCTGTCAAAGCAAATATCCTACAATCTTGGTACCAATTTCTGCCTCATGGTGATTTTTTATTGTGATAAGCAACAATAACAAACCTATGGCCAAAAGCAATTTGCAAAGCAAAGTTTTTTGTTTTATCTGCACTTCTTGGTCTCCATCTATCACAGGAGGAAGTCAAACCAGGCACCTAGAAACAAGACTTGAAACAAAACCATGGAAGAATTTTACTTCCTGGCTTTGTCCTGTGCCCTGTTCAGCTTGCTTTCTTATATAATTAAGACCACCTGTTGAGGGGTAGAACTATCTGAAGCAATTTGGGCCCTCATACAACCAATCATTACTCAAGAAAATGCCTGACAGACTTGTTTATAGGCTGATTTTATGAAGACATTTTCACAATTGAGAGTTTCTCTTCTCAAATGATTCTAATTTGTGTCAAGTTGACATGAAACCAACCAACACACAGGAAATCATGTTTAATTTAGTTTCATCAGCTAGGGATTTATTCTTTACAGTCTTACTAAACTTTACTCTGGGGACATTGAGCAAAGTTAGTCATGGCATGAAAATTCTTGGTCTTGTTGCCTTTGTTGAAATGCTAACCAGATTCATCCACACTTGAGCCTGCCTTTCTTTAAAGCAACATCACTTTAAATCAGGTTGAGTCCAAGCTTGTCATGTGAGAAGAAAACATTTCTTTGCTACAGCTGTTCTACCAGTTAGCAAGGCTAAGTCAGCTCTCAGTGTGCATATTCCTAAGGAGCATACACAGAGGAATCCCCGTGATCAGTGGGCATGTTATGCTATAATATGAGCTCTTTCTTCACTCATTCCTTTTCTCTGCCTCTTACTGACATCTCTGAAGTTCATTAAAGGAGTTATAGCCATGGTGTCCCAGTCTTATACTAAGAGGTCTGACCATGTCACATACCTTAAGTGTGATCTCTGTGACTTCAAGGGATTTTTTGTTAAAAGCCTTTCCTCTATTCGAAGCCTTCCTCATCCAGAGTAAATTTTACTTACTCATATTTCCCAGTTTGAAGAAGCTGAAAAGTCACTGAACTCATAACAGAGGAGTTCTGGTGTTTAAGTAGTGGCCTGGGAGCTGTCTTAGCTACTACACATTCTGACACAGTTTGTGTTGGAGAAGAAAACAAAGAACAAAGGGAAAATGCATTCTTTCTCACAGAACTGCATCCTGCCAATATATTTTACTTTCTCTTACTTTTTTATTGAATATTTTATTTATTTACATTTTAAATGCTATACTATCCAAGTTTCCCCTTTACACCCCCCCATATCATCTACCTCTCCCCTGTTTCTATGAATGTGCTTACCCACCCACACCCTTCTACCTCCCAGACCTGGCATTCCTCTACACTGGTGCATCAAGCCTTAATAGAACCAAGGGCTTCCCCTTCCTTGATGCAAGATAAACTCATCTTCTGCTGCATATGCAACTGGAGCCATGGGTTCCTCTATGTGTACTCTTAGGTTGGTTTTCCTCAGAGCTCTGGGGGATGGGGTTCTGGTTGGATGATATTGTTATTCTTCCTATGGGAAAATATTGCAAATATTTTCACCTACTCAGTCTTCTCCCAAGCTCCTCCATTAATGATGCCATGCTCAGTCCAGTGGTTGGATGCAAGCTTCTACATCTGTATTTTTTAGGTTCTCAAAGAGCCTCTTCAGATACAACTATATCAGGCTCCTGTCAGCAAGCACTTCTTGGCATCTACAGTAGTATCTGGGCTTGGTATCTGTATATGGGATGAATCCCCAAGTGGGGCAGTCTCTGGATGACCTTTCCTTCTGTCTCTGCTCCACACATTGTTCCTGTATTTTCTTTAAAAAAATAGCACAAAGCCCCTAACCCAAAATATCTAGGAAATTGAGGAGACAATGAGAAGACCAAACCAAAGGATAATAGGTATAGAAAAGAATGAAGATTCCCAACTCAAAAGGCTAGTAAATATTTCCACAAAATTATAGAAGAAAACTTTTCTAACTTAAAGAATGAGATGCCCAAAAACTTACAAGAAGTCTATACAGCTCCAAATAGATTTGAAAAGAAGGAAAATCTGTCACATATAATAAAAACACCAAATGCACAAAACAAAGAAATAATATTAAAAGCAGTAAGGGAAAAGGGGTTAAATAACATAAATATATACTTATCAGCATTATACAAGACTTCTGAACAGAGACCCTAAAAGCCAGAAAATACTGGGCAGATGTCATACAGACATTAAGAGAACACAAATGCTACTCCAGGCTATTATACTCAGCAAAACTCTCAATTAACATAGATGGAGAAACCAAGATATTTTACAACAAAAATAAATTTACACATATTTTTTCACAAATATAGCCATAAAAAGGATAATAGATGAAAAACCCCAATACAAGGAAGGAAACTATACCCTAGAAAAAGCAAGAAAGTAATCATTTTTTAACAAACCTAAAGAAAGATAGCCATACAAACATAATTCTACCTTTAACAACAAAAAATAACAGGAAGCAACAAACACTGGTCCTTAATATATCTTAACATAAATAGTCTCAATCTCCCAGTAAAAAGACATAGACTAACATACTGAATATGGAAACAGGAGCCAGCATTTTGCTGAATATAGGAAATGCACCTCAGTGACAAAGACAAACACTTCCTCAGAGTAAAAGGTTGGAAAAATTTTCCCAAGAAAATGGTCTCAAGAAACAAGCTGGAGAAGACATTCTATTATGGAATAAAATCAACTCTCAACAAAAAGTTATCAAAAAATAAGGAAGGAAACTTTATATTTATCATAGGACAAATTTACCAAGATGAACTATCAATTCTCTATATTTATGCTTCAAATGTTTGGGACCTACATTCATAAAGAAAATCTTACTAAGGCTCATTTTCCCTCACATGATAATAGTAGGAGACATCAACACCCCACTTTCATGAATGGATAGATCGTGGAAACAGAAAATAAACAGAGACACAGTGAAACTAACAGAAGTTACAAATCAAATGGATTCAACAGATATCTATAGACCATTTCATCCTAGAACAAAATAATACACCTTCTTCTCAGCAACACATGGTGCCTTCTCCAAAATTGACCATATTATAAGCCACAAAACAGGTACAAGATACAAGATACAAGATCAATAGATACAAGAAGGTTGAAATAATCCCAGGCATCTTATCAGATCACCACAAAATAAGGTGATTTTATTCATTTTTATTAACAACAAAAGCATTTTACCTTCCCATCTCCAGTGTGACCGATCTTGTAGAAAAGCCCTGTAGGTAAACCATTAAGATCAAAATATCTTATAAAGGTTGTACAGTATCTAATTGAATATGTATAAAAAGTCCAGAATGACTATAAGTACATAGTGAAAAGGCCATGGGGAGAAACAGACACAGTACCATCTGTAGGCTAAGTACATGATCTCTGAATGACAGAATGTACACTCATTACCTGGACTTTGGAATCTAAGCCCCTGGAATATTGTGTTGAATAAATTGGTGCTATTTGAAACAACTAGTGTATGGTACAATTCCTTACATCATTACTTTAATCATCAGAGCTTGTATGATCTTATGTCAACTTCTACTTCATGCAACACTAACAAGTCTGCCTGAAAAATCTCAGCTGAGATCTGAGACTATTGTATGTGTCATTGTCTGGACATGAAATATTTCCAAAGACTCTCATATTTAACCCCCTGTGAAAAGGTAGAACCTTATTAGAGGAAGTGGGTCTATATGATCCTGCTTTACCGTTTCTTTAACTCTCTGATTTATAAACATAGATTGACTCTGACCAGCCTGCCTCCTGTTCCTCTACCATATTTCACTATCCTACTACTCTGTCTTCTATGAGTCAGTAATGTTGCTTTCTCTTTGGTTGATTTTTGTCAGACCATCTCACCACATCAACGTAAAGGAACAGAGCATACTATAAACTGCAACATTTAAATGTGCATTGCAAGGGTTCCACTCTCAGATGAACATGATTCAATTACAAAAATTGGAACGTTATAGTGCTTTCTTGTTGACATCTTTTGATACTTAAGTATTAATGTATCTTTGGACTACATTGGTTTAGGATGTTTGATATTTCTGTATACTGCCATTTGAATTGCTATCCTCATCTTCATAAATATCATGAAATGAATTTTGATTTGGGCTGACGATAGACTTTTACAGCAGTGTATAAAATGTCCAAAAGCATCTTTTGTATCTAGTGCTACATATTTGTATAAATTGGTATTCTCAGAATTGATGAATTTAAAATCAAAATACTCAGCACATCTTTGAAAATATTCTATGGTACACATAATCGGTCAATACTTGATCATGTGAAAATAAGGAAGCACATTGATTTTATTAGTATTTAAATATGCTTTCATCTACAAGGAATAGTAATTATTATAGGCTAAAGGTATAAAATGAATCATTTTATGACTTATTACCAATAAATACTAGATTTGTATACCTATTTTATATAACTACATGGAGTATATCATGAACTTTTTGGAGGTTAAACGGGGTTGCCAGCGGAACAGAATTTAGAAGTGCTGATCTTTAGTGTTTGTTACTATAGCTCCAGCTAATAATTATGGCTTCTGAGTTATAGAGCAGAACCCTAAACAATCAGGGGCGCCTGAGAGCTCTGTTGTCTGTCACACATTAAGTGCTCAAAGTTTGTGGGATAATAATGAACATGCAAATGAAGGGAGCGATCACTTGAGCACTGCGTTATTAGTTAGGTTTGTTGTTGTTTCAAAATACTTAAGGATTTCCTTTTTTTTTTTTTTTGGCTCACAGTTTGAGGGACACAGCCCGTCATTCTGAGGAAAGCATAAGCACAGCAGCAGGCTGTTCCACTGTGACACAATGAACTCTGATTATTAAATAGAGGAAGAAGTTATCCACATGCAGTACAATGTGCTCCCTCTCAAATAAAAATGTGTGGCACATTTTCTAATTAACACACTAACTGGCACGTTATAGGTAATCAATGAGGCAGAATGTAATCTGAATATATCCTCTTCTTCTTCATGCTTTTCAAAGACCTGCAATGACCATGGCTTAATGCCACGGAGTTAGCAAGGATTTGGTTTCAGGAGCCAAAGCAGCAGGTTGCCTTTTGTGAGTTTGAACTAAGAGCTGACTTCAATCAGTGCCAGCTCCTCAGAACCTGATCCAGAATGCTGAAGTCCTACATTAGTGTGAGAAGCAGCTCCCTGTCAGTAGTTTACCTAATACAAACTCCTAGGGCCAGTCACCCAGGGTATATACACAGGATGTACACAAAAATATGACCCGACTTTATTGAGGGAAAAAAGACTAGAATAGGAAAATAGCATTTGTATGCAGGGTACAACGTATCTGTTTGCATGCAGTACAAATGCATATCATCTACTCTCTCTCTCTCTCTCTCTCTCTCTCTCTCTCACACACACACACACACACACACACACACAGAGAGAGAGAGAGAGAGAGAGAGAGAGAGAGAGATATGAAAAAAAGAGTTTCAGATGGAGAAGTACAAGAGGAAGTAAGAGTAATAAGAGTTTAAAAGGAATAAAATTATCTTATATATATACTAAACTGCCAATGAATTAAAATGGATTATGCAAAATATAAAATAAGCCAATAAAAATGAAAGGTCATAAAACATTTTTTAAAACTGCAATGGAGTTATTTGTATACCTTGGATATTAGGCCTCTATCAGATGTGGGGTTGGGAAAGATCTTCTCCCACTCTGTTGGCTGCTGTTTTGTTTTCATGATAGTGTCTTTAGCCTTACAGAAACTTTGCAAACTCATTAAGTCCCATTTGTCAATCTTTGACCTTAGAGCTGGAGCTACTGGTGTTCTGTTTAGGAAATTTTCTCCTGTGCCTATGAGTTCTAAGGTTTTCCCTACTTTCTCTTCTAATAGTTTGAGTGTACCTGGTTTAATGTGGAGATCTTTGATCCATTTGCACTTGAGCTTTGTACAAGGAGATAAGAAAGGGTCTATTTTCATTCTTCTGCATGCTGAGTGCCAGTTGGACCAACACGATTTTTTGAATAGGCTGTCCTTTTTCCATTAAATGTTTACAGCTCCTTTGTCAAAAATCAGGTGCCCATATACATGAGAATCAAACAACCCTATTAAAACATGAGGTACAGACTTAAGCAAAAAGTTCTCAATCAAGGAATATCGAATGGCTGAGAAACATGTAAGGAAGTGCTCAACATCCTTAGCCATCAGGGAAATGCAAATCAAAACAACCCTGAGATTCCACCTCACACCAGTCAAATTGGCCAAGATCCAAAACTCAGATGACAACAGATGCTGGCGAGGATGTGGAGAAAGAGGAACACTTCTGCACTGTTGGTGAGGTTGTAAACTGATACAACCACTCTGGAAATGAGTCTGGCAGTTCCTCAGAAAAATGGACAAAGTACTATCTGAAGATCCAGGTATTCCACTTCTGGCCATTTACCCTAGAGACTCTCCAACATACAACAAAGTTACATGCACCACAATATTCATTGCAGCTCTATTTATAATAGCCAGAAGCTGGAAAGAACCCAGATGTCCTTCAGTAGATGAATGGATACAAAAATTGTGGTACATTTACACAATGGAGTACTACTCAGCTATCAGAAACAATGGCTTAATGAAATTCTTAAGAAAATGGATGCATATAGAGAATATCATCCTGAGTGAGATAACCCAGTCACAAAAAAACAGACATAATATGCAGTCACTGATAATGGGATACTAACACCAGAAAGCTCTGAACACCCCAGAACAACTCACAGACTGTGTGAAGTTCAAGGGGAAAAAAAGAATATTTTTTAATTAAAATAGAACTGTATCATAACCCCCTTTCCTTCCTACAGCCCCTCCCATTTTCTCTCCTATTTCCTCAAATTAATAACCTCTTTTCCTATATTATTATTACATATATAAATTATGTGTATGTATATGTACCCACAAATACTTAATTACAAACTTAAAAAATATATTTGTATGCTTTATGCAAAAATGCTTAAAAATTTGTACATTTATCTCTGTTTTTTTAAAATAAAGTTTAAAATAACTGCAATGGAGAATATCCCAAATTTTAGAAAAGTGAGGTGAAAATAAAATGAGATGATGAGACTGATCTATATGTATAGTATTCAGCATTCTATAAATAAAAAAGCAAATAAATAATAAACAGCAAAATTAAAGAACAAAAACTGAGAATAATCTAAAGGTGCTAGAATACCAATGTTTAAAGTTCTGATTATGAATATATCACTTTATCGGGTTTTTTTTTTTCAGGAGTTATATATTTGATGGCAAAAACAATATAAATGGAAATGAAAATTTCTCTTTTTTTCTTTTAAATAGCTTAGGCTAACCTTAAACCTTATATGAAGCCAACAGAGACCTTAAATTTTATTCCTATATTATCACATTATTATTATTATTATTATTATTATTATTATTATTACTATTATTATTATTATTATTATTATTATTATTGTGTGTGCATCTGTATGAGTGTGTGTGCACATGTACAGGCATGTATGCATGTGAGCATGTGTGTGTGTGTCTACCTTTGCCTTTTCCTATGTGTGAATGCAGGTACATGTGTGCCACAGGCATGTGTATGGAAGTCACAGCATAGGCCCAACTATCTGCTGTTGTCTTCCACTTTGTTTGGAAAGGAGTCTCGTATTGGTTGTTACTGAACACCCAGGATGTCTGGTCCCACAGCTTCTGGGTATTCCCCTGATTGGTCCTCCTATCTCCCCATAGGATCCTGAGATTACAGATGTTCACCATCACATTTGACTTTACATGCATTCTGGGATTCTGAATCAAGGTTTTCATACCCAACACCAAGCACTGTACCCACTTCGCCATCCCCCCAGTCCAAAGAGCTTGATTTCTCATCCTGCTCCTAACTCTGAAGTGCATGGACTATAGTCAGGCACTCACATTCCATGCTGCACTTGGAACCCACTTAGCTACACCCCTAACACTCAGATATCCATATCTAATAATTGTTGTTGTACTCTATCTTATTTTACATACAAAGTGTTTGGATCTAATGATTATATATATATATATATATATATATATATATATATATATATATATATATATGTGTGTGTGTGTGTGTGTGTGTGTGTGTGTGTGTGTGTGTGTATACATATATATAAATATGTATACACATACATATATATATATAGTTGTGTATTAAGTGTTTAAGTATATGTTTAGTGGAATATTAAATATAAAATTAAATATGTGTTTGTATCAATTAGAACATATAATAGCTATATATTTTTTTCACTGTATAATTTTAATTTTTTTAATTCTTCATATACATTTGTCTCTTTCAAGCACTTTAGCTACTGCAATTTTTGTGCTAAATAAATGACATCCATATATGAAAACCAGAATACTGCCCAGCATACAGTAAGCACTAAAGTTACTAGTCAATGATATTTACCAGTATTCTTATCTCTCTGCTACAAATTCATGTCTAAGTGAAAATGAATTCTAAAATTCCCACTATGACTCTGTTCTCGTCTGTGTTGAAGAGTCACTGAGCAGTGGCTGATGCTGTTTTAGAAGGATGCAGAGAGGAATCCTCTCAAGAGCCCTTTGCACCCTGCCTCTGTTGAGTTCTCTGTCTGCAGCTGTGTGAAGCTCCACCTGAGCGGCACACTGCTGTGCGGCACCAATTTCTCCTCTGTCTCAGTACATCATCTTTAGTTAGGGTGACAGCAAAGGACAAGAGTAATCCATGCCTTCTCTCAGTTTCTAAGAGAGGACACAGTGGCACACCGTACTGTAAAGTGAGATAGAGATGATAATCCAAGTGTCTGTATTGATGTGCTATTGGGAGATTTGCCTTTTTATCCTGGACTGTTCTGTATTTCATCTATCAAATTAAGCAGTAGAAATAAACAAGCAGCCAGAGTGCAAGTGGCTCTGAACAGGACTTTGTAAGCATCTGGCAGGGTGGAAAACTCAATGACAGCTTGCCTCACTGCTGCTACTGAGCCTTCTGAGCCTGCAGATGCTCACAGGCCCCTATTGTGCTTTCTTTGTGTGTGCTCCAGGTCGATGGTATCTACCTGCATTCTTATCTCTCTGCTACTCAAGTCTCTTCTGTATTTCATGGAACTTATTCAAAACCATCTACTGGAATATTAGCACACTCATGAGGAACTCACATATCTCTGCGAAGCACTCCACCAGAAAACATAAAATCTACAGAAGCACACAGAGACCCATTCCTTCTGATGACTAAGGATGTTGAACATGTCTTTAGGTGCTTCTCAGCTAATCTGAGGAAACAGAATAGTATGTGAGTCACTTATTTTTCAAAGAAAACTTAGAATTGAAAACCTCATTTTAACTTATTTATCTATTTAAGCAATATATTTCTACATGTAATCATAGTGCTGGGTTGTTTTTGTCAACTTGACACAAACTTCCTTGTAAGAGGGACTCTCAGTTGCCTCCATTTGATTGACTACTTTAGGCAGTACCATCCCTAGACAAGTGGGGTAGATGAAAAAGCCCAGGGAAACAAGGCAGTACACAGAGTTTCTAATTGGTCTCTGCATCAATTCCTGCCTCTCCTGTGTTTTTTTTTAAGAATGGACACTTACTGGTGTGAGATAGAACCTCAGAGTTGTTTTGATTTGCATTTCCTGATGACTAGGAATATTGAGCATTTCTTTAGCTGCTTCTCAGCCATTTGGTATTTCTTGATTGAGAATTCTTTGTTTAGCTCTGTAGTGCATTTTTAAATAGAATTATTTGATTCTCCGGAGGCTAACTTCTTGACTTCTTTCTAGATATTAGATATTAGCCCTCTGTCAGATCTTAGAATGGCTAAAATCAAAACCTCAGGTGACAGCAGATGCTGGTAAGGATGTGGAGAAAGAGGAACACTTCTCCATTGATGCAAGCTAGTACAACCACTCTGGAAATCAGTCTAGCAGTTCCTCAGCAACTGGACATAGTAAAACATGAAGACCCAACTATTCTACTACTGGGCATATAAATAACAGACACTCCAACAGTTGACATGGACACATGCTTTACCATGTTCATAGCAGTTTTATTTATAATAACCAGAAGCTGGAAAGAACCCAGATGTCCTTCACCAGAGGAATGGATACAGAAAATATGCTATAAATACACAATGGAATACGACTCAGCTATTAAAAACAATGATTTTATGAAATTTCTGGGCAAATGGATAGAACTAGAAGCAATGATCCTAAGTGAGGTAACCCAGTCATAAAAGAACACACATGGCATATATTCACTGATCAACAGCTACTAGCCCTAAAAAGCTCTGAATATCCAAGAAACAATTCACAGACCTTATGAAGCTCAAAAAGAAGGAAGGCCAGAATGCGGATTTCTCAGTCCTTCTTAGAAGGGAAAACAAAACACTCACAGGAAGAAATACAGGGACAAATAGAAAGCAGGTATTGAAGAAAAGGTCATGAGGATGCCTCACCTGGGGATCTACCCTATATGCAGTCACCAAACCCAAGCACTGTTTCTGATGCCAAGAAGTGCTTATTGGCAGGAGCCAGGTACAGATGCCTCCTCAGAGGTTTTGACAGAATCATAAAAAGACAGTTGAGAATGCTTGCAGCTAACCATGGGACTGAACATGGGGACCCCAATAAAAGAGCTAGAGGTAGGACTGAAGGAACTGAAAGAGGTTGCAACTTCAGGGGAAGAACAACATTATCAACCACCAAACCCTCCAGAACTTCCAGGGACTGAAACACCAACCAATGAGCACACACAGAGAGACCCATGGCTCCAGTTGAATATGTATCAGAGGATGGCATTGTCTGACATCAATCGGAAAGAGGCCTTTGGTCTAATGAAGGTGCATTTTCACAATGTACGGAAAAGTCAAGGAGCTGAGGGGGAAGAGAATGGTGGGAGAGAAGCACCTTCATAGAAACAAGTGGAAAGGGAAGGGGATGGGAGAGGGGGACAAGGGGATAGCATTTGAAATGTAAATACAGCGAATATCCAATTTATAAAAACGCAATGGACACTAACCCATAAGGTGAAATAAATCTTTTCCTCCACAAGCTGCTTTCATTGTGGCATATTATCAGAACAATTGAAAGGCAAATTGCAGCAGAAATTGGTACCAGGGAGCAGGATCTTGCAGTGATAGTTCTGAACATGTTGTTTTGGGGAAGGGTGATGAAGGATTTGGAGCTTTGGGCTAGAAGAGCCATTGAGTGCTGGGAGCTTAATGAGATGCTATGGGAATTTGCAAGATAATGCTGAGAGAAATATCAGGCACAGAGGCCTTGCTTGTGAAACCTCAGACTACCTCAAAGACAATCAGGGACGTGCAATGTATTTAAACTAAAAATTCATGGAGGTAAAACCCTCAGTGCTCTACCTGGATCAATGATGGTTAGCTGGGGCTGGAAATTAGCTGTGATTAATAAATATCAGCATCCCCAGGTAAAATACCAAAACATTTTCTCATGATTGTGGCACAGAAGCTTTTTGGCTGTGCCTACATTCAAGTAGGCAGCTGCACACGGTAATATGGAATAGATGCTCATGTTGTTCTCCTCTTGCCAGCTTCAAAATTGAAGGAGATGTGGAGAGAAGCTGAAGTTCAACGATGTGGCAGAGTCAGAGTCCTCCAGAGAGGCCATTGGTGAAAGTGCAGCCTTCATTGCAATTGTATTCCCTAGCTTGCCTTTGGAGATGCCTGGACATGGAGAAATCACCATCTACCAAAAGGTGACATGCAGGCTGCTTGGGAGAAAAATCAAGAATAAAAATACATTTCCTACAGTTCTAAATGCTGGAGGATTGAGATGAAGTAACCAACTTCTTGTGAGGACTTTTGTGCCTATTCTTTCACAGATTTATGAGAGAGAACCATCCTATCCATCAAATGCTACAAAATGGAAGCTTGTTCTAACAAGAGCAGGGGGTTCTTTGGTCAGACAACCTGCTGAAAGCCTGCTCTCTTATTAATATTACATGGTCAGTAGCAGAGTTTTAAAGTTGTCCCATTTAAAATGCTCAAAACAACAAAAACAACATGCCCTCTAAACTCTAACACAGCTACATTTTAAAACTCAAGTGAACCAAGAGTCAGCTCCTCTCAGAGAAATTGTAAAGTTCTTCACTATGAAGGCAGTAATTCAAACTTATAAGAAAAAGTACCACACACTGAAGAAGGCAGGTATACAGACAACACACTGAAATGTAGATTTGCCTGTTTTTCTCTTAAACCTAACTCTAATATGCTGTATATGAGCATAATCATAAATTTCTGGAACTGAATATTGTCTGGAGATTGTCTAGGACTACATAAATAGTAATATTGGGTGCTGAAAGGTAAATGAAGTTATCTAATTGTCATATTCCATGGCCTATTGCTGTGGGGAGACATCACATCTATCATCTCTTACAAAGGAAGAGGTTTGTTTGGGGTTAGCATAAAGGTTCAGAAGTTTAGTCTAGTATCATGGCTAGAAGCAGACAGACAGCTAGAGGCTGACAGAAAGGCTGGGGAAGAAGCCAAGGGTTCTACATCTGAATTATCAGAGAATATGCAGGGAGAGACTTGAGTATTTGAAACCTCAAAGTCCACCCTGGAAGACACACTTCTTCCACCAAAGCCACACCAACTTTCACAACCCATACCTCTTAATGACGCCACTCCTCAGTGGTCAAGCATTCAAATCTATGAGTCCATGGAGGCTGATTCTGTTTAAATTTCACTCCAGGGCCCCAATATAGTTTTAGCCGTATCATAATGCAAAACTGTATTCAGTCCAACTTCAAACACCCCACTGGTCTGTTACAGTCTCAACACTCCTCAAAAATAGAAAGTCTCTTCTGAGATTCATAGTATTGTGTTTGTCCTCCCCCCTGCCCTGCCCAGCATAGCTGTAGTCATTCTGTTCCATGCCTGACAGCTATTTTATACTGTTGCTGTAATATGCCTGCCAGTCAGTCATTATACAGAAGAATAACTTCATTCACAGCAGGATCATGCTGACCATATCCTCTGTTGTTCTTTATATACTGAATGTCTTGTATAAGGTTTGCTGCAGCCTGTGAAGTGCTAAGCCAGCTCTTCTTTTCTCATGTGCTCAGGGCTGGCTCATCCATGCCTTCACCATCAGGACCAGCTTTACCTTATTGGCATGTAAGGTGCAGGTCTACATCAGTGACAAGGAAGACCTAGGTCACCTCTTTCATGACCCCCAGAGCCAGCTCTCTTGGCTACTGCAGGTGGTGAAGAAAGGGGGTATCACCCCAACACCACACACACACACACACACACACACACACACACACACACACACACATACACACACACACACACACACACACACACATTACTGGCACACTCTTGCCCTCAGGCTCAGCTCCCATGCACTCTACCAGAGCCAGATCTACAGTGATGTTTAGATGAGGTACAGGGTCTACTGTTCAGAGTGCTGCAATTGGTGAGGGGCATGGCCAGCTTCCATACTCTCATGACATCAGGGCTGGTTCTCCCAGTTCCTGCATGTGGTGAGGATATGGTAGGGGTTGGCTCACCCACACACCCTCCACCAGGTCTAGTCCTATTGTGTTCCACAGGCAGAGTGCAGGGCCTGCTCTCTCAAGAATGGGTGAGCTAGCCAGTGAGGAGCATGGCTAGTTCACCCACTCTTATGACCCTGGAGCAGTTCTCCAGATTGCCTCAGGGAGCAAGTGGAAAAGGGGTGGAAGGCATTTCTGCTAAGCCCAAGCCACCGTGATAGGGGCAGCCCTCCCTCGATTTCATCCTCAGGCCAAGCTCACCTGTGCCCTCTCTACCAGAGCCAGTTCTATTGTGTTGCCTAGGCAAAGTGCATTTGCTCTTTCTAGTACTGTAGCAGGTGAGGATAGTAGCAGTTCTCCCAACTGCCTCATGTGGCCAGGGTAAAGTGGTCAATTCCCCAACACACACATGCTACCTTATGCAGAAAATGTCAGGATTAGATAGCCCATACTCTCACCCTTGGGGCTGGTTCACCTGTGCCTCCACCATAAGGTTCAGCTCTGTTTTACTGTCCACATGACATGCTGGAGTCCAGAGTAGTGCAGCTAGTAAGCACCTAAGCTCATGACCAGAGGTACCTGTGTGTGTGTGTGTGTGTGTGTGTGTGTGTGTGTGTGTGTGTGTGTGTGTGTGTGTGATCACTTCTGGACTTCTGCCATACCATGGTATACAAGTGACAAGGTTTACTTTCTCACACTCATGACCTTGGGTTCCAGATCACATCATAAGCTCTGGTGTGCTTCCTGGCTAGGTACAGGGCTAGTTGTCCTGAATGCTGTCAATGGTGATAAATGGAACCAACTCTGCAGAGCACTACATCCAGTATGAGATTGGGTCAACTATGACCAGCCCCTGTACAACTATGTGGTCTCCAGTAGCTGCTCCAATCCAGTTCCCATGTTCTCTAATGGTACTATGAGCCACAGACATTGACACTGTGGCCTGCCACTGCATAGCCATGGATGTTGATATAACCCTTAGTGACATGGAACGTCACCATGGCCCCGTGTGACAGGACTGGGCACTTAACGATGAGTCTCCAGTTCTATCTTTTCATAATGCTCAAGCTGTTCTGCTTCCCTTTCTGTCCTGTCTGACTATCACATACCTTTACACTTTGGTGACTCTTGCTGCAGGATGAACATAGGGCTGGTGGTTCCATGAGTGACATCCTCTATCTATGGTGCATGGTAAGATAGTGTCTATGGCTCACTTGAACTGTATGCTAGAACACTGGTCTATGGGTGGCATGGTAGTCTACAAGTCTCTGTCTGCCTTCCTCCTGTTAGACTGTACTGTCTGGGTTTGACTTCATTTGATTTTTATGAGTCCTAGGCATAACGTAACTTTGACCACTAAGACAGGCATCAAGCTAGCATGAACAAAGAACTGAGAGCTTCTGTGCTCCTGACTGATATAAGAACAACACCATCAACAAGGAATCTCTTTGTCCATTTCCAGGGTTAAGGCATTTTCTAAATTAGTCATTGAGGGATGGTCCACCCTATTGTGGGAGGTACTATACTTAGGATGGTCGTCCTGGATTTTATGAGAAAGCAGGATGAACAAACTAGGGGGAACAAGCCAGTAAGCAGCACCACTCCATGGACTCTACATCAGCTCTGGCCTCCAGATTCTATCCATGATTAAGTTCTTGTCCTTGATTCTTTCAGTGATGGACAGCAATATGGAAGTATAAGCCAAATAAGCCTTTACCTCCTCAATTTACTTTTGATAATAGTGTTTTGTTAGACAAGAGTCAATGTTTCCTTATAGATCATGACTTTCTTCCCTTGTTAAAATCCACAGAAGGCAGTACTGTTATTTCAACAGCCACTGATCTCGAGTTTGTATATGTGTGACTGAATGGTCTTTTTTTTTTTTGTATTACAAAGATGAATACATTGAAAAAGTAGAAGGAATTTATAAAATGTGGTGATATGAACAAAAATGACCCTTTAGACACAGGGAGTACCATTATTGGAGGTATGGCCTTATGGAAATAGGTGTTGGCATTATTGGTAGAAGTGTTTTACTTGGAGGGGGTGGTGTTGAGATTTCAAAATCAAACCAGGCCTAGTGAATTATTGTCCCTTTCTGCTGCCTGAGGATCCATACACAGAGCTCTCAGCTCTCTCTTTAGCACCCTGTCTGTCTGCATACCACTAGGCTTCTTGTCATGACAATAATGGACTATAAACCAGCCCCAACCAAATGTTTTCATTTATAGTTATTGCTGTGGTCTTGGTGTTTCTTCACAGCAATAGAAACGCTAATATGAGAGTAAAGTTACTCAAAGTTATCATACAAGTAAGCTGAAAAGTTCTGCTGGTTCTCTCATGGTATAATTCAATGATCAACCACAAAGGATCCTATATGCTCATGGTATAGTCTGAATGTACTAAAGTCCATGGTTTAATCATTGCTGTGTTCCTCACTTTTAATTCAAATTATGTCATTTGATGAATGTATAAGGGGCCAATAGTTCATAGTAAACTCAACATCTACTAAGATAAAAAAACCACTTTAACCATTGCTTCTACATGTAGTTTTTCTAATAAAGATTTTTTAAGTTTTATTTTTATTTTATTATTTTATTGGTTATTTTATTTATTGACATTTAAAATGTGATCCCCCTTTCCAGTTTCCCCTTTACATACTGCCTATCTCATCCCTCCTCTCCTTGTCTCTGTGAGGGTGCTCTCTTAGCTGCCTCACTGTCTACCATTTCCCTACCCTGGGTCACTGAGGCTCCATAGGACAGAGGAGCACCCCCTCAGTGATGCCCAATAAAGCCCACTCTGCTGCATATTTGGCTGGAGCCACGGGTCCCACCATGTGTACTCTGTGGTTGGTAGTTTCGTCCCTAGGAGCTTTGAGGGGTCTGGTTGGTTGATATTGTTGGTTTTCCTATGGGGTGGAAAACCCCTTCAGCTTCTTCAGTCCTAATTCTTCCATTGGGGTCTCAGCTCTCAGTCTGATGGTTGGCTGTGTGCATCCTCATTTGTATTGGTCAGGCTCTGGCAGAACCTCCCAGGAGACAGCCATACCAGGCTCCTATCAGCAAGTGCTTTATGGCATCAGCAATAGTGTCTGTGTCTGGTGTCTGCAGATAGAATGTTTCTCTAGTTTCTCTGGATGGCCTTTCCTTCAGTCTCTGTTTCAATGTTTGTCCCTGCATTTCTTTTAGACAGGATAAATTCTAAATTATCTTTTTGAGGTGGGTGGGTAGTCGCATCCTTCAACCAGGGGCCAGGCCTAGCTACTGAATATGGTCTCTCCTGGTTCTAACTCCCCTTTGTTCGGTATTTCAGCTAATGTTCTCCCTGTTGGGTCCTGGGAACCTCGTGGGTCCCTGGAATCTGGGACTTTCTAGCGGCCCAGTTACCCCCTCCACTGATACTCTCTTCCTCTCAAAATCCTGACCCTCTGTACTTCTTCCCCATCTCTTCCCCTATCTGAACCAGCCCCCCTTAATTCCCTCCCCCTCTCCTCTCTCTCCCAGATTATTTTCTTCACTCTTATGAATAGTACTGTAGCATCCACACTTTGGTGTGGTGGTCTTCTTTCTTCTTGAAACCATGACTTTGTTCCAGTTTTATCTAATTATCATTAATTTGTTTACCATCTGCACAGAATATACCTTCAGCATAAAGAACATTTAGAGCTGTGACTAAATGAAAATAGCTTTTTCAGTCATCTGTAAAATTTGCTCATATGATATATATTTAAAGTTACATTTTAAATTCAGTGTATTTCCCCCTTTGTTTAATCTAAATGAATAATTTATATAAAAGTAAAGAAACTAGAAAGTATTGATGACTATGGGTTAGTCAACGCTAGGAACATTAAATTTTAAACAGCTGCAGTAATCCTGAAATATGGGAACTGAAAAGTCTGCACTCCACAGAGAAAAATGGATACACACATACATGCACACACACAATTTTTTGACATCCTTAATTTTATACCACTTCAGGTTTTAAAATTGGAAGAGTAGATGATATGTAGATACATAATAAGTATAAAGGATGCATAGATAATACCATTGAAGATGACAGATGACAGACACTCAATTAAGTCCTCTCTCAACTCAGACATTGAAGTTTCCATCCTCAATACATCAGAGTGTGATTATATTCAAAGGTAGAATCTTTAGAGAAATAAGTTACAATTAGATCTGTAGTTCTAATTATTTTTGAAAAGTAATATAAAAGTAGGCACTGGTAGAAAATAAAATTTAAAGACTATTTTCTCTCATGATGAAAGGAATCTTTATTGCTATGTTATCAGAATAACTTTTGACTTGTTCTGTCTTTATGTTTAGTTTTGCTTATTTTTTGTGTTTTGTTAATTTGTTTATTATTTGAGGTTTTCTCATTGTTTTTAAGTAGGCCTCCAGTTCAGCATCCTCCTATGTTGAACTCCCACCTTCTAAGATGACTTTCATCACAGGCTAATTATCTGAAAATACTTTACTTTGTACACAAATTTTACCTCTTTTATCTTTTAAAATCAGCAGTTTCTTTGGTTGATATCTAAATAATAGCATTGTTACTAAGGTGCTACCCCAGGGAGTGGGGGCCTAAGAGACCCTCCCCACAGCAATAAATACCAGGGAAAGACAGGACATTCGTATTCCACAGTTCCAGTTCTTAGTTACCCTTTAAGTTTTGCAGGCACACATCGGCATGACTCTAGCTGCCTTCAGAGTGTGTTCATCCTGCATATGCCGTGGCATTGTTCTAGACTTTCCTCTCCGTGGTGCCTCTTGTCCTCACATCTCCCCTTTCTTTCTCGAAGTCAGTAGAGCCTCATGTCATCCCACTGCAGATTTGAGAGATCTTTCCTTTCTAGGTTGAATCGACCACTGAACAATCAGTTTTTATACCTCTTATTACATATTTATAGTCTACAATTTCTACTTGGTTCCTTTGTCTTTTTTTTTCTTTGAAACTGATATTTCCAGTTAATGAAACATTATTCCTGTAATCTGAATTGAGGTCCTTTAGTTTCTTAAACACGTACAAAACAACTCTGAAATCTTTGTAAATACAAATTTGAGCTTCTGTCTTGGTGGTTGCTGTTGTGTGACCTTTATATGTGTGTATGCTGCTGTTTCTTCAATATTTATAATTGTAGTTGCACATCAAAAATAGCAACTCTAGGTACTAACCCTATCCTTTAAATATGCTGCTAATGTAGGGGATGGGATTCTTAAGGAAGTAAGGGAAGAGGACCAACTGTGTTGAAAACCACAAGCTACTTAGAGACTATGGAATGGATGTCAGCATTAAAAGAGAATGTTAGGGTTAGAACAGTGAGGCGGGGACTAGAAAGGATCAGGAACATCAAAGTTTGCCGTTATGTAAGAAACAGCGAAGGGTACTTGACATGATACGGAGACACACATTCTTCTCTTAGGTTTCTGTCACACATAACTGGGCCAGTAAACATCCTAGGAATTTCTCTCTCTCTCTCTCTCTCTCTCTCTCTCTCTCTCTCTCTCTCTCTCTCTCTCTCTGCATGTGTGTTTGTGTGTATTTGTGTGTGTATGTGTGTGTGGTGTATTATTTGTCTAATGACTATTGCATTATTTTTGTGAGATGTTCTCTCCATAATGTGAAGATTCTTATGTCTTCATCAGATGGCTCAGTTTTGTATGTGCAAACTCCCTAGTAACAGTTGCTCTATCAGACTTCTTCTCTGTTTTCCCCACATCACTCACACTCATTTCTTATTTTCCACTAATCACTAGATGATTAACATATTAGTTTTAAAGGTTTTTTTTGACATTCATTGAGCCATAGCCTATTTATTTTAATCTCAGACTCTGTGATGGTTTGAACATGTTTGTTCCAGGAAGTGGTGCTATTAGGAGATGTGGTCTTGTTGGAAAAAGTGTTCCCTTGTGGGTGTATGCTTTAAGACCCTTCTCCTAGCTGCTTGGAAGCCAGTCTTCTCCTGCTTATCTTTGTAACAAGATATTGAATTCCAAGCTTCTCCTGTGCCATGCCTGATTGGGTGCTGTCAAGCCCCCACCATGATAATACTGGACTGAATCTCTGAGCCTGTAAGCCAGCCCCAGTCAAATGTTGTCCTTATAAGTATTGCCTTGGTCATGGTGTCTGCTCACAGCAGTAAAACCCTAGCTAATAATGGGTTCCTGTAGGCCCAGGGTTACATTAACTTTTCAGCAACAGCTTTGCTTTGAGAGCTGATTATTTACAGGGCATCAGGACCCCAAGTCATTGATCTTCCCTAGTGGAGACCTTGACTGGAAACTATTTCCTAATAAATAACTTGATGCGGCTGATGAGGACTCTGGTATTTGTAATAGTCCCTTTCTGCCAGTGATAACATAAATGATTGGTGCTGAGTAGAAGGAAACAATCTCAAGGTATTTTGACTGAAGCTAAGGCCATAGCTGGTAAACTAGATGAACCTCTGATACCCACTCCTTCTGTGAAGGTGTCCTAGCCTGAATTTTAGCTGAGATAAAGGAATCAGAAGCTCATGTCTGAACTAATGAGGAGTGATTATTTATAACTTAACCATGAAGTCAAAAAAAAAAAAAAAGGCATGATTTGACTGTTAGTTTAAAAGAAAAGAAAATTAAGGCATAAAAAGGAAAGGGGATAAGGGATTCTTTTAGAACATCGATGTGAGGATATTGGATTACCAGGTCCGCCACAAACGAAGTGAAGAGTAGAAGCACAACCATGGTAAAGATGGTTCTGAGAGTCAGGTTCCATCACCCACATCAGACAGTTCACAGTTACCTGAAGCTCCAGCTCCATGGGTTTCTGATGTCATTTTAGCTTCTGTAGATATCCCCATGCATGTGCACATGCACACGTGCACAGTATCACTTAATTTGGCTTCAATTACAGTGGATTTGTGAGACATAATTGATTTTTTTCTAGGCTTATTGACTATTAGATTGATATGTCTATTTAAAGTTTTAATCACTTGATGATATGTATTTATTCATCTAGTCAATTTTCTAACTCTGCTAGGTAGTATATTATGACTGATTTAGTACTTTAAGTTGACATAAATACACATCATCACTGAAAAGTTTGTGGATTTCAAATGGCTTAGCCTGTCTTACCAGGAATTTTCTATTTTGTAGAGGAGAGAGGGCTGCAAAGAAACATCAGCATTGAAAAACACACACTGCTCTTGCAGAGGACCTGTATCCTGTATTCAGTTTCTATCACCCACATCAGCCAGGTTATAACTATGTGTAGCTCCAGATCTAGGGGATTCTGATGCTGTTATGGCTTCGGTAGATACTCCCAAGCACATGTGCACATATGCACACACACACACACACACACACACACACACACACACAAACACACACGTTAAAAAATCTTTTCCCCTATGGTATTCAGAAACTGTTATATCGATCATGTCCTGTGACCTTGCAGAAAGTATTGCTTTCTCTCATCTGAGAACAGAAAGGCTCCATTCTCTTGGATAGTATCTAAACTCCTTCTCATTGTTGGAATCCACTTTCCCTAAATCAACCCTGACCCTTTCCCCAGTTTGTATCTATATCTTGTCTTATCAGCACACCACACTGCCTATGCCCCAAATGTGCAGTATTATTTCTAAGTTTACTGTCTAATAAGGATCCTGTTAATCAGAAATGCACCACAGAAGACACAAACACTGTAAGTATATTTAAATAAGAAATAACTATCTGAAAATGTGTATAACTTTGGCTCAGATTAAAACGAGAGATTCCATTGCTGCCACAAAGACAACTGTTCAATTCTGCTCCCCAGTTGTATCTTGCAACACTTTCCCTTGAGCAAATTTTGACATTTATAATACTATTTCCCTTTCTCTGTAAATATGATTTTATCATTTAGGCATGAGTTTTTAAAGAATGGGATGTTTGATTTTTGCCCAGATTTTAAATTTATATGAATAGAATCCAACCATAAGTATCCTTCTGTGGCTTGCTTATTTTGCTCAAGACTATACATCTGGGATAGATCTATGGGCTGTACCACCAGTTCTTTCATTGCTTTGTATCATTGTATTCTACAGTGTGGTGCAATGTATCATCTATCTAATCTGCTGCTGATGGAAATTTAAACAGTTTCTAGTTTTCCACTGCTATAAAAACTGCTGCTTTGTTCAGTTTTAACCAGGTCTCCCAGATCACAAAGCTAAGTGTTTCTTTAACATATATATATATTGGAATAAAAGGTCAAGAATTAAGAAACACAAGTTTTATGGCTTTTTTATAAAAATGGGTTTACTAAAAGTATAATTGCTCTTGTTTAAAGGTAGGTTCTCCTATCAAGTTCATGTTGACATTTACTCTTGTAGTGTTAAGTAATAGGATCTGTATAGGTTAAGCTGTTGCTAGGCCCTGCTGTCATGAATGGCTGAATGCTGTTTTTGTGGATGTGGGTTCCTCATTGATATATTTTCCCATATAAAGAGGAGGTTGAGGTTGATCCCTTTTGTGTTTGCCTCTGTCACCATGCTTCTTTTGTCCTTCTGCCATGGAGTAGGGGAACAAGAAGGCCTTCTCCAGAGTTTCTCTTTTAGTTGGCCTTCAGTTTCACAGGATACAGTTATGGACCAACATGTTCTGATTCATGATAAATTACTTATTGTCAACTATTTTGTTACAGGAGAACGAAATAGCATGAAAGATCCAGCGCCCCATATTCCAATGCTTTTGAAAAACTGTAAAACTGTAGGTTCAGTTGGGGCTATTGAGATAGATGAGAGAGATGATAGCTGATCACTAGAAACCGTATTTGAGAAAGTGTTTTTCAGGTGACAGGCATGCGAGTCTGAGTGGACTAGAACGGTGCAACTCAACAGATTTGAGTCAGGAACAGGATTGTAAAGGAGATAAAGCAAACTGCCCCTTTTGGGCCTGGGATACCTCTCTCATGCCTTTGAATATTGGAGTTTTCAGTCCTCTGGCCTTTGCACTCCACCCCAGTGATTATGAGTTCTTAAACTTCAGCATCACATTATGAGTTGTGTCTTCAGATTCACAGGTTCTGAGACGTTCAAATTCAGACAGATGCATTTAAAAATCACAGGACCTCCAGCTTGAAGATAGCTTTTATACAACACTATAATATAATCCGATGGACAAATTAATCCCTCATATGTATGTCTGCCTGTATAATGTATGTATGTATCTATCATCTATCTATCAATCTATTTATCATCTACTATAATCATCATCATCATCATCATCATCATCATCATCAGCTTTAACACAGACTGATTTTCCTCTAAAGAATCCCAATAAAATATAAACATTTAACGTTGTGTAGCAGTTTTCATTTTTATTTTTTTCATTTAACGTTGTGTTGCAGTTTTCATTTTTATTTTACTGATTGCTTATGGCTGAGTATATTTTCTTTATTTTTCCTTACAACTTTATTTGAAGAAGAGACATACATGTACAGATTTTTAAAAGCATTTTGGCAATTCTTTTAGAGGTTTGATAGCATGCATTTAAATCCCACTAGTTACCATAAGCATAAAGTACATGTAGAACAGAATGTAACATGGAGTTTTCTTGGTGCGTATAGATTAAACATAATGATATTTGAATACACACAAGACTATATTCCTAGCTCTTGGATTATTAATGATTTAAGGTCTAGGTGTACCACACTCTGAGAGGGTGCTATACATTTATATTTTTCCCTAAGAAGGACTGATGCTTTCAATATTTGGCCTTTGTTATCCTTGAGCTTTATATGGCCTGCAAGTTATTTAGAGCTTTCTGGGGCTAATATCCAATTATCAGTGACTGCATATTATGTCTTCTCTTTTGTGACTGGATTAACTCACTCAGGATGATATTCTATAGATACATCCATTTTCCTAGAAATTTCATAAGATCATTGTTTCTAATAGCTGAGTAGTACTCCATTGTGTAAATATACCACAATTTTTGTATCCATTCATCTACTGAAGGATATCTGGGTCCTTTCCAGTTCCTGGTTACTATAAATAGGGCTGCTATGAACATTGTGGTGCATGTGTCCTTATTGTATGTTAAATCATCTCTGGGGTATATGCCCAGAAGTGGGATAACTGGGTTTTCAGGTAGGACTATGTCCAATTTTCTGAGGAACCACCAGCCTGATTTCCAGAGTGGTTGTACCAGTTTACAACCCCACCAACAGTGGAGTAGTGTTCCTCTTTCTCTGCATCCTCACCAACATCTGCTGTCATCTGAGATTTTTATCTTAGCCATTCTGACTGGTGTGAGGTGGAATCTCAGGTTTGTTTTGATTTGCATTTCCCTGATGACTAAGGATGTCCTTAGTACTTCCTTTGATGCTTCTCAGCCATTCGATATTCCTCAGTTAAGAATTTTTTGTTTAGCTCTGTACACCATTGAGTATATTTTGAAATATCTGTCAATTATTCGAGCTGTATATTTTCTGCAGCAGCTACTGAAATCTTCTTCTCACCTTTAATTAGATATTTTGAGATGTTATGGTAATTTATGTGTTAATTTACACTTTTGGATAAGCAGTTTGCTTTTAGTTTTATGATGATTCTGGAGTACTTTGATGGTGATTTGTTGTAATTAATTGCACCACTTATTGTGGAGGGTTAGAGTCATGGGCAGTAAAAGCCAGATTATTGAAGAAAAGAAAAATTGATTGAGTGCCCTAATAAAACCTAGACATAAACCTGATGTGGAGGATTTTGTATGTCAAAGACTATAATAGAAAAACGTGACAGCGGTGTAAGGGCACACAGGTAAGGTAAGCAGAAAGGTAGAATTTTGTAGACTAAGTCAGAGAATTTAATAGGACATAAAAACGAAGAAAAATTATTTGCTCCCCCTCTACCTTACAGGAGACATCAAAATGCATATCTAAGAGGCTGAGGAAACATGCAAGATATTTAAGTAGCTACAGATGTCACCTCAAGCCTTATCATGTACCAGATTGATATAATTTGTATTTACAGAATACTTAATCACAGTCAAGTAAAGAGAAATGTGTCATGAGGCTGCACTCTGAGGATTTTTAGACAGTTAGTAGATGTTGGAAGAAGTGGTGTCTCTTTCTTCAATAGTAAAGTCATGGTTAAGAAGTACATGGCCTACTGAATGGTGCTTCACTCATGTTTATGTAAACACATAATTAAACCCAGAGGGTAAAAAATAAAGATAATAACAGAGGGGGAGCTTCCTTAAAGAAAGGATTTCTGCAGCAATATACACAAGAATGAAATTATAAAAGAATATAAACAATTTTAAGAAAAAATTAAATAATATTAAGAAAAGGAACATACAATGTATTGTAATTTTTGGAGAAATCATATGTAGAAAAAATTATAGTATTAAATAAATATATTCAAAATTAAAGACCTAAAATTAATAATTTCAAAGTTTACATCAATAAATGGGAGTAACTTAAGATAAACTAAGGATAAGAAAATAATTAATATAGAGGAGAATTCACTGAACCCAAACAGGAAACCAATTCAGCAAATTAGTAGTTAAGTATAGGTAGCATAAAAAAATAAATGAATTTGACAAGGTAATATTAGGCAAAAGAAGAAACTAAAATCACAAAATTTTGTAATTAGAAATGAAAGTGTGACTAACATTGCTGGTTCTTTAGATATTAAAAGGATAACATAGGAGGACCATGAGAATCCTACATGCAAGATAGCATGAACTAAAATCAGTAGTTTTACATAAACAATTGTCTAAATTTTGTACATGGAGAAACAGAAAAACAGAGAAACTATATATCTATCCAACTAGCAAAAATAGTTGTGTAATGCTCAACCAAACATTTAAGGAAGGAGTAGCGTAATTTTTGTGAAATCCCTTTTAAAAATTATAAGTAGAGGAGATATTTCTTTGGCCAGCACAATTTTAATACTAAAATTCATGTAGACATTACAAAGACAGAAAAAATGAAGATGGATATCTCTAATGAGCATTAATCCAAACTTCTTTTCAAAGTATTATCCAGTCATATCTATTACAGCTGAAAAAAATAGAACTCATAATTAATAGGATTTTTTTTTCAGTTGTACCAGCCTAGATCAGAATCAAGAATATATGTAGTATTTTCAACTACTCCCAGAAGCACATGGAAAAGTGCCTGGTCATCTCAACTGATACAAAGAAAATTCTTAACTAATACCAAACTCATTCACCATAAAACTTCCATGAAACAAGAATTGGGAAGATCTTGAACAAGATAAAAATTATTTCCAGCTGCATACAACTAGTATCATCCTTACATGGCAAACTAAATGTTTTTCCACTAAGATAAAGAACTAGGAAACAGGGTTACCATTTTCCACTTTGCACAACAGTGTTCTCGAAGTTCTTGATAGATCAGGAGAACAGGATATAGGTTGGGAAGGAAGCATTTGAAATGACATACATGTATACTTTGAAAGTATGTGTAGTAGAAAGTCAATGTGCATTCATCAGGAGCTTCCCCACATATATATAATCAATGAAATATTGCAATTTGAAATTAAAATATGCTGCTGCTTATGCTAGGTAGGATCTTGATATAAATTTCATAAATTATGGGCAGTGTGAAACACTTTAAAACAGATAACAGAAAATATATATGATAATAAGAATACATTTTGTATTTATTAATAAAAAGAACCAATACATTGATACAATGTTGTATTCTTCTCTCAAAGTGATGGACACCTTCTTCCAAATTTGAACTATGTATATAACACAATGCCAATAAAAATTGTACAAGGCATTTTATAAATTCCAAATTTTTTTTCTAAAGTTTTTGTGGGCAGATAAAGGTCTGTTGAAGGATTCTTTCCAGCTTCTGGCTATTATAAATAAGGCTGCTATAAACATGGTAGAGCATGTGTCCTTGTTATATGCTGGAACATACCTGGGGTACATGCCCAGATGTCCTTCAAGAAAGGAATGGATACAGAAAATGTGGCATAGTACATTTACACAATGGAATACTACTCAGCTATTTGAAACAATGACTTCATGAAATTCCTAGACAAATGGATGGAACTAGAGACTATCATCCTGAGTGAGGTACCCCAGTCACAAAAGACCACATCTGGTATGCACTCACTGATAAGTGGGTACTAGCCCCAGAAAGCTCTGAATACCCAAGGAACAATTGACCGACATTATAAAACTCAAGAAAAGGGAAGGGCAAAATGGGCATGTCTCAGTCTTTCTTAGAAGGGAGAACAATCATGGGAGGAAAGACAAGGTCAAATAGAGGAACATGGATAAAGAAAATATCATACAGAGGCTGCTTCACCTGGGGATCCACCCCATATACAGCCACCAAACCCAAGCACTATTGCTGATGCCAAGAAGTACTTACTGACAGGAACCAGAGAGAGATGCCTTCTCACAGGCTCTTTCAGTTGTACAAATACAGCTGAGCATGTTTGCAGCTAACTATCTGACTAAACATGGGGACCCCAATGAAGTTGCTAAGGGAATAAGGAGCTGAAAAGGGTTGCAACCTCATGAGAAGAACACTATCAACCAATCAAACCTTTCAAAACTTCCATGGACTAAAACACCAATCATTGAGCACACATTTTGAAAACTATAGCTCCAGTGTCATAAATAGCTGAAGGTGGCAGTATGTGGCATCAATATGAGAATAGGCCTTTTCTCTTGGTCCAGGGAGGGCACATTTTTCCAATTTAGGGGAATGCCAAGGAAATGGGGTAGAGAGAGTGATCAGGAGGGAGTGCAACTTTCTGAAGACAAGTGAACATTGAGGGGGGGATGAAAGAGGGGTGGGGGAAGGAAATAACTTTTCAAATGTAAATACAGAGAGTATCAAATAAAAATAATGTAAAAATTGAAGACAAATACAGAATAAAATTCGGATAAAACTGAAAAAAAAAAAACCCGGAGGAACTGAAAATTTCAGAAAAAAATGATAAACAACCAACCAAAAACCAAAACCAAAGGAAAACAAAAAAGAAACTCAAACTGGAAAGATCCGCACTACATATGTTTCAGAGTTATTTTAAAGCTGTAGTAAAAACCGAAAAAAAGAATCTTAGAAACTTCTGTTCCCACCCGGAGACGACTTCAGGACACAGAGAGGAGCCTGGCCCAACTGCCAGCCAGAAAGGCGGCTCTTACAGGCTGAGCAACTGGTGAGTGGGAGACCTAGGCTGCTGGGGAGCAGAGGGATCTCTGCGGAGTGCACACGGAAAGGGCACCCCCTGCCCTGACCTGCCCTGTCCTCCCCGATCCAGTGACCGGGAACAGATCTTAGGAACTTCTGTTCCCACCCGGAGATGACTTCAGGACGCAGAGCGGAGCCTGGGCCACCTCCCAGCCGGAAAGGCGGCTAGTAGAGGCTGAGCATCTGTGACCAGGAACAGATCTTAGGAACGTCTGTTTCCACCTGGAGGCGACTTCAGGACGCAGAGCTGAGCCTGGCCCAGCCGCCACCCAGAACCTGGGCTGCCGGGGAGTAGAGAGATCTCTGCGGAGTGCACACGGAAAGTGTACCAGGGACACAGACCAGATACAAGGGAAAGGCAAGAACATATCACTGACAACAAAATGGCAAGAGGAAAGAGAAAGAGTATATCCCAAGGAAACCAAGACAATCTAGCAACACCAGAACCCAGCTCTCCCATAGTAGCAAACATCTGAATTCTAAACAATCCAGAAAAAGAAGACACAAACCTGAAATCATGCCTCAAGACGCTGATAGAGTTACTTAAACAAGAAAGGGAGGAAAAGCAAATAGATTCAGAAGCTTTAAAAGAAGAAACAAGAAAAACACTCAAAGAACTCAAAGAACGAGAGGAAAACAGAACCAAAGAAATAAATAAATGGAAGAGGGAAATTAAAACAGAAATTGACACAATAAAGAAAACGCTAAAAGAGATAACCCTAGACTCAGAACACCAAAAAAAGAAATCAGGAGTCACAGAAGCAAGCATTTCCAACAGATTACAAGAGATCGAGGAGAGAATCTCTGGGGCAGAAGACAACATTGCAAACATAGACAAAACAGCCAGAGAAGATGCAAAAAACAAAAAGCTCCTAACCCATAATGTCCAGGAAATACAAGACACAATGAGAAGACCGAACCTAAGGATAATAGGAATAGAAGAGGGAGAAGAGTATCAACTAAGAGGCACAGTAAATATCTTCAACAAAATCATAGAAGAAAACTTCCCTACCCTCAAGAATGAGATGACCACGAGCATAAAAGAAGCCTTCAGAACTCCAAATAGGTTGGACCAGAAAAGAAATACCTCCCGACACATAATAGTAAAAACATCAAGTGCCCAAAGTAAAGAAAGAATACTAAAAGCAGTAAGGGAAAAAGGTCAGGTAACATATAAAGGCAGACCAATCAGACTCACACCCGATTTCTCAACAGAGACTATGAAAGCTAGAAGAGCCTGGACAGACATCATGCACTCCTTAAGAGAGCACAAGTGCCAGCCCAAGCTGCTATACCCAGCAAAACTATCAATCACCATCGATGGAGAGACAAAGATATTTCAAGACAAATCAAAATTCACACAATATCTGACCACAAACCCAGCACTACAACAAATTATAGGTGGAAAACCCAATACAAGGAGGGAAAATACAGCCTAGTAAAAACAAGAAAACTCCTAAACAAGAAAACTAAACGAAGAAAAAAACACAGACACAACTCAACCAAAAAAAGCAAAAATGGCAGGAAACAGAAACAATTATTTCTTGATATCTATTAACATAAATGGTCTCAACTCCCCAATAAAGAGACATAGACTATCAGACTGGATACATAAACAAAATCCAGCCTTTTGCTGCATACAGGAAACTCACCTCAGAGACAGAGACAGACTCTATCTCAGAGTAAAAGGGTGGGAAAAAAACTTCCAAGAAAACAGCTCCAAGAAGCAAGCTGGAGTGGCTATTCTAATATCGAATAAAGTAAATTTCCAACCAAAATTTATCAAAAGAGATAAAGAAGGACACTTTTTACTCATTACCGGGAAATTCTGTCAGGAGGAACTCTCAATCCTTAACATATATGCTCCAAATAAAAAATCACCCACATTCATAAAAGAAACTCTACTAAAGCTCAAAAAATACATTTCACCCCACACAATAATATTGGGAGACTTTAATACCCCACTCTCACCAATGGACATATCAGGGAAACAAAAACTGAACAAGGACACTGCAAAACTAGCAGAGACTTTGAACCAACTAGAATTAATAGATATATACAGAACATACTATCCTAAAGTAAAAGAATACACGTTCTTCTCACCACCCCATGGCACCTTCTCGAAAATTGACCACATAATTGGAAACAGAACGAGCCTTCATCGATATAAGAAGATTGAAATACTCCCATGCATTCTCTCAGATCACCATGGTCTACGGCTGGTCTTTAACAACAACAAAGACAACAAAAAGCCCACATACACATGGTAACTAACAACGCTCTGTTAAAAGATAGCAGGGTCAAAGAAGAAATAAAGAAAGAAATTAAGGACTTTCTAGAATTCAACGAAAACGATAACACAACATACCCAAACCTATGGGATGCAATGAAAGCAGTATTGAGAGGATAACTTATAGCCCTAAGTGCTTCCAAAAAGAAACTGGAGAGAGCTCACATCAACAACCTGACAGCACAGCTAAAAGCCCTAGAACAAAAGGAAGCAGATATACCCAAAAAGAGTAGACAGCAAGAAATAATCAAAAGTAGGGCAGAAATAGACCAAATAGAAACAAAAAGAACCATTGAAAAAATCAACAAAACAAAGAGTTGGTTCTTTGAGAAAATCAACAAGATTGATAAACCTCTAGCCAGACTAACTAAAGGGCAAAGAGAGAGTATTCAAATTAACAAAATCAGAAAGGAAAGTGGTGACATAACAACTGAAACTAAGGAAATTCAAGAAATCATCAGATCCTACTACAAAAACTTATACTCCACAAAATTGGAAAATCTGGAGGAAATGGACGAATTCCTAGACAGATACAAGGTCTCAAAATTTAACCAGGACCAAGTAAACCTTCTAAATAACCCTATAACACCTAAAGAAATAGAAGAAGTCATCAAAAGCCTCCGAACCAAATAAAGCCCAGGTCCAGACGGGTTCAGTGCAGAATTTTATCAGACATTTATTGGGGATATAACACCAATATTCGCCAAACTATTCCAAAAGATAGAATCAGATGGAATAGTACCCAACTCATTTTTTGAGGCTACAATAACCCTCGAACCTAAACCACACAAAGACCCTACAAGGAAAGAGAACTTCAGACCAATCTCACTTATGAACATTGATGCAAAAATACTCAACAAAATCTTTGCTAACCGAATCCAAGAACACACCAAAACCATCATTCATCATGACCAAGTAGGCTTCATCCCTGGGATGCAGGGATGGTTTAACATAAGAAAATCCATCAATGTAATCCACCATATAAACAAACTTAAAGACCAAAATCACATGGTCATCTCACTAGAAGCTGAGAAAGCATTCGACAAAATCCAACACCCCTTCATGTTAAAAGTCCTGGAAAGAACAGGAATCCAAGGCCCATATTTAAACATAATAAAAGCAATATACAGCAAACCCACAGCCAACATGAAACTTAATGGCGAGAAACTTGAAGCAATTTCACTTAAATCAGGAACTTGACAAGGTTGCCCACTCTCCCCCTACCTATTCAACATAGTACTGGAAGTCCTGGCTGGAGCAATTAGACAGCAAAAGGAGATCAAGGGGATACAAATCGGAAAGGAAGAGATAAAAACATCACTCTTTGCCGATGACATGATAGTGTACTTGAGTGACCCCAAAAATTCCACCAGAGAACTCCTACAGCTGATAAACAAGTTCAGCAAAGTGGCCGGATACAATATTAACTCAAACAAATCAGTAGCCTTCCTGTACTCAAAGGACAAACATGTGGAGAAAGAAATTAAGAAAAAGGTACCCTTCACAATCGTTACAAAAACTATGAAATACCTTGGTGTGACTCTAACTAAGCAAGTGAAAGACCTGTATGACAAGAACTTCAAACCTCTAAAGAAAGAAATTGAGGAGGATCTCAGAAAATGGAAAGATCTCCCATGCTCATGGATTGGAAAGATCAACATCTTAAAAATGGCCATCCTACCAAAAGCATTCTACAGATTCAATGCAATCCCCATCAAAATTCCAACCCATTTCTTCATGGAATTGGAAAGATCAATGTGCAATTTCATATGGAGTAACAAAAGACCTAGAATAGCGAAATCCATCCTCAACAACAAATAAACATCTGCGGGAATCACTATCCCTGACCTCAAGCTATATTACAAGGCAATTGTGCTGAAAACTGCATGGTACTGGTACAGTAATAGGCAGGTGAATCAATGGAATAGAATATAAGATCCAGAAATGAGCCCTCACGTATATGGTCACCTGATTGTTAACAAAGGAGCAGTAAACATTCAATGGAAAAAGGACACCCTATTCAACAAATAGTGCTGGTCCAACTGGCACTCAACATGCAAAAGAATGAAAATAGACCCATTCTTATCTCCTTGTACAAAGCTCAAGTGTAAGTGGATTAAAGATCTCCACATTAAACCTGATACACTGAAAGTATTAGATGAGAAAGTAGGGAAAACCTTAGAACATATAGGCACAAGATTAAATTTCCTGAACAAAACACCAATGGCTCAAGCTCTAAGGTCAAAGATTAACAAATGGGACTTAATGAGATTGCAAAGTTTCTGTAAGGCTAAGGACATCGTCAAGAAAACAAAACGGCAACCAACAGAATGGGAAAAGATCTTTACCAACACCACATCAGATTGAGGCCTAATATCCAAGGTGTACAAGGAACTCAAAAAGCTAGACACCAGAGAATCAAATAACCCTATTAAAAAATTGGGTACAGAGCTAAACAAATCATTTTCAGTTGAGGAACACCGAATGGCTGAGAAACATCTGAGGAAGTGCTTGACATCCTTAGCCATCAGGGAAATGCAAATCAAAACAACCCTAAGATTCTACCTCACACCAGTCAGATTGGCCAAGATCCAAAACTCAGATGAAAGCAGATGCTGGCGAGGCTGCGGAGAAAGAGGAACACTTCTCCACTGTTGGTGGGGTTGCAAGCTAATACAACCACTCTGGAAATCTGTCTGGTGATACCTCAGAAAATTGGATATAGTACTACCTGAAGACCCAGCTATTCCACTTCTGGGCATATACCCCAGAGACACTTTAATACACAACAAAGATATATGCACCACAATGTTCATAGCGGCTCTATTTATAATAGCCAGAAGCTGGAAGGATCACAGATGTCCTTCAGAAGACAAATGGATACAAAAATTGTGGTACATATACACAATGGAATACTACTCAGCCACCAGAAACAATGACTTAACCAAATTCTTAAGAAAATGGCTGCATCTAGAGAAGATCATCCTGAGTGAGATAACCCAGTCACAAAAGAACAGACATAATATGCAGTCACTGATAGTGGGATGCTAACCCCAGAGGCTTGCACTCCCCCAGAAACAACTCACATACGGTATGAAGTCCAAGAAATATAGAAAACAAAAAATATACATATATTCACAAAACAAGAAGACTTTGACTATTTCCATGTTGCGTTTTGTTTTACATGTACTTTAAGCTTATTGTAACTAGTAGGTTTTCAATGCATACTGTCAAGCCCTTGAAAAAAATCAAGTACTGACTAAAAAATATATTCACATGGTTTTATGTAAAAGTTATTTTAATGTCTGAAAAAACAGTACTGACAAAAATCTAAAATTTTAAGCAAAAAATGTTTAAAATCTGTACATTTATCTTTGTTTTGCAAAATAAATACATTAAAAAAACAGGAAGTATAAATAAACACTTTTCTTCCCATCAAAAAAAAAAAAAAAAAAAAAAAAAAAAAACCGAAAAAAAGAATAGATGGATGGAATAGAACTCAGTGTCCTGAAATAATACCATTTACACATGCAAATGAGGCAAAGGTGATTCAATGGACAGCCTTTTTAATAGTGCTGATATGCATGCAAATGTATGCACACAGAGACATCCACAAATTAATTGAAAATATATCATAGACCTAGATATAAAATTCAAAGTACTAATAGCCTTAGAAGAACATATATAACCAGATATGTCTCTGGGCCTTTCTTTTTAATCACAAAGCAAAAGGATGTTCTAACACTGCAAGCCGAGAAAGGTTGCAGTGAATGCCTATTGGAAATATATGGACCTGTGAGTCATATTGCTCCAAAATTGAAAAGATAATATGTGGGAGATAAGTATTCTTTAACACTTAAATAATAAATGATGTACTTCCAAGACCCATGAAAAAATTTTTAAACCAGAGAACAAGAAAAGGGTAAACCAACTAAAAAGAGAAAAAAGCACAAGCACCAGTAGATACCAGCCCCTGAGTAAACCTCCACCCTTTGCATCATTAAAGAGTTGCAAAGGCATGCCACAGGGCTGATAACATAGGCTGTGTAAACTGCCAACAGCTCTGAGCACACTGGTGCAGATGTGGCATTACAGCAGCCCACTGGAGGTGCTCCAGCAGCCCCCTGGAGGTGCTCCAGCAGCCCCCTGGAGGTACTCCAGCATCCGGAAGCCACTTCCGAAAAAGCTTGGCATGGTTTAAAAAAATAATAATCAAAGCATCACAGCTTTGTTAGCTAGCCATCAAACTATGAAGCATTTAATCAAATGTTAGAAATTTAGATCCATGCCACAAGTTTTGCATAGATGTTTACAGTTGCTTCCTTTATAGTTGCAAAACCTGGCAGGTATTACAATATTCTTTAATAGCTGACTGGATATACCAGCTGTGGTACATGCCCATGGCAGGATATTATTTAGTAATAGAATAAAATGGAAAACTACAGAAATCTCTGATGAAACCTTAATGCACATCACTAAAGAATAAGAGGCAGTCTCAAATGGTTGAGTACTTTATGACCCCAAGTATGTGATCTTCTGGAAAAATAAACTGTAGGGGGCAAAAAAAAAAAGTACTTGACATGCATGTTAGATGCAGAACTGAGCAGGTGACAGGAAAGAGTATTAGAGCTCTGGATGTATGTAGTATAATCTCCTTATATGTGCAGAACATTAGCCATTTGCCAAGCCCAAAGAACTCCATAACACAGAATTCCTTAGTAAAGTTAAAAAAAAATTAAGTTTAAAATACTATATTTATAAGAGTTTTAGAATGTAGAATGGGTTTAGAAACTGATGGCAGGGTGAAGTCTGAAATTTATTTCTGAGAGGAATGGGGAGGGCTGTGACCTTAGTAATGTTGGGAATGAGTCAAAGCCTCACAGCTCTAGAAGGTTCCAATGTATACACACGGACTCTGAATAAGCAACTAAGGAACTGTATTGCTACTTTAACATTGTCTTCTATCACAAACCCCCACACACATGAGTACAATGGGTAACGTAACAAAGCTTATGTACATTTCACATCATTTAAGAAGATAAAATGTTATGTATGAACCAGATTTCTCACTGTTAAAGACAAGTGCAGGTATACATACATGAATTGCGACACATGCGTTTGCATGGCTAGCAAGTGGAGATTATTCAAAGCCTGGGTACCACAGTGGCAGGAAGCCCAACTGGAGCCCACGTGTAGCTTCCTAAGATTCCCCTTTAGAAGGACCAGTGCTCTTGGAGAGACAGAAGATACTAGGACTAGGGCAGAAAAGAGTGAAAGGTCCATCCGGGGCACCTTGTCACACCAGGAAGTAAGAAGGTTTCACATACAGCTTTGCAACATCAGAATTATCAGCTGGCAACAAGATCTGCCAGAACGTCCAATTGCCAGGTCAGGAAAAACTTAACTATACAAAAGCAAGAGTACTGAAATAAACAATAAAATACCTACCCATGAGTCCATAAAAATACCAGTGGGATAAAGTTCAGAAACAGAAGGTCTGAAAGCTCTTATGCCGTAAAGCTTACCAACCATTCCCAGGGAAATTCCAAGAGTTCCATAATTTCCGCAGAAACAGATACTTACACCCAACTATTGGACTGAAGTCCAGACCCCTATGGTTCAATTAGGGGAAGTATTAAAGAAGCCGAAGGGTTAGCATCTCCATAGGAAGACTAGCAGTCTCAACTTAGCCAGACCCCAGGGAGCTCCCAGAGACTGAGTCACCAGCCAGGAGCAATGGCCAATTCAAGACCCCTGGTACAAATACAGCAGAGGTCTGCCTGGTCAGGCCTTGGTGAGAGAAGATCTGCTTAATATTTGAGAGATTTGAGGTCACAGGGAAGATGGAGGGCTGGAGGTAGAAGCATCATCTCGGAAGCAAGAAGGAGGAGGAATGGGATGAACCGTGGGACATGGGACTGAGGGGGGCAACAACAGGAATGTCAATACATAAAATAATAAAAAGTGAAAAATATTATTTAACAAAAGAAAAAGTATATACAGTGGATTTTTAATAAGAAATTAAATGTTTATGTGCACAAAGATCTTTTCTGGATAGCAGCACAAACATGTGGTTGTAATTACTAGGAGGGCTAAGGCAGAATTGCTTGAGTTCTGGAGTATTTGAACAGTTTTTAATGGCACTAAAATAAAACTTCCTAAGGACAACAATACCAGCCAACCAGAGCTCCCAGGGACTAAACCACTATCCAGATAGTACAAATGGATGAACCCATGGCTCTAGCTGCATATATAGCAGAGAATGGCCTTGTTGGGCATCAATGGGAAGAGAAGCTCTTGGTCTTAAAACCAAAAGTTTAGCTATGTTTTCATAGGACTCAGAAAGAACAAAATGTCTTCATCATCTTTGTCCATTACAAAATATAATCAACTTGGTAAGGCTATCATATCATTTCCAGTGGTAGGCATTCTCTTGGTTTGAAGAGTTGGGTACTTGGAGTGGGCCTCACATTATTACTACTTGAATGTCATATGCTGGTGAGTGGTATTTCCATCCTTAATCTTGCTTTGGACCACAAAGCACTTAACCTGCTGTCCCAAGTGTGTCTATAAAAGACACACAGAGGATGTGTACATCATACTTTGGGTTCATTGTGCTCATGAATGGGTGTCAAAATTAATGGAAGATAAGAAACAATCGTCTTTGGTACTGTATTCTGTAAATTCTAACATATAAAACATAACCGGACTTATTGGGCTCAAGGTAAATAATACATAGGTATTCCAAACTATAACTTATGTTTTGGGGGTCTCCTACTTGTGTCTCTTGAATGCTTTATGAAGGCTACTTAGTTGGAGACATAATAAAAAACAAATCGAAACTGAAACATATGGCCATTTTTTCCTATATCTCCTCTATTTTGAAGTTTTTGCATGTAGAAAGTAAAGCATCTTACCTAAATGCTACATTAATCTTTGGACAGAGTAAGCTGTAGAAGCAGAAAAGTTCTGCTTTTCCCTGTGCTGACCTTAACAGAAGGCTACTTTTATGCAGGCCATCCATTTCTCCATATACTGCTTCAAACAAACCTTTTCTTCCCTCACCTTGGTCACTTCAAGTCTATTTTTTTAATGCCGTGGCCAGAGGGAATGTGGTTAAATGGACCCCATTGTGTCACTTCCATTTGTGAATCCCTTCAACTTTTCTCTATGCCTGCAGGCTGAAGTCCAAGCTGGTTACCATGACCTGTTACACAGCCAGGACTGCTTCTTTCCCAGCTCCATCTCAGTCAATCATTCATCAAAATGTGAAATCCTCCTCCAGGTCCTGAAATGCTCTCTCGCTCCCATCATCTACACTTGCCCCTCTACTTTCCTCCTTCTGTAGCAAAGCTGGCCTACTTTTACACATCCCCTCCTCCAGAAAGCCTTTCCTGGCAGCAAGGTCTTCAAAGTTAGGTAACTTTTTAGCATTTGATTTTGCTTGCACAGAATCCTCCTATCTGTTATTAGTTTCAAAAATCATAATTTCAAAAATGTGATGTGTATACGTGTGTTGCCTACAAGTATGGATATGTACTCTGTGATTGCCTGGTATCCAAGGAGGCCAGACGAGGATGTTGAATACAGTGAAAATGAAGATATAGAGGTTATAAACCATCACATGGGTGCTGCAAACCAAACCAGGGTCCTCTGCAAAAGTAGTAAGTGCTCTTAACTGCTGAACCAACTGTCTGGGCCCTTGTTGATCTTTCATATCAACATCTCTTGGTTGTTGAAAGGTTAGTACTAGTAGTAATCATTCAGGCAGGATGCATTCACTCATTTCATATTTCAGTACTTAGTGTGCCCTGTTAGTATCCAGGAATTCAAAGGTCAGCAAATAAAAGCTTAGGATACAAAACAATATTTGCTTTCCAGTTTCTTTTAAAATTTATCTTCCCATGTTAGGAAAAACAAAACAAAACAAAACAAAACAAAACAAAAAAAAGAAAAACCAGCTAACATAAGAAATAATATGTACTAACGAAATGATTGAGAATAATACAGAGCCTGGAAGGCAAGGGAAGAAGACAGGTTTTGAAGGTCCTAATCAAAACCTTGAAGGAGAGTACGATCAGCCACAGGGATTCCTGGGTAAGTACACCCCAGGTATGGCCTGCCTACACAGTAGAGGGATGCTGGGATGGCAACTGTGGCAGGTTGAAGTGTGGGGAGGGGCACAGCTATCAGTAACTCAGCTACAGAGGGCAGGAGAGTAGCAGGATTTTTCAGCCCCGTGTATTGCTTTGTATTTCCCATCTGGAGGCATTGCCTACCTCCCTGATCTGGGACAGATTACCTAACTGGCCAATCCTTTCAGCATTACTTCTGGAAACAAGGATCACTACCTAGAAGCTTTTGATGAGTTTTAAATAAGTTACAATTCAGCACTGAATGGGGGTATGAAAAAAAAAGAGATTACTCTATTTAATGAGAAAAATCTTATTTTTTAAAAAAGAAACCTATAACTGTTTACCAGCCCACAACTACATTCAAGAATACAATTAGTGAAGAGGAAAATTGTCCCTTGAAATAGACAATAACTTCCTTAATACATCACATGAGTTCTTATTTCTGTAAGTGCTGAAAGCTAGACCACAACTTTCACATGAAAAGGCAAATTTGCTTGATTAGTGTTGAATTCCAATTACCTGTGATACAGAAACTTCACTCATACACTTTTGAAAGTCCCAAGTCATTCTCTAGTCTTTCACTTTTTCAAGTATGTTGTGGCATGACTTTTGCCTATAGGCATGTCACATACTGAAAGTCAGCCATGTTTAATCCATAACCCATTCCTCCCAAAGGTTTAGACCAACCACATATATCATACAATTTCATCTGTAAGTATCTTGGCATAATTCTGAAAGATAAGAAGGAGTTCCTAGAACAGGATCACAAATTACTGCATCTAAAATAACAGTAATGGTTGTTCTATAGGATGAACTGATGTAACAAACTGACAGTTCTGCAGGGGCGTGAGCTCTATTGTTAGTTTTGCTCAGGTTTGAATTCCACAGTTGTGAATATTCTTTGTTCAAATTGTTTTCAGTTCTAAGATTATCTGGTCTTATTGATTTCTACTTTCATTACAAGTATAAAGAAAAGAAATTTCTTGGTATTGACTGAAGGCAGAGGGAAGATTACAAGATTAATTCCAGTGGTCCTATTTAACATCCTTTGTATCAAGATCACCTGCATCTTGGCTTTTCAGAGATGCCCCAGTGTTTCTATTAATCTAGAGCCAAACTGGTTGACTTCATCAATACTTCAAGATATATTCCATATTGTATTTTAGACTACTTCATGTAGTTTCAAGGCTAGAAGTCTTGGGGTAGTTATATCATAATTTATTTTGAGAGTACAATGACCTTGGTATATACAAAAGTGAAATTTAGTTCTTCAAACCCAATTAAAGCTGCCCATTGACCATGGGGAATAAATCACCAAGCACCCAGGACATGATGATAAGACAATCCCTGGACAGTCATATTTAAAGAAGATGATGATGATGGGTCATTTCTTTGTATTGACAGATTTAAGAGCATATACTAAATGCCCAATAAGTATAGAAAGAAAGTGAATAAAGAGAATTAATTAAAAGTTAATCAATTTTAAACTCTTTTGAATTACAGTCATGAGGTCTGGGAGACTGTGTATCTAAAATAGTCTTCCCAAGATAGTTGTTGTGAGTAATTATGCAATGTTTTCTGTATAATTCTCAGGGAAGGAATTCCAGTGAAATTCCTGGGAGAGCTGGCCTTTGTTAACAAGCTTGACAACATGAATTTTTTTTTCCTTTGGAATATGGTGAACACTCTAGGTTCCTGGACACTATCTGTGGACTAGGGAGACAATGGTAGAGATCAAGTCTATAGGTAGCATTTAAAGCTCCAAATTTTAACTAGTCTTGTGTTTCCTCTGCCTGAAGAACTTGCTTTTGCAGATTACTTCTAGTGACAAATTCCTTCAATTTCTCCAATATGATTTCTGCCTCATATTGGAAGTATGTTAGCTTGACATGGTATTTCTTTTCTGTTTGCATTAATAATGTAGATTGCATTCTTTATGTGATAGTTTGAGTGGGAATGTACCCCACTCTGGTATAATTTTATATATGTGAATGTTTGTTTCCTAGGTGGTAGAACTGTTTAGGAAGGATTGACAGCCTAGGCCTTTAAGGAGGTGTGTCCCTGGGAATGAACTTTAAGGTTTCAAAAGCTCCTGACATCCATTCCCAGGTGGTTATCTCTTTGCCTAACATGTTGTCTCTCTCAGTGTGGAAGCTTCCCACTATTGGTCCAGCATTATAACAGCCAAACTGCTATCATGGCCACCATGTTGGGCATGGAGTTATCCAATCAAACTACAAGTGATTCTCCAACTAACTTTTTCTTTTATAAGTTACCTTGATTTAGTGTTTCTTCTCAGCAATAGAAAAGTAACTTAGACACCTTCTTAAATTATTTCTGATAAAAAATTAGCCACAGTTCCTTTTCTTATTCTACAGGAAGTAAATGGTTTCCATTAACCTTAATATTTTTATTTCTTCACATTTTAAAATTTCTATTTATTTATTTATTTTTTTGCTACTCCCACCCAGAAGTTGTAAGAGTTGTAAAACGAACATGTAAAATAACAATACATATGAAAGGACCCATGGCTCCAGCTGCATATATAGCAGAGGATAGCCTTATCTGGCATCAATGGGAGGGGAGGCCCTTGGTCCTGTGATGGCTTGATGCCCCAGTGTAGGGGAATGTCAGAGAAGTGAGGCAGGAATGTGTGTGTGTGTGTGTGTGTGTGTGTGTGTGTGTGTGTGTGTCTGTGAGCACCCTCATAGAAGAAGGGAGGGGGATAGAATTGGGGGCTGTGGAGGGTAAACTGGGGAGGGAAATAACATTTTAAATGTAAATAAAAATAACCAATAAAATATTAAAAACAACAATTGCATCTAAACTCTACGAGTTGTTTCTTGCATGGGTTTTCTTGTCATGCAGATATGGGCCATAATACATTTCTTTTCTGTTTTCATACAGGTGCTATCAAAGCAAGCTTAAGCCCCTAACTTTGGCTGGAAGCTTGGGGTAGCCATCTCTGCATGTGGTGTTATTTCATAATTCCTGGGATTTTTAAACTGCAGGTTAGTATCTGTTAGTAATGTAGGAAAGTCTCAACTACTACTCTTGCTCACTCTCTGTTCACCGTTTATCTGCAGGTACCATTGGTGCTTTCATTGATGTGTTTACACAACTTTTCTGGTTACATTCTAGCTCTTTCCTCTTTTCAGTTTAGGTTCATCCTCTTCAGCTTTTCTTCTGTCTCATTCTCTTTCCAGGGTGACTGGTCACTGTAGAAGCATTCTTTTCCATGTCTCTTTTCAGTCCTGGCATTTCTAATTCATTTGTTCCCATGCTTTCTATTTCTTTGATGAAAGTTCCTAGAGGATTTTTAAAAATATATTTTGTTGACTTTTTCCCATCAAAGTAGAGTTTGCCAGACTTTGCAGTGTTGTCCACTTTGACTGGGTTGTTTTTGACTGTTTCTATATATTGAAGAGTATTTATCAGCATCTTTGAACTCTATGTTTGATGCCAGAAAGCCTTCCATATCACAGAAGCCAGAACTTCCCCTGGGAACGCTCTCCAGCCCAGGAGAGACCCACTGCATTAGAACCAATAGTATAACCAAGGCTATCATGATTGCTGCCTTGCTAATATACCTCCTGTGTCATCTGAATATGAATCTTATCACCTCTGTGTTTAGCATACATTTTTAGAACACCTGAAGCAGTAAATAACAGAGGTAATGAGGATGTTTGAGAACGTTTAGGTTTTCGTGCTTGAAGATGACCCCATTCTTTTCCTCTCTTAGGCCTTAATAAATCTTTCAGGAGTTAGGCTGTTCATTGTTGCTATAAAGGCATAAATTCTGTGAATAAATGTTGGCTCATATTACTTTACATCATCCTTTCCTGCTCTGCCTTGGAAGAAGTATGCTTCCTGCAGTACTGTCCTGCCTAATGAACTGTGTTCCATGGCTAGCATCACTGGTACAAGGATGGATACACTGTGTTGCTCTAGCTCATGCTCCTTTGGGCTGGCATTGAGAAAGCACATGATTCTGTTCTTCAGGATGCCGTGTGGGGAGGGAATGATGCATAATTCTGAACTTTCCCCAGGGACAGAATTCATTTTCATAGTTTCTTCTCACTGGAATTATTAATTTTTCAATAGTAACTATAGGAAACAGTTCTGATACATGAACTTCTGTAGAATAACATCTTTATTTTTTAGAGGAGACAAAGACTCCTCTAAAAATGATCCTTGATTATGTTTCCATGGTGGCAGAGTCTGAATCACAGGAAGGAAAGGGATTAGGGAGTAGTGTTGCTGGGGACCATTGTTTCTTTTTATCTTCTGCAATAGTTTCTTGTGACTCCTCTTCATATCCTCCCTTTGGGTCTAAGCAAGGTTCTTCCAGGAGATAAACACTCTCCTAGTAGCTTACACATAAGCTGTAGCAATTCATAGGACAAAACAGACCTAATGATTCTCACCGGCACATACAGTGTTCAGCACCCTGTACCCAGTAGGCAAATGACCCTCATCTTGTTGCTGACTTTCAATGATGTGCCTCACCGGGTTTCTAATTAGTTTTTTTTTTTTTTTTTTTTTTTTCTTTTTTTGCCTGAATGCTCCATCCTCTGGTTCATGAAAGTTATTAACTTGCATGTTTCTCTAGGACATTTTTGGTCAGTTCTCTTTCCTACTGCCCACTTACTTCCAAGTTGAAAATGGAAGATTAACCATTATATTTAATAGATATTTTCAATGAATATGAAACCCTAGGATGACAGATTTGAGACTCACTTTTAGCATTAAACTTACTCCCCCCACTTCCTCCCTGTCTTTCCACACTGTTTTGACAAGCAACCTGGTAGCGATTATTACCATTGTTTCACTATGTATCTTGCATTGATTTTTTTAAAATAATTTTTACTTTATTGTTAGATTTTAGAAATCTTGCAGTGATATGCTGCTGTCAGTTGATGGTACCTGGAGTCCATTAGGCTGTATGGTTCATCAGGTTTGGAAATCTGGCTGCTATTGTTTTTTAGAATGGTTTTTCAGCGCTATTGTCCTTCGTATTTCCTTCCATTATTATTTATGTGTTTTATCCAGTCTCATGCTTTGCTGGATATTTCTGCTTCTTCATGTTTCTATTTGGAAAGAGTGTGTCATTCTGTCTTTAGGTTCACTGACCAGTGACATTTTTATTTCAAAAAGTGAGATTACCTGCTTCAGAATTTACATTGAAGCCTTTTCACATTTTCCATATGTCTTTATATATTTGCTTTTTCCCCTTAAAGTTTTGAAAATAACTCTGGACATATTGATATATACTGGCAATTCTAATACTTACCGAGTAGAGGAAATGGAGTTTAAGGTCATTTTTAGCTACATAGTGTGTCTCATGCATGTTACTAACTCAAAAGAGAAGCCACCTTAAAAATAAGTTTAACAGACCTACACTATAGGTTACTCAGAACCAGCTGAGTGTTCTTAAGTTCTGGGCTTGCTCAAGTTAATTAACAATAAATTAAAAGCTGAAAGAAAAATCACTGGAGAGTTAGGATGCCAAAGCTAAAATAACCAAGGCACAAATGAAAATTTTTACCTAGATTCATTAGCAGAAAAACAGGGGAATGCCATTATTCAGAGAAATTTAGCAAACAGAATTTGACTCAAAAATCACAGATATTGTAGAATTAGTTGAAGTGGATTCTGTGTACCTATTGTAATCATTTTCAGTAACATTTTTTGTTTTTGTTTTGTTTTAAAAGAGGTTTTACATAGCCTAGACTGACCTCAAACTTAGTCTGTAGCTAAAGATGGTTTTGAACACCTAATCCTTTGGCTCCACTGAAGTACTGGTATTATCATGTAAAAACATAAAGGAAGCAATGCTAAAATTTATGAAAACTTTCTATCTTCATTCCTGAGCTGGGATATTTGTTCCATTCTTGTCAAAGGCCATTTAAAGGTTCTAGAAGTAACTGTGTGTCCCATGGTGGCCCTTTTCATCATCTGCTCTCCTTTCTCCCAGGCTTGCTTCCTGGGGTAGTGACTCAGCTGGGCCACTTGAATATCTAACAGCACATTACTTAGATTAAGCAATTGAGTTTCTGTCAGGCCATTCCTACCTAACATGTACTAAATGGCATGAGAGAAAATTTCTCACAAAGCCCAATAGCAAATAAAAAATTCTGAGTCAAGAAAGCATACCTAAAGTTTAACAAACAGTACAACCCAAAACTTTATAAAATACAAAAGAATTACTAGATCATAACCAGTGTTTATGCTTGCTTTCCCTATAGATAAATTAACAACCCCAATAAATTCTATATTTGAAAGAAAATTGAACATCAATAGGGAAATTATTATCTAGTCACCTTGAACAGCTGTCTGGCAAAATTTTTCCTCTAATTTTTTTACTTAAAAAATTTCAACTAAATACAACACAATTATAACAGCTGAGGTAGAAATCTTCACACACAGATGTCAACTGGCTTTAGTGAGATGAATTTGTAGTTCATCAGCTTGCCCTCATATAGCATTGATGCTATTTCCCCCTCTTATGTTACTGGGTAGAAATGTCTTTAAATTTTATTATAATTTTCTATCAAAGGGAATCCAGATTAAATGGCATAAATGCATTTTATTCATAGCCATTCATGTTCTTGATGTATTTATGATTGTTGAGCCATTTAAAATAATGTGAAGCCAAGTGTTTTATGCCACATGTAGTGTAAATAGATTTACTCTTTGAATGCTCAAATGGGGATGTGAATCTGGCATAAGGCGAAACAAAAACAGCAAGGAATTAGCTGAAGTTAAATGAGAAAATAACATATTACACTCATCTTTTGTTTTATAAATGAGACATCTTTCTCTAATTATCTATCAGTGGGAAGTCATAGCCCAATGCAGGGAACCTAGTTACAGTGGTAACTCAAAAGTAAAGCTTGAAATTCTACTCTAATATTGGTTACATATTCTTCTGTTTATAAAATTACTGCATGCTTGTGAAAAGTAAAAACATCTCAGAACAAACATTAATACTAGCTTCCAGTAGTACTTGTTAATATTTTTATGTAATTTTTTAAATCTACTCCCTTTACTTTCATTACAGAAAATATTAAATGTACACTAACACTATAGCAGGGACACAATGAATGCTCATAATTTTTATTATTCAGTTTTAATATTGTTCAACTTTGGTATTTATCTACTTATCTCCCTCAAACCCCAGTGGACTATTTAAAGTAATTTCACACCATGATGTTTTTAGTTGTGGATGATTTTGTTTCTATTTCTAATAAAATTTTTCTTTCATTTTTTATTTAGTTTAGTGTTGCAGTAGTATAGATGAACTCTGTGTGTGTGTGTATGTGGTGTGTATATGTGTGTGTTTCCACAGTCTAAACATAAACAATACTCATCGGAAAAAATCTTGCTTATGCTCAATTTTCCTCCCTTCACTGACATTCCTTTTCACGTAAGAATTTTATTGAATAATGTGGGTAAAAAGGCCCATGGACCAAAGTGTAGAAATGGCATGGGAGCCATTTACACCTAAATCTAGCCATTTGTTTTTAGTCAAAGTTGTGAAAGAGAGAGAGAAACAGAGACAGACAGAGAGAGAGAGAGAGAGAGAGAGAGAGAGAGAGAGAGAGAGACAGAGAGACAGAAGACAGAGAGACAGTGGGACAAAAACAGAGATATTGAGAGAGAAATATGCACAGAAAGAGACAGGAGAACTAACTTGGAATGGCATATGCCACTCAAAGCCCATGCCTCATAACACATATCCTCCAAGAATGTTACATTTTCTAATCCTTCCCAAACAGTTTCACCAACTGGGACCAAGGTCTCAAACTTAAGTACATGTGTTACATCCTCACTCAAATCATCACAATTCGCATACAAATATTTCTTTAAAACATTTTTTATTTCTCTTTGGTGTATGCCGAAAAGGGGTTATACTGCAGAAGTAAGGTTTTGAGAAACCTGCTTTAACATGCCAATTTCTATTATGGGTTTACCATCTTGCTTTTCTATCAGTAGTGTACAGTGGTTTCCATTTCTCTACAGACAAAGATATTTTTGCTCCCCATACTTCTTGTTGTTCTTCCTTTTTTAATGTATAAAATAGAGAAGTCAATGTAGTGACTGTGAGAGATTGACATAGTTTTTAAATCTATGGCATTTAAAGGAGACATTGTGCTATTCCCACAAAGAAAGACTGATCAACAGTCTCTTATGAGATCTTGGGGACACATCATCAATAAAGAAAGCTCAGATCCATAGCTTCATAGAAAAAAGGATAGTTAGACAACATAAAATTTTTAATTATGCTTGAGTCATCAACTGAGAATGAACACGAGAAGAAAATGAATTCCTAAGTATGAAAAAATATATTCATATAGTTTTATGCCAAAATGGTTGTAAAAATCTGTACATGTATCTCTCTTTTTAAAATAAAGTTGTAAGAAAAAAAATAAAAAATGAATTCCAAAATCCTGCTTATCCCAGACACAAACATCATCATGTTTTATGGATTAAAGGCTTATATATGAAAATATTAGAATGCAGAAAGAAATAATTTTGTTATAATTTTGGTATATATATAGGTCAAATTATACAAATAATAAATAAAAATAAGTTAACTTATATTAAAATAAGAAATATTAAGAATATATTGTGAAAGTCATACTTCAAATCACAGTATGATACTATTTACAAATAAGTTTAAATATAGTAAAAGTGATGAGGAAAAAATTTGTCAAATGCCTTTTTCACCTTCAGTAGTTATGTGGGAATAAAATATATAAACCCATGTTAATACTACATGGCCCATAATAAGTAAAATGTGAGAACTATTTCAAGGCAACATCTACTGTTGGATCAATATTCACCATAATTATCTGTCAGGTGCTACCCTTAAAAAGAAAGAAGTAGGATGCCCCACCCCCTTTTGTGACAGTGCATTAATTATTTAAAGATACCATGACAAATAACCAAGTTTGGGAAGTTTAAAACAACAGAAGATCATTTCCTCAGATTTGAAGATTTTACTCTTCTACATGTGAAGGTATTAGCTCTGAATTTAGATTCTAACTGAAATATACAAGATGCACACATCTTTCGACACCTGACCTATTTCTATTTTAAAAAGACCCTATTTCCATGGACATTGGTGTTTAGGTATTGGACACTGTCTTTTCTAGATACAGATACTAACATTTTTTAAAATCAACCAGTTTTGTGTAACTAATAACATGTCTGGATTGTCTTTTATGTCCTAGATTCTTGAGAAATATACTGAACAGTTCCTTATATAGCAGTTTGTGTAAGAGGGTTTGTTATTATTTATGTGACAAAGAGAAAAATATCCCATTGCATTGGATTTCTTGCTTCCTAGTGACAAGGAGCCCACTATTCATTCTGATTCCTTATATGTTAGAAAGGATTACATTCCTGTGTAATAGATTAGAGACCACAGAGGGAAGTTTGTGTGACTTCTTCTAGGGTATGAGGGAGTTGAATGGGACTTGTGAACTCCAGAGATGAGGCCAGGATGAAGAAGCTAAGGACTACATTCCAAAGTTTCCAATTCCAAAGTCTTCAGAACAGTTAGTGCTTTTCCTGTGTGCATGTAAGTGCTAGGTAAGGTTAACTGGTGCTTGCTGTATTATCAAATTGTTTACATATATAATAGGGTTAGAAAGAGAAAATAGTAAATCCTACTGAATTATTTTGACTTCTTGGTTCATTTGCTTTCAATAATAAAATGAACTGGTTCATTTAGATTTCCCCAGGTTTAGGGTTATTCATGAACAGTATGCTCTCTTTCTCTCTCTCTCTCTCTCTCTCTCTCTCTCTCTCTCTCTCTCTCTCTCTCTCTCTCTCTCTTTCTCTCTCTCTCTCTCTCTGTGTGTGTGTGTGTGTGTGTGTGTGTATGTGTGTGTGTGTGTGTGTGTGTGTGTGTGTGTTTAGCACTATATACTACTGCAACTTTCCATCACTGTATTTCAGCCAAAAAGCAGTTCTACCATATAAAATGTCCTTTTTCTTCTTGTGGCAGCCCCTATTCCTTCAGACATTTTTAGGCAATTCACCCAAAGGGAGCCGAAATGAGAAACATTTACTTTAGATTTAAAATACACATTTACATAGTTTCAGCCTCTTCTCTGCAAAGTTAGGTTATTACGGCAGTCACCTGAGTGTAGAAAATTTTCTAGAAAGACTCCCATGGAAATCACTTGCACAGTGACAAAATATGCATAGTGGCAGAAAGACGGAAGCACTTGCACATTGCCAGTGGGAGTGTACATAAACACAGTCTCCTACAAACATTACAAATAGATCCAGCGTATCCTCCAGCAGGACCAGCAACCTTGCTCCTATGCTCATACCCACTGAAGTTGAAAGTGGTATGTTAAGTGATGTCTGAATCCCTGTGTAAATTTCAGCATTTGCAATAGTGGCAAAGATAAGGCAATGGTCTGTTTCTATCAATATATAAGTGAACAATTGAAATGTGCTCCATGTGCTTTCCAGGTAGATTAAAAGTGTAACATATATACAATGTAACATTAACAGCCATTAAAGGAAGGAATTCCTGCATTCGCAATGATATCTGTGAACTTTAAAAACATTATGTTGGGAATTAAGCTGGGCGCAGAAGGCACATGCTCACTTCTCTGTGGGATATTTAAATTTTTATCAGGGAAGAAGAGAGGACATCAGGAAGGAAGATGAGCACATGAAGTCAATGAATACATCTTTGTATTTGTAAAATGGAAGGATTCTAGAAACTTTTATTCAGCATGGTGACTATATTTTAAATATGGTTTGCATACTGGAAATTTGTTGAAAGAAAATAGATAAAGCATTTTCATTTTACACACACACACACACACACGCGCGCGCACACACACACACACACACACACACACACACAGAGAAACTACACGATTAAAATGATATAATTGGCATAAGATTTTTAATCACTATGGACGTACATGCAAGGAAAAAATCATGTTATATAATTTGAATGTCTATACTCTGGTTAATTGCAGTTTAGCAAAGCTGAAAAATGTAGCAAAAGTAGATCCAGATATCTTAATCACAATGTGACATGTTTGCTGCCCAGGTCAGAAGAATATGGGTAATATGTCTGACAATGAGAAAATTGCTAAAGCTTGATACATAGATCAAATGACATCTGAATGATGAATCTATCCAGTCTGGGCACAGAAATCTAAAGCCAAGAAGAGTGAAAATTTATACAAGGCATTGATAAAACTATACAGCTCATACTTAACTTGCAAACATGATTTAGCACATTTATCTAAACCTGAGACAAGAAAATCTCACCTCATTTGAACATGGTATATAGATAATTTCTTTTTACAGACTTAATTATTCAGGTATGGAGATCAAATCGACACAAAGATCTAGAGCTGTAAATGTATATTTCAATGACAAATAACAAGAATGGGAAATAGTCTTTCCTTAAAAGTAAACAACAAAGTGATTAGATTATACTGGAAGAGTGAACTCATTTCCATGAAAGTGTATGTTTCCAATAGAAGTAGGAAACACATTTTTCGTTTGATACTCAAACTGACAAAGAGAGAAGAATGAGTCATATTCACCTGGAGAGCTAGATTGATTGCAAATATCACATGAAAATGAGCTTGTGTCCGCATGAAGCCTTCACCCTATGTCTGAATATCTTTGTTGTGAGATGATATTGTGCAGGCTACAGAAAAAGAAATCTGGACACCAACCCACCTACAAAACTCTTGGCTTACAATTAGTACTGCCTGCAAAATATGCTGATATTATGGTGATGTGGATCTTGTGGTAACGGCCAACAAATACTTGGCTTAACTTGAGGACCACTCCATAAAAGTGAGTCCATGACGTTTACTGCCTAGATGACCAAGCAGTGGGTCCTGAATATCCCAGAGACCTACAGTTGAAACAAACATCCCTGGTTAAAAAAAATAAATTAAAAGGAAAAGGAGTGCTGTTAGTATTAAGAGGAGGAGGGGTATAAGGAGGAGGAGAAAGAGAAAGAGGAAGAAGTAGAAAATGGAATGATTCTAATAATATTCTGCTATACTCATAGATCAATGTCTTGTCCTCTCATCATCAGAGAACCTTCTGCTCCAGCAGATGGGAACTTGTACTGAGACTCAAAGCCATACATTATGTAGAGAGGGAGTCTAAATTTCTAAACTGAAGGTCTCTATCGGGTTCCTCCCAAGAATCTGTGGAAGAGGGGAAGGAAGGATTGTAGGAGCTGGAAGGAACGGATGTCAGAAGAACATGGCCCATCTAATCTACTAAGCAGGGCTCACAGAGACTAGAGCAGCATTATGGGGCCTGCACAGGTCTGTACCAGGCTCTCAGTATGAATTACCATTGCTGTTAGCTTGGTGTTCTTTTGAGATTTCTAAGAGTGGGAATGAATATATCTCTGACTCTTTTTCCTGCTGTTGTGACTCTTTTCTTTTTATTTGGTTTCCTTGTTCTGCCTCCATATAAAGGCTTTTGCTGTATCTTAGTATATACTGCTTTGTCCTGTTTATCTGTGGTTCTTTTGGAAGCCTAATCTTTTCTGATAAGAAAACTGAGGAGGAGTATCTGGGAGAGAGAGGAGGTAGGGAAACTAGGAAGGGTGGAGGGGAAAATATGGTATGTATTTTATGAAAGAAGAATATATTTTCAATTAAAAAAGGAAGAAAAATAAACTAGTATAAAAACTTCATTAGTGGAAGTTCAGAAGTATTTAGAATTAGTCGTCAAATAACAGATTATTAAAAACCAAAATTCCTTTCTTCCTTTTTTAATATTTTTATTTCTTTATCTTTGCAATATGTAATTGCAGCACTTTCGACTTTCTCCAAACCCTCTCACATACTGTTTATTGCTCTCTTGAAAATTCTTAGCCTCTTTTTTATTAATTATTGTTTCATGCATATATGTGTGTTTTTACATATATATTCCTAAATATAGCATGTTAAGCTGCCTGTTACCTGTATATATGTTTGCAAGACTGACTGCTTGATATTAAGTAACTAATTCCTATGATCTTCCCCAAAGAAGACTATTTTTCCCACCCTCAGAATTCCTTAGTTTCCTGTCCTTCTTTGTGTAGTGTTAGGTTTTCTTTCCAGGCCTTTTTTGACATGTCTAATTTTGTTGTCTTTATTCAGCTCACATTTAGGCAGTCAAGTTGGTGAGAATTTATGTGTGTTGCTTCGGACTCTAATATTGGTTACATATTCTTGTAGGAGATACAATTTCACAGTAAACCCATTTCTTATTTGGCTTTTACAATTTTTTTCCCCTTTCTTTCCCTGAATTCCCTGAACCTATGTGCAGAAGTTGTTTTCTATTTAGAAATGTATGCATTGGCACTAGAGTTCACAACTTCATTTTTATTGGTTGCAGTTTTCTGTAATGGTCTGCACTTGACAAGAACAAAAATTTCCTTGGCTACACTTATTCTTGGGCATGGGGACAAATTTTTAGGATGTAGAAATTATGCTACTTGGGTAAATTAGTGGGTCTAGTCCAGCATGATGAAATAAACCCAAGGGTGTAGTAGAGGCACACATATGTTGGCAGTTACCAACAACACCTCTCTAATTGAAAGTATTACAAATTTGACAAGAAAAAAAAAAAAAAAAACATTTCTTGTAGTAGAAACCTAACCAGCTATCCACAGCTAGTGAAGTCATTGTTCTTTCATTGTTTTCCACTTCTGGAAGCTTGCATGGTGTCCTTTGTTAAACAGAAAACCTAGTCCTCAGGTAGGAAACATTCATCTTGTTACAGCCCAGGGGCCTCGGGGGTTTTTGTTTGTTTGTTTGTTTGTTTTATTTTCAACAATAAAGACTACCTTTTATCTCTCCAGGGCAAGCAAGGGCTGTAACAATTGCCTGAAACTTTTATAGACTCTCTTGGACAACTTTAAGGAACAACTCAAATGAAGGTTCTCATGCTGAATGTTGGGGTTTTCTTAGGTGGTGTTTGGCTCTTGTACAAAACCTTATCAGACAAGGTGAGAATGTTTCATTTAAGCTTATTTTGCACCCTCACACACAAACTATGTGTAGTATGGTATCTTTACAAAGACAGTTAACAGATTTATTATGACTGTTTTTAGATACCTTTATGTTGTTTGACTTTTCTCCCCTTCTGTAGTTATTTCTCTCTTTTCTACTTCATCAGGGCCTTCACTTGCCCATTTCCATGACAAGATCACCTGTATTTTTTTTATTCTCATCTCTGTTATTCCCCTACCTTTCTAACCCAGGACTAGTCTATCATTCTTTTGGCTTCTGAAGGTACTAGAGGTTATGTTCTCACACATAAAGATTTGGAAGGGGAATGCAATGAAAGAGAATATGCAGTATTTGTCTTTTGAACTCTGGGTTACCTCACTCAATATTTCACCAAAATTCTTAGAACTTATTCATGAAAATTGACAGAAACTTCCAAAAGTTGAAGTAGCTTAAACATTAAAACTTCACAATGCTATAAGAAATAAAAGCACCAATATTGTAAACATTGATTTCTTTTAGGCTATACAGAAAAACCTGGTTTATTTTTGTATTCTGTTTAGAGAAAATATTTAAAAATATATTAATACAAAATAAAGGGATGAAAAAGGATGGGGGAAGTTGGAATTGTATTATAATCTTAAAGAATAAAATGTATTTTTAAAAAATAAAAACTCAATTAGTAAAAGAAAAAAATTATACTATACAAATATACTAAAATGGCATGATTAATCATTTATCAACAAATTCAATTTAATTTAGGTTTTTTTAATGATACATTTCTCATCCTTTAAAAATGTGCATTATATTAAGACTTCCTATCTGGGTATAAGTAACTGCCTTTATCCATATGTTATTATAGGGATGTGAGTAGTTCCATCACATGATTATTGTATAAATTTTAGCAAGGAAAGCATAGTTGGAGAGAGCCATTCACTCTGGTCATGGTCTTAAGGGCTTCATCTTTTCTCTTTGTTTTCCTTCTACCATGATGTGACAAGCTATAGCCCCTGCCACGGTGTAATTCTGGCCAAGCACATGGGACCCTGTGATGACAAATTTACTACCTTGAGTCAAACATTTATCATCCTTTCTTTAAAATGTTTGGTGAGGTGTTTTGATCACGGGCATTGAAAAGTAACTGATACGGCATCCAAACCAGCATTTATAAAATAAACTCAGAATGTTATTTGCTAGAGCTCAGGCAATAATTCCATTTCTATAGCAGCTTGACTCTTTATGACTCTCCTACCATTTGAAATGGAGCCAACTCTGTCTCAGCCACTATTGTAACTCTTCAGATTTCTACACCATGAAGATGCTTGTCCTGTATGGGGGTTATTGCTATGACATTTTAATTTTCTCAGATCTGATTTAAAACGGCTGAGGATCTGGACTAAAGATGGCAACATGAGTAACAAATCAACTTTGACAATATTGGGTCATCATTTCTGTATTAAATCATTGCATTAGTTTGTTGTATTAGACGATGTGGCTTTCAAATACAATCAAGAATATAAATTCCATTTGATTTAGATTTAATTTAATAAAGAGATACTAGTCACAAAACAAAGCTTCACGGGCTTCTCAGATTCCATACTTTCTCCAGGTCTACCTCTTTAGAGATGTGTAATAGCAAGATACTCTGTGTCTTGACTTGCCAAGGGAGCATTTCTGATTCTATTGTGTATATGCATCTAGGTCATCACAATTTTTTTTTTTTGCTAATGATCAATCACAGACTTAAAGAATCATAAATGATATTAAGATTCATTACAAAAAGGAAGAAAGAGACTTTTATATGCTGATAAAATAGTAGCACTGAATCCACTGAAAATATGAAAATATGAAAAATTAACAGATTCAAGAAAAAGGACAAATTCAAGACATGTTAGCTGATTAGGAAAGGGTGCCAGGCTTGGTATGTCCAAAGTTTGAAGATTCTTGATGCTTTATAATTTGGAGATGTTTAAAATAAATAAGTACGAAATCTTGATGTTGTTTAGTGCAGGAAATATATTTTCTCAGAAATCTTTTTTCTGTAATTAGACATGTGCAGTTTGTTGATAGATCCTGAGTGTCTTCGTGTCTATCAACTAAATATGAGGAAACTTTTTGATGCCATAATTTTTTTCCTCTCCTTTATTTATGCCTGAGTTTTAGTATGATTAATTAATTGGTCATGCTAGTCATTAAATATTTTTTAAAATTTTTCTCTCTGATAGGCTCATGTTGTAGACATTCAAGGAGTAAATAGTAAGAGTCCACTGTTAATAGCCTACTGTGTCCATGTCATTCACGGAACCCCTTTCTATAACTGTACAAGGGCCTGTTCTGTTCTCTATTTGTAGAAGAAATGGAGACAAAGTGTTGAAATACTTGTAATACAACAAGAAGGCAGTACATCTCGAGACTGAGTGAGGAGTTCGAGGAGTTTTTAATCCACCCTGTGTTGGAATCTGAGTTCCTGAGGCACACTCTTTTACCTCCTTTGAACCCTTATTGAGAACAAGAAATATCCACCTCTCTCATACAAATTCCAAGGCAATGTAGGAATAGAATGAAGCTGTGGGAAGAATGAGGAACCATTCCTGTTACCTCTTCCTGAATGAGAGACATGGAGAAAAAATAAAGTCTTTCATTTTTGGTGAAACGACATCTCTACTTTTAACTTGTGTGCTGTTAAAGTTATGTGCTCGGAGCAGTCAAGCTTCACATTCTGAAATGGTGACAGGAGATCTCCACTCTCTAGCTGATTTTCCTAAGGCAGGAGCCCTGTAGTTCTCTCCCTACTGTGTATCCACAGGATGAGGATTGATTTTCTTCACTCAGTGGAAGGCACATGGCCACCAGCTGAGATAAGGATGCTTCACAGGGTGTGGGTGGGCATCCGTTGGGTGAGAACATCAACAAACACACTAATTTGAACTCTGCAAGGGAACTCTAGTTGAAAAGTCCTATTCAATAGCAATGACTGAAGGCCAAAATCAAATTCTTTTTATTTTCTGGCTTTTACATTCTTATGAATCTTCTACTTCATTGTTCCCTAAGCCTCAGGCACGGAGGAGGTGGGAACATGGTTGTCTGTTTCATTTAGGCTTGGTCACTTAGCAGTCACATATTCTTATACCTTTGATGAGTTATTAACTGCATTCACTGCTGCTCACTGAGGAAAGAAACTTCTTTCAGCAAGGTTGAGAACGGCAGTTACCTGGGCACAAACATAAATATTTAGAACACTGTTTGACAACATGCCCATTTAGAAAACAAAAATTGTATATTTCTCCCTAGGGACTACCACTTCCCAAGCAATAGATTTTTGAGCAGATTTATGTTAGCATGCATTAATTATTATATTTAGTGTGGCTCTGACCATAAGTCCAGTCCAAAAGCAGTTGGTTACCTTGACACTCTCCATTCACTATTGGAGTAGTCAATGCATCTTGCCTGGAAATTAGATACTGCAGTATATAGGGCCAAGTGCTGAGAAAGATCATAGCTGAATTTTTTCTCCCATAGTAGTCTATAAAACACCTTAGGGAGTATGGGAGCTAGCCATTTACAGCTTGACTTTTCTGTGTCCCAAAATTGAAGCTTGATGTATCATCAGCATTTGAATCTTACTAGGTAGCTCTGCTGGATTACCAAATACAATGGCAATTGCATTTGTTATTTTGGGGACCACTCTGTTGACACTGACCAATGGCTCATAGAGGGTATCCCATGCCTGGGTACTAAGTGTTACATTACATCTAACAATTCATGTCTTCTGAGGGAAATATTGACTATCCATGTGGGTATCTGATTTAAACTCTATTTTTATAAATTATGTTTCGATGACTGCACAAAGTCATGGGATTTTATCTGAAGTTAGGTTTAATCTCTCCACCCTCTTCCCTCCCTGCTTTCTCTGCCCTGATTCCCACTGAAACTTTAAGTCTTTGGCACTTCTCCTCTCAATTGTCATATCACACTTTGTCATTCCCCCATTCCTTATAATGTCTTTCACTTTCCTTCTTCTGGGCCCTTTCAAATTTCCTAGCTTATAATTAAATACACTCAAAATTAAATTCACAAGTATAAAAATTTGAAGCTACTGTGTTTTTATCTGTCCTGATTTCTCTCACTTGTTATAATAGTTTCCAATTCTATTCATTTGTTTAAAATTATTACCCATACATTGGTTGGTGGAATCTTGGCTGGTTCTATTTCTTAGCTGTTGAAATAGAGCAACAATGAGCATGAATAAGCAGTATATCTATAGGAAGACCTGCGGACCTTTGAAAGTATGTGATTTGATTTTTTATCCTATCAGTCTAACAGTTAAAAGCCTTTGGACTTATTATTATTAGTTTTTATCAAGTTTAACTGAATAGATTCTTCATTATAATAAGGCCATGAGCCTCTGAGAGCAAGTGTAGGTAGTTTAGTTATAGCTTACAATGACATGTTTGGTGTTGAGTTGACAATGGGTAAGTTGCAATGATTAATCTTGTGAAGGCCATGAGAAATGTCCCACAAACAAAGGCTCTGCTCTACAGGGAGATCAAGAAGATTCCAGAGTAAAGAAATGAAGGCAGAGATACTAGGAAGCATTTTTTTTTCTTTTTTAGCTGCAGCAACTTTTAACAGAGAAGGTTTGAGGTATACCTATTGGAGGAGTTATTTATTGATTTATTCTATTTATTTATGTTATGTTTCTAAACGTGTATTTAAAGAAAAAAGCACATATAATTTATTTTGGCATTGAGCATTGAGATTTTCTTTAAAGCATAGGGAGTTATCTTAATTCAAGATAATATTAGTGGGAAACTCTTCAGTAGTAGAATAATGGCGTGAATATGTATACCTTTCCTGTCCTTGGCAGAAGAAGCATTATTTATGAACTACTGGATCAAATTCTTATTTCAAATTTAGTATGTCAAAAACTTCTTTTGTTTCACCAAGAGTTTTTAAAAATTTCTAGAACCAATTTTACTCATTCAAGGAGGGGTTACTTTGAATGTTAATTTAAGTCTTAAGACCTGTCCACAGTGAGTTGGCACCATAATCCTGGCAGGGATGTTGGATTATAAAGATGGAACAGCATCTATTCATTGCTCTTTGTTCTGGATTGTATAAGTGATGTGACCAGTGGCTTCATGCTCCTGCTGTTTTGCTTTTCCCACTGTAATGTCATTGGCCCTTGAGATTTGATTCAGAAGAAACCTTTCTCTCTTAAGTTTCATTTCTCAGAGTATTTTATCACAGCAACAGGAAAAAGAAATTAAGGCAACCAATCAAATCTACTATAATTTATTGAATATATTTCTTTACTAGTTTTTACTTTTAATTCTTTTTTTATTATTTATTTATTTATTTATTTATTTATTTATTATTCTTTAATCTTTTTTAAAGTCCAGTCACTATACACCTTATAGTCTACCCTGTGTCCCTCATCCCATACCTCCTCTCCTGTCTCCAAGAGGATGTCCCCACCTTCCCAGATCACTAGACCTCCATACTCCCTAGGCCTCAAGTCTCTCCATGGTTAGGTGTGTCTTCTTTCACTGAGGCCAGACCAGGCAACTCTAAGCTGTATATGTGTCTGGGTTTGCTTATCAGCTGATATATGCTGTCTGGTTGGTGGCTCAGTGTCTGAGAGATCTCAGGGTCCTGGTTAATTGAGACTGCTGGTCTTCCTTTGAGGTCGCCCTCCTCCTCAGCTTCTTCCAGATTTTTCTTAATTCATCCACAGGCATTCCTGGCTTCTGTCCATTGGTTGGGTGTAAGTATGTACAGCTGAACCTTTAATCTCTTGTTGGGCCTCTCAGAGGGCAGCCAGGCTCAGCTCTCCTATCTGTAAACACAGCATAGCATCAGTAATAGTGTCAGGACTTAGAGCTTCCCCTTTAACTGGATCCCAATTTGGGCCAGTCACTGGACCTGCTTTCTGCCATGCTTTTCTCAATATTTGTTTCTGCAGTTCTTTTAGACAGAAACAATTCTGGATAAGAGATTTTGACTGTGGGATGGCAACTCCATCTCTCCACTTTATGTCCTGTATTTATACTGGATGTGGACTCTACAAGATCTCTCTTCCTACTGTAGAGCATTTCATCCAAGATGCATCCTTTCCAGTTCTGAGAGGCTCTTACCTCTATGGTCTCTGGTACATTCTAGAGGTTCTCCCAACTTCCTAGCTCTGGACTTTTTCATTCTTTCTGATGGTTCTTAGGGATTCAGTACTATTCCCCAACCCCAATACCTAATCATGTTCCCTTTTCCCCTCTAACCCATCTCCTACTCAGGTCTCCTGCCCGCAAATGATTGCTTTCTTCTCCTGTTCAAGTGAGATTAAGGTATCTTCACTTGGGCCCCCATTTCAATAAGCATATTGGAGATTTGGTTGCCCCAGCAGTCTTCACAGGCTAGCTTTGGATGATTATTTTACTGTGTTTGCTTCAGTTTGAAAGACAAACAGATAAAAGAATCAAGTTAACCCAAGTCTGTTTTCATATTTCCTTGAGCTTTACATTTTAGAAGAATAAGAACTTGGAAAGTTCTTTTTGTTTATTTGTTTTACTTTTTTATATTAAAAGGTTTTTTTTTATTGAGTATTTTATTTACTCACATTTTAAATGTTACCCCTTTGGCCAGTTTTCCCTCCTAAAATCCCATATTCCAATACCTCCCCCTGCTTTTATTAGGGTGCTCACCCACCCACTCCCACTTCCCTACCCTGGTTTTTCCCTACGCTGGTACATTGAGGCTTCCCAGAGCCAAGGGTCTCTTCACCCATTGATGTCTCACAAGACCATCTTCTACTACATATACTGCTGGAGCCATGAGCCCCTCTATGTGTACTCTTTGTTTGGTGGTTTAGTCCGTCATAACCCTGGCAACCTGTTTGGTTGATATTTTTGTTTTTCCTATAGGTTGCAAACCACTTCATCTCTTTTAGTCCTTTATTTTTAACTGCTCCATTGAAGACCCCATGCTCTATCCAATGGTTGGTTGTGAGCATCCACCATTGTGTTTGTCAGGCTTTGGCAGCACCTCTCGGGAAACAGCTACATAAGGCTCCTGAGAACAAGTACTTCTTGGCAACCTGTCCCCTGAGTTTTTGATCTTTGCCATTCTGATTCCTGTGAGTTAGACTCTCAGGATTGTTTTATTTGCATTTTCCTTATGACTAAAGATCTAAAGATTTTCAACATGTCTTTAGGTACTTTTCAGCCATTTGATATTCTTCAGTTCAGAATTTGTTGTTTAGCTCTGAATCCCATTTTCCCCCCTTACATTTTAAAATTTAATTAAAGCTAGTTTATCTTCAGTGTAAAAACTTGGAGGTATAAACAAATGCAAGTATTATATACAGTACATTATCAACAGATAATTCCAAATTTGCACAGTGTGTTTTAAACAAATGGTCATATTTCATCATTTAAAGTTAAGCATAAGCCACATCCCAATCTTGAATAAAAAATACACAATATGTAAACCCATGAGAAGTTTTATACACAAATTCAAGTCATAGAAATCTAGTTTCACAAAATGAGATCAGACTTCAGAGAGAACTGGATAAAGTTCTGGGCATCAGGCACTTTGACCCTTCTAAGGCTTTTTGTCATGAATCTAAGAAGAATTTGACCCCCAAGACCCCACTGAAAGAAGGCACTCAAACTGCTGCTGCAAATTCAAGGATCATGGAAGTATATGTTTGAAAAACTTGTTGAAACTTATTTCCTTCATTATTCTTGAAGTATGTTTATAGTATATGTTACATAATGCATTTATTTTTACTGCCTATTCTTAGGTATATGAAATGGTAATTTAGCATTTGTGTTTTGACATTTTATTTTCTGTGTCTTTTTAACCTTTATCTGCATCACCTCATTCTGGACCTGAATCCCATTTTTAGTAGCTATTTTTTTTTTAATTTTTGGTTCTTTGGTGTCTAATCCTTGAATTCATTGTATATAATGGAAATTGGCCCTCTATAGGATGTAGGATTGGTAAAGGTCTTTTCCCAATCTGTTCATTGCCTTTTTGTTCTATTGACTTTGTTCAATGCCTTACAGAAGGCATTATTGTTCACTTTAGGAAATTTTCCTGAGTGCCTATGTGTTTGAGACTTTTCCTCATGTTCTCTTCTATTAGTTCCCCCAATTCTGGTTTTACATGGAGGTCCTTCATCCTCTTAGACTTAAGCTTTGTACAAGGAGATAAGAATGATTCAATTTGCATTCTTCTTCATGCTGACCATCAGCTGAACAAGAACAATTTGTTGAAAATGCTGTCATTTTTTTTCCACAGGGTATTTTTAGCTTTCTTGTTAAGGATCAGGTGGTCATAGGTTTGTGAGTTCATTTCTGCAACTTCTATTCTATTCCATTAATCTACCTGTCTGTGTACCAATACAATGCAATTTTTATCACTATTGCTCTGTAATCCAGTTTGAGGTTGAAGGCCGTTATCCCCCAGCAGTTCTTTTATTTTTGAGAATATATTTTTGCTATCCTGAGTTTTTTGTTATTCTAAATAAATTTGAAAATTGCCTTTTCCAACTCTATGAAGATTCAGGTTGGAATTTTGATTGGGATTGCATTGAATATGTAGATTGCTTTTGGCAAGATGGCCATATTTACAATGTTGATTCTGCCAATCCATGAGTATGGGAGATCTTTCCATCTTCTGAGATCTTTTTCAATTTCTTTCTTCAGAGACTTAAAGTTATTGTGGTACAGATTCTTTATTTGTCACACCAATGTATTTTATTTTACTTGAGACTATTGTGAAGGGTTTTATTTCTTTCTTTTTTTATGCCTGGTCATTCTTTGATTAGATTAAGGCTACTGATTTATTTGAGTTAATTTTGTATCCAGCCAATTTGCTGAAGTTGTTTATAGATTTAGTAGTTCTCTGGTAAAACTTTTTGGGGTCACTTAAGTATACTATCATATCATCTTCAAATAGTGATATTTTGACTTCTCCTTTTCCAATTTGTTTCCCTTTGACCTCCTTTTGTTTTCTAATTTCTCTGGCTAGACATTTGAGTACTATATTGAATAGGTAGGGATATAGTGGGCAGCCTTGTCTAGTCCTTGATTTTAGTGAGATTGCTTCAAGTTTCTCATCATTTTGCTTGGTATTGGCCACTGGGTTGCTGCATATTGCTTTTACTATTTTTAGGTATGGGTCTTGAATTCCTGATATTTTCAAGACATTCATCATGAAGGGGTGTTGAATTTTTTCAAATGCTTTCTCAGCACCTAATGAGATGATTATGTGTTTATTTTTTAACATAGTGGATTATTTCTATTGTTCAGTTCATTGTCAAGGTGAAAACATGAGAGTATCCAGGCAGGCATGGTGCAAGAGGAGATGAGAGTTCTACATCTTCATTTGAAGGCTGCTAGGAGAAAACTGGTCACATATGGTTAGGTGTTATTGCCCTCTGTCACACTGGCACGGTTTCTTCAAACTGGGCATATCTGTTCAAATGAGAGCACACCTCTTATGCTATGGGTTAAGCATATTCAAGCCACCACAGAGATGAATTAAAAGGTATGAATTACTCTTGCTTGAGGTGTAAACTCCCCATCATCTGAGATCCAGTTTTTATGGAACATGGTGTTTCTAAGAAGATAATTACTTCTGCCTCAGGATATTACAGCATGTTGCCGTACCTTCATGAGTAAATGCTGTCCTTGGAGGAAGGCTGTTCTGTTCTGTGAGGTTCTGCTATGCTGGGAACCCAAGGTGACTCAAGCGGAAAGAGAACATAAAGAAGGCAAATAGTTAAATGAAGGCAGAGATGCCAGGATGTTTCCTCCTGGTCTTAGTTGCCTGTGGGCACAAGAAAAGACATTATGCTTTCCAGCCAAAGTTGCTTCCAAGTGCCTTTTTATGTATAATTGTGTGATATAGCAATACAGTGCAAAGGTTATTTCATGATATATTCTTGTTGAGGCTATTTCTTTGTTTAACTAGAATTTGATCTTGATGGAAAATCCCATAAAAGTGTATGCAGTTTTATTTTAGGAACCTATGTTCAAGATGATCCAACTATCTTACCTTCATTTCTATTAAATGTCTTGCTTACATGCTTACATAATGGCACATCTCTTCTGCCTATCCATCCTCACTCCCGACCACCAATTCTCCACCACTTAACCCTTACCCTCATTCCATTCCCCAACCTCACCTCTCAGTGTACCCCAGACTGCGCTTAGCTGCTGAGCAAGATATCAGGATGTAATTTCTGCCTCAGAACTCTGTGCTTTGGACACCGATGCTACATTTAGGACCAGCATATCTGAGTGTAGTACCAGTTGACTAAAATAACAGCTTTTAATTCACTATAAACTCTGATTTGTCTTCTCTGGTGGGCTTTCTGAAAGAATTCTGTTCTCATTGTCGTTTCTGATTGAGTTTGATCATTTAAAATTTGATAGTTTTCTATCATCTTGATAAATATTTAAGCTTCCTCTCTGTAAAGTATCAGGTTCTTTTTATTATTCTTTATTCATATTCTCAGAGGGCTTTATTTATTTTCCTTTTTGCTAGTTTTATAACTAGGTTGTTCCTATTTTGTTATATCTTTAATTGTGAATTCTAATAATTGGTATTTTTTTCTTTTAAGATGTAATATACATAGATATAAAGTTTCTTGGCATGTGTATATGTTTGTGTTCATTTGCATTCATGTGTTCATATGTGCCTGAGTGCATTCTTGTGGAGGCTGAAAGTTAACCTCAAATACCTTCATAACAGTCTCTGACTTTATATTGAAGTAAAGGCCTTTCATTGAACTTGGAGTTTACTAAGTTAGTGAGGCCAGCTGGTGGCTAGCAAGCCCCAGTAATCCTCCAGTTCCTTTCTCCCTGGTGCTAGGATTATAAATATCTGCTGCTATGCCTCACATTTAACATAAAAGCTTTCACAAATGAGGATATTTATGACTTCCCTGAACAACCACAATCCTCCTCCCTTAGGCTCCCAATATCAGAGATTATAGATGTGAACCACCAGACACTGCTAGCAGCAAGCAATAGGACACAGTGGGTACTTATGGTGTGTTGCTATAAAACTGTGATTGTGTAGCACATAATTTTATATTAAAATTATGCAATAGATTTAATCTTTAAACTGAATGTTTGAATTCCTTTCCTGTCTCAGCCTTGTTAAAATATAATAACATGTAGTGATTACACATTGTAGAATACAACATTGATTAGGGGTCATGAAAAGGAAGAAGGAAGGGAGAGGAGTGAGCTAGACTTCTTACTAAGATGCTAGTGGTGTCAGTCTTACCAAGACATGCTTGATGGCTAAGAAAGAAGCCTGAGGCTGTTCATAGCCCCTGCATTATGAAAACTGTGCCTTTATATCGTTCTTTGTCAAGGTACTATAAGAATATCTTCTAAAACATTAGAAATGAATGAATAAATTTAGAATTAAAATGACTAGCTCCAGAGAGTCCTGCAAGGATATTGAAGAATGTGGAAAGGGTCTTCCTGAGCTTTCCCAGGGTCACAAGGAAGAAAAACAAAACCTTAGTGTGGCACAGGACATTGTGGGGGTGTGTTCTGTGGCTACCATACAAACAGCTGCTTTGAGTCTGAATTCAGAAACAACGAAACAAATAAAACAAGTAGTTGTTTAATTTGGCTAAATGTGAAGATAAAAGAGTAATAGCACTGATAGTGTGCAGCATAAGTAACTTAGTCAAAACCAATTCAGCAAGAAAGCTTTGTTACTCTGGGGTCCATGATGAAGGCTTTAGAGTCAAGTAAAACTCAATGTATGTGCTGTTAGATTGTAATGGCTTATAACTGTTCATGATTGTGAGTGTGTGTGTGTGTGTGTGTGTGTGTGTGTGTGTGTGTATTTGTTTCTTTGTGTCTTTGTATGCCTTTATAAGTGAGAAAAGAACTGTGTGTCTCCTACTTTATTATTCTCTTTTTATATTTATATTATTATAATTGTATGTAGTTATTATATAAAGTGCATGTAATATCTTATTATTATAATAACATAAATAATATTATTTATCATCCTAATCTTTATTATATCTCTCAAGGAAGTCTTGGTTTTTCTGAGTCATTTGCAATTCCATGTGATTCTGGAAACAGCTTGTTAATTTTTATAGAAAAACCTGGGCTTTTAAATGATGATAGAGTTAATGTTGGTTCCTTTCATCAGTTTGAAAACAGGACTTTATGAATGACACTAAGACTTTTGATTCTGTAGATATGTGGTGATTCTACATGGATTAAAATTCTTATTTTTGAAAGTGGGTTCTAGTATTCACTGTGTACTGACCTGGTGAGGTGGCTTCTTCAGCTTCCCATCTTTTCTGAAGCCACTGTGGAGCTTCCAAGTTCATGCCTGCACCATTTCTTTTTACCAACATGGTCCTTATGAAAGTTGTGCATATCACAAAAATTAACTTCAGTCATAGGACACTGTGGGTTTTAAAGATGCAAACTCCTCTTCCTAAGTTTGTCTGGGAAGGAGAAAATTTCATTACCATGAAGGAAAAATTATTGTGTCCTTTATCTTGAAGGGAAATCCTCCTTCTGTTTTTGAAGTTCTCATAATGATATTTTAGAATAAAAGCTGCTACAAGACATGTAGAAACTTTAGAGGGCTGTAAACAATTCCTGAGAACCTATGCAGAATGGGAAATGTATCTTCCTAGAAAATTATGGTGTGCTGGGCAGATAATGCAACACAAACATCATGCCTGAGTTCAGATAGAGACCTAGAGAGATAACTTTACCTTGGATACCCCCTTTTCACGTTCCTTCCATGACCCATATTTTGATATGGCTGTATAGGTTTTTCTTTAATATATTTGTTAGTTAATTGGGTTATCAATGTTTCTTAGAAGTTTTGAATGTAAACTTTATAAAGGTAAAGGATTGGCATGGGTATCATCTCACTATAAGGATCACCATGTTTCTTTAAATCTTATCTTTCAGCTAAAATTTATAATTCAATGACATAATTTGTCACTATGCATTTTAAAAATATTTAGTTTCAATTATGTGTATATCTGTATGTGTGTGTGAACAGGTGAGTGTTGGCACCTTTGCAGGCCAGGAAATGACATCAGATTTCTTAGAGCTGCAGTTGCTGATAGTTGTGATCCATGAGTTCACATGAGTTGATGCTAGAAACTTCAATGTGGTCCTCTGCACAGCAGAACTCTTAACTGTTTATTCATCTTTCCAGACCCAGTTATTTTCATTATAACTGGGATATTTTGGTATTGTTTGGAGAATATTTTCCTAAGCCAGAAACACAGAACTATTTGAAATGTTTTTATAGGTTTTTTTTTATTTTTTAATTCATAATTAGATTTAAAAGTCACAAAACTTCACTTTCTATAATAAAAATAGGTATTAGTTTTTATTAATTTTAATAATGACATCTGATTCACACAGTAGTATTAAATTGACAGTTTAATATTACTCAATGTATTCTATAGTGATAAATTGTTTCTAAGTGGGTGCATTGTTTTGTTATCTGTACCCCATCCTGCCCAGTTATGTTTATTATTACAGAAAACACCTCTCATTCCTAGCTTTAGTAGCTTTATAATAAATTAACTACATGTAGCATGAGTTTTTGTAAAATAAATATGGTTTTATATGGAAATTTTTTTCCTTGTGCTGGATTGGCCTTGAAAATTTAATACAGTTATCATCACCCTGTGAATTTAGACATAAAACATAAGGCACTAGAAATTTATTTGTGAATTCAGTGAATTAGATTAGTATTTAACTGTAAGCAGTGTGCTGGTCCATTTCTCAGTCACTTCTGCAGCTTTTACAGAGGTTGTGTAAGTGACAGTGAACTATGGTAGGCTTATTTATGTTTAATTCGTTCTAGGCCATTTAAAAGTACATGTGGGACGACACTGTTGGAATGGTAGCTTTATCTTTTGCTTTTCAAGATTTGTATTAGTTTTCTTTGCCTTATTGTAATGGCTCAGGTTTTCAGTGCATACTAAGTAAAGCAATATGTGCTTTTTATCTATTTCTTGTACCTTTGGAAAGTTTCAATAATTACACATTCAAAGTTGATAAAAATCTACTAGTGTATTACTATTGAACCAAAAGAATTTTGTGTCCATAATGTACAGGTATTAAGGCATGTCTCATGCAAAATTGATCTCAGTTCCCTTCTTTATACTTGGTTAATTGCCTTTATTTCATTATTGGCTTCCCTTCACTGTCTAAAATATTATATATTCTCATTCTTTACTGCTAGATAATTAAATTTGGCTTATCTTACACTTCACTGTGTTATCTCCCTTGTTTCCAACTTCTATGAAGTTCACTCTCGCTCTAGATATCTTACATTTTCTTAATTTACACTTGATATATTTCCTTAATTCAAGCCTCAGTCATGTGCTGTTTGCCATACTTACAAATATCTCTCTTGTTGAAAACCCTGTAGATTAGAAGCAATACTAGATGTTTGGTTTGCAGACATTAGTATCCAGTAGTGCATGTCTATATATCTCTTACCCGAATTATCCAACTGCTAATATATTAAGATATATTAAACACCTATTACTAGTAGTAAAGGAAGACTGCTATCTTGTTAGCTAAAGCCCTTCATTTACATTATGGTTCATGCACTAAACCATTCAACTTTATAAATGCAAACCAAATTTTATAAGCAACATCTTTCCTTTTGGGGTGTGCAAGATCCTTAAAGCACATATTTCCTCTTCAGGCTAGATAGGACAGCTCAGTTAGCAGGGAAGGGACCCTAAGTCAGACTACAGAATCAGGGACAGCCCCTGCTCCTTCTGGTAGGATCCCCACATGAAGTCTGAGCTTTCCATCTATTACATTATGTGCAAAGGACATGGGTCTGTCCCATATGTGCCTTTTGTTTGCCAGTTCAGTCTGTGTATGCCCCTAATATGCCAAGGATAGTTTCTTCTGTATGTTTTCCTGTGTTGTCCTTGACTCCTCAGGCTCTTTCCATCCTCCCTGCCCGCCATGGGTCGCTATATCTGTTTCCATCAGTTGCTGGGTGAAACTTATCTGACGAATGTTATGATAGGCTCCTATCATATAATCTGCAATTATCTCCTTTATACACTTATGCTCCTATAACAATTTGCAAGTATCACAGATTATTATTAACAATGTCAGGTTTTAGCTCACTTTCATGATATGGTACTCAAGCTTCACAAAACATTGGTTTGCCATTCCCTCAATTTATGCTCCATTTTTTACTTCTGCATACCTTGTTGGCAGGTCCAATGTGGATCTAAGGTTTTGGGGCTGCATTAGTATCTCAGTCCCTCAATGGAAATCTTGAGAGTTTATAGGAAGTGGCTGTTTCAGGTTCCATATCTGCCATTGCTAGGAGTCTTAGCTAGAGTCCACCTGCAGGCGTTTCTGGAAATTTCTATTTTCCTGTGTTCCTATCTTGTCCCAGAGATGCCCATTCTGCAATCTAGCCTACTCCTGACCTGATCCCTCCTGTTCTGATACCCACTCCCTCAACTACCTAGTCCCCATCTGCAGTCAACCCCATATCTATTCTATTTTCTCTGCTCATTGAGATTCAAGTGTTCCCACTAAGGCCATTTTTGCTACTTAGCATCTTTGCTCTCTGGACTGTAGTGTGGTTATCTGTTACTTTATGGCGAAGATCCACTTATAAGTGAGTATCTACTATGTTTTTTTTTTTTTTCTGGATCTAGGTTACCTTATTCAGGATGAACTTTTCTAGTTCTATCCATTTTCCTGAAAATTTCATGATGTCATGTTTTTTATGACAGAGTAATACTATATTTTGTAATGTGCCACATATTCTTTGTACATTCTATGGTTGAAGTACATTTAGGTTATTTCTAGTTTCAGACTATTATGAATGAAGCTGTTCTGAACATAGCTGAGCAAATGTCCTTAGGGTGGAATGGTGAAGCATCATTTGGGTAAATGCCTAAGAGTGGTATAGCCATGTTTTGAGATAAATCTATTCCCAATTTTCTGAGAAACCACCAAATTTAAATAGACAAGTTGAGTAATAAAAATTATATATAACATGTGACAAAAGATGAACTGACCAGTTCATTAAGTGCTCTTGCAAGCCTACACAAAAGAATATTTCTGTTAAAATGTAAGCAAAGGTTTTTAACAATCAATCCATAAATCTAAATCTCCAAAGGTATTTAAATAAATGTCACTAAAAGCCTTTTTAAAAACTTGCAAATTATAATGGCATTCTCAAAATTAATTTCAAGAAATTAGTATTTCTTTAATACTCCAAACAAAAAGTTATCACAAGAACATAATAATAATCATGATAATAATAATAATAGCCTATAGAAATCTATCATCCCAAAACTCCATTAATGCTAGTTGATGGGTCCATGGAAAGATTTACTCAAGACTGAGATGACTGAGGTTTAATTCTAGATTTTAGTGGTTATTCAAGAAAGCAAACCCAATTAATTCTCTATAGAAACAATGCAAAAAGACAGGATGATCACTTCAATAGATGAGAACAATTTGCAAAATGAAATTTCATTTCTTTTTATGAAAATGCTTAGCATACTAGAAATTAGAGATAATGTCTTCAGGTTGGAAGAAGATCCTATGTGACTGAGAATAGCAGGAAAGATTTTTAAAAAATGTTTTACTTTTGACAAATGATGAAAGTGATGCATTTCTATCAGATAAAGATTGTTTCTGTCTTTTGGTCATCCCTGGTCTTATTTATTAATTACAAAGGGTGCAAAAATGCCTAATTATAACACACAGAAAATTTCTTCAAGGAGTTCTGTCAATTCTTTCTTAATAGTAATCCTTGTTTTGACCTGCATATTTTTTGTCTCCATGAGACTTTTTTTATTTTTATTTCATAAAACACAGCATAGAGCACAATATTTATCCACAAATTCATCTAAGAAAGTCATTGTTTGAACTTATGTGACTGCACACTCATCTAGTTTCTGACTACTATCAAGTTCCCAAAGAATTCCTAGAATAGAAGTTATTTGTTTCAGCGCAGTACTACTCTAAGAAGCAATTTCAAACTTTGCCAGAGTGGGCTGTGTGTGATTTTTTAAAAAAGAATATGCCAGACTTCTTGGCTTAAACAGCAGACACTTGCTTCTCAGAGTTCTTCAGGGTGGCAAGTTCAAGATCATGACACTAGAAGATCTTATGTCTGCAGAAGTCAGTTGCATGAATTGCCTTGATTTTGAGTTGCAATTAAATTGCATTGAAATGGTGTGATGCTTTAAAATGTGATGTTTATTCAATGTTAGTCCTGATAAGGCTTAGGGCAATGGTCTTCCACCCCTAAATGAGATCTCTCTAAGCATGTTCATCAAGGTCTATCTATCTAAGGCAGAAGGAATCAGCATTATGTCCAGACCTGCGAGCGTACCACACACTTTCTCCTGTCATCCTTGAGGTGCACCTTTTACCAACTATGCACCTGTTCTCTGAGTGTTATAATCTATATCATACTTAGATGAATTCAAGAAAGGAAATTGATGTCCTTTAGACTCTGTTTCTTGTATATTTCTTCCCTGTGTTCTTCTTTGTCCTGTATTTGTGTAATCTTAGTTCTGTTAGTATAAGTCAGGGAGCCATTGGGCTGGGCTTCCTTGTTTTGCATGTACCACTCACTCAACCTAGGCAGCTGTGCAGTTGCTGCTACCTAACATTATTTTACTATAATTCCCTAAGGCTCATGCCTAATATTCTGAAACCATTGTTTCTTATATTGTGTCCATTGGGAGCTATTTTAAGAGGTACATTGAGTTACATTAATTTTTTTATTATTTTATTGTAGTTGAAAGTCTTTCCTGCACTATGACTAACACATTATTTTTTCATTTTACATTGCATTTGCCCATTTTAGGTCAATAATAATGTTGTATTTCAAATCTGAAACGTATACCTCCATAGCTTTAAGTTTTGAAATACTTGTTTTGTTGGGATGTTGCCTAGCTGGTAGAAATAAGTCACCAGGGATGAAATTTTGAATGGTACAGTACCATATCTGGTCTGTCTCCCAAGCTCTCTCTGATTTCTGTTCTGTCAAGATACAAATATTTTTTTCTCAGCCATATTCTCTTGCTACTATGTCTTTCTTACCACAATGGACTGAGAGCCCTCTGAAACTGGAGCCAAAATGAATCTTTTCTCACTTATGTTATTTTAGAGTTAGTGTAGTGATAATTTATGATCACAAAAGTAACTAATAAAAAAGTTCAATGTTAATACAAATGCAGACACAAACACAAAATATTAATATATACAGAGAGACTATACACACACAGGTAGTGATAGGCACACACAGTCTCATAGGTACACAAACATAAACAGTTACATATACATACAAAAACATACATGCAAACAGATACAGATACCTAGACACATATGCATATACATAATATTCATGGGCAACGTAGAACACACACACACACACACACACACACACACACACACACACACACACACACATACCCAAACACACTTAAGTCAATCAATAAGTCAGTCTGTCAATCATGGAGGAATTGTCAAAGTTCTTTAGAAAAACTGATAACTCGCTGGCAGTTACTGGTTGCATAACTTTAAATCTGACATTCGTGTGTTTTCTCATATTGTTCAACTTTTTAGTTTATACTGAATTTGAGATATTTACAAGTCCCAATAAAAGAGTCTCTTCATTTAGAGAATTCTCTGAACGTTTTTCTTCCATTACCTTACATTGTTACTTGATTAACTTTCCATCTTTGCATTGACAATGTTTTTCCTTTAGGGGTACCTGGAATTTTTCAGAGATACAATTTGTTGCCTGAAATCAGTTCATAAAGCATGACAAAAGCTGAGAAATGATTTTTGAATCACTTAGATTTATATTTTTAAAAGTTATTTCTAATTTAGAACACTAAGACTATGCCCCAACCTAAGAAAACAACTTGAAACATATTCTAACTTCTGGCCTCTTAGAGATACAGCTGATGGAGAATGACCAGGACAGTATGCTCAAAGAACCTTTTTGAGGCTGAAGAAAAATCAGCTGATTTAGACTTTAGCAGTTCCACTGTTAGAGATGATAAGCATTTAACTTTTTTACCTAATTAACCCTTTCAAACACTTAACAATCTGACTAAACATTTAGGAAGTGTGGGATATTTTTATTCTGAAATCTCCATTGGATGACTCAGCTGGAAACCATCTAATTCAATCACAGCAGTTCGAATGAATATGGACTCTGATTTTTGGATGATGTTAACATAAACACAAACCAAACACAGAATGAGTCATAAGTGTCTCCAAGGTATTTAAGCAATCAAGTCCCGGAGCCAGCAGGAAGCAGAGTTAAGAAACATAACTCATCCAGGACAGTCATTATTGGAAATGTGATTTCTGCTTCACCAGGCATTTTGAGGGATGCAAAGAGATTAGGCTGAAAGTCTAAGAAAATAATTGTGTCCTCATACAGTCAATAATAGTTGAATGTCTTCTCTGAAGCAAGTGTAACTGCAAAAATCTTTCAGAGTACTCAATATTAGCGTAATGCTGCACCTCCACACACTTGAAGGCATAATCAGTAGTCAAGTCATGTGTTCAAGTCATGTGTCTGAATTTGTATGTGCATTGTAAAGGGTGTGGGTGAAAGAACATAGGAAATCTGCTAGAGAGTGAATGGACAAGGACCAACATCTGAGGTTGCCAGACCTGTACACACCCATGCACACATACACACAACACACACATTGAATATAATTTTTGGATACCTTATATGTGAACATGAAGTCACTGCATGAGGAGTAGGATCAGAGACAAGCATCCTTGAGTTTACAAGCGAGCAGTAGCATGAAGGAAGATCTCATGTTTGCTTTCATTATGTGTTAGTTTGTTTCCTCTTCGGGTATCCTCGATTCTAATTAGAAGTCATGGGCCTGCCCTGGATTTCATAGAGAATGATTAGTACACAACACGAGGAGCTGTAGTATAACTCAGACTAAGTTAACCTTTTGTAACACAGCCTCAGTTGTCACATGCAGAATAACAGTGACCTTAAAGAAAGGATAGGGCCACACAGTCTTCAACTGATGCATCTTCACACATCACTTTACTTTAAATATTTTATAAGAATTAACATAAATATAATAATAGGAATGTCTTTAGATGATCAAACTATTTGGAACTGTACTATGGAGACCCAATAACAAGTAATGATTGTTATTATGAAAAACCTTGTAATTTGAATATGAAATTGTTACAACCCCTAAATATTCACTTTTAGGAGGGAAAACTTCTATCTTAGAGCAACTCACTACTAAGGTTTCAGGGTACTAACCTGTCTTATTTAATAGAAGAAAGATCTTATGTAAAATTGATGTTATTAGTAATAAGAATGTCATGCACAGATGGTACATGTCATCATGATCAAATACCCAATGAGTTCACAGACTTGACTTCTTGCCACCCTCATGTGTATATGTGTAGATGTCTAGGTATTCTCATGTGTGTGTGTACTCATATGTACTAAGGTGTATACTTATATATGGGTATATTTTGGGGATCAGAGCATGTGTGCAAATTATCCAGAAAACTCAGGTATTATTTTTCAGATGCTATCCGCTATTTTTTTTTTTTTTTTTTTTTTTGTTAATGAGACAGGGTCTCTCATTAACCTAGACACTATCATGTAGGCTGGGCTGGTAGAACAGTAGCCACAGGAATACATTTGTCTCTGCCTCCCTAGTTTTGGAATTATAAAAATGTGTCACCAAATCCAGATTTTTCATTTGGCTCCTGGGAATTGAACTGAGATTTTTCAATATATCAATACAAACATTATCACATTAGGCAATATCTATAGTTTAGTCCTTTTTATTTTTTAGTGTACAGGCCAGAAAATATTTAGTTTAGCTTTGTAGCTTTTAATGTATGCTGCAATCACACCCTTCTGATGGTGTAGGGAGAAAGCAGATACAGATTCAACAGAAATGGATGTCTATTCAATTTCACTTTCACTTATGAAGCAGTTACTAGATTTTTGGTCTAAAAAACGAAAGTCTATAAATGAATCGAGATGGTGCTAGGTCTAATCCTAAGTCTAATTATGGTACATTTACATTTGGTGAATGAAACTTACGTTCAAGAAGTATGTGTGCTGGGCTGGTATAAAAATATCAGCGGCATTTGACTTACTGCAGTTAATTTTGCTTTGCAAAGATCAATTAGGACATGCTGATCCTTTCCGTTTCCAAGTATTTCCAATTTCTTTCTCTGATTTTATCATTTCATATTACTGCCACAGGGTACATTTTAAGTTACAAAGTTCTACATGGAGTAAAAGGAGATTAAAAACAATCTACTGGAAATAAGCAGAAGGCTCTGCACATTTGTTTCTGATGCCATTCCCAAGTAGATCTACTGTGTTATAGATGTAAAGGACCTGTTAACAGAATGAAGTACTGGCCTTGCTGTCTTCTTTAAAATAGGTCAGAGAATTGTATGCCTTCACTATATAGGCCATAGTTCAATCTTGTTGTGCACACTGACAATGTAAGTTTGAGCCTCAGACACAGTACAGCCTTTTAGGATCATAATCTGAGTATTTACAGTATCTGAATTTGTTTTTATGCAAGTAGTCAGGAATACTGGTCTTATTTGAATGGGAGAATTAGAATTCTATGTTATGCTGTGTCTAAAGTGTGATGAGTAAAGATGTGGATCAGTTACAGGATTAAGTTGATAGGCATCCTTAAAGGAGACAAACAGTTTTAGTTTAGGAATATCATTTCATTTGGCTTCCAGAGAACGATTTGCAAATGCAAATCACTTCCTCTGTGTAAATGGGCTGCTGCTGTGCTACTCAATAAGGAGTATGGGTGAGGCAAGAAGAGAACAACTTTGAACTATGGCATTTCTAACCCCCTCCTGTATTAGAATCTGGGTTATACTGGAGCAGAAATGTCATCTAAGGAGGCCAGCTGTCTTCTTAGGTTGTGCCATATATAGGTTCCCCGTGATCTGTGTTCTCATTCCAAGCTTTGCAGCTTCAGCAACTTACATTTTGAAAGGAACCCGGAGTGGATCCGATGCAGGGAACAAAACAGATGTTGAGTAAGTATCAGGATCCCACTGCAGAATTCTGTAAAATTAGATTGGGAGCTAGCATCTCCCAGAGACTGGTACTTCTGCAACTTACTGTACTCTATCCTCTTTGCTGTCAAAAATACTGGTGGTGTTCATGGCAGTGCAGTAGCAGTTTTCTGTTGAGTACACCACATTATTTAACACTTGGTAATTTTCAATTTATTAATTATTATCACCATAAATGCCAAGAGTGAAAGAAAGGCCAGTGGTAACATGGCTAATGAGTGATATCATCTTTGTCATGCCCATTCTGACTGAGCTGCATTCCCTGCCCTGAGTTACTTTACAATGTGACCCACGCTGGTTTACATGAATTTACTTACCAATGAATGTATATGAAAGTTGACAGACAGGTCTTATGATTTTTGATTACCTGTACATGATTCTAAGTACCAGATTTCTGGCTCAGTAGACCAGTTGGTGGTGTTTGTTATCCCACACACTAACAGGCAAGTCATATCCAACACTATTTCCTAAATAAAATTCTTTTCTTTTCAATTCAGTTTAGCATTCATTGAGCATGTGCAATGTGGTTAATATGTCATACTCATTATTTTATAACTCCCCCATATGAGTGGACAATCTTCTCATGATACATGAAGAATTTAGGTTCAAATATCTTAGTTAATTTTCTTCAAGGCTGATAAATCATGTTGTAATGCACTGAACTGAAGCCTTTGAGATGCAGAGGAACCTGGTTACCATCAAGCTCTACCATTTCCTGCCTCCTCGGTGCCAGTTGATTTATCACCTATATCTGAAGCACCTAGAGATCTCATTGGGCAATTACTCATATGGAAGTGCTTTTTAAAGACTATGCAGCTATTCTAGGAAAAATGGCTGAGAAAAATAGTGTTGTCACTTTTGCTTTTTAAACATCAGTCAAATAAAACGAGAAAAAGGAAATTAAATTCGAGTTTCATCAGTGCTAAAGCATCTAGAAACATTAACCACAATGCACGAGGAAAGGCTTCTGAGTACTCTACACGCAAGTGCTATGTATGGAGCATGGTGTCACTGGCAAGCAATGCTAGCATTCAAGATTCTAAGGGAGGAAACCGGGAGATCCGAATCAATACCAACTATGTAACATGTTCAAAGTCAGCCTGAACTATACAGAAGAATGTTATTGCAATCGGAAAAAAAAATTAGACTTCCTTCTCCAGGGTTAACCCAGTACATAAATGGAACAAGAAAAGATCATAATGAATGATGTGATTCAGACTTAGAAACATAAGTGCTGCTTGTTCTCTTTCTCATATGAGGCTCCTGTTTCCTATGCTCTGGGTGTGACAGCAGATACCAGGAAATTAAAGACAGACAGTTGCTGGGGTGAGGGATTAGATAACAAAAGAGAACGTAATAGCAGATTAAATGTGAGTTTATCAGGGAATCAGTGAAAAGTAGAGGGAAGGAAAAAACAAATACAGAAGGACAGATGGAAATTAAACATTGGTAAGGCTTCTGAAAATGTCATAAGAAATTGTAACATTAACTATTCCTTGCCATAGCCCAAGCAGCTCTAATACATGTAAATCAAACACAAGCCTATATAAATATACATGTGTGGGTTAAATTAAAAATTCTATTTTGTAAGACAATACTTCTTCCAAAAAACCAAAGTTAGTCTAACAAAAAAATGCTTTTTTGAGTTATTTGCCAGGGATCTTCAGGAGACTTCCAAAACATACAGGTCATTGCTATTGCCCTTGGTTGCTCCCCAAAGGAAACCCGTAAGCTCCTATGGTGAAGATACCATGTACTTCAGATGTTGGGTCCAGAGGCAATAACTAACCTGAAGATTTACTTTCTAATCACTAAATTCATGACACCAGAAGATGTCATGTCAGCTTTCAAAGGAGAAGAGCAACCAAAAATCATACCCAGTTATGACACTTGTGAATGACAAAAATAACCAGCATCGTTCCTCAGGAAATTGGACATAAGACTACCTAAAGACCCAGCTATTCCACTTCTGGGCATATACGCTAAAGATGCTCCAACATACAACAAGGACACATGCTCCACCAGGTTTATAGCAGCCTTCTTTGTAGTAGACAGAAGATGGAAAGAATCCAGATATTCATCAACAAAGAAATGGATGCAGAAATTGTGGTACATCTACACAGTGGAGTACTACTCAGCTATTAGAAACAATGACTTCATGAAATTCCTAGGCAAATGGATGGAGCTAAAGAATATTATTCTGAATGAGGTAACCCAGTCACAGAAGAACACACATGATATACTCTAACTGATAAGTAGATTCTAGCCCCAGAAAGATCTGAATATCCAAGAAACAACTTGCTGACCTTATGAAGCTCAAAAAGAAGGAAGGCCAAACTGTGAAAGAACTCAATCTTTCTTAGAAAGAAAAAAAAAAGAAAAAATTGTGTATATATTATTATATATATAATATATATAATAAAATATATATATATTATATATATTATATATATAATATATATAAAATATAAATAATATATATAATAAAAATTATTATATATTATTATATAAGATATTTTGTCAGTTATAATAATATTTTATCAAATAAATAAATTGATAAAAATACAAAAAAATGTTGAAGGACTAATTTCTACTCACAAAGCAAGATGAACATTTAATTTCCTTTATGGACTCTGTGAATAAATAATCATGGAGAGTTCTTATAGTATTCTGGATGACGCATAATTTAGTATTAGTCTTTTTAGATTTCTTCCTAGTTCCTAATGTTATAGGAGTATTCCCTTGTAGAAATAGCTTGTATAATCTGTACTCTAAAGAATCAATATTCAAAATAAATTTAGCTTTTTTCTCTACTAGATACTCTAAAGAAAATACATCTAGTCAGAATACTTTTGTATATATCTTTTATGTAAATTCAAATTTTAACAGCTTAAACTTAATCCTAAGGCTTTCCCAGTAATAACAAGTAAGAAGTCTTTACATCTGGGGAAAGAATTTTAATAATAAAATAGATGAAAGAAAAAAAAAAACAGCATGGCACAATAACCTTAATGGTGAAGTAGTGATACACACATTAGCAGTAACCATCAGCTTTCCAAATGGACTTAAGATCCTGTTTATAAAAGAAAAAATAGGCCTGGAACTATAAACCTAGCCAAAAATGTCTAGGCTGGTGAAGTCATGAGTCTTGGAGAAGAACATGCAGTCACCATTTTATTGAAACCCCATATTTAAAGACACTTAGAAATTTGTCTTTATATTGGAGTCATGAATCCTTACCAAGGAAGCTTTTTGTTCCAACAGATCGTAACAATTACAGAAGACCACAACTGACCATAATGCAGAGATGGAGAGTCTAGTCCCAGTGAATGAATCTACAAAACAACTCCTGGACCCTCCTACATCTAAAGCTCAAGGAACATTGTGGAGGAGGGGGTGGGAAGATAATAAGAACTAGAAGATCAAGGTGCCTTCTGTGAGACTGTGTTTCCTTAGTAAGTCAGAAGGTGCCATACTCTCATAAATTCTTACCAGTGTAAATGTCCAAATATGAGATAAATAAGGTTGACATTAATAGATATGTCAAAGTAGATTAGGAAAATCACAGGAGATTCCAACCATACACATGAATTGCAGCGAGCTAAGAAATGCTGTAAGTGCAGGAGCATTTTCCTCAGTGAAGAGACTATTAATTGGTTCTCAAATACTAAGAGGTCAGCCCTGAAAACACATATCAATGCCATTATAGAGACTGCACAGGATATATTTTGAAATCCACATGCATTCAATAACAATTATGGAAAGATGTGCCATAAAACTGAAAGAGAGGAAGAAGGTATATATGGCAGGAACTGAAGGGAGAAAATAAAAATATAATCATCTTATATCTAAAACAAACCTCATAAAGTACAATGAAGCAAAGGTAAAGCACAAAAGCAGCTGGTGGAGGTACCTAAATGTAACTACAAAATTTATAGGGTAGGACAAAGCTATGGGCTATTGTTCTTCCAAGGCACAAAGGCATAGTTAGGAAAGTCTGTCACAAAAGTGAAATTAATTCTGTGGTTGGGACATAAAGGAAGGGTCAGGACTGGTGTGATGGCTACTTTTGGTTGCCAACTTGATTACAAATGAAATTAACTAAACCCCAAAATTGAGGGAACATTTGTGAGGAAACTTTTCAAATAATTTGAAGTAGAAAGATCCACTTATATCCAGATCTTTGAGGTAAGAAGACACATGTTTAATCCAGATCCTTCAAGTTGGGACAACCCATCCATAATTTTGTCACACCTTCTGCTGGAAGTCTATAAATGGAAGAGGAAAAAGGAGCTTTTTCTCTTTGTCTGATTGCTGCTGCCTTGCTAGCATATCCATTCCTTTGCTGGTATTAGAACCTATTTTTTTGGGATTATTGGTCAAACTGAAAACCATCTGAGACAGCCAATATTGTGGAATGAACAACCTTTGCAACTACTGTTTTTTTTGACTTTCTCTTTACAGAAATGTCCAGTCATTGTTGGATTAGCATGTCCATAGGCTACAAGTCTTTTTAAGAACCACCCTATACATTCTACCAAATATGCACACACACACACACACACACACACACACACACACACACACACACACAAACACACAAATCCTTGTTACTTCTATTCTCACTTGTACTCTAAGAAACAACTAAATGCATATTTTCTTTGGCATTTTCTTGATTTACTATCTAAGGTGAATAAATGCTCATAGCTCAAAGGCTGTCAGAATCAGAATCGCTGTTTTGATGATATTAATGTAAGGGTGTGATTGTTTTTTACAGTGCAGGACATTGCTTTTATTTATTTTTTTTTAGTAACCTTTTAGCGGCCCAAGACCACCTGTCACTTGTTTTGAAAAGTCAGTGGCTATCCATTATAGATTCTGTCTACTTTTTTTTGAAAGGTTTAACTTTATAATACTAATCCTTAGTTATAAAACATTTGTGAGCTTACAAAATAAATTTTAAGAATATCTAAGAGATCTATCTATACCTAAGATATCCATTCATCATCTATATAATTATTTTATTGTAGTGTTAATATATGGTACATGTATATGTATATCTATATATATTATGTGTATACTATACTATATTATATCAACATTATATAATACCTAGTATATGTGTGATAGATCATCTCTACATATACACTATATATCATGAGATTCAATCAAATGATATATACATAAAGTAATCATATGCTATGAGTAATCTTTATATGTAGAAAGTGTTGCATGATGCCATCAAGCTAGAAGGTAAAAATTAGCAGCTACATATATGAATGGAAAATTGAATTGTAGTGAAATATTTAACCCAAACACAGAAAGCAGAATCCAGAATAAAAAGGTAAAAAAAAATCACAAGGTGCAGGAAAAATTGTAAAGTATACCACAGAGAAATCTTTCAGGAGGAGTAAAACTCATCCCACACAGCAGTCCCTATTAGACCTGTAATTAAGCAATCACTTCTGGCTCCTAATCTGTGGAAGCTAAGTAGAAAATTCCATTTTACAAGTAATTGGAACAAATTGGAGAATATATTTATGAGTAGATTTAGTGAAAATTATTCCTAAAAATACCTTCTAAACCCAAATCCATCCAAAATGAACTAAAAAATTGTCAAAGCATTACTTCCTAAGATAGAAGTAGGAAAAATTCCAAGTAGTTTGAAGTTGGCTGTTTGAATGCATAGCAGTTTATAAAAATGACTATAAAAGACAACCATGACATTGATTAGACATTAATTAGACTATTGAGAGGAATTCTGTATTTCTACCAAAGGAGGCATATCTAACTCTTAAATTAGTCTTTGCTGAAGAAATAAAATATAACTTCTGTCTCCTTGTATAACCACATAGAAGGCCTTTCCATAATGAGAAAAGCATTCTACAGTCATCAAATAGAGAAGGTCATTTGGAAGACTGAAATGGATGCAACATTTGCACAGTCAGTGTTAGAAAACAGTCAGTCTATGACTGAGACTAGAAGCAATGATTAGGATTACACCCTCTCTTGCTTTAGATTGGGAAAAGCTGGACCAATTAGACTTATTTTTATATTTCCATGATAATCATGGCAATAGTATTGAATATTATCAGCTGAGAGAGGGAGAAGGGGGGAGGAAGAGGGAGATACAATTGTTAAATCATACAGGCAGGACTCTTGCAGATTTTCTATACTTAACATTGGTAAGTCTAGGTTGGCAAGGGAATTGATTTAAAAGAGATGACCATAAGACTCCAATATTAAAAATAAAATTTATAGCTATATATCCATATGTTTTATCTATTTAAAATAAAAATTTCTCACCCATTTGATATTCCTTAGATGAAAATTTTTTATTTAGCTCAGTACCCCATTTTTAATAGGATTATTTGATTCCCTAGAGTCTAACTTCTTGAGTTCTTTTATATATTGGATACTAGCCATCAATGAGATGTAAGATTAATAAAGGTCCTTTCCCAATCTGTTTTATCTTTTTGACAGTGCCCTTAGCCTTATAAAAGCTTTGCAATTTCATGAGGTCCCATTTGTGGATTCTTGATCTTATAGCACAAGCCATTGGTGTTCTGTTCAGGAACTTTTCCCCTGTGCCTATGTGTTCTAAGCTCTTCCCCAAGTTATCTTCTAATAGTTCCATTGTACCTGGTTTTATGTGGAGGTCTTTGGTCTACTTGAACTTGAACTTTGTACAAGGAGATAAGAAAGGGTCTATTTTTATTCTTCTGCATGGTGACTGCCAGTTGGACCACCACCACTTGTTGAAGAGGCTGTCCTTTTTCCATTGAATGTTTTTAGTTTCCTTGTCAAAGATCAAGTGACCATAGGTGTGTGGGTTCATATCTTGGTCTTCAATTCTGTTGCATTGCTCTACCTGACTATCTCTGTACCAATACTATGCAGTTTTTATCACAATTGCTTTGTAATATAGCTTGAGATCATGAATGGAGATTCCCCTGGATGTTTTTTAAATTGTTGAGAATAGATTTCACTATTCTAGGTATTTGTTATTCCAGATCAAACTTCAAATTACTCTTTTCAACTCTATGAAGAATTGAGCTGGAATTTTGATGGAGATTGCATTGAATCTGTAGATTGTTTTTGGCAAGATGGCCATTTTTTCAATTTTGATTCTTCTAATCTATGAGCATGGGAGTTCTTTCTATATTATCAGATCTTTTTCAATTTCCTTCTTCAGAATCTTAAAGTTCTTGTCATACAGATACTTCCCTTGCTTGTTTAGGGTACCCTAAATGTATTTTATAGTCTTACTGACTATTGTGAAGGGTCTAACTTCAGTCCTTAACAAGGAGGGAAAAAAAAACCACTTGTGTGGAAATTTCAAGGTCAAATAAAGGAGCAGGGATTGAAGAAAAGGTCATTTAGAGGCTACCTCACCCTGGGATACACCATATATACAGCCTCCAAATCCAAGCACTATTGCTGATCCCAAAAAGTACTTACTGGTGGGAAACAGATAGAGATGCCTCCTCAGGGACTCTATCAGAGTCATATAGATACAGCTGAGCATGCTTGCAGCTAACCATCAAACTGAACATGGGGACGCCAATGAAGGTGTTAAAGAAAGAGCTGAAAGAGCTAAAAGGGGTTGCAACCTCATGGGAAAAACATCATTATCAACCAACCAAATCCTCCAAAACAAACATGTACAAAAACACCAACATGTGAGCACACATAGAGAGACTCATTGATCCAGTTGCATATGTAGCTGAAAATTGCAGTATCTGGCATCAATGTGAGAAAAGGCCTTTGGTCCAGAAAGGGCACCTTTTTACAATATAGGGGAATGCCAAGGCAATGGGGTGGAAAGAGTTATTAGGAAGGTATATACTTTCTTGAAGGCTAATGGAGGAGGAGTGAGGATGGGAGGAGGGCAGGGGAAAGGTATAACATCTCAAATTTAAATACAGAGTATCTAATTAAAATATATGTTTCAACATTTTACAATGTTTTTACAGTATGAAACCTCCCATCATTGTATTTTAGTACACTCTTGTCATCTCTAATAAGGTACTTTGCATATTAGTAGCCATTATCAGTTAAAATTGCTACATATAACAACCATGACCCCAGTACTTGGCAACTAGGTCTTCCCTCTCTGTCTATATTAATATCCTTTAAACATTTAATTTAAAGGAAACTAAACACTGTGATTATTACTGCTTTTTTAAGTTGTCAAAATAGTTTTATGGTCTGTCCATTATGTAGTGTGCAAAAATACTTCCCTCTTGTTGAATTGTAAAGACTCACTTGTGAGGATGTTTCTGTGTGTCATTTATAAATTCCTATTTAAGTGTTGACATCTTTCTGTGCCTACCTCACAATACTGTACCCAATGCTATGTCATTACAATTTATCAAAAGATTATTTTTATCATAGTGATATAAGAGGATTACAAAGGAGATATCTAAGGGAGTTAAGTTAGTAAACTGAAGCATATGGATGTACTTGCATTCTACCTTTTGATGTGTATGTGAAAACATACTTGTATCAAAGCAGGATTGTCCATCATATTTCTAATAATCATATTCTACTAAAGTGATTGGCTCAAATTTGCAGGTAAGCAGTAACAAATGAGCTTAAGTACGAACTGGTTAAGGAATATATTACTACATTTCATTTTATTATTCTGTATTGAGTTATGCAATATTGAGAAGACCCAACAAGGACATGGGTAATAAAAACTCCACCCAGTTGACTAGAAATGAGCAGCAGCTATTTATGTGAAAAAGAACACAAGTAGTCTATGCACCAGAGAGCAAGTAACCACTATGTTATTTCTCCTGCTTCCTCACCAGCCCTGCTTAGCTTCTTGAGATTACATTTTTAAATGTTAGTTCTCAAGCAAGCATTGAATGTCTACAGTCCTTTTTTTTCACCTGTGAAGTGGGGATAATCATTCACATTGCAGGTGACTGGTGTAAAGTTTAAGTGTGAGAGTTATCATAATACAAGTACTGAAACTTATGGGAACTATGCAAATTTGTCTTCCAACCTCACTACCAAAGTGAAGTTTTTGTATCCCTTTGACCAGGAAGAGGCAAAGAAGTTGGAGTTAATGGAAAAACAAGATTGGACAAAGCAGATGGCAGAGGAATATTAAATGGAGTTTTATGATCAGGAAAGGAAAACTATTTAAAGTTCAGTATAAAAAACAGATGTGAGTAAAATCAGTGGCCAAGAAAGACATAATCAGATCAGGCATTCTTTTTAAGATTACTGGGAGTCTGTTATATACTCCAGAAACCCCTTATTTTACTATTCTACAGTCCTTAGAATAAGACACCCAGGCTATTGTATAAATGATGAGTATACACTTTTCTGAAAAGCTTCATTTTATATCCATGCTTAGCCTTCACCAGCCTGAAAATTTTTACTAATAGTTTCTTGTAACTGATGGGAATAGAAAAGCCCATTCCAGTGTTACTTTAGGATGTTGTTGGTCTTTCAGTGACAGATGTCATTTACTTCCAGCTGATGTGTACTGTCTACCTCTAGATATTGCAAATAGCACAGAAGAAAACTGCACAGAGATTGCTGAGACCTGTCAGTCCAGTGGAAACTTTGAGATGTGTATGTAAGTGAAATGAATGACATCTGATGGGTTTGACAGGATCTAAATCTAGTCAGTGGACCAAGAACATTTAAAAGGACTCTGATACATTTTGGTTTTAGAAAGTATCTGGAAATAGTCTCTGGTTTCTTCTCTTCTCATTCTCTTGCAACGCACGATCTTATGCAGTTAAAATTATAAATAGAGTGTAAACTCAGGCTAGCAACATCAAGAATATGAGTGTAAAATTTCTTTATTTTTACCAGCAAAAATTGCAGTTGTGAATTAGAAATCTGTGATTGGGAAACAGTATGTTTCCAGAGAATTTTCAACTGCAGAAGTAAAAATTTCAAAAACTAAGAAGAGATAAACTATTCCATACACGCGCGCACACACACACACATACACACACACACACACATGAACGCACACACACACACATTTGATGACTAAAAAAGATTCTTTTTTTCCCTTTATGTGGCAAAAAACCCCAAAACAAACAAAAACCCACACAAAAACAACAACAAAAACACAACTGACCAACCAATAAACAAAGCTAACACTTGGGACACTATAAAAATTTTCTTTCCATCCATTCTATGATTCAGTATCTATAAAACCTAACTATGGGGGACAGACTTGATTGTGTGAAATACCTAATTGTCTATATGTAAAATATAAATATTTTTGACAAGCTAGAGATAAACAAGGCAGAGATAGCCAGGATTCATCATTTTTGTAAGGCTAGATATTGATGCACCCTGCACATGTGTCACTAAGATACCTTTGCACACTTACTTCATGAGTTAGTTCACAGATGATGAGAATTATGAAAGTCATATAATGGGCTGGGCATTTCTCTCAGTTGATAGACAACTTGCCTTATGTGCAGTAGTAGACTCTTGAGTCTGAGAATTATTCTTAGTACTGTAAAAAATATTTAAAAAAATGTAAGAGCCAGGACAGGCTGTGTTTGCTTATATTGTTTTTCTATTGGCCACTGTTAGAAACTTGAGTAGAATTAGGGCATCAGCAGGGAATTAAGATTCCAAGAGTAAGTCAAAGTTTTTATTCAGGGGAACCAATGCATTTCTATTTGTCTTCCATTATGTGATTATCCAATCATATAAATAAAACAGAACAAGTTTATTTTTATGGACCTACTTGCTGAGAAATTCTAGATTGTTAGAAGTATAGATAAGTATTTAATATTTTTTGTTAAAGACTTTTATACTAATACTGATAGAAACACAACAAAGTCAGTAGTATCGCAACTGGTGATATAAATTGAACAGCTTTCCCTCAGTACAGAGTTGAGTTTTAAGATAGCATTGACTATTTTACCCAACTGCTTGGTATACAAATTTTTAACTTCTGGCTAATCAGGAAGGGTTTGGTTTAGGATGAGATAACCCCCAAATCATATGAGGCTGACAAGTAAGAGAGTTCTTCTTCTCTTGTCTTTTGAATACATGGCAGTTTGTAGCCACCTAGTTACTTTTGAGAGTGAGGATAGCCAAGGATTTATTATTTATAGGGCAATTTGCACTCGTATATGAGATTCTTGATCTATAATACCTTGTAAAATGCAGTTCACATATAGCATTCAATTTAGGCTGCCTCTTTACTTTCAGAAACTTTTTGATGAGCTGTGTGAATCAGTTACCTTAGCATGCATTTCATATATATATATATTCCAATTTGTTTCCACAAACAGAATTTAATATCCTGTTATTTCATTTTTACAAAGTAAGTATTCTCTATTTTCATTTTACAAAAAAATGTGTGTAATATCTTCTTGATAGGTTATTTTATCGTGATTTAATTCTTTTTATTTCCTGTAATATGTCATGACCTAATTTTATTAATTACTTGGTTCTTAATGTTAGTGGAGTTAGCCCAGCACTTTCTGCTGTACTGTCCACATGGAATAAATTTTATTTTCACTCTTAGCAGATTTCAAAGTCTGGTGTTTTTTGCAGGTGCTTCCTGGTTGGATACTTTGTATAATTCCTTCTATTCATTTCTACTTTTAAAGTGAGAGTTTCCTCATATGGGATGCAGTTAATCAGGATTGATAAACTTTTGCAATTTTGCTCATTTGTTTTCTGGGTAATTTATTTTTCTTTGTTCCCCAATAACTCTAGCATTGCCTTCTTTTATTCCTAATGGTATATTTTATGGTGTGCATTTTATTTCTGCTCCAATTACTTATTTTTAAATTACAATATTTACATATTAAATTTGTACAATCTTCTTTCAATTAATATTAGTTTTGTTTAATTCCACATCCTATTACACTTTTTTATTTAACCTCTATACTGTTATTGACATAAAACATGTCTTCTTTTGGTGTCCTCACAGCAACAATAAGGGTGACTATCATGGAGAAACAGACACATTTAATTCAAGGTGGTTGATCAGATGACATTTTGTTAAACAATGAGATAGTTCATTGTTTCAAAATGTGAAAAAGTAGTAACTATAAGTCACCTTAAGGAAGATTTCAAAATGTAAGGAAGGTGAATTTATACACAACTTTGTAAAGTGTCAGTCTCACAATCTACTGAATATTTAAGTATTTGCATTTTACCAACTTAAGTCTGTTTATGCATGTTATAGAAGATTTTAAAGATTTTGGTTTTATTTTATTCCAAAATATGTTATTACAGCACATAGGATCACATTTATTTTTTATTTATTTTTTTAAAACGACTTTATTTTACAAAACAAAGATAAATGTACAGATTTTAAACATTTTTTGCTTAAAATTATACATTTTTGTCAGTACTGTTTTTTCAGACATTAAAATAATTTTTACATAAAACCATGTGAATATATTTTTTTAGTCAGTACTTGATTTTTTTCAAGGGCTTGACAGTATGCATTGAAAACCTAATAGTTACAATAAGCGTAAAGTACATGCAAAACAAAACGCAACATGGAAATAGTCAAAGTCTTCTTGTTTTGTAAATATATGTATATTTTTTTGTTTTCTTTATTTCTTGGTCTTCATACAGTCTCTGAGTTGTTTCTGGGGGAGTGCAAGTCTCTGGGGTTAGCATCCCACTATCAGTGACTGCATATTATGTCTGTTCTTTTGTGACTGGGTTATCTCACTCAGGATGATATTCTCTAGATACAGCCATTTTCTTAAGAATTTGGTTAAGTCATTGTTTCTGGTGGCTGAGTAGTATTCCATTATGTATATGTACCACAATTTTTGTATCCATTCATCTTCTGAAGAACATCTGGGTTCCTTCCAGCTTCTGGCTATTATAAATAGAGCCGCTATGAACATTGTGGTGCATATATCTTTGTTGTGTATTAAAGTGTCTCTGGGGTATATGCCCAGAAGTGGAATAGCTGGGTGTTCAGGTAGTACCATATCCAATTTTCTGAGGTATCGCCAGACAGATTTCCAGAGTGGTTGTATTAGCTTGCAACCCCACCAACAGTGGAGAAGTGTTCCTCTTTCTCCGCAGCCTCGCCAGCATCTGCTATCATCTGAGTTTTGAATCTTGGCCAATCTTACTGGTGTGAGGTGGAATCTCAGGGTTGTTTTGATTTGTATTTCCCTGATGGCTAAGGATGTGGAGCACTTCCTCAGATGTTTCTCAGCCATTCGGTGTTCCTCAACTGAAAACGTTTTGTTTAGCTCTGTACCCCATTTTTTAATAGGGCTATTTGATTTTCTGGTGTCTAGCTTTTTGAGTTCCTTGTACACCTTGGATATTAGGCCTCTATCTGATGTGGTGTTGGTAAAGATCTTTTCCCATTCTGTTGGTTGCCGTTTTGTTTTCTTGACGATGTCTTTAGCCTTACAGAAACTTTGCAATCTCATTAAGTCCCATTTGTTAATCTTTGACCTTAGAGCTTGAGCCATTGGTGTTTTGTTCAGGAAATTTTCTCCTGTACCTATGTGTTCTAAGGTTTTCCCTACTTTCTCATCTAATAGTTTCAGTGTATCTGGTTTAATGTGGAGGTCTTTGATCCACTTACACTTGAGCTTTGTACAAGGAGATAAGAACGGGTCTATTTTCATTCTTTTGCATGCTGAGTGCCAGTTGGACCAGCACCATTTGTTGAATAGGCTGTTCTTTTTCCATTGAATGTTTACTGATCCTTTGTCAAAAATCAGGTGACCATATACATGAGGGCTCATTTCTGGATCTTCTATTCTATTCCATTGATCCAAATGCCTATTTCTGTACCAGTACCATGCAGTTTTCAGCACAATTGCCTTGTAATATAGCTTGAGGTCAGGGATAGTGATTCCCACAGATGTTTTTTTGTTGTTGAGGATGGATTTCGCAATTCTAGGTCTTTTGTTATTCCATATGAAATTGCACATTGATCTTTCCAATTCCATGAAGAACTGGGTTGGAATTTGATGGGGATTCCATTGAATCTGTAGATTGCTTTTGGTAGGATGGCCATTTTTAAGATGTTGATTTTTCCAATCCATGAGCATGGGAGATCTTTCCATTTTCTGAGATGCTCCTCAATTTCTTTCTTTAGAGGTTTGAAGTTCTTGTCATACAGGTCCTTCACTTGCTTAGTTAGAGTCACACCAAGGTATTTCATAGTTTTTGTAACGATTGTGAAGGGTACGTTTTCCCTAATTTCTTTCTCCACATGTTTGTCCTTTGAGTACAGGAGGCTACTGATTTGTTTGAGATAATTTTGTATCCAGCCACTTTGCTGAACTTGTTTATCAGCTGTAGGAGTTCTCTGGTGGAATTTTTGGGGTCACTCAAGTACACTATCATGTCATCGGCAAAAAGTGATGTTTTTATCTCTTCCTTTCAGATTTGTATCCCCTTGATCTCCTTTTGCTGTCTAATTGCTCCAGCCAGGACTTCCAGTACTATGTTGAATAGGTAGGGGGAGAGTGGGCAGCCTTGTCGAGTCCCTGATTTTAGTGGGATTGTTTCAAGTTTCTCGCCATTAAGTGTGATGTTGGCTGTTGGTTTGCTATATATTGCTTTTATTCTGTTTAATTATGGGCCTTGGATTCCTGTTCTTTCCAGGACTTTTAACATGAACGGGTGTTGGATTTTGTCGAATGCATTCACTGTGTCTAGTGAGATGACCATGTGATTTTGGTCTTTGAGTTTGTTTATATGGTGGATTACGTTGACTGATTTCCTAATGTTAAACCATCCCTGCATCCCAGGGATGAAGCCTACTTGGTCATGATGAATGATCGTTTTGATGTATTCTTGGATTCGGTTTGCAAGGCTTTTGTTGAGTATTTTTGCATCAATGTTCATAAGTGAGATTGGTCTGAAGTTCTCTTTCCTTGTAGGGTCTTTATGTGGTTTAGGTTCGAGGGTTATTGTAGCCTCAAAAAATGAGTTGGGTAATATTCCATCTGATTCTATCTTTTGGAATAGTTTGGCGAGTATTGGTGTTATATCCTCAATAAAAGTCTGATAAAATTCTGCACTGAACCCGTCTGGACCTGGGCATTTTTTAGTTGGGAGGCTTTTGATGAATTCTTCTATTTCTTTAGGTCTTATAGGGTTATTTAGATGGTTTACTTGGTCTTGGTTTAACTTTGGGACCTTGTATCTGTCTAGGAATTCGTCCATTTCCTCCAGATTTTCCAATTTTGTGGAGTATAAGTTTTTGTAGTAGGATCTGATGATTTCTTAAATTTCCTCAGTTTCAGTTGTTATGTCCCCACTTTCCTTTCTGATTTTGTTAATTTGGATACTCTCTCTTTGCCCTCTAGTTAGCCTGGCTAGGGGTTTATCAATCTTGTTGATTTTCTCAAAGAACCAACTCTTGGTTTTGTTGATTTTTTTCAATGGTTCTTTTTGTTTCTATTTGGTCTATTTCTGCCCTAATTTTGATTATTTCTTGCCGTCTACTCTTTTTGGGTATATCTGCTTCCTTTTGTTCTAGGGCTTTTAGCTGTGCTGTCAGGTTGCTGATGTGAGCTCTCTCCAGTTTCTTTTTGGAAGCTATCTTAGGGCTATCAGTTTTCCTCTCAATACTGCTTTCATTGCCTCCCATAGGTTTGGGTATGTTGTTTTTTCATTTTCGTTGAATTCTAGAAAATCCTTAATTTCTTTTTTTATTTCTTCTTTGACCCTGCTATCCTTTAACAGAGCATTGTTTAGTTTCCATGTGTATGTGGGCTTTTTGTTGTCTTTAGTAGAGTTTCTTTTATGAATGTGGGTGATTTTTTATTTGGAGCATATATGGTAAGGATTGAGAGTTCCTCCTGACAGATTTCCCCTGTAATGAGTAAAAAGTGTCTTTCCTTATCTTTTTTGATAACTTTTGGTTGGAAATTTACTTTATTCGATATTAGAATAGCCACTCCAGCTTGCTTCTTGGAGCTGTTTGCTTGGAAGTTTTTTTTCCCACCCTTTTACTCTGAGATTGTGTCTGTCTTTGTCTCTGATATAAGTTTCCTATATGCAGCAAAAGGCTGGATTTTGTTTATGTATCTAGTCTGATAGTCTATGTCTCTTTATTGGGGAGTTGAGACCATTTATGTTAATAGATAACAAGGAGTAGTTTTTTCTGTTTTCTGCTATTATTGCTTTTTTGGGTTGAGTTGTGTCTGTGTTTTTTTCTTCTTTTAGTTTTCTTTAGGAGTTTTCTTGTTTTTACTAGGCTGTATTTTCTTTCATTGTATTGGGTTTTCCAACTATAATTCGTTGTATTGCTGGGTTTGTGGTCAGATATTGTGTGAATTTAGATTTGTCTTCAAATATCTTCGTCTCTCCATCGATGGTGATTGATAGTTTTACTGGGTATAGCAGCTTTGGCTGGCACTTGTGCTCTCTTAAGGATTGCATGATGTCTGTCCAGGCTCTTCTAGCTTTCATAGTCTCTGTTGTGAAATCGGGTGTGAGTCTAATTGGTCTGCCTTTATATGTTACCTGACCTGTTTCCCTTACTCCTTTTAGTATTCTTTCTTTACTTTGGGCGCTTGATGTTTTTACTATTATGTGTCCGGAGGTATTTCTTTTCTGGTCCAACCTAATTGAAGTTCTGAAGGCTTCTTTTATGCTCGTGGTCATCTCATTCTTGAGGGTAGGGAAGTTTTCTTCTATGATTTTGTTGAAGATATTTACTGTGCCTCTTAGTTGATACTCTTCTCCCTCTTCTATTCCTATTATCCTTAGTTTCTGTCTTCTCATTGTGTCTTGGATTTCCTGGACATTTTGGGTTAGGAGCTTTTTGTTTTTTGCATCTTTTCTGGCTGTTTTGTCTATGTTTGCAATGTTGTCTTCTGCCCCCGAGATTCTCTCTTCGATCTCTTGTAATCTGTTGGAAATGCTTGCTTCTGTGACTCCTGATTTCTTTTTTTGGTGTTGTGACTCTAGGGTTATCTCTTTTAGTGTTTTCTTTATTGTGTCAATCTCTGTTTTAATTTCCCTCTTCCATTCCTTTATTTCTTTCCTTCTGTTTTCATCTCATTCTTTGAGTTCTGTGAGTGTTTTTTTTTTTTTTTTTTTGTTTCTTCTTTAAAAGCTTCTTAATCTTTTTGCTTTTTCTCCCTTTTTTGTTTAAGTAACTCTATCAGCGTCTTGTGGCATCATTTCAGGTCTGTGTCTTCTTTTTCTGGAGTGTTTGGAATTCCGATGTTTGCTGTTATTGGAGAGCTGGGCTCTGGTGTTGCTAGATTGTCTTGGTTCCCATGGGATATACTCTTTCTCTTTCCTCATGCCATTTTGTTGTCAGTGATATGTTCTTGCCTTTCCCTTGTATCTGGTCTGTTTCCCTGGTTCTCCACTGGTTCAGGTGTCAGATGGGTCGAGCCCTGTTTTATGCCTCAGACTCGTCGGGTGTGAGTAGAAGTTCCAAGGTTCTGTTTCTGTTTCCTGGATTAGGCAAGGCAGGGCAGGTCAAGGCAGGGGGTGCCCTTTCCGTGTGTACTCCACAGAGATCTTTCTGCTCCCCTGCAGCCCAGGTCTCCCACCCACCAGTTGCTCAGCCTCTATGAGCCTTTGTTCCGGGTGGCAGGTGGGCCAGGCTCTGCTCTGAGTAATGAAGTCGCCTCCGGGCAGAAACAGAAGTTCTAATTTTCTGTTCCCAATAGCAGTTGCTCAGCCTCTATGAGCTTCCAATCTGGGTGTCAGGTAGGCCAGGCTCCGCTCTGCGTCCGGAAGTCGCCTCTGGGTGGAAACAAAAGTTCTAATTTTCTGTTCCCAATAGCAATTGCTCAGCCTCTATGAGCTGCCAATCTGGGTGTCAGGTAGGCCAGGCTCCGCTCTGTGTCCGGAAGTTGCCTCCTGGTGGAAACAGAAGTTCTAATTTTCTGTTCCCAATCACTGGATCGGGCAAGGCGGGGCAGGGCAAGTTATGGTGTGCACTTTCCGTGTGCACTCTACAGAGATCTCTCTGCTCCCCTGCAGTCTTGTTCTCCCACTCACCAGTTCCTCAGCCTCTATGAGCCGCCGTTCCAAGCCTGGCAGGTAGGCCAGGTTCTCTAGGATCACATTTATAAGGAACTCAGCTATTAAAAACAACAACTTTATCTAATTCATAGGCAAATGGATGGAACTTGAAGCTATCATCCTGAGTGAGGCAACCCAGTCACAAAAGAACACTCATAGTTTGTACTCACTAGTAAGTGGATACTAGACCAAAAAAGATAGGAATACCCAAGGAACAATCACAGAACTTATGAAGCTTAAGAGAAGGAAAACCAGAAGGTGGATGCCTCAGTCCTTCTTAGAAGGGAGAACAAAATACTCATGGGAGGAAATAATGGGACAGTTAGAGGAGCAGGGATTGGAGAAAATATTATCTAGTGAAGGCCTCATGTGGGGATCCAGCCAATATGCAACCCCTTATCCCCAGCACTATTGCTGCTGCCAAGTAGTGCTTACTGGCTAGAATCTGATATGGATGCCTTATTAGAGACTTTACCAAAGCCATACTGATACAGAGGAGGATGCTTGCAGCTAACCATCAGAATGAACAGAGGGAGACCAATTAAGGAGCTAGAGAAAGGACTGAAGAAGCTGAAAGGTTCTGCAATGCCATGGAAAGAACATGATTATCAACTAACCAAACCCACCACAGTTCCCAGAAACTAAAACACAAACCAGTGAGTTGTTATGGAGAGACCCATGACTCCAGCTGCATATACAGCAGAAGATACCATTCTTTGGCATTAATGAGAGGAGAGAACTTTGGTCTAGCAAAGGGTCATCTGCCCAGTGTAGGGTAATGCTGAGGTAAGAGACAAAGGTTAGGAGAGGGAGCACCTTAACGGAGGCAATGGTTGGGAAAGGAAGGATGAGATTGATGGAAAGGGATGACACCTGAATTGTAAATACAGAAAATATCCATTAAAAAAAGAAAAAGAAAATCAAACAATAAAGAAATGGTGTTCTGCAATACATCTGTAATTAGCATGCAAGTTTTCTCTTTTCTTGTATATTAATGACTAGTATGAGTCTTTTGAAAACTATAATATTATACATGTTTGATATTTTTATAATATTTTCTCAGTATTCTATAGTATATCTGTGATGTTAACAAAGAAAAGTTTGGATGCTCAAGAGGGCAGATGAATCTAAGGACTCTGAATTACTGGTACAAAAACACAAATCCAAACAAATACTACAATAATTATAACATGAAGAAATGTAGATCTAATTTCCTTAGAAATTTTTTGAAGTATATTTGTAAGCATTTCATGGTAGACCCTAGATAATTCATTCAAACAAACAGTTGACCCCCGATTCACTCCAAAATACCCACCCAGAACTGAGTGAAACATGGAACAAAACAATTATTATTTCTGCAGTGGAATAGTGATATATTTTAATAATTTTGTTGAGGTAGAACTGTCTTTTTATTTTTTATTTTATTTTATTAGTTAGTTTATTCATTTACATTTCAAATGCTATTATCCTTTCCAGTTAAACTCCCATCCCCTCCTCCATCCCCCAGCTTCTATGAGGGTGCTCCAACATCCAACTGCCCATTCTCTTCAGCCTCAGGACCCTAGCATTCTCCCATGCTGGGTTATCCAGCCTCCACAGGACCAAGGGACTCCCCTCCCATTGATGCAAGATAAAGTAATCTGCTACATATGCTGCTAGAGCCATGGGTCTTCTATGGGACACTCTTTGGTTGGTGGTTTAGTCCCTTGGAGCTTGGGGAATCTGGTTGGTTGGTATTGCTGTTCTTCCTGTGGGGTTGCTCACCCCTTCAGCTCCTTCAGTGCTTCCACTAATTCCTCTATTCCATGCTTAGTCTAGTGGTTGGTTGTGAGCATCTGCATCTGTATTAATCAGGCTCTGGCACAGCTTCTTAGGGGACAGCTATAACAGCCTCCTGTCAGCAATCACTTTTTGGCATCAACAACATAGTCTGGGTTTGGTGTCTGCAGATGATATAGATTCCTAGGTGGGGGCAGTCTCTGAATTTTTTTTTCAGTCTCTCCTCTATTCTTTGTCTTTGTCCCTGCATTTGCTTTTGACAGGAACAATTCTGGATTAATAATTTGAAAATGGGAGGGTGGCCCCATCCCACAACCAGGGGCAGTGCCTAGCCACTGGATATGGTCTCTACAGGTTCTCTTATTCCTTTGTTGGGTATTTTGGCTAACGCCATCCCTGTCTACTTTCAAATAATAAAGTTTGCCTTCTGTAAAAGAACAGTTATAAGTTGCCATGAGTAGACAGCAATTACAGAGCCATTGTACTTTCACTTTCATAACACCTGCCCCCCCCCAGATGTATTTAGCTTATGGTCACATGTGCACTTGAAGTGAGACAATCACTAAACTCGTTTCTGTATCTTTAGGATTGCCTTTTTCTGGACATTTCATATGAATGGGGGCATACAAACCATGAAATTTTGTTCTTGCTCAGTTTAATGTTTTAATGCCCATACAACCACTCAGGCTTTCTGTTGTTGAATGGGCACTAAATCTGTAGATATGGTACAATTCTTTATTGCTTTACCAGGTGATAAGTAATATTATCATCAATATTCAGTCACAGGACTTTATGTCAGTATATATTTTAAATTTTCTTTGGATAACACACTGGTGCATCATATTATATATTAAACTTTTTGAGAGATTGACAAATAATTTGGTAAAGTAGTAATCATGTTTTATAATTTTACCAAGATTGTAATTGAGGTACAAGTTTCTCTACTTGATTACCAACACTTATTAAAGTTTAACAGCTTGATGGCAGCCATTTTATTACCGTATTATGTGTAATAGTGTGTCACTTAGTTTTATTGTACATCTTGCTAATGTCTAATGACATTGAGCATAGAAGGGCACAGTAAGTAGATTAATAAAACAATCTTCAAAAATGAGGGATTAAACTCACATTATCTTAAAACTTACTCTATACTTACAGTCAATTTTACATGATATTAACAGAGGTAGAAATAAGACTCAAAAGAAGACTAGAATGTCTAGCAGAGTCAATGAGTATGCCACGGGATTTTAAAAGATTTTTATTCTTTTTTTAAGTTTTAAGAGATTTTAATTGAATTACTACATTTCCCTTTCCTCACTGCAAAACCTACCATATATTTCTTCCAACTTTCCTTCAAATTCATATATCTTTTGTCACTAATTGTTATTGTACATATATATGAATTTGTGTGTACATATATATGCCTACATGTAACCTGCCGAGTCCATATAATGTTACTTCCCTGCATATTTTCATGGCTGACCTTTGACACTGGACTGCAATTTTTTTTTAAATTCAATTGTGCTAGAATATATAAATTTTAGCTGACAAATTAATGATAAAATTAACATAGTCAATATTATCTTAATCTTAATTAATTCATATTATATTTGTCTGAGAATACTTGAAGCATATGCATGTAAATTGAAAATGAGTAAGAAATTTAAAATTAAATGTATTTATTTGTAACTAAAATCTAGTTATTAATAACATTTTACTTAGGGTTGCATACTCAGCATATTCAAGGCTATGTGTTCTATTGACAGTATAAATAAATATATAAGTGCATGTTCTTTATGAATGTATGTTTTTCAAAAGACAAATTCATTTTTGAAAATAAAAATTTGATCTGTGAGGCAACCAGGTAAGGAAATTAAGAGTGAGCTATAACCTGGGGTTTAGGCCTTTCATTTTACCCTTCTCAGGACATTGAGGTATAAGGAATTTTAGAGTCAAGGCTTGCATGAGCTATAGAACAAGTTCAAGGGTAGCCAGTGTGGGTAACTTAGTGAGACCCTGTCTTAAGAAGAAAGAAAATGAAATGGCTGTGAGAAAGTACTTGAAAAAAGAATCACAAGAAGGAATTATACAGAATATGTAAACACTCTAAACTAAAAAGCAAATAATGAACAATTCAATTAGAAAATTGCCTAAAACTCTAAGTGACACTTCAACAAAGAAGAAAGAAAATGAGTGTGTACAAAGATATTCACTGTGATTAACATGAGAGAAGTGTAGCTTCAAGTTATGCCCATAAAACTAGGTACACATACTAAAATAAAAGAAACCACAGGCAGGGTCCCAAAAGACAGCTACTGCTAATGACTTTAGAGATTCTATCTCATCCATTGCTCATGGCTGTGGGAAAGTTGATCCTTCCATGAATTGCTGATGGGACAGAAAATAGCAGACACTCTGGAAAACAGTTTGCTGTTTTTAATACAAAAAAATTTGGTAGGTTTCCCATTGACATAACAGCCACATTTCTGTGCATTTATCACAGAAAAATAAAAATTGTGTTCACTCAAAAACCTATATACAATTGTTTATAGAAGATGTTTGTAATAGTCAAAATATGGAAACAATCCAAATGTCATTCAATGATTGACTGGATAAACAAATTGTGAGATCTTCGTGCAATGAAATACCATTCAGCAATAAAAAAAAAAACCAACTATTACACACTTGGCAACTTTTATGGATCTCCAGGGCATTGTTCTGAGCAAGAAAACCAGTACAGAAATGTTACATTTCATCTGATTCAATTTATAAAACATTCTTGAAATGGCAGGGGAGACAGAGATGTAATGAGTGATTCTTTTCATGGATGAGAATTGGAATCCAAGGAGGTGTGCTTCAACAGGGGCAGCAGCCCTATTACTTTTGTGTTGACTGCATAACTATGTGTCTTATCTGTTTCAGTGTTTACTTGAACACACATACATGGAAAAATTTATGACGCTTAACATATACACTAATAAAAGAAAGGAGGGGCGTGAAAACAAACATCTGAGTTTTTAGATTACATCACATGGTTATATGTTCCTGCGTGGATTAAGAAATAATAATGCTTTAAACTCTGCTATAAAGTACTCCCATTATGGAGGGATTGACAGGAATCCTTGGAACTTTATATTTCTTATAAATCTGTCATTTTCATTTTCAAGGAAGTAAAAAAGGAAGAATGACTCATGAAGAAACTTGAATATGACTTCTTGAGAGGAACATGGTAAACATGTGTACTGAGGACTTCCTATGCAGATAATGTTTGCGACCATTGAAACATTCCATGATGAAGATAAGTGTTGTTTGAGAATAAAAAAAGAAATTACCATTGTCAGTTGTATACGAGTACATCTTAATTCATTTTTAACACCCATTATATGTATAGTCTAAATTACCTGTGAGTTAATCAGTGTTTTACTCTCTATTAAGTTTATAGCAGAGGTCAAATTTCTTGAAATTATCTTTAAATTCCTTATTTTCCATTGTTTAGGAATTTTAATCCAACAACAAATATGTTTTGTCTGGCAAAATATTCCATCCAAAGTCCTTTTAGGTCTATAAACTCCATCTGTAATGCAGACATGATCTGGATTACAGTATGATCTGGCTGGAATATTGACATACCTTAGTACAAATCTTTAATCCCTAGCAATGAAGGTAATGTTTGTGTGTAGAAGGAAACAGTGATGTTTGAAAGTAATGTCTAATTGAGGGCAAAGTGATAAATCAGACAGAGATTTGACAGACTGAGTCAGAAATAGGATATATTCTACTCTCACAAGAACAGACATGAAAGAGGAGATACTTCAGAGCAGTGCAGAGTTACGGGAGGGCAGTTCAGTGAGTGCACTCCAGTTTAGTTCCAGCAATGCAGTTGCAATCAGTTGAGTTCAGTTCAGTGTAGTTCTGTGTAGCTCAGTTAATTGCAGTTAAGTTGCATTCCTATGATTCAGTTTGTAGAATTCGAAGGCAGTTTTCCCACACAGAGCAATTCAGTGAGAAGATGAGAAAAGCCAGTTTGCATAAGTCACCTTGGAGCTTTGAAGAGAATGGATAAGTTAAAAAAGCCAGCCAGAGTTTAGAAAGAACTAGAAAGGCTGTGCTTATTCAGCAGTAAGCCTCTGAAATGACAATTGCACCTAAAAGATATTTTTCATTCTATCAGTAAATCTCCCTTTGTGAAGGGTGTTTGTGTGTGTGTGTGTGTGTGTGTGTGTGAGAGAGAGAGAGAGAGAGAGAGAGAGAGAGAGAGAGAGAGAGAGAGAGAGAGAGAGAGAGAGAGAGAGACTGATAAGGGTTAGTAGTGATAATTAGATTACTAATGTTAGAGCCTAAGGCTCAGGCTCAGATGCTCATTAATAGGAGACACACATTGTCCTGGTCTGATAGACTATCACTGGAAAAGATTCCTTCAGGCTTATTCTGACCCTTAGTGGGAGGATACTGTTTATGCTTATATATCCTTAGTGGGATATAATTCTGAAGACACCATTTGAAGGAGAGATTAAGAAGATATTTGAAGGAGACATTGGAAACAATTTGTAGTCCTGTTATCTATAGATATGTTGAGAGACTAGCAAGATATTTAACAAGGAACCTCCTTTGAAGTAAAATTAATGCATGCTATCCTATAACTATTGAGAAACATGACAGCTGGATTTGTTTCTGACAGAAGTGACTGGAGTTAACCAAGTTGTGAAATCACAGATTCCCAGAGGGATGTTTGGTTCTTTCAGAGGTGTGATCTTAGTAAGGATGTAAAGATCTACCAGGTGAAATGACTTCATTTGATAAGAATTCTGAAGCTGTTCACTCAGGACATCCTTTGATTCAGAGTGATCCATCTTAGATGCTGAGCTCTAAGAAGGCTCTTTCCTTCTGGGTTATTACTCATCTAATATCATTGCAAAATTAACCAAAAGTGTGAGTTGAGGGGAAATTCTCAAGCCAATAAAAGTGACACTTTCTGCTTACATTTAAAAAAAGTATTTACTCATTTTTCTTTGCATTTTAAATTGACCATGATAAAAAAGACATAAAAGTCTTGAAAACTTTTTTTTTGAGGTTTTTTTTTTTTTGAGCCAATGGCCTGTCCAAAGTTGTGTATGGTGATATATTTTGAGGTTCTGTTTGGGGTGCGGGATCTAAAAATGGGTGGGCTTCCTTTATCCTACCCACACTATTATTTGTCTAATTTGGGAGGTTGAAACATGGTGAATAATAGTTCAAAGCCACTCTGGACAAACAATGGGATTCTTCCTTTAAAATCTGAGACCAGAGACTTGTGAGATGGCCTATCAGTCAAAGGAAATATTTCTCACTAAATCTATTGATATGAGATTGGTACCCAGAATATACATGACACAAAGATAGATCTGAGTCCTGTCAGTTATCCCCTAATCTCCATATAGGTTCTGTGGTATGTACACACACGCACACACACACACACACACACACACACACACACAAACACACAGACACACAAACACACAGACACACTAAAATGTATATAAATGAAAAAAAATGAGATCCAAATGAAATACAGCCAAGAAGGAAATTTCAAATGCTACTTAATCCAATAAGCACTGTCTGTTTTACACCAGCTTTCGATGTAGCTGGATGGTTGATATCCTGTTCAGAACCAGTAATAAGTAACAAAGAGTTGCAAAAGAAAGTTTCTGGAATAAGACACTGGAAAATCCAGAAATTGGCTGGCACCGTTGAATAAAGACACAGGAAAATAAGGAAAGAAATTGAATCTGTACCTGGAAAGAAATATGCTAATTCACAGCGTGAAAGACAAAATGCTATGAGCCTTGTTGCTGACCATACACATGGACTAGATCTAATAGTTTCCTTGAGAGATTTTATATAGGATATGGGAATTGTTAAGAAGATACTTGTAAGCTGTCTATAATGTCTACTCTCAGGTATCTGACCTTGGTTGTACATGTAAAATGTTCCATCAACAACAAACTTTGTCCAATTCTGAGGGGCCATTATAGGTTCTAACATGAAGATATCACTATAGGTATATGATAGAACAAATACAACAAATGTTGTTGCATCCTTTTGCATGAATATATAACCCAGAATTTACCCCATATTTGCATTTAGTAAATAATTTCAGAAATAAAATATTATCAGGATTACTAAAGATTCTAATAACTGAAGTTATTAGAGAAAGAAACCATAGAACTCAGAAGGTGACTAGCTTTGATCTCCTCACATGGCTTAGAACACCACAGTGAGTCTTTGATCTGGAAGGCAATCACTAATGGGTGCAGCTTGCATCCATCAAGATCATCACATAGACACTAGGAAATGTATGAAAGACAACATGGAAGAAGGGACAGGAAGTGTTCAGAAAGTAGTTGATGTTACACATATAAAAAATCTGACACTTAAGTTTAACAAAATCATAGTAAATATGCAATGGAATTCGTTAAAAAGAAATCCACACTTAAAATATCACAGAGAAAAGGTGAAAAATTGACAGTAAAAGTTTAAAATTATATAGAACCTTCTAGAATATTGACCTCAAAAGGTAAAGAGGGTTTTATTCTTCACCAGCGGTTGCAGTAAAAAGGAATAATGCAGTAATATTGTCTATGTACTCAGAAAAAAATTATTTTCTTCTAGGCTTTTGTGACAACATAAAATCTAAAACAAAGTAGTAATAAAAAAGCCTTCCAGAGAGTGAAAATCTTTATAGTTCCACTCAGAGAGAATGGGAAAGAGAAGGGTATTTGCCACATTCAGCATTTGCTCTAGCTAGTTCTTTCTGCCTAGTTGTTTGAAAAGAGTGAGAAAGGTAAATAACACTCTTATCCCATTTCATAGGGTCAGGTGGAAGACATGAGAGCCATCTTCCCATCTTGATGTTTTCTATCTGCAGGTCAAGTATGTGGACATAGTGGACTTCAATCTACCCTCTGCCTTCAGGAGTCTGTTCTGTGAAGTGGCTTCGTGACTGACAAAGGCATGGAACTCCTTTCCTGACTTGTGATTTCTGGACTATAGCTGCTGGTGGCATGTTCTCTGAAAATAGAACAGTCCGAGTTCTCATCCTGATCAAAGGCTTTTCAGGCTGCATTGGCCCTTGGCATGCCGACACATGCCAGAGCAATCTAGTGTAGAGAATGAGTTCCAAGATAACCTGAGCTACACAGTGATACCATGTCTCAAAAATAAAAATAAATAAATATAAATAAAAGGCAACTGCACACATCCACACAAATCAATTCCTGCTCATCTTCCTAACCACAAGAATGAAAAACTCCCCCCTACCTCTCTGCCGTAAAAGGTCTTTATTCCAAATGTCTGTTAAGAACACTCCAAAAGGCTTCTGACATTATGGCTCTGATTGGTAGCCATGCATGTTTCCAAGTAAGGTCCATTTTGTTCCTCATATGCTAGGTGTTAATAGTAGTTTACATAGTTTCCCCCAACTAGATTGATAAAGCACATGAACACTATTTAACATCTAAAACCACATGGGAAAGAGTCAGTTACAAGAAAATAAATTCACATCCTCCGAAACCCCAAACCAAGTGAAATATTGGTGTTTTCCTCTGGTATTCTTATGACATATTAATTTTTGTATGTCTAACTGATATCATAAACTATCAGTTTCCCACAACATTTATCCCTCTTTGAAACATTATTTTCATTGAATTTACAATATTCATTCAATGATTAATAATTTCAACTTAATTCTTAATGTACTCTGGAGATTTATTCTGTATATATTATAAATAATTCTGTGATGCATTTCTTCAAGGTAAATCTTTTTACATTTTTGTTTCTCTAATGAACAGTTGTAGCATGGGAAATATGAGATAGATATATGAAGTTTGTTTGTATGTGTGTGACATCATATACAATGTAAATTTTCTGTCATTGAAGCATTTACAACCATTCTAGTTACTATATAGAAACACTGTAAGTTAATATAAGCATTATTATAATGATGAACTTATTAAATCAAGTGCATAGACCATATTGAGTAAAACAAGCATATTGGTGTTTATATTTATTGATTTTTGACAGTTAGCAAGATGGAACTCATTTCCATCCATGAACTGGTTAAAATAACTTATTTTTGTGCATTGCCATACATTTTGTCAGGTTTTCTCTTGTGTATTTGAGCAAAGCATGGTTCTTCCAGATTTTCGAAAAGCACTTATCCAACACTAACCTCAGAGGCTGAGTGAAATTAAATAGCCCAGTCTTTGGTACACACTTTTATGTGGAACCCCAAACAATTATATGCTGTCTATCAGAGCTTTCTCTCATGAGTATACTCACAAGTTATGTAAATACCTTAACTTTCCATTTTTTAAATTATTTCGTGGTTGTTGTAAGTGGGACTGATTTATAGAGATAACTCAGAAAGCCCAATTATTGGGGGAAATATGATACTGTGTGTTTGTACCTTTTTCATTTCCCAGACAGACAAACTTCAGTTGAAACCCAGATCTAAAATTATAACAATATGTAACCAAAATTCTGTGAGTTGTTTTCAAAGACAGGATAAAGATATGATCTTCTTTGTTGGCCTCTGATAAAGCTCAAACATCATCTATGACATTACATAAGAAATGATTAGAAAAAAACTAGCTGTTAACACATTTCTAACCCCCACCTCTTGGCCACCTCTGATTCTAGTCCAGCTGTATTCAAGGGCTAGTTTTCCAGAACTGATATCAAACCCCAGGGAGATGCCATATCCAGTCCTCAGATCTGATTCTGCATCAGACTTAAGAAGAGTAGCATGAAGACAGATATACACAACTTATGTATACCTAAATATAAATACATACAAAATATTTTGAGTTTTAGGATAGTCTTCTCATAGTGACTTAAAATTTTCAGAAAAATAATGTCATGGGGAACTGTCCTGTAGATCCACTGTATTTTTGGCCTGCCAATGAGACTGTGATCAAGAGACATGGGTGGGACAAAAACTGGAAAAATAAAAACACTCATGAGTATTGTGTGTGTGTGTGTGTGTGTGTGTGTGTGTGTGTGTGTGTGTGTGTGTGCATGCGTGTGTGCGCACAGAGTATGATTTGATTTGTGTGGACCAAAACCACCATGATTTTCCAGAAGAGAATCTTTCCTGGATGGGAAATTATGAATACTGATCATAGTTGAAGATCCCTGAGACCATTTCTAGCAAAAAGAAATGACAATAATCAAAGGAAGGGATGATGGCATAGAATTTTGCAGTATAAAAATTGCAGGAAAAAGAGGTGTAATTTGCTTTTTCATCCTCACAAGTTTTGCTTCTTTTTTTGGGAGAGAAAAATAGAGGAAGGAAGGCATAGGATGAAAAAAGGGAACTTTGTTGTTTCCTTTTATGTGATATTCCCTCAAGCTTATAATTTGGCAGTGTGTTACCTTTTGTAAACATCCCCTGGAAGCAAAAGATGTATCATGGCCTGCGAATTTTAAAAACAGTCATGCTTGCAATTCCCAGCTTCAGCAGATAAAATGGCATACATTACTTAGATAGTAGAATAAAAATATTAGAAAATTGGAAGGTAGCTTTGTACAATGATTCCACATACATTTAAATAGTAGCCAGTACCAGGAGTTCCCAGGTATAAACCTACTATGTAGTACTGACTTTGGGGCAGAAAACTAATATGTAATTCCAATTCTATCCTACTTGACTGCATATGTTCACTATTAAATTGACAAACTTGGCTTAGAGAACGAAACATAGACTCCAAGTTGGTGACAAGTTTGTGAAAAATGATTTTTTTTCTTCCGTGAACTTAGCCTGTAACTCTCTGCTGTGAATATTAGACTCAGTGTACAGCAGTCACATGAATAAATATATCATATGTAACCTGGATTTCTCAGTCATCTGCCTCTGCCTCCAGATGCTGGTATTAACAGCATGTACCACTACTCAGAAGTGGCTTGGAAATTTTCATTTAAGGAGGGTTTGAAATATTAAATAGAATAATGGAATAAAGATAGAAGTCCTAAAAAAATTCTAAGATAGACAAAAGTCCAAAGAAACACGGCTGAAACATTGCACAATTCCACAGGCTTGGAGCAGAATTAAAGCTTGAATTATGCTTTCCAGCCCAGAGGGAATTTTAAGACTCTCAGCAAGAAAAATACATGCTGATATTTTTGTATTATGAATATATATATATATATTTAAATAAAATACTTTTGTTTCAAATTTTAAAATGTGATTATTCAGATTTGTAGTAATTTGCATATAGCTGTATCATACACAATCTAGGTTTTGAGACTTTAAATAATAAAATTGATTTTATTTATTTTCTGTGATTGTGTACATATGTAGGTCAGACGCCAACCCATAGGAGTACATTCTCTACTGTATTAATCCCAGGATGCATATCAAGGTCAGTATGCAGGCTTAAAAGTACAAGTAAGTACTTTTATCTGCTGAAGATCCTCTATGGCCCTGGAGGTTTAATTTTATGATAGAATGGCATGTGTACATTTACCATGTTTGGTAAATATTGCCTAATTTCTGGAGCTTAAGTGAATCTTTTGATAGAAAAAGCCACTTTTCCAGTTCTGTCTAAAAGATCACAAGTCAGAGGCATTTATGCCATTTATACTGTGGGGCAATCATGAGCAAAATTGAATCTCCACCCATTTCATTTGCTGAAGCATATATAAAAGCACATGCCAAGATTCTGAAGCTTCCTAAGTAAGCATATGGAACGATAAGTCTACTGTCCAGTTGATATAGAACATGTACACAAAATATATATTTAACATGTTATCAGTTAAGAGGCTGTATTAATCTCTTATGTACCACACTGCAGTGTTTTGTGCGATAAAATTTGATATTTGTAGTACGGATGTATCATGGTAACATGTAAAGTATAACTTTGGTGGCATTAGTGTTTTTTTCACATTTTCCATGCTCACAACAACAACAACAAAAACAACAACAGCAACAACAAAAAGCATGTAAGAACATATTTTAGTGCTACATCAAGTTAGTTGGTGACTTAAATACAAATCAAATTTGACTAAACTTATGTTCAATGCCACTCAATAGTTGGACTAGCAAGTGGGTTTTGTCGATGAGGCAGTTTTATCATTTTCATTTATAAGAAAGGAAATGTGCCAGATGAATCATACATTCACTAAGAAGTATACTTCTCATTTAAAATGTGTATGAATCAGTAAGAAAAAGTTATGAATAGTTAATCACAGAGTTCAATGAATGGTCAAAGCATAAAAATGCAATCACAGGAACCATTTTGAGAGGAAACTATGATATTCCATAGTTAGGTAGTCTTTACATGTAGGTAAAAGCACAAAATTACATGTATTTTTAGAAGACAGGCTTTTGAATCAATATATGTTAAGAATAATCTTGGCAAGGAATCACTGCATTCACTTATGTCTGAGGCAGCGGATGCCAGCTGCAGACCCAAAGTCTCTAGGTTATCTCTCCCCATAACACTTCTGGACTCTCTCACCTCCCTGTCACACATTTGATGCTGTTATTTCCAATTGAAAAGGTAGTATCAAAATTTGTAATTTAAGGATACAAGTCATTCACCTGCACATGTTCCAATGCAATGCCATGGTTCACAGGCTATTTTATAAATGGTGACATGGCAGGAAGACAGAGCACCATGGCGTTGAGCGATGAGAAATAGACAAGAGTAGTAACTAAGTAGACAAAAATGAGTTACGACTTCTTCTATGTGAAACTATTTAATTTCAACTTGGCATATTGTTTTCAGTCCAGTAATTCAACATGTCCCAGGAGGGAACCAGACCAGGATCATGACAGGTGTAACAATCTTCTCCCAGAGCTCTGGCTATCATGGTTAAGGAACATGGTGATTTTGGGTTTCATGGGTTGTCATGAAGACTTCGAACATGTGGAAGCCTTCACAGGTTTTAGTTCAACTGCATATGATTTGAATGACATGTCCACAGCTGCCTTAATGATTGCCAGAGAATATCATGCACTTAAGTCTTTACCCCAATCTCAATATTTTTATATTAAAGCTCTTTACCTCAGGATTTGGATGTTTCAGAAATGATGAAGTCTTGAAGACAGTGCTTTCATATTACTAATAAAAATAACTTGTGTGACTATTCTTAGAAATACCAGTCAGCATAAGGACAATTACTGCAGGAAGCAAATCAGATTTACTTAATGAAATGTTTTACTGTGAATGAATGTCAGTAACTCAGCATCTTCCCACCAAAGATAAGATTCTTTTTAAATTAGTCCTTGTATTTTTGAGATTATAATATAATTACAACATTTTTCTTTGCTTTCCTTCCTCTAAGCTCTCTCACATTTCTCAATTCTCATTGTTCATTATTTTTTAAATCAAATCAAACTTTTTATTGGATATTCTCTATATTTACATTTTAAATATCATACCTTTCTGCCAATTCCACCCCATCTCCCCCTCTTATTGAATTCATGAAGGTGCTCCCTCTCCCAACCTCCTTCTCCAAACCTCAGTGCCTTGGCATGGGAAAAAAAAGCCTTCGCTGGACCAACATTCTCTCCTCTCATTGAAGCCAGAGAATGATATCCTCTGCTGCATATGCACCTGGAGACATGAGTCTCTTGATGCAAACTCTTTGGTTTGTGTTTTAGTCCCTGGGAGCTGTGGTAGGTTTAGTTAGTTAATAATTCTGTTCCTCCCATGGGGTTTCAGACCCTTTAAGCTCCTTCAGTCATTTCTCTAGCTCCTTCACTGTTCATTTTAAAATTTTCATTCTACTACTTGTACTGGCATCTATCTGTCTGTCTGTCTATCTATCTATCTATCTATCTATCTATCTATCTATCTATTTATTTATCTATCTAACTATCATCTATCTATCTATCTATCATCTATCTATCATCTATTTATCATCTATCTCCCCCCCCCCTCTCTCCATATATCTTGAGAAAAAATTATGTTGTAGATGTATTCATTGGAACTTTGTTCTATAAGTCAATAAAAACAATAATTTTTATTGTTTCTCTTTTTCTGTAATGACGTTTATCTATTGCAAAGAGAATTTTCTTTGTTGACAGGTAAATATATCTATCTATTTATCTAGCTATCTATCAATCAATCAATCAATCTATCTATCTATCTATCTACATATATATATATATTTCACTTTTTGTAGTTTTGAATTTTTGTAGCTTTCTCTTGTCAACTTTTGTAAGTCTATTCTTGTTGTCCTTGTTTAGCTCATGTTTAGGTAGTTATATTGATTACATTTTGTGGGAGATAAGAAAGGATCTATTTTCATTCTTCCATATGCTGAGTGCCAGTTGGACCAACACCATTTGTTGAAGGGGCTGTTTGTTTTCCATTGAATGTTTACAGCACCTTAGTCAAAAATCAAGTGACCATATATGTGAGGGTTCAATTATGGATCTTCTATTCTATTCCATTGATCCATGTACCTATCTCTGTACCAGTATCATGCAGTTTTTAGCACAATCGCCTTGTAATATAGCTTGAGTTCAGGGATGGTGATTCCCACAGTTGTTTTCTTATTGTAGAGGATGGATTTCCTTATTCTAGGTTTTTTTTTTATTCCAGATGAAATTTCATATTGCTCATTCCAACACTATGAAGAACTGGGTTGGAATTTTGATGGGGATTGCATTGAATCTGTAGATTGCTTTTGGTAAGATGGCCATTTTTACAATGTTGATCCTTCTAATCCACGAGCATGGGAGATCTATCCATTTTGTGAGATCTTCCTCTATTTCCTTCTTCAGAGATTTAAAGTTAATATCATACAGGTCCTTCACTTGCTTAGTTATAGCCACACCAAGGTATTAAATGTTGTTTGTGACTATTGTGATGAGTATCTTTTCCCTAATTTCTTTCTCTGCATATTTGTCCTTTGAGTAGAGGAAGGCTACTGATTTGTTTGAATTAATTTTATATCCAGCCATTTTGCTAAACTTGTTTATCAGCTGTAGAAGTTCTCTGGTGGAATTTTAGGGGTCACTTACATACACTATCATGTCATCTGCAAAACAGTGATGTTTTTACTTCTTTCTTTCCAATTTGTATTCCTTTGATTTCCTTTTCAGTCTAATTTTTCCATCCAGAAATTCCAGTACTATGTTGAGTAGGTAGGGGGAGAATGGGCAGCAGTATCTAGTCCTTGATTTTAGTGGGATTGCTTCAAGTTTCTAATGGTTAAATTTAATGTTGGATATTGGTTTGTTTTATATTGCTTTTATTATGTTTAGGTACGAGCCTTGGATTGCTGTTCTTTCCATGAGTTTTAACATAAAGGGATGTTGAGTTTTGTCAAATGCTTTTTGAGCATCTAGTGAGATAGCCATGTGATTTTTTTCTTTGAGTTTGTTTATATGGTGGATTGTATTGATGGATTACTGTATATTAAATCATCCTTGCATCCCAGGGATGAAGCCTACTTGATCTTGGTAAATGATCATTTTGATGTGTTCTTGGATTCAGTTTGCAAGGATTTTGTTGAGGATTTTTGCATAAATGTTCATAAGTGAGATTGGTGTGAAGTTCTCTTATCTTGTAAGGTCTTTGTGTTGTTTAGAAATGAGGGTTATTGTGGCCTCGAAAAATGAGTTAGGTAGTGTTCCAAGTGACTCTATTTTGTGGAATGATCTGCATAGTACTGGTATTATGTCTTCAATAAATGTCTGATAGAATTCTGCACTGAACCCATCTAGACCTGCGCTTATTTTGTTTGGGAGGCTTTTGATGACTGCTTCTATTTCTTTAGGTGTTATGGGATTATTTAGATGGTTTACCTGGTCCTGGTTTAACTTTGGCATCTGGCATCTGACTAGGAATTCATCCATTTCCTCCAGATTTTTCACCTTTGTTGAGTATAGGCTTTTGTAGTAGGATCTGATGATTCATTGAATTTCCTCAGTTTCAGTTGTTATGACTCCACTTTACTTTCTGGTTTTGTTAATTTGGATACTCTCTCTTTGCCGTTCAGTTAGTCTGGCTAAGGGTTTATCAATCTTGTTAATTTTCTTAAAGAACCAGCTCTTGGTTTTGTTGGTTTTTTGAATGGTCATTTTTGTTTCTGTTTGGTCAATTTCTGCTCTGAATTTGATTATTTCTTCCAGCCCATTCTTCTTGGGTGTATCTGCTCCCTTTTGTTCTAAAGCTTTCAACTGTGTTATCAAGTTGCTAGTGTGTGCTATCTCTAGTTTCTTCTGATCAAATTATATTCCCATAAGGGCAAACTGACCAATAAATGTATGACAAATATTTTCTATATTTAAAATTAACTAACCTCCTATCTTCCACATTTAAGTCAAAGGAGGAGAGAAAAGATGCTTTCAATTTGGCAGTGTGTCAGCCAGGCCATTGTTTTTGTTTGTTTGTTTGTTTATTTTGTAATTTGGTTATTTCATTCCGGATAATATTTTCTAACACTTTTTTCTAGTTCCATTCATCTACTTGAAAACTTCATGTTTCAAAAAAAATGATTTTAATATAATAGCTAAGTTTAAGTTTCTGGGTCTTTTCCAGTCTTTCAGATCTTAGATCAATGCATATATTGATTGATAAATAGTGTCACACCTGGGTTTCTTATAAATAAAAATGTTGTGAAGCATTGACAAACAAATATTCTATTGATTTAATCTCATTTCTCAAAGTGGCAATTGACCAACTACCAAAAAACAAAACCTAAAAACCTTTGAAAGTAGGATAGGAAGATTTTAGATCTCTTTTTTTGCTTCATAGACTTTCTCTGATAGTCTTATCTCCTGACCCTTTTTAAATGACTCTGTTCTTAGGTTAGACTTGTGCACAGCCATCACTTCTCTGTGCATCTGGGTGACTAGGACATTGGGAACCAGCTGGAAATGCAATGTAAAGTCTGCTTATAAGTTAGAATAACTGCATTCTGCAAAAGGCTTGCGTTCAGGATTCTGTATGGATTAACTTTTGTTTCATTTTGTTTCAGGAAGTTCTGGACAGCCAGTTCAAGTTTTATATATGATCCTATAAACAAGGTGGATGATCCTATAAACAATGTTGGCCTTCCTTAATATGTAGTAGCCAAGTAATTATTACCTTTCATCTTACCTTAAGGAGCTAAAGTGATGTGTAGGAACTTCAGCTTAGCTCTGGCCTCTTTGGTCACCATACTGATCATATACATTCTTTACATGACTACTGACGTAAGCCCTTGGGATTCATGAGACATTCCTGAACCTTCTCTAAAGTTTTGTTTTGATTATTTTATTGTGTACAATTGTATTTAAATCTATACCTTTTCTTTATTCTTCTGCAAAAGATGCCTCTACTTAGTAATTTGAATTTTGTGGGCACAACATATCCCATTGGAAACTTCTGGGATGGAAAACTTGGAGAACCTCTGACTTTTATGCCAAATACTTTATTCTTTAGAACAAATGTTGAAGGTTGAGACTGGGCAATCACAGATCTAAATATACATTTAGAAGAATATCTTTTAATAAAATGTAACTCAATATGTAAAGTCAAGTTGTGTCTTTTTTTAGAATTTTCAATTGATAGAAAAGTCATCAGCAAATATTTATTTTGGTAAGAAGTTTTGGGATAGTGTGTTATTAAATACCATGAATACCAAACTGTTCAGGAATAATAAGTTCCTTATTGTTGCTACAAATCCATGTAAAGTGACTAATAAATTATTCTAATTTTTAGGTGTACCAGCACACCCTAAGAACATAACCATAACTATGATAAAATTCAACAGAAGTGCTAAACTTCATTGGCACAATAGAAGGTATTGGAATATGACAAATATTCAATTTTAAGAAAAATGGGTAACACAATTTATACTTATGTCCATTTGCTGAGGACAAATGTTTGCAAGAGTATAGACTCGGGTTAGGATACCAGTGGAAATTATCAGGCTAAGGTGATCAGCCTATAGGATATATATAAGAGGATGGTGGCAGTGTGTGCACATGGAGTCCTTATGCTACTGTTTGTCTTAGAGAATGTGTCAGTATTCACAGGTTGTGATGACTGAGCTCCTTACTCTTTAGCAAGGTTATTTCTTTTAATTTTTGCTTTTTGAAGGTAAAATGAGAACAGAGAAAGATTCTTTTTTCAGCTGCTGATGAGCAAGTATCTTTAGCTCAAAATAACCCACATGCTAGTGTGGCATATTCTAGACCACATCATTCTTATTTAAAACTATTTATTTGATATTTTTGAGCTCTGTTTTTGTCATTGTTTTACTTGGAACTATTCTTCCTAAGATGTCTGTGTGCAAGAAATTTCTGGAAATTTGCAGAAAACAGAATTTCATGTTGATGTAAAAATTAATTACATTTTAGAGACTTGTTAGTGATGAGAATTATCAGGATATATGTTTTGTAAGACAGCCCCTTTAGTGAGATCAGGAGATCTAGTTATGCTCATTGTCCTAAATTGTCATGAACCAAGAGTTTCCTCCTGAGTCACTTCGAACACTTCTTTTTGTGACCAAGCTATAGAGTTCACAAACATAACTTCTGAAACACAGCCTTGATGCAGATGTGTGACAGCTATTTTCTCTTCAGACAATAACGTTGGATTCCATTTGATTGAATGAACAACTTTATAATCAAACACAAAGACAAAAGACATCTTCAAAATGATCTCCTTATTGTAGTTGTAAATAATTGTTTCATGAGAGTTTATTTTTATGTCTGAACCTAGAGCTCATTTCTTTTTCAAAAGATTTTTCGCCCTGGATATAGATCTATTCACTCAATTCTGACTGTGGAGATACAAACCAGTAAGAAGGGAACAGAACCTCCATTTTCTATGCTTGTAAATGTTGATTTCCTGTGCTTTTTTCCTGACAAGGATTTCAAAGGATGGACTCCATCTGTTCATTCTTCTTTTTTTCAATACATCTTGAAAAGCATCGATTCCAATGCTGCTTTGCCTCTTGGAAAGAATTATTCATGAGCTTGGAGCCTAACAATGTTCAAGCAAGCAGTGCTAGAGAAAAACAAGTTAGCACAGTGTGTGTGTGTGTGTGTGTGTGTGTGTGTGTGTGTGTGTGTTTAATGTGTAGTATAGTATGTATGTATGCAGTATAAAGGATCTATAGGAGGTAATACCAACTCTTCCAATCAAGTGTATTTAGAAAAATGCTTGGTGTATGATAAATTCCAGTTTTGACATTCAGCAAATTTACTAGCTGGAATATAGCAGAATATGCTGGAAATAGAGCAATAAACAATTTTTTTATGGTTGCCCAATCAAGCTGACTTCAGTGGAGAATCCTAGTGGGAACCAGTAAGGAGTCCTAAAGTACCAAGGTCAGCAATTAAATACTTCTTAATCTTGGCCACAAGAGCATATTTAAAGTACATACATACATATAGATAAGGCCCTCATTGTGATGATGAGTGTTGTGCACATGAATGTCAGTAGAGGAGTCTCGGATTCACAACGTGGAGTCTGGTGACCTAACACCTGAAGATGACAGTATGACATCCATGGGAGAAGAAAGCAGCACTAAAAGTACTTGAGACACAGAGCCTGGCTGCTTTGAGTAATGCTACTTTCTTTCTGGATCAGAGCCATTAAAAGAGCAGACCTCTGAGCCTTGCGGCCCGCAGGCCAAAATATTTAAGATTTCCTGGTGTTGTACTAATGATGTTATTGGGGAAATTTTCTACATGTTCCTCTGTGTTATAACATTGTCTTCAAAACAGTACAAGGTAAGGGTTGGGCATTTCTTTTTGCATAAAAAACAGAAGTGTGTTTTGCATAGGGGAAAGTAGGATATTGAGAAAAAAGGCCAATGAAAGAATGTGTGTATGAGGAAATGCTCTTCAAACCAGATCTTGAGAAATGAAGGAGAGTCAGGGGTTAAATATGTCTTAAAGTCAAGGAAAGACACTGTCCTTTTCATAAGCCATGTTTTCTTGTAACCAAATACTGATGCTTAGGGTGCTATTTATATGCTCACTCACTCATTCATCCACAGGGAAATTTATTTGAGCATTGTTCTAAGTATAGTAAGACAGACTGGTTGTTGGAATGACTCCTGATTTGCCAGAGGATTTCAATTATTTTCCCCAAAGTTAAAGAGAGGCCACATATTCTACTCCACCTGGAATTTGTGTTGCCTAATGTGGCATAGCATCCTCGACTGCTTCTCTTCACAGGAATAAACAAAGGAATAAATCTGTGTGAAGCTGACATATGTGAGGTCTCTGCAGAGAAAGCTTGAAAATTTGGGCAACCGTGATTTCAGAGTTGATGTATGGCATCAGCTTTATTTTTTTTTCTTGTCTGAATGAAGTGACCCCCCCTCCCCAAAAATGAGACAGAGGCTGGGAGGTTGTGGTACATGCTTTGAATCCTAAAACTTGGGGGTAGAGGTCAGTAGATCTCTGAATTTGAGGCCAGCCTGACCCACAAAGGGGATTCCAGGACAAAGGAAACTGTAGTCAGGAGAAATATTTGAAAAAGCCCAAGACAGACAACTCATGCCACCTGTCCTTTCAGATGAATACCCAGGACCAGGCTCACCAAAAATAAAATACCCACTCCATCTCCACAGTAATGAGAGAAGCATACAAATACAACTTTTTCTAATGCTGAGTTGGGAATGTCCAAATGTATTATCAGAGGCTAGGGGAATGGGGCACCACCCAGAAGCCATAATGGAAAAAATTGTAGTACCTAAAAAGCAGGAATCAAGAACCATAGATTAAAATGAGATTCTAATATTGTTGAGACAGTTCCTCAGATAAATGAGCTTGCTGTGTAAACCTGGAGACATGAGTTCAATCACTGGATTTCTTGTGTAGATAACTCTACTTCACAAGGTTTTCCTCTGTCCTTTATATACATACACCAGGCATGCAATATACTGTTGTGTCTCTGCAGATGTATGCATGCATATACCTTCAAAATGAGATGTTAGTATACCTACTACTAGTAATGGCAGGCAAGCTGCTGTAAGAAAAAAAGTAGATTACTTCTGTCCCTAAATATGTGTTTTATATACAGATGGGCAAATTATACTTTTCAGGAGAGTGATAGAGTTGTATGGGATTTGCTCAAGAACTCTTATGGAGTCTTTTAGTTTGGTTTATTGGTAGAAGACAAACACACCAAGAATACTTGGAAAGAAGGGGAAATGCTAACAAAACCTCTCATAAAGGAGGGACATAGAAACTCATTTTCCTCTGGAATTTTATTGCCTTGGTAATTGGTCTTCTCATAAGAGCTTTCCAGCAGTACCACTAATAGTACCTTTATTCTGATGGAAGGTATGTTTCAAGCAATTATTGGATGATTGTTTTCTGTGAGCTCTTGGGATCTGGTTGAGGCTGTGTGTGAGGGTTGTACCTCTCAGGATATCACATGACTGAGCAACAAACGTACACATTTCAGGAAAAAATGTGTTCAAGCAGAAGAAAGAAGCCTGAAAGACCTTCTTTCCCAGCCATCCTTTGTCTTCATGCTTAGCCCTCACCACCAAGAAATTCATCCACCTGTCTTTAGATTGCAGTGATAGTCATTGGAGTATCTTCTCTGGTTACAAAAGTAACCTTCTAGCTTTCCCTAGTTGAATGTTGTCCTTTATCACTTCCTCTACAACTTTTAATGTCACCCTTAGGATCAGTTTCAGTGCAAATACAATTACTAGTATCCATGAAAAATCTGAAACCATTTTGTCATTCAGACATGACAAACATACACGAAACTGTCACCTTTTGCTCACCTGCTCTGTAGGTATAGATAGCAATATGATAGTAGAAATAAAAGGAAGCAAGAAGTCTGGATGTGCATTGTACAGTGGTAGATGGAGCACCCTGAGTTCCAGGATAATCCTCCCACCATGGTGTGGGGCACACAGCTCAACAGCTAAAAAGGGATTGGGCAATCACATCTGTGGGTAGAACATGCTTTTCTGTATCCAAACCCACATTGACACCTGTGTTCAATTCCACCTAAAAAAAGTAGAAATAGGCAATATTAACATAGTTTCTTGTGTTTTGGTAACAAACTATTTCATTCTATGGCTGTAATGAAAGACTGACTAAAAGCAACTTTGAGAAGGAAGGGTTTATTTCACTTACAAGTTACAATTCATCACTGAAGGATGTCAGGGCTGGAAGTTAAGGCAGGAACTTAAATAGGAATTATAAAAATCTTGTGGTTTGCTGGTCCACTCACTGGTTTGCTCATAGGCTCATGCTCAGCTAACACAACTACCTTCGAAACCCAGGATCATCTGCCCAGAAAACAGCACTGCCCAGAAAAACTCCAGATCATCAGCGCAGTCCACGTTGGATTGGGCTCTTATACAGCAATTAATGTGATAAAGAAAATTCTTCACAAACATGCCTATAGTTGAGTCTCATCTGGGCAATTTTTCAATTGAAATTCTATTCTTACTTGACAGTAGGCTGTGTGAAGTTGTGAGTTAATGCTAAGTCAGGGATATTTAAAAGAAAGAGAAAATGCCTTTTTATGTACATAATGTGTGTTCAGGTTTAACTGCGCTTTTATTGATAAATGCTTGATGTTTTCCTACAGATGAACTTTTTTTTTTTTAAAAAAAGAAGAGTAAGTTGCTAGTATAAACATTATTTCAGCATTTATATTTGGTCTATATATTTGGTATAGTTAGATTTAGTATACCTGTGTATTAATCATAAATGTCCTACCCTTTAGAAAACTTTGCAGTTTAAAGCAAACGATAAATCAGACTTGTAATTGTAACAAAGCAGTATTAATTCCATTTACTGAAATTATTTAGGGTGATATGTTTTGATATGTCAGAAAAAAACGTTTTCCTTCTGCAACAAAAGCTTGACAAAAGCCTTTAAAGAAGGACAAACTTTACATTAGACTAAAGTCATTTAATAAATAGTGATGTGGCAATGCTCTCAACCATCATTGCTCTCCATTTCTACAATAAAATACTGCAGCACAGACTGGGAAGGACAGCATTCTTTTATCATCAGTAGTTATTTTTTCAAAAACTTTTTCTTATAACTTAGTCATTAAAACTAGTGGGAATCAAATTCTATCATAAAATATTCTATTTCCAAATAAATGTTTTATATGTTTGAAAAGAGTCACAATAAAGCATCTAAAATATCTTTCTTGGAGTATGCAGTCTTGATTCAGTGTGATAGCATTTTAGGAACCCACAATGATGACATGTAGAAATGAATAATTCAGACTTTAAGATGAATAGTATAGTTTGTAACCTGTGCACTCACCATGAACTGGAGAGATGCTCAAAGTAAAATCAGCTTTGCCAAAGTGCATAACTGGGGTCACAAGAAGAGAACAAATCAATAACTGACAAATAGACACATGGAAAGCTGAAAACTGGAAACCAGTGGTCTGGGCTGTCAGTTAAAGAAACTACAACTGCAGTCACTGGAAGTTCATGTTTATTATTGTATCGTGTATTGTATTATTGTATTATTATTAAGTATCATGTTTATTGTATACAGAAAAACTAGGAGGCGGGATCTTTGGCATGCTGATATATAAAAGAGGCAGGTTTAGCTAATCTCAGTAGGAACAGTCCCTGTAGGGAAGTTGGCTTCAGGCCATAAACCTATTGGGCTAGAGAAGAAAGCTATGGTAGTAGACCTTTTATACTAATACTATCAACATCCACAAATGAACCAGAGGCTTTTCCATTTCTCTAAGTGCCTCATCCCCATACAAAACGAAGACTTTACCATTTCTCCATGATTTTCAGGCTCTGAGTCCTTGCTATGGCCATGTCAATAGCAAACATTCACACATGACTTCATTCCGCTTTTCTTTGCTCCCCAATGAGAAATTTTAAGGTATAAGGACAAATTACAACTTCATGCAAAGGTAAATTCTCATGAGAAGGCAAATTGAAATAACAGCATATCTTGTGTGTGTTAAGGTGGATTTAGGACAATCAGTGAAACCATAGGTTTGTTATTATGAAGAAAAATTATGGGCATGTAGCATCAGGAGTGGTTGGCTGTGAAGAACATGAAGCTTAGGGATTTACTGTAAGGTAATATACGGTCTATCAAGAATTTTAAAGTTAAAAAGTTATCACACTTGTAATTAAAAGAAAAAAATCACAACATAGTTTAATTTATAAACCAGTTTGAGAATTATTGTAGCTGAAAGACTTCTAGGAAAATAAGGAAGAATGTGTAATGATTTGAATTTGTCAAGTACTCTGGAGACCTTGAGAAACACAACAATTTATTTAGAAGTAAATCTGTAGGAATCAATAATAATAACTGATCACAGAAGGGGATAAGGCAACATAAGCAAGTATAAAAAATGACAACATCAACCAGAAATATATGACATTCAAATAAATAAAAGAGTAGAAATTATAAAATCATCCAGGTCAATATTTTAAGTAGGTGGAAAAGAAATGTGATAAGTCTATAGGAAATGACAAACACCAGATTTTTAAGCTATTTATTTACTTTACATCCTGATCATAGGGTTCCCTCTGTTCTCTTCTTTCAGTCCCCTGCTCCCATTTTCTCTTCTGCCTCTCCTCCCCTGCTTCTCAGAAAAGGGGAGTCCTCCCATTAATGTCAACCAGCCTTGGCATATCAAATTGCAGTAAGAGTAGACTCATCTATCCTTTTTTTAAATTGAACAATTTTATCTTAAAAATCAAAGATAAATGTGCAGATTTAAAGCATTTTTGCATAAAAGTATACAAATACATTTTTGTCAGTACTTGGGATTTTTTAAGGTTTGATAGTGTGCATTAAGATCTTACTAGTTACAATGAGCATAAACTACTTGTAAAACAAGATGAAACCTGTAATTAGTCAAAGTTTTCTTGGTGTGTAAAGATTAAGCATAATAGTTTTTTATTTTCTTCTTTTAATCTTTTGTCTTTTCTTCAACTTTATATAGTCTGTGAGTTGTTTCTGGGGTGTTCAGAGCTTTCTGGGGTTAGTATCCAATTATCACTGACTGCATATTATGTCTCTTCTTTTGTGACTGGGTTATCTCACTCAGAATGATATTCTCTAGATGCATCCATTTTCTTAAGAATTTCGTTAAGTCATTGTTTCTGATAGCTGAGTAGTACTTTATTGTGTAAATGTACCACAATTTTTGTATCCATCCATTTACTGAAGGACATCTGGGTTCTTTCCAGCTTCTGCCTATTATAAATAGAGCTGCTATGAACATTGTGGTGCATATATATCTATTTGAATTATTTTATGCAGACATGCCTTTAGACCAGCACCATTTGTTGAAGATGATTTTTTTTCTATTATATGGCTTTGGTTTCTTTGACAAATGTCAAGTGTCCATAGGTATGTGGTCTTACTTCTGTTTCTTCAATAACCAACTGTTCAACCTGTCTTTCTTTATGTCAGTACCATGGGTTTTTTATTACTATTGCTCTATAGTACAGCTTGAGATCAGGGAGAATAACACCTTCAGAGATTCTTTTATTATACAGGACTGCTTTACCTATTCTGTTTTGTTGTCATTGCTTTTCTTTATGAAGTTGGAAACTATTATTTAGAGGTTTGTAAAGAATTGTGTTGAAATTTTGATGGAAATTGCATTGAATTTGTAGATTGCTCTTGGTCAGATGGCAATTTTTACTATGTTTATCCTACTGATCTATGGGTGTGAGAGGACTTTCCATCTTATGACATATGTGCAGTTTATTTTTCAAGACTTGAAGTTCTTGTTATATAACTCTTGCTCTGTTAGAGTTACATCAAGCTGTTTTATATTATTTGTGAGTATTGTGTGATGGGCCTTATTTCAATAATTGCTTTCTTAACAAGTATGCCATTTGTATATAGGAGGGCTACTGATTTTTTAAGTTAATGTTGTATCTAGCCACTTTGCTGAAGGTGTTAATTAGGTGTAGGAGGTACTTGGTAGAACTTTGTGGTCAGTTATATATGCTATTATACTCATATCCATAGCAATTCGCAGTACTTTGATTTTTCCTTTTCCAATATCATCCCCTTGATCTCTTTTAGTTGTCTAAATGCTCAACTAAAATTTTAAGTAATTTATTTATTACATTTGGAGAGAGTAGACAGCTTTGTCTTGTCCCTGATTTTATTAGAATTGCTTTTAAGTTGGTTTCCATTCAATTTGATGTTGGCTGTCAGCTCTCTGACTATTGGCTTTATTATGTTTAGGTATGAGCTTGTTTTCCAGAACTTTCTGAAATTTTTATCATGAAGGGGTATTTGATTTTATCAGAGACTTTTCAGCATCTAAATAAATAATGGTGTTTTCTGTTTCAGTTACTTTATATGGTGAATTTAATTGATGGGTTGTTATATATTGAAGCATACCTACATCTCAAGAATGAAGATGACCTACTTGACCATGGTAGAAAACACTTTGATGTGTCCTTATTTTGTTTTTAAAGTATTTGAATATTTTTTGCATCAATGTTCATAGTGAGATTAGTTTGAAATTCTCTTTTGTGTTGAGTCTGTGTAGTTTATATATCGTGATAAATGTGGCCTCTAAAATGAGTTTGGCAATGTTATTTCTGTTTCTGTTTTGCAGAATAATTGAAACAGTTTTGGTATTAACTCTTTTTTGAAGGTCTGGTAGAACCCTGCACTAAATCATCTGACTCTGGGGTTCTTTGATTTAGGAGACTTGTAATGCCTGCTTCTATTTCTTAAGGATTTATAGGTGTATTTATATTCTATACCTGATCTTTATTTAGCTGTAGTATAAGTGGTATATATCAAGAAAATTTTGTTTAGTTTTTTTTTTCTCAATGTTGTGGAATACTAGTTTCTGAATTAAGATTTAATGATTCTTTGAATTTCTTCAGTGTCTGTCATTATCATACCCTTGTCATTTCTGATATTTTAACTTGGGATACTCTCTGTTGTTTAGTTAGTTTGGCTATGGGTTTGTCTATCTTGTTGATTTTTTTTCTCAAGAACCAGCTCTTGGTTTTGTTGATTCTTTGTATTGTTTTCTTTTTTAAAAACTGACTGATTTTACCTTAGTTTGGTTTTTATTGCTGCTTTCTCCTCCTCTTGGTTGTGTTTTCTTCTTTTTGTTCCACATTTTTCAGGTGTGCTATTAAGTCATTAGTATGAAATCTTACTAACTTCTTTGTGAAGGTACTTAGTACTATATACTTTCCTTGTAATGCTGCTTTCATGTGTCTCATAAATTTGGGCATGCTTTTCTTTCATGTTCACTGAATTGTAGAAAGTCTTCATGTTTTTTCATTAAGTCTTGCTTGACCCAGTAGCCACTGAGTACAGAGTTATTTAGTGTTCATGAGTTTTTAGGGTTTTTGTGGTTTCTGTTGTTGTTAAAATCTAACCTTTATCCATGGTAGTCTTGTAAGTTACACAGAGTTATTTCAGTTTTCTTTTACCCATTGAGACTTGCTTTGCAACTGACGATATGATCAATTTTGGAGAAAGTTCTGCAAGGTGCTAAGAAGAACTTGTATTCCTTTATGTTTGAATAAAAAATTCTGTATTTTTTAAAGCTCATTTGACTCACAACACCTGTTATTTCCATTATTTTTGTTCATTTTCTGTCTTAATAATCTATCCATGGGTAAGAGTTGGGTATTAAAGTCTCCCAGTGTTTATGTGTAGGATTTGATGTGTGATTTAATTGTTAATAATTTTTTTATGATGTGAGCACTCTTGCATTTGTGGTATAGATATTCAGAAGTGAGACATTATGTTGGAGTATTTTTATTCATTGATGATCTTCTCAATCTCTTTTAATTAATTTTGGTTGAAAGTATATTTCCTTGAATCTTAGTAGTGCTACTTCAGCTTCTTGGGTATATTTGTTTGGAAAGTAATTTTTCAGTTCTATACTATGAGGTAATATCTATCTTGATGATGAGGTGTGCTTATTCTATGCAGCAGAATGATGGGTACTATTTTGGCATCCATTCTGATGATCCGTGTCTTTTTATTGGAAAAACGGGTCCATTAATATTGAGAAATGTTAAGGACAAATGATTGCTAATTCCAGTTATTTTATTGTTCTTGGTTGTAGTGTGTTGGTGTGTGGCTGTGTGTGGGGGGTGTGTGAGTGAGATCTTTGAAATGATCTAGAAAGCTAGGGCAGTAGAAACTTTCAGGAATCTGTTAGGATGACCCTAGCTAAGACTCCTAGCAATGGAGGATATGAAACCTTAAATGGGCATCTCCTGTAATCCAACAAGACTTTCAATGAAGGGACTGTGACAATATCCCAGTCATAAATTGTTCAGCCACTGAAGGGGAAATGAGCCATTTCAGCAGACAGAAGAACTAATGATGTTGAATGAGCTCAGACCCTGGGAATCTCAGATACTTGAGTTCTGCAGAATAAGAGCTGCTCCCTAACCATTTTTGCACCTGCTCTAGAACATACAAGCATGACACCCCAATGAGAAGTCCATGGGTCTACTACATATTGTAATATGTGAAGTCTTTATACATATTTAGAGCATCATATTGTTAGAGAATCACTAACATCTCAAATTGAACCAGTAGAAAGCAGCTACTCCTAAATTTCTCTCCTGTTCTCAGTGTTTATATAGTCAAAATTCATATGGAAAAAAATTCACAAGTTATTTCAGCAGGGATCATCTGAGAGTGGCTGTCTGTCTTAACTGAACTGTAAACACCTGGGGAAGAGTTCTTCCTTCTGAAGCATTCATTGCTTGACCCTGGACCTCCCTGGCTGGCCAGGCTAATGGAGCCACTGTCACCTCTACCATTTGCAAACCTCTACTGCGTTTGCTGCCACAGTAGCTGAAGAGAGACCTGGATGAAACAAAGTGCCTTGAGGAGTCTGCAAAAATCTCCTCACTTTTGTTCTAAGGGCTGTAGTGCTTCTGGCATTCCTGACAAATGCAGAGCCTCATGGAACTTATTTGTTTCAGCTCCACTTCACCTTCCAGTCAGATAGCTAATGACTGGCAACAATCAATCCTACCTCGAGGATGTGCAGGGGTAAAGATGGAGCCGAAATTGAGGGAATGGAAAGCTGATGATTGGCCCAGCCTGAGTCCTGTGCCACAAGAAAGAGAGAGAGAGAGAGAGAGAGAGAGAGAGAGAGAGAGAGAGAGAGAGAGAGAGAGAGAGAGAGAGAGAGATGGGGGTGGATCTTATGCCTGACACTTAATGATACTATTGCTATACTTGCAAACAGGAGCATAGCATAGCTGTCATCTGAGAGGCTTCATCGAGCAACTGATGGAAAGAGATTTAGACCCACAGCCAAATATTAAGTGGAGCTTGCAGGTCACATTGAAGAGAGAAAGGATTGAAGGAGCCAGAGAAGTCAAGAGCACTATAAGAAAACCTAGAAAATCAGCTAACCTGAACGTGTAGGAACCCACAGAGACTGAACTAAGAACTACTGAGCATGAATTTGACAGAACATGGATCTCTGCACATATGTAAGAGTTATTCAGCTGGATCTTCATGTACAACTCCTAAAGTGGGAGAAGGCCGTGTTCCAAGCACACTGCCTACTTTTGGAATTCTTTCTCATAACTAGGCTACATTGCCGAATGACAATATTAAAAGATGCACATGATCCTACTCCAAATTTATATGATATCCATAGGTGGTCTCTTTCATTCTGATACAAAAGTGAAAAAAAGAATATGTAGAGGGGGATCTTAAATCTCCAAAATATATTTTTGGGCTCTATAATAAATTAAGACAAGTTATTGAGATGTATATCAGTAATATAAAAAATATAAAAATCAATGAACATATCTTGAAGATAAATTTCAGAAAAGAAAGAAACTGAAATTCATACAAAAGCACTGTCTACATTTTTAGAAGAAACATGTTTCTAACAAGAACCTACACATAGAATGGTTAAATTAAAATAGTTTTCTTCCCCTGTCCTTATATTTATGAGACATATTGATGACAAGAAAAACTATTACATCAAATTATAATATATATTTTAATAATGCTTGGTACAATTGGCTGGATTAATAGCTTAGTTAGAGGGTCATATGCTTGCAATATAAGTATGAGGATTCTAAACAAAATAAGAAAGTTAGGTTAGATGTGTACACTTGTAACCTTGTCATTTCTATTCTGGAGAGGCAGAGACAAGCAGATCCCTGGGTCTTGCTGGCTTCTAGCCTGTCCTAATGTTTGGGTTCTAGGCAAAGTGAAAGACTCTCTCAAAAAAAAAAAAAAACCAAGGTGAGAAATGACAATCCATATTGACCTCTCATCTCCATATATACATATACACACATGTACTCACCACCACACACAAGCACGTAAGCACCAACACATACTAGTGTGCACATGCTCACAAAAATCAAATAGAAGGAAATTAAAGTACATCTAAATATGTCAGAAAGAATACAAGTATATTGATCCAGGTGAGAATGCTAATAATGTTTGATGAAGAGTTATTTGTATTAGCTGTATTATACTAGAAGAAGGTGCCGTACACATTCAGTGGAGAAGAAGAAGCAGGGGTTTAGAGAGTGGAAAATAAAGGATTTGATTGGCAAGTAGTACAGGACACGCAGTAATAATGGCAATGAATGGAGCAGAAATCAGCCCACTCATAAGTATAGAAGACCCAGGAATTTCAGAAGAATCAGGATTTTATGAGATAAATATTACTACCTTGAGATATTGGGCAATATGTAAATATTAACAAGTTCAGACAACAGCTTACCTTACACTTAAAGATTTATGGTAGCAAGTAGTTACATGGGAGAAACATTTTATATGGTCAAACAGGTTAACTACAGAAACAAATAATGACCACAGAAACTATTAAATTATGAGACAGAAAATTTATTTAAACAGTAACATTAAATTTCATGACCTTTCAATCTGGAGAAATAAACTATTAAGCACACTCTTAGCATTATTACAACAGATTAAGTAAGTTCTATTGATAAAGATAATATGGTTACATAATGATGCACTGCAGGGGTCAGCTCCAGCTGTTTTTTTTTTCTTCTTTTTGATTCTTCTTGAGGCAGCAGAGGAGGAAGAGCATCAGCTTGGGTAAGACTTGGTCTTATGAGATATTTAGAGTTGCTATGTAATAACAAAATGTAGACCTAGCCTATGTCTAAGTCACTAGGCTTAAGTGGTTGACCTGCCTCCTGAGTTTCTCTGAGGTGAGAAAATATTTAGCACCTCCTCATAAAACATCAGGGGTTTAAGTAAAGAAGCCTTTCTTCTATCACTGCAGGGACTGTGGGGCCTAACTTCCAGCATGCTCATTGACGGCAAAGGAAGAAAAAGGGACACCTTGAAAGGTGTTTAAAAGTTTTCTCTGAAATCTCTCTAAGAAAAAGCAGAAAGGGGTTTTAAGAAAAAAGAAATAAGGCATTTTTTAAAAGTGGTTAAAGGTTCTCTAATGTAAAAGAGTCTAAATATTTCTCTAAAAAAAAAAGGTGATAAGTGCTTGTTTCTCCTCTCTCTGTCCTCAGCACTTACACATCTTTTAGAATACAGGATCACATGGTGAAACATTCATCACAAGTTTACACCTAAATTCAAATCATAAATCAAATAAGACATTTACAACAGAGAATGTTTACATTTGTAGCCATTAGAAGTAATTATCTGGCTAAACATTCATCATCTGGCACCAGCTCTGCAGGTTCATGGAGAGTTAAAAACCATTAACTATTTAGATTAAGGTATTATTGAAGTTCTGTGTAGATAAGCCCAGAATACTTTTCCTTCTGTCCTTGCACCTGTTTATGACCTTTGGTTAATGGCTTTACAACCTCTAGGAATGTGCTCTGAGTAGTTAGTCTGCTTCCTATTTCAGAAGAAATTAATTAATGACACATGAAGACTGGCAGAGTTCTCCCTTCAGTTTTGACTATCAAAAAAGAACTTAACAATTACAATGATTTTAGAAAATATTAAAGCATATTAATTAAGGAACTCAGTCTGGTGTTTCCTCAGAAAAGTGGACATAGAACTACCTGGGGACCTAGCCATACCACTATTGGACATATACCCAACATGTGCTTATAACAAGGACACATGATATACTATGTTCATAGTAGCCTTATTTATAATAGCCAGAAGCTAGAAACAAATCAGATGTCCCTCAGGAGAGGACTGCATACAGAAAAGCTGGTGCATTTATACAATGGAGTACTACTCAGTCATTAAAAAATAATGTCCTGAATTTCTTGAGCAATGGATGGAACTAGAAAGTATCATCCTGAGTGAGGCACCACAGTCACAAAATAACACACATGATATGTCCTCACTGATAAGTGGATATTATGAAAAAAAGCTTGGAATACCCATGACACAACTTACAGACCATATGAATCTCTAAAAGAGGGAAGATCAAGGTGTGGGTGCTTCAGTCCTACTTAGAAGGGGGAACAAAATAATCACTGGAGATAGAGTTTGGGAGGGACTTGGGAGGAAATGGGAAAAGGGAGAAAAAAGGGGCAGGATCAGGTGTGGGAAGAGATGGGGATAATGTACAGAGGGACAGGAAATTGGAAAGGCATGTGTAGCAATGAGGGATGGGGAGCTAGAGATAGCTAACAGAAAGTCCCAGATGCCAGGAAAGCAAGAAGCTCCAAGGACCTCATGGGGATGACATTAGCTGAAATACCCAACAAAGGGGAGAGAGAACCTGTATAGACCATATTCAGAGGTTAGGCATAAACCCCTGTTGAGGGATGAGGTCACCAATTCTTCTTACAAGTTTAACCCAGAAATGCTCCTGTATAAAAGAAATTTGGGGACAGAGAGTGGAGCTGAGACTGAAGAAAGACCATCCAGAGACCGCCCCACCTGCAGATCCAGCCCCTATGCGGCCACCAAACCCAAGCACTTTGCTGATGTCAAGTAGTGCTTGCTCAAAGGAGCCTGATATGGATGTCTCCTGAGAGGCTTGTTCAGAGCCTTATTGATAGAGATATGGATGCTTGCATTCAACCATTGGACTGAGCACAGATACACTAATGGAGGAATTAGAGAAAGGACTGAGGGAAGAGAAGGGGTTTGCAACCCCATAGGAAGAATAACAGTATCAACCAACCAGCCCCCTGCCCCCCACCGAGCTTCCTGGGACTAAACCAGGAACCAAAGAATACACATGGAGGGACCCATGGTTCCAGCTGATGAGAATGGCCTTATCTGGCATCAATGGGAGGGGAGGGCCTTTGTCCTGTGAAGGCTTGATGTTCAGTTTAGGTAAATGCTAGAACAGTGAGGTAGAAGTTGGTGTGTTGACGGGTAGGGGGTACTCTCAAAAAAGCAGGGCTGGGTGGTGCAATAGGCAGTTTTCTAAGCACAAACGTGGGAATGGAATAACATTTGAATGTAAATAAACAAAATAACCAATATATTTTTAAAAAATTAAGAAATCATTTATTTGTTTATATAGCATCACTACATGACAGAACATTTTCATTGTTCTGCAGAGATCTGCTCCAAAGGGTGGATTAATACATAGTGGATATGTGTGTGTGTGTGTGTGTGTGTGTGTGTGTGTGTGTGTGTGTGTGTGTGTCTGTATATGTATGTATGTATATGTCAGAAAAAGCATGTTAATATCAGGAATCTTTTCTAGAGTAAAATTTTCTTCCTTGCCTAGAGGAGAAAATCTGTTGTAGACTTTACTCCATCTCAGGAAGATCACTTGCTAGTTTTTAGCTTCTCCTAGATGGCTCCTGACAATGAACATGCCATATAGTACATGTGCAGGTAAAAGATCAAGGTTGACTGTTGCTGGGGATTGGTTCTAATGTTTTGTCTTATTTTGGCTCCCAAACAGCTGCACTTCCAGATCTGAGGGTCTCTGCCCCCAGTTGGCTTCAACTGATAATAAAGAATTGCCATACAGAAAGATGGAAGCAGGACTTTTAGATTGCATGGGGGGAGAACTCTGAGAAAGAGGAGAGAAAAAGACTCACCGTGACACTGAGGGAGAGGGATCAACTGTCAGAGCTGCAGAAAATAAAGCAACAAGTCATGAAATAAATAAATAAAATGTCCAATAAAATTACTTAAAAGAAAATGGTCCTAGTGGCCACTTGCCTGATGGGGTCTAGAATAGAAGAATTGAAATACAGATACAAAAGATATTTAATCAGGAATGCTGGATGGGAGTGTTTGCTAGCTACGTGGAGGTTTAGAAATGTCCAGCAACTGAGCCAGTCAAGGCACATCAACATTAACTGGCATATGTGTGATTCAGTTGTGAATCCAGAGAAATCTTGGACAGATGCAAGCGTGCAACACACGGGGAGCTAAAGTGGTTTAACCAATTCACTGCTACAGACTGTCAATCAGAAGAAAGCTCAAATGAGACATATGCAAGTGAATTGTAAAAAGAACCATGAATTTTTGTTCTAGTTGCTTGTGTTGTGATGGGCCCTGTGTATAAGCATCTCTTTAAGAGATGTCATGTAGAAAATTAAATGGGTTCACACTTCTAGGCTTGAACAATTACTCTGAGAGAGAGGCTTTTCTCTTGGATTCAGTGGAACTTAGTAAGGGGTCCAAAGCTACCTGTACATAGGCATATTTCTTGTCCTCTGTATTTTCTCTTTTCTACTAATTATAATACTGCTGCAAACATGGTATAGGCAAGTTGAAAATGTCTCTCCTATTTTAAGGAAATGATAAGTTAGTGTGTCTGACACAGAATCAGAACTTAAAAACCCAGAGGTTCCACCAGTGTTTGAGCAGTTACTTGTGATTGGAACTGACAAGCAAAAATTATCCTCAGAACTAGTCTTGGTCTTCAAAGCATAATTTCTCAAATGAACTAGAAAGAATGTTTTCCAAAGGCAGTTGAATTGATGTTTTGTTTGCAAAATTTTTAATTCTTAAAGCAAGTTATTACTGTACTAATAAATAGCATTATTAACACCATACCCTTTTTGTACATGCACTTACCTCACTCAAAGGAGATAAACACATTTGTACCCTCAGGGTGTAAACACATCTTATTAAGAACTGAACAGTTCAGGATAGAGACTGACACATGCTATAAAGAATATATAACCAATAAAGTAGCAGTAAATCTCTGAAAATGCTTGATCAATTTTCATTCGGAAGCATGGGGAGATTTCCAGGGAGCACTTGGATCTAGCTCTCCATATGATAAACATCTAGGCCCAGTTCACTACGGAGCAACTTTCTGGTCAGCTTGCTTAACAGTCTACCATCCAGCAGTAGAGGGTTGGTTGTTGCTATTGCTGTTGTTTGGTTGGTTTTGCTTTGTTTTTCCTGTAAAGCATTGGCAATGTTGTAGTTCCGACTACACTACTTTAAACTCCTAGCAGACTATGCTACCAGCCCTGCCCAGGTTCCCTCAGATCTTCAGATGAAACACACACACACACACACACACACACACACACACACACACACACACACACACACACACACACACATCCCCACACACACACATGCCCACACACACACATACACATTAGATTATTTTTGATATTCTTTAGCTCAATGGCCCAGCTCTTCTAAATCTCTCGGAGCTATTCTGTCCTTCTCAGCACCTCTAACTCTTCCCTCAGCTCAGTTGGTCAGTTACCTTTATTCCTAGCACAGGATCCCAACCCTGCCCTCAGTTTTAGTTGCTCTTCTAGTTTTCTGCCTGGTTGCCAGGTCCAGTCAAGGAAGTCACCAATGGCTTCTCTGCCCTAGATCTCACATGGATTGTGTCTATTTCTCCCTCCAAAGCATGGTTGAATCTTGTCTCTTCCCTTGTGTCTGCTTGCCTGCCTGCAAATAAACTCAAAATCCCTCCCATACTGCCTAGTTTATTACCTACTAGCATCTTTATTGATTAATCAAGAACCATTTGGGGAACAGGAACTTCAATGTTCACACCCATATTCCTGATCAGATAAAAGCATCAGTATCCTTTTCTACACAATGTAGAAGTGAATGGCCATCAAAGCCCTGGGACTGACATCTTGGTGATCATTCATTCTCCACTCTATTCCTTTTCTTTTCACAATTGTCATTCAACTTTCTGAATAAACTTACTGAGGTCAATAATGTTTGAGTGGATTCCTATTGGTGTTGTCTGTCAGTGGATTTCAACACACCTACTAGCATGTGAGATTTGGCTTCTCATGACATCATAGAAGTGATAGTAAGGCTTACCTTGTTTATATACAACATATCCAAGATATATGAAACCAAATGGTAAGAAATCCCAAGGAGAAGTTTTAGAAACTGTAGTAGTAGTAGTAGTTTATAAATGTATTTAAAAAGAGAAAAATCATTAAAATTTTGCAGACTTAAAATGATAAATGTGCATTTATCTATATAGTGGGCTATTATTCGAAAATAAAAAGACCCAACCATAGCTACAGATACCCATATGGCTTCAAGTATATTAAATGAGATAGAAATTGGATAGAGTAAAAACAAATTGAGCAAAGTTTGTTCACGTAATGTGCAGAAGTAGGCAAGCATAATGAATATTATTTAAAATGCACAGATATTATTTCTTTAAAAGTAACTGAAATTGTTCTGTCATGAAGAAAAATGATGGTGCAGCTTGAGAAATAATGATTGAAAAGACATGCTTATTGACTTTATAGTTTCTTAGCAACACATCCAAGTCTTTGCACTCTGTTACTTGTATGACATATTATAATGAATATATTAAAATCAAATGAGCTAAATGTAAACAAATAAACTACAGGCCTGAGACTGTGAGAACAATGCTTAGCAATAAGAAAAATGCAAGAAAAATGTTTTCTGATCATCCTTGCCTCCACATATACTAAATTTGAAGAATCATGCATTTATGCTTATGGTTTATGTACTGTCTTCATATTCCATTCTTGAGTTATAAATTACATTTGTGACAATATAAATTCCACTTTTGTTTAATTCAATATGTTGCATTTCAACATTAAATCAACGTGCTAAATATAATTCAATCAGCAGAGATCTTAAAACTACAGTTTTGGGAAATTAGAAAAAGAAGAGTTTATCTAAGGCTACAGATGTAAACTACCATAATGACTGGGTTAAAATCCATTTTCATGTAGTTAAATAAATTATGGCTGAAATGGAGTCATGGCCAGAAGGTTGATGCCTCAGTCCTTCTTATAAGGGAGAACAAAACACTCATGGGAGGGAATAATGGGACAAATAGAGGGGCATGTATTGGAGAAGAGATCATCCAGAGACTGCCTCACCTGGGCATCTACCCTATATGCAGCCACCAAACCCAAGCACTATTGCTGATGCCAAGAAGTGTTTCCTGGGAGGAGCCAGATATGGATGCATCCTCAGAGACTCTGCCGGAGTCATACAGATACAGGTGAGGATGCTTGCAGCTAACTACTGGACTGAACACGAGGTCCTCAATAAAACAGTTAGAGAAAGGACTGAAGGAGCAGAAAGGTACTGCAACCCCAGGGGAAGAATAAAATTATCAACTAACCAAACCAACCACAACACCAACCAATGAGTTTGCAGGGAGAGAACCAGGGCTCCAGGTGCATATGCTGCAGAGAATAGCATTCTCTGGCATCAATGAGAGGAGAGGACTTTGGTCCATCCATCGAAGGCTCTTCTTCCCTGTGTAGGGGAATTCCATGGTGCTAAGGTGGGAGAGGGTGTTTGGGAGAGGGAACATCTTCATGAAGGCAAAGGGAGGATGGGGGAAGGGGTTGGGGGAAAGGAGATAGATAACATCTGAATTGCAAATACAGAGAATATCCAATAAAAAAAAAAAAAAACAAGAAATACAGTCGTGGATTTCAGACTGAGAAATTATTCTAATAATAGAAAAATTATGACCATAAAGACAACAAAGAAGAAAGCACACTCTTATGAGCTGGAGTCTTTGACTAATAACTGAAAAAATAGAGACCAACTGTTTCTGTGTTTTGCTTCCTGGTCTACAAAGATGTGACCAAGAAGCTTTGTGCTCTTGCAATATTGTCATTATCCACTCCCATGCATGTCTTGTCCAGTGTAATGGACTGTATTCCATCAAATCACAGGGGAAAATTTATATTTCCAAAAGGTGTTTTTTATTAGGCATTTTCCCTGTGAAGAGAAAAGATACTAATACAATGATTATAAAAGGGCTTTTCTAGCCCCCAGTGAATTCTTCTGTGTTGCTCTGGTTTTGTTGCATTGTGTGCTTTATAGTGGGACATTGAATAAAATTTCTGAAGGTTCACTGCTTCAACCATGTGCATTCTCATGGCTTGATGCACTGACCATATTGTCCCAGCTTTTCTAGTACTGGATCTACTTGCCTATGTCATGCCACAGAACCACCTTCATCTTTTGCGTGTTCAGTTATCAATCTTAGCTTACATGGCTTGTATATGTCTTCTAATTTCACTGTGATCACTTTAGCAAAGATAATCTGGATGTGTTGTCCTTTGACCATCAGGATTATACTTATAATTCAGCCAAGCTCAATTAAGAGGACTGAACTCTTCTAATGTTTCTTACCTTGAATATTCTCCTTTACTACAAGGGTGCTATTGATAGTACCCATTAATTCTTATGCCCATACTTTTTACATAAGTTATATTTTCTATCTTAATATAATACATTGATATTTATTTTTTCTCATCATTATTAGAGTCATTTTATTTACAAAGTCTAAAATTAAGCTTTGTACATCTCAAGTTGCTTTTGATCATGGCATTTTATCACATATTAGAAACCATAACAAAAAAAGACAGTATTTTTTTTCAGTTAATAGAGGGATATTCATAATATGGTTTCATCTCTGCCATCTTTAAAGAATTTTCAGGAGGGTGCTAACCTATGATAACCACAGAAGGTTAAAGCTATGGCAGTAGCTACCTGGTTTTCCTTAGACTTGGTTCTGACCTACATATGCTCCTCATGATCCAGAAATAGTGGTAGAGAAGTAGCCACCTGGAACAAACCTGAGTATATATGATTGAAACTGACTGTGAGTGGTGTAAAACAAAGATCAGAAAAAGAACAAACATTAAACGTAAGTTCTGTTGGTTTATCAAAATTTAATTTAAGTATTTTGGTGGGAAAAGTGAATATGTACTGCTTAACATATGTAACATTATATAGACTATATTTATGAGATAATTTATTAAAGTGTGTAAGGCATTTGTATATATTAGTAATTTCTAAATTCTACAAAACAATAGTAGTAAAAGCAGCAGCAGCAGTAGCAACAACAGTGGTAATATGATTTATGTATTAGTCTTCATTCTAATGGATGAAGGTTAATGATTTTTATTAATAAAGCTTCTCACATTTTATATGCCCATTTGGAAGTATCAGCTACTTCCCCTAGAAGAAATCAAGTTTATGTGACTCTGAAACCATAACCACCTTATATTTCTGTGCTTCTACAGGAACCTCTGAGTATCTCCTACTACCTTTGACCTGGAGTTTACCAATAAGCCTAATGCCATGGAAATAGTGTATCACATCTCAGATGATAGAGCAGTCGTATCTGTAAAAAACTCCCAAACAGAATAAGATTTCATCGGCCTTGTAAAATGAACCCAAGTTTCAGCTCTATTTTTAGTCTGTCTTACCTACTGTATGTAGATCACCTGCCTCCCAAAATATGCAGTCTCTCTTGTTGTCCCACTCACCCTCACTTCTTTTCATCTTCACAGATGGTCTTCAGTTTGAACAAGCATCTTTATCTGAAACAACATATGGCTAGCAGAAGACTGGGAGAGTTTGGAGAAAAGAGATAGTATCTTTTTTTCATAGTGTGTATGACTTGATATATGGAAAGAAATGCTACCTCATATTTGATGGTTTGCTGGTCTGTTGATCTTGAGAATCTCAGGTAGACTGACAAACACAGTGCCATGATCAAGGGGGGAATTGGAACTGTCAGAAAACACACACACACACACACACACACACACACACACACACACACACACACACACATATATATATATATATATATATATATATATATATATATATATTTAATTTACAATTATTATCTTTGCCATTGTTAGTTTTGTGGTAAAATACTGCAGTGAAGGAAACAAACACATTAGGACTGAGGCACATTTTAACTCACATAGACTATGGCAGCATGCATAGGACATACACAACTCTAAACCAAACAGGGTCTTGGTGAAGAGACAGTGAACTAGGCATAGAATCCTATCCATAACCAAGAAGCTATTTCCAATTTGTAAGCACTTTCAAAGAAAAGATAATGCCTAGAGGGGGGTTTCATTGGGTAAGCAAACCACAATTTAGGGACGGTCTCATGCCCAGAAGTAGATGGCTAATGCAAATTGAACTCAAAATATGTGGAGTTTATTTTATACTGCCACATTTTTGAGAGGGGGGTGGAATTGAAATAATGATAGGATCTATGAGGAAATGATGGGTGAGAAACCATGATTAGAAAATATTATATGAAAAAAAGAAAATATATGAACAGGTTATTTTCAATAAAACTATATCATTAATATGAATAAAACAAAGTGAAATAAAATGCATGCACAGTCCAGACAACATCCTGGCAACGAAAGAAGAGACAAAAGCACATTTTGTCTTTTTTAAATACTGCCATTAAAAGCCATAATGGTTGCTGATTAAGGAAATCCCCTAAAATACTGTAAAAATATCAAAACTAAGGGACACACAAATTACAACATAGAAACATAAAAATCATAAAAAACAAACAAGACAAAAATATAATTTATCAATTTATTAACTTGAAAATATTAGTGGGAAGTATTAGTGGGAAAAATAATTGGATAAAGAATTTAAATATTTACTAGAAAATATGATTATGTAAAGGGAAATGTTTAGATTCATCTACATCCTCTGGTTTCAGTAGTCTCACAATGACTGCCTTCCAAAAGATATTTGAAGAACTTAGGAAAATGAAATTGATCTATCCCCTCAAATGACTATGAATATATAATAAAGATGATGGCAGAAATTAATGAAATACACAATAAAGAACAACATACAGAGTGTAACAAGTAAGAAAGTCTTCAAACAAATAGAAGTGGTGGCCTAGCTGGAATAACAGAAACTGAAATCTGGCAAATATATCTATAGAGAAGCTGGGCCAAGTAGTCTATGTGCTTTGATTGAGGTGTATCACCGCCAGCAATGCTAAATTCAACACATTATTTTACACATCTTATCAAGGAAGGAGGTGGATTGTCTGTGTAGGACCAGTCTCAGAATATGAACACCCTGGAGAAAGAAACATACTTTACATTTTCAATACAAACTGTCAATATCTGCACATGAACCGAAGGAAGATGTGGTTATTCCTATGCCTCTGTAATTGTGAGGTGCTTAGTATGGATGTATTCATGTTAATAAAACACTTTCACCATGCATCCCTCCCTACACATTCACTGAGGGATTTGTTCTCATACTTGCTCTGTCTATCTGCCTCTGTGTGTCTGAGGGTAATAGAAAAATACTCAATCATGAAAGCATATGTTGAAAATTCTTGGGAGAGAAAAGAGTCCATGGAGACAAGAAGATTAAGAATGGCAAAGGCAGTTTATTGGATCTCAAATAAGAAATAAAGATAGTAAATGCATATAAAAGTTATCATAACTTTTCATGCTATCCAAAATATTTTTTAAAAAGAAAACAGAAAAAAATATTGTGTCCAGATTTAGTATATTTTACAGTGTTCTTATGTGCCCAGCCAAATGTGTCAGAATTGACATAATTCTTTTCTGAATCCCTCTTGATATGTCCACTTTCCTGATATCAAACAATAATGCTGACAATGTAAATTCAATATTAATGCATGAAACAATCATTTGGATATGTTTTCTTGATATTTGGTTACTTACCTTGCCAAAACTAATTGACATTGCTATTTAAAATGTCAAATGCAACTTATTCCATAGATTATATAAGCAATATTCCCACTAGAAAGTTTTTATATTTTAAATGTAGAATGGCATTTGTTTAAAATATAGAAAAATATTATCAATAATTTTCAGTTGGTTTTGTTTCCATTTATGGAAATTGTTCCAAAATTTGTTAGCTTCCATATATATATATATATATATATATATATATATATATATATATATATATATGAAGATTCAATATCAAATGCCAGCAACTAAATCAGTCTATAAATCACTTAAAAAGGAGACATCTCATTTGGATGAGTTTATTGTGTGACCCATTGAAATGAAAGATCAATATACACAAAACAGTTAATCCATAACATATTATTGAAGCCTATGCATTCACAAAGGATATAAAAGTACCTTGCTACAAAAAGGAACATGCAGACCTAATATCAAACAATACAATGTTAGAAGTGACTACCTATGAAACAATTTACTAGCTATTATAAAGATAACATTTTCACATTCTGTGAAAATGAAAATGTATGAAGTTTAGAACTACTGACCTGAGATTCCACCTCACACCAATCAGAATGGTTAATATGAAAAACTCAGGTGAGAGCAGATGCTGGCGAGGATGTCAAGAAAGAGGAACACTTCTCCATTGTTTGTCAGATTGCAAGCAGGTACAATGACTCTGAAACTCAGTCTGGTAGTTTCTCAGAAAGTTGGACATAGTACTACCTGAGGACCTAGACATACCACATACTAGACAGACATACCCAAAATATTCTTCAACAAATAACAGGGAAACATGCTCCACCACATTTATAGAAGCCACATATATAATAGCCAGAAGCTGGAAAGAACCCAGATGTTCCTCAGCCGAGGAATGGATACAGAAAATTTGGTACATTTACACTATAAAATTCTAGTCAGCTATGAAAAACAATGACTATATATTAGTAATCTTAGGCAAATGGATGGTACTAGAAAATATTGTCCTGAATGAGGTAACTCAGGCAAGAAAGAACATACATGGTGTGTACTCATTGATAAGTGGATATTAGGCAAAATCTTGGAATACCCATGACACAACGTATAGACCATATGACGCTCAAGAAGAAGGAAGGCCAAAGTGTGGATGTTTCAGTCCTTCTTCGAAGGGGAACAAAATCCTTGCATATAGAAGAGGATGGTAGGTACTTGTGAGAAAGAGAGAAGGTGGAGGTGAAAAAAGGGAGAGCAGGATCAGGTATGTGAAGAAATAGGGATGATATATAGGGTCAAAAAATTGAACAAAGGTATGTAACAGTTGAAGATGGGGAACTGGAGGTAGCCACCAGAAAGAGAACGAGAAGACTAAAACTTCTCTTGAGAGGTTTTCTAGTCCTAAGTAGTCAAGCATCAGCATACATACATAAAAGCAACAGTGCTTACACTCAGTAGGCTGAATAAAAATGTATATGTTGAGGGAAAGAGAGAAGGGGTTGGAGATGGTAGGAATACTTTGTACTTTGAAAAGTACAAAGTAGGCTTAAATAAAGAACAGAGAACACGTGGAATTGAGAGGAAACAATGGTGGTGAGGATAGGGGAGGAACTGGAATGGAGAGAATTCTGAGTGGATGTGATCAAAACATATGGTATTCATGCATGGGGTGTTTTGGCTGGCTGTGAAAGCAAGTTTGATTAGGTGTGGCAATAGTGGTATCATGGGGGTTGTTGGAAGTTATTTCCTTGGTCAACCTTAATAACATGATGGTTAATGTTCTGTCTCCTTTTATGGACAGCTTCTTGTATTATGAATGCTTAGTACATTCCTGCAAAACCTGTCTGCCCTAGAATGTAGCTTCTGGGAACCTGGTCCCAGGTTGGTTTTTATTGGTAAATAAAGCTGCTGAGAGCTAATAACTGGTAAGGATAAACAGAGTTGGGACTTTTAGGATTCTTGGGCTAAAAAGACAGAGAGAGAGTAGAGAAGATGCTGTAAGAAGGAGAAGGGAGCTTCCATGCCTGAGAAGAGTGGAGGACAGGAAGGAATAGACAGCATGTGAAGGAGCTGGGAGAGTGTGGTCCAGTTGGGTAGCTCTCTGGATCCAGACCAACCAAGAGTGAATATAGAATTTAGTAAGTGATAACTCAGGCTTATCAAGGGGATGTGGATTTGCCATGGTGAAGTGAGGAAGTGGCCCAGCCATTAAGCTAATTGAGGCACATCAAAATATAAAGGCTGTGTGTGTATCTTTCATCTGGGAATCCAGAACACTGGGGTGAGTAGCATGGAATGTGCCACTGGGTTTTATTTAAATTAATTAATTTAACATTGAAACAGGCTATAGTCATTTGAGTGGAGGAAACCTCAGTTGAAAAATGCATCCCCAAAATTGGGTAGTCAACAAGCCTGTACAGTATTTTCTGACTTAGGGTTTCATAAGAAAGTAGTCTGAGCAGGCCAGGAAAATCAAGTTAGTATGCAGTATGCCCTCCCTGCCATGACCTCTGTATCAGATCTTGCCTCAGAATAAGACTCTCTTTCAGTTACTTTTCTGAATTGAATCAATAATAGGATATGATGTGGTAGTCTGAATAAACACCTTTTCTTCCCACGTGGCTTTTTGTCATGGCACTTCATTACAGCAATAGTGACCCTAACTAGGACACAGTATAAATAGGCCACTCACAAAATTACAAATATTATTTGATTCCAGTATGCACAGCACTCTCTGGAGTGGTCAACCTTACAGAAATAGAAAGCACAAAGGCAGCTGGAGGGTGAGGGTGCGTGAACAGTGCCTAACAGTGAGTGTGTTTCAGTTTGAGGAATTGCAAAGTTCTTCACAGAGAACATGGTAAAGTTTAAGCAGTGTTGTTAAAGTGTGTACCACATTCAGCATACTTGTAGTTCATTAACATGGTCAGTTTTATTTTAGGGTAAAAATTATAGCTACAAGAAAATAATAACCCTTTTCTTGGGTAAATTTCATAACTTAAGAGAACAGATTAAGAACAACCTACTCAGTCTTGTTCTCTCCTATGTGGGATGTCTATACTCTGTTTAAAATATCCCATTCAGAAGTTCTATTAGGAAGAGGTCTTTTCCCAAATGAACTGCTCATTAACTAATTTTATGGAAAAATTATTTTACTTCTTTTCTTCAACAAAATATGATTGCTCATTCTCTTCTATAATCACGAACTTGCTACCAATATGAAGAGTAAATTCTAGAGATGCTGGAACGTATTACAGATGGATAGAAAAGGACCCACACAAAACAACATTATCTGACAAACAAAACTCAAAGTAGCTTTGGGCTTGGGCACACATCACCAGAGGAAAGCACTTTATCATAGAAATTGTCAAACCATTTTGTCTCAAATAGCTATCGATATTTGAGAAGAATCAAAAGCCAAACAGGGGAACAATGTCCTGAAGCTTTGTGGACTTCTTGCAGCCAGCCTCCTTGTAGAGCCTTTTTCTTTTACACTCACTGCACACCCCCATGCATATTCATTTGGGATGGTATAGAAAATGCCACAGAGGAAGCCAGAAGCCTGCCACACACGTGTATTATCACTTACCAAGATGAGACACAAGAGAAATGATAATATACTTTTTGTCCTCAGAAATCATTTAAAACTCTTCTCTTTTGCTTTCGGAGAGCTTCCATATCCCCGGGAAAGTGATAAGCATGGATTTCTAAACTGTCAAAGAAATGAAAGATGACCTGCCTAATGGTTCAGAAATCCCTTTTATCTTTTCAGTTTGCTTCAAAGTCTTAGAGGAGGTTTTTATATTATGGAGCAGACGAGGCAGCCAGGCGGTACTCTGATCCTGTGCTTGGTGCAAAGTACAGTCATGGAAATATTATTTAAGCCTTGGAAATCCTCAGGTGGCTGGGCTCAGCTAGATTGAGTCATGAGTGTTAGAACACAGCACATGCACTGAGCAATGAACCACACAGGCAAGCTTTTGTGAGTGATTTAACTGACTTATTCGACCTTCACTTGTCTGTGCTCTTCACACCTACATCCTGCATCACAGACAAGGAGTGCAAACTCCAGGCAGCTTGCACAAAGAAAGCAGCTTCTGTGACTTTCACAGCTTAAAAAAATGCAATAAATTAAGCAAAGTACCGGAGAGAAGTGATCAAAAAGGGGAGACCAGACCTCCCAATTCCCTGGGGCAGTCTCTTGTGGGTTAGGTGTCTCTTCTCAGACTGATCCCAGACCAGCAGTCCTCTGCTGTATATGTGTTGGGGGCCTCATATCAGCTGGTGTATGCTTTCTGGTTGGTAAACCAGAGTCTCAGAGATTTCAGGGGTCCAGGTTATTTGAGACTGCTGGTACTCCTACAGGGTTGCCCTCCTCCACAGAGTCTTACAGCTTTCTCTCAATTCAACCACAAGGGCCAACAGCTTCTGTTCATTAGTTGGTTGTAAATATCTTTATCTGACTCTTTTAGCTGATTGTTGGGTCTTGTAGAGGGCAGTCATGATAGGCTCCTCTTTGTGATAGTACTCCATAACTTCAGTAATAGTGTCAGGCCACATGGGTCCTCCCCTTGAGCTGAATGCCCTTTGACCCTGATTCTTTACCTACTTTTCCTCAGGCTCTTTCTCATTTTTGTCCCTGTATTTCTTTCAGACAGCAATGATTCTGGGTCAGAGTTTTTGACAACCCCATTCCTCACTTGATGCCCTGTCTTTCTGCTGGAGGTGGGTTCTACTAGTTCTTTCTCCCTACTGTAGGACATTTCATTAGGTAACTATTGAAGACTCCCTTTGAGTCTTGAACATCTCTCACCTCCCAGGTCTTTGGTACATTCTGGAGCATCCACCCACCTCCTACCTCTCAAGGTTGCCTTTTCCATTCTTCCTGTTGGCCATTCACAGCTTCAGTAATTTTACCCCATCCAATACCAAATTCTGGTCCCCTCTTCCTCTCTCTGTGCCCTTTCCCACCCAGGACACCTCCTCCATCCCCCTTTCTGTGACTGCTTTCTTAGCATCCCAAGTGGGATTGAGGCGTCCTCACTTGAGTCACTCAGCTTATTAGCCTTTTTGAGTTCTGTGCACTGAATCCTGGGTATTCCGTACTCTTTTAAAGCTAATATCCACGTATTAGTGAGGATGTAGCATGTGTGTCCTTTTGCGTTATCATACTCAGCGTGATATATTCTAGGTCAATCTATTTGCCTGAAAAACGTAGGAGGTCTTTGTTTTAATGGCTGCGTAGTATTCCATTGTGTAAATGAACCACATTTTCTGCATCCATTCTTTTGTCTTGGGGCATTTGGGTTGTTTCCAGCTTCTGGCTATCACAAACAAGGCCGCTATGAACACAGTGGAGCACATGCCCCTGTGGAATAGTGGGACATTTGGGAGGCAATGCCCAAGAGAGGTACAGCTGGATCTTCAGGTAGCTCTATTTTCAATTTTCTGAGGAACCTCCAGGTTGATTTATAGAGTGGTTGTACCAGTTTGCAATCCCACCAGCAATGGAGGGGTGCTTCTCTTTCTCCATATCCTTGCCAGCATGTGCTGTCACCGGAGGTTTTGATCTTAGCCATTCTGATTGGTGCAATGTGGGATCTCAGGCTTGTTTTGATTTGCACTTTCCTGATCACTAAAGACATGAAATAGTTCTTTAAGTGCTTCTCAGCCATTTGAGATTCCTCTTTTGCAAATTCTCAGTTTAATTTCATGTGCCATTTTTCAATGGAATGTTTGGTTTTTTGGACATTAGTTTCTTGGGTTCTTTGTATATTTTGGATATTCGCCCTCTATTGGGGGTGCAACTAGTCTGTAAGTTGCCAATTTGTCTGGTTGACAGTGTCCTTTGCCTTAAAAAAGCTTTCCAGTTTCATAAGGTTCCATTTATCAATTCTTGCTCTTAGAGTATGAGCTATTAGAGTTTTGTTGAGGAAATTTCACCCTGTGCAAATGAGTTCAAGGCTTTTCCCCACTTTCTCTTCTATTAGATTCAGTTTATCTGGTTTTATGTTCTTGAGACTTTGCTTATATATTGCTCCCTTCTAATATATTCTTTAATTTTATACTTCTTTAGAAAAAAATCACTTTATTAATTATTTTCTATTTATCACATATCTAAAATGTTAGGGGTTATATAACCCACCCAGAGTCAGATATGTACTGGGAATGTATTTAACAAATTTTGTGCAGTCATTTTATGATATGACTACTCAACATTTATCTACAGGTGGTTTTTAGGGTTGTTTTACAACATCATAAACCATTCTGAAATTAGTGCAATTGGAAACAAATGAAGGAGCTCTTTAATGATTTCTGAAAAGTAGAATTTCTAGGTTCTCAGACATGTGTGTTTCACATCAGCAATTAATACTAAGTTTTTGTCCAAAATGTAATCTAAACTAATTCTCAGGGAGATGTGTGAGGGTTCATTGTGTACCCGCTAAGAAGAACATTTTTAAAAGGTGATTTGCACCTTTGCTAGTGTGACAGGAGGAAGGGTGTCTTTAGAGTAACGAGTTTCCTGGGATTCCCTACTTGTCCTGTCATTTGTCTTTTCTTTGGTTTTGCGACATCTCATAATTCACTTTCTATTCTATAAGCACTTGATTCCCATTCTGTTTAGTTTTTTACATATTTCCAACATTTTACTCTTTTATGAAAATATAATACATATTTGATAGAGAATACACAAGTTATTTTTCAACTTTCAGTTGCAGAATTATCTGTTCTTAAGGTTTCCCTAAACATTTTAGCATCTTCCTGATTATTTTCTCTGCACCCTCCTAATATAGCAATATCTAAATATTTTTTACTCTTTGCTTGACCCCTCCCACACCACATCACATAACCTTTGTGTCTTACAGTATTTTTCATATATAAAACCATCTCATCTTATTTAAATACTAAAAGCTTAATGCTCGTGTTTATCTTTTGGGGGGCTTATTATGTTTCTTCAATTGACAAACTGGTTTTGTTGTTGTTCTTTCTACAACAAACAAACTCCACAACAACAACTATAATCAACAAATAATACAAAACCTGGGATACTCTTATGTACTTTACTGGGTGATAGATTGCTCAAGTATAAAGTTAAATCACTTATTACTTAGTTATGTTTCTTACGTGTCATTCACTTGAAAACCCAGGCTAGCCCATAATTTTTTATGTTGCTCAGAATAGCCTGAAACTCACAGTGGTCCCTATGCCTTAACCTCTCCTGTGCTCTGATTATACAGATGTTAGCCACTGTACCTGGTTTATTATATCTTTTTTTTCTTTAGCTCTCACTTCAGGTTTCTAACCAGCCATAATTTTCATACATTGTTTTGTTTATTTCACAATATCTTCTTTACTGATTTTTTTAATTGAACAACTTTATTTTAAAGAGAGATAAGTGTACAGATTTTAAAAGCATTTTGCATAAAAGTATGTGAATACATTTTGTCTGATTCTTTATTCATTGATTTCCACTCTGTATTGAGTTCCCAGTTCTTTTTTATATGTACATATTTATCAGTAATCATCATTTGATTGCCTTTCTTGTTTTTCTGGTGATTCTATGGAGTTCATTTGCACTGTCTCACATTCCTCATATTTTATAAGTTTGGGGACAGACAACATGCCAAACCTCTTGATTTAGGATGAAGCTCAGTGTCCTGGATTTCAGGCCTTTGTCCTGCAATGTAGTTCTGATGTTTGTCTGCACTGAAGGATTCTGGCCACTTATAAAGACATGCATGTGTCACACTTTTTATATTTCTAGTATTTTACCAGTGAGGTAAAATGGTTTTTGATTTTCATGTTTCAAGGTATATTTTTTGACTAATACCTATAATTACTAGCAGTTTTGGAATCATTTTGCTTACATATGGACAAAGTATTTGCCACGAAGGTTAGTATTAATGTTGGGAAGGAGCCTGATTTCTTACACGTCTTTATAGGATACTTGCTTTCCTGTCTCCAAGAGTGCTACACTCTCATTTTGAAACAACTTCTACTACATGTCATGCATTAGTCGGCCGCACACTTTCTCTTTGAAGCAATCTTTCCTTAACTCCAAATGCAACAAAGAATGCAATATAATACTGATTCCCTGAATCTGATAAAGAAAGTAGGGGATATGGGTGAACTTACAGGTGTAGTAAGGAACTTTCTGAACAGGCTCCAGGGATGGGGACATTAAAACCAACAACTGATAAATTGAACCTGGTGAAAATAAAATAAAAAAAAATAAATAATAAAAACCATCTGTACAGCAAATGGCAACACCATTCACATTATAAGACTGCTATTGGAATGGGAAAAATAATCTTTACCAGCTATACATCTGAGAAAGCTTTAGTGTCCAGAATATATAAGGAATTTAAATTGAATATCAAGAAAACAAATAGCATAAATAAAATGAGGCCTGCAACTAGACAAAGGACTATCAAAACCTAACAAATGGAACAGAAACATGTAAAAATAGCGATCATTCTTAGCCACCAGAAAATGCCAAGTAGAATTATTTTGGTATTTTATTGTACATTCAGAAAAATGACTAAGAGTGCATACACACACACACACACACACACACACACACACACACACACACAATCAAATGAAAAAAGACTGAAAACAGCCTAGATTGCCATTATCTAATGAATATATGATCTAATTGTGGTACAGTTACACAATGTAATATTATTTAGCTATTGAGAAAATAAAATTTTGGAAATTGAAAGCTAATGGAAATATTTATGTGGTTATTTGAATGAAAAGGTCTCATGTAATCTCTTATATATCAATGTGTTGTCCCTAGTTAGTGGAATTGCTTAGGCAGCATTAAGGGATGTGGTCTTGTTGGAGAAGGTGTGGCACTGGAGCTCATATCCCATAATGGTCCAATATTGCTTTCCTTGCCTTTGCAACAGGATGAAAATTCTCAGCTACAATTCAATCTCTATTCCTGCTTCCAACCATAATAAAACTATAGACAAACTATAATGAAATATTTTTATAAGCATTACCATGGTCATGGTGTCTCTTCACAGTAATATAGCAGTATCCAAGACAGATCTGCAAACAACAATTCAAAATGAGATAAGCCAGTTCAGAAAGACAAACATCTTGCTTTTTTCTCATTTGTAGGAATTACATTTGAGCCTTTAGATGTGAGTTTTCCAATTATAACGTCATGAGGGTGTCCTTTCTAGAGAGAGAAAATAGAACACAATAGCATAGAGGAACCAAGAGGACTAAAGGAACAAAATTGTTAAATTGTGTAGGGAAGGTAAAGAAAGGTAAAGGCAGAAATAAGAAGAAGGATAACTGACATTAAATACCTTTGGAAAACACTATATAAAAACATATTGCCATAAAAGTTTGATAAATATATACATATATGCATAAATGTAGGTGTATGCCTACATATGCACTTATAAAAGGCATTTAACCCCACATCAAATAGAGGCCTAATATCCAAGATATAAAAAGAAGTCAAAAGCTAGACACCAGAGAACCAAACAACTCTATTAAAAAATGGGGTACAAAATTAAAAAAAAAGTTCTCAATTGAGGAATATCGAATGGTTGAGAAGCATCTAAGGAACTGGTTGACATCATTACCCATCAGGGAAATGCAAATCAAAACAACCGCGAGATTCCACCTCACACCAGTCAGATTGGCCAAGAACAAAAAATCAGATGACAGCAGATGCTGGCAAGGATGTGGAGAAAGAGGAACACTTCTCCACTGTTGGTGGAGTTGTAAACTGGTACAACCACTCTGGAAATTAGTCTGGCAATTCCTCAGAAAATTGGACATAGTACTACCTGAAGACCTAGTTATTCCACTTCTGGGCATATACCCCAGACACACTCCAATATACAACAAAGATGCATGCACCACAATGTTCATAGCAGCTCTATTTATAATAGCCAGAAGCTGGAAAGAACCCATATGTCCTTCAGTAAATGGATGAATACAAAAATTTTGGTATATTTACACAATGGAGTACTACTCAGCTATCAGAAACAATGGCTTAACGAAATTCTTTAGAAAATGGATGCATCTAGAGAATATCATCCTGAGTGAGATTATCCAGTCACAAAAGAACAGGCATAATATGCAGTCACTAATTATTGGTTACTAACCTCAGAAAGCTATGAATACCCCAGAAACCACTCACAGACTATATGAAGTTCAAGAAAAGAAAAAAAGAAAAGAAAAATAATTATGCTTAGTCTTTACACACCAAGAAAGCTTTGACTAATTCCAGGTTACATCCTGTTTTATGTGTACTTTATGCTCATTGTAACTAATAAGATCTTAATGCACACTAACAATCCTTAAAAAAAAGAAAAAAACCAAGCCCTGACAAAAATATATTCATATACTTGTATCCAAGAATGTTTAAAATTTGTGCATTTGTCTTTGTTTTTTTTTTAAATAAAGTCATAAAAGAAAGGCATTTAAATGAAATTGATAAATGCTCAGCCCTCTCTGAATCATCTATATTTTACCACTTCCTCCCAAGTCTTAGGGACATCTGTGAGAGGAAGACAGGATGATTCTAAGAGGCAGAAGCATTTTGATAACAACAAAGCAACACTGTCTTCCAAACACAGCAAAGCAGCTGCACATATGAGTGCACAGAAACTATAACAGCAAATATAAGACAGCAGCAAATTCAACCTGACAAAACCCACAGTGGCAAGGGTAGGTGGGCACAAAGGGCACCCCAAGCAAAAACTAACTTTATCTAATAGCATTTGAAATGTAAAGAAATACAGAATACCAAGTGTTTTCCCCAATTCAACTCCAAGTTTCCAGCTGTCCTTCCTAGAGGCAATCACTTTGGTTTTTAATTACCACTTCAGAGATATTTTATAAGAATGTAAATATGTATATTAATGCATCTTTTATGCTTCTTAAAAGTAGGGTATAAATTATATGTACTTTGCATTGTGTCTTTTTATTTAGAAGTCTTTGTAATTTCTCCCTATCACAGGGGGGACAATAATTATTTTTAAAGACCACATAGTGTTCTATTGTACAAATATACAATAAAATTCTCGTTACATGGTACTGGTGGGCTTTTAAATTGCTCTGGCTCTATGTTCTCATCAATAAAGACAGAATAAAAATTTTATACAACATTGCATAGAAATAAATACCAACTAATGATAATTTTTATTAGTGGAATGGCTAAATTTGTTCATATTCAAATTTTTATAAATTTCAAATTTTGAAATGCATTAAGAAATTCTCTTCACAGAACACCATTCAGAATCTTCCCAATAGCAAGTTGGTTACTATATCTCTTATACCTTAAGAGAGTATCATCATCATGCTAAAAATTGGACTTCACATTCTATGGTCTATAGTTTTCATTCCAATCACAATTTTCAAATTTTGGGAGAAATTGAACATCTTATTTTATAGTTTAAATCAACAATTTTTATCTTTTGAAAACCTATATACTTAGAACATTTGTTTGATTTGTCATTTTCTTTTAAAAAAACACTTAAAATTAGTTTCTTATGTATTTTGATTTTATCTAGTCATCTCCCTGCTCTTCACAGATCCACCTTCCCTCCGGTCTTCCCAACTTTACATCCTTTTATTTTATAAACCTCTCAAGACCTATTTGTCCTCCCAAAATACTCTTGTGTACATTGCCATTGAAAGTAGAATGTTGACTTACAAAAAGGTAACCTAGGAAACGGAATAATTTTAAGAGACATAAACAACTGATTTGTGTCTCCTACTATATCATGTTCCTGGCAAAACAAAGTTGTAAAGCCTAGTTCCATTAGTTTCATCCAGGAACAATCAAATTGCTGGGTAGGCAAAGCCGGAAAGTACTCAAAATGATTGTCTGGGGATGACGAGTCGTTTCTTCATCTGCTTACCATATAATCCAGAACTATTTACCAATTGTAAAAATTCTTATAAATTGTCACCTTGCAAGAATCTAGACTCTTTGATGAGAAGGTCTTATGCACATGCCTATGGGTGATTAGTTTGATGGTGTTGAGTGGAAAATGTGTGACTACTGTAGTGGAATGTCTTAATGGTTGTGATCTTGGACTGTCTCAGTGGAGGGAAATAAATGAACAACTGCATTCACTGCTCTGCTCCACCTAATATTCCCCTTAATTATAAAAGTAAAAACAAAAAGTGCTTGCATTTTTTCAAGTAAAATTTTAGGAGAATTTCTGAAATGACAAAGATGCATCCTATAGTTTATGTTTAATGCTAGTTCTGTTGCAATCAAAGACAATGAAAGCTAAATCTGTGATCATACATGTCATCCACCCTTTTATTTATGCACATATATGTGAATTTATATTTGTGAGATAGAAAATAAATGGAATGAGAAAGGGAGAAATGTATGGATGGAAGAGAGAAAAGGTTTATGGAGGGGGATAATGGGGGAATGACAGTAATTTCCTATATATGAGTTTTCCAATAGGGTTAACAGAGAAATTATTACTCTGATGAAATTGGTTTGCCTAGCTGAAGGTGGGTAATGAGAGCAGAAACTTGACAACTGGTGGGAGAAAAGTGAGTCATAAATTTTTATCTGAGCAATGCTCTTTGGAGGGGATGCTGATAGCACACCAGCAAAAGCAATGGACTTCCTAGGCGAACAGAGTGCACAGACACAGGCACTTTTCCCTGTACATGCCAAGAGTTATGAGTCAAGAGCAAATGATGCAAGCAGAGCGAGTGCACAAGTGTCCTTTGGAGCTTTAGCTCTGCACATTCAATCACTCAATATATCAATAAATATTTATGAATCTCCCAGACAGTACATTATCTGATTGGGGTTCAGAGATTCAAAGTTAATGATCAACACCTTAGGAATGTTAAAATCCTAGAGAAAGAAAGGGATTTTAAACACAACTACATATCCAGTTACCATTACTTATAATCTCTTCACCATGTAAATACATTAAATTCTAAAATGTGCAGCTAACTGTACACTTATTCCAGAGGATGGGCAAAGGTTTCCTTCACAGTGATTTTTTTACATGTTTATTGAAATATAAAAGTTACTGACTTGTGTATCCTGGTTTAAATTCTGCTATATTTCTGGGTGTATATGGCATAAGAACTTTTATATTAATCTGTGTGTTCTTTTAAATATCCAATCACATTACCTGACATTGAGCTATTTTGTGTCTTCCCTCTCTTGTTCTTCCTGTCTGCCTTTCATCTTGTCATACTGATTTAGCTAAGACTTGAAGCACTATATTGACTGCAAGTACTATAATGAGACATCTGTGCCTTGTTCTGGATTATGCAGACATGTTTCCTCAATTTCCACTGAGTACAGTGTTCACAATAGTTATGTTGAGTTTATATTGTCTATATTGTACTGTGGTGTTTCTTCTATTTATTGTTTGTTAAGAATTTATGTTGTGAACGCATGCTTAACTTTTTCGGGAATCTATTGCAACAGCTATAAAATCTCTGTCTCTAAGTCTCTCCATCTACTGTTCAACATGCATTAATTTATGTTAAACCACCTTTGCACACTGAGAATGCAAACAATTTGGTCACAATATTAGTTCATTTTTAATTATCAAATTGGCTGGATTTGGCATCATCTATAGGGCACATCTCAGGATGTCTATGAAGGATGGTTTTGTAGTTGTTTTATATATATGTATATATATATTACAGATCCTTAATTTAAGAAGAATGATGTGCTATGCATATAGGCAGCATTATCTATACCAAAAAAATTTTAAATGTAATTACTTTCTACTCATGATTCTTGTACTGGAGAAAGTACCATTTCTTAAAAACTTTTATCTGGACTTTGAAGCCTGAAATGATTGTCACCTTGTTCTGAATGTAAAGCTCTTTTCACAGAGTCCTCTGTGTTTGGGTGGGTTATCTATAAAATGAGGCTTCTGCTTCCTCATGCTCTCCTCTGGAGTCATCACTTTGAAGCTGTGTTCATCTTGACTCAATTTTTTTTAGTACTCCACCTGTCTTTGCCTCTGTGCATGTGAATTTTCAAAGCTCTTCTTCAATTTCTGCTTTGGGATAGTCTGCTGCTTTTGTGAACTCTTTTCCATCACAGAGTGACTGATGCTCATGCTAATCAGGCAGCTTAACCCAAAGTCCTTCCTACATAGTCTTAAATGTGGTTAATTAATAAATTCATCTACTTCTCTACTTACCACAGTCAGTATTGGCATTGCCAGGATTACAGAAGGTGCTAAAATATCGATGCAATATCCTATGACTTCATTCATTTTTAAATTCTTGCTCTAAGAGTATATATAGTTTTCTGCCTTTTATAAATAAATTCACTGAATTCCTTGAACTTTTATAATCCTGTCATTATCTATGACTTTCAATTGTTTTTGAGAACTTACTTGTGCCTAGATTTTCCTCAAATGCATCCCATTTAAAAAATAATCTTTTACAAATAGTGTATTACTAATGTTTCCCCATGTATTTTTGGAAACTTCTAATTTCATTTTTGATCTTCCTAGTTTCAAGCATCCTAATGATAATCTTGCGTGCTTCCTGAGTTATTAATTTTTTTCTTACAATCTCGTTTTCTGTCAAGGTTGTTTTCAAGTTGAAAAAACTAATAGTGTTTATCTCCCCCCCCACACACATTGTATGTGAGTCTTCACCACTAAACTAGTTCAAACACTAAGGTGCCTCTCCTAACATTTCAATCATTATTTATATGATATTACTAAGTCATTATGTGTTTGGCAGGTATTTCTAGGTTCCTATTACACATACAATATGATATATATGTATATATGATATATTCATATATATGACAAATTTATGTAAAATAATATGAAGAAATTTAGGACTATGAATTATCATACAGGTTTTCATCACTGTATGATACAGACTTTGAAATGTCATATTTTCATTATTTTTCTGAATTTCTTCAGTGACCTATTCATTACTCAATAGGACTACTGTTTAATACACAGCAGCTCATTTTTCTTTTTTTACAGTTTCTCTTTCTATTGATACATAGATTTATTCCATTGTGATCAGACTGCACATACTATTTCAATTCTTCTGTGCTTGCTGAGGTTTGCTTTGTATCCTAATAAGTGATCTTTTAGAACAAAGATGTGCTTTTGAGAAGAATGTGTTTTCTTGAGTTTTTAGGAGGAATGTTCTATAGATATGTTAATTCCATTTGATTCATAATGTTCCTTAACTCTGATATTTATCCGTTTGTTTTTTTTTTTATGGATGGATGGATGTGTGTGTGTGTGTGTGTGTGTGTGTGTGTGTGTGTGTGTGTGTGTCTGTATTTATGAATATCATTGAATACTGAAATTCTTCACAATTATTGTGTTGCATTTAGTTTGTGGTTTTATATCATGACACTTTTATGAAATTGGGTATCTGTTCTTGGTGTTTGTATGTATTACAGAAAGGCTCATTATATTTTGACATAATTTAGGTAATTCTTATCTAAAGCTCAGTTGAAAGCCTCATGAACAAAATGGATTGGACAAGGACAGGATATGAGGCTCTAAACACAAGTCAAAAGAACTGAATCACTCAACTGAAGGAAATAAAGAATATAATTGTCATAATTTCAGGAACTTTGAGGTTTCATTAAAACATTCAACTTTGTTGATTTTGTATCTTTTTTCTTTTCCTAGAGTTGTGCTTATAAATTCTCCAGCCATTATTTACTTCTTATTGGTGAACACTTGGATTGTATATTCTTCTCTTAAGTCCTAAGAATTCCTTCCAATGGTCCTGCATATTGAGCTGGCTTTTTGATCCTATCTCCCTTTGGTCTGTTTTCAAAATTTTAAAATTTATTCTTAATTTTAATATGCACAGTTTTGCTGAGTATCATCTTGCATGTTGCATCAGTGTTATATTTGATGTAACTCTACTCTCTCAGAATTTTCAGTGCCCATTCTTCAGTATGTGGATTCAGTGCTTTAATTATAAGAGGTGCCTTACTTAGGGTTTCATTTTTTTCTTTTTTTATTAATTTTTTATTTGTTTACATTTTAAGGAACATTCCCCTTCTGGGTTACCCCTCCAACAACTCCCCCATTGCATCTCCCTCCCCCCTCCCTATTGCCCCTAGGAGGGTGTTCCTCTACATATTTACCCATTCCTGCTTCACCACTCTAATATCCCCTTACCCTGGGGCATCAAGTTTCCCTCCCCTCCCACTGACGTCAGATAAGGCCACCCTCTGCTACATATGCTATCTCTTATAAAGGAAAACATTTCATTGGGCTGACATACAGTCTCAGAGTTTAGTCCATTGTCATTATGGTGGGAAGCATGGCAACAGGCAGGCAGACATGGTGATGAAAGAGCTGCGAGTTTTACATTTGGATCCATAGGTAGCAGAAGACTGCATAACCTGCAGGGTGTAACTTGAGCATCAGAGAACTCCAATCCTGCCCCTGCAGTGACATAGTTCTTCCCACACATCCACATATACACAGGCCACACCTCCTAATAGTGCCACTCCCTATGGGCCAAGCATTCAAATACAAGAGTCTATAGGGGTCGTGTTTATTCAAAACACCTTAAGAAAACACAGTGAAGCACAACAATGCCAACCAAACAGACTCCACATGGCTCTCAAGGACTAATCTGCCAACTAAAGAGTACACATGGAGGACCCCATGGCTCCAGATGCATATGTAGCAGAGGATTTCCCCATTTGGAATCAGTGGTAGCAGATGCCCCTTGGTCTTGGGGAGGCTTGATTACCTAGGGAAGGGGAATGCTAGGGCAGTGAGGCAGGAGTAGGTGGGTGGGTGGAGGAACACCCTTAAAGAGGCAGGGGCAGGGGAAGATAATATTTGGGAGGGAGATAATATTTAAAATATACATAAATAAAATAACCTATAAAAGAGGAGGGAACATAAAAGAGGGAGGTTTTTTTTTTTCAGGTCATAAATTTATGATATTTTGTGGAACTTTAATGTCTGGATAAATTTCTCTATTTCTTGATTTACAGTTCTTTCTCCTATGGTTCTATTAAAACATTGACTGTGCCTTTGGCCACAGTAAATGTCACAGTTCATAGGTTTGGTGTTTTCATGAAGACTCAACCTTCCTACATTTATTGCTGTTGTATTTTTTTCTTTCTCTGATTGAGTGATCCAGTTCTTCAGTCTTGTGTTCAGATCCTGATATTCTGTTCTTATCCACACCATTCTGTTCATGAGGCTTTCAACTGAGCTTTAGATACAGATTGATAGTTTTCTCATATCCTGCTTCAGTTTCGGTTTTTCTTTAGTATTCTATCTCCTTATTGATCTTGAATTTCATTTCCTGAATTGTTATTCCTCATCATTCCACTCAGCAGTTTGCTTGTGTTTCTTGCATTTCAATAATTTCATTCATGTACTTTTAAGTTTACCTAGTGATTATCTGTGTTCTTTTTGGCTGTTTTGAAATTATTGAACATGTTTATATTGATCTTTTGGATTCCATTTCTTGAATTTTGTAATTGGTGTTCTCCTTAGAAAACATTTTTGGGATTTCTAGAGGGCACATATTATCTTGGCTTATTATAGTTCCTGTGCTTTTTAATTGTGACCAGAACATAGGATGTTGGTTATCTTTTTAAAATATGAATTATTAGACCACTCAGCCAGGATACCAGGCAGGCTGGTGCTGAACAGAGCTGAGTCGCATCATGCTTCCCCCTCTCCCGACTCCTTTCATATCATTCTCTACCTCTCTTTATCTGCTCAACTTTGGACTTTGTTTTTCTCTCTGTCTTTAAGCACCCTACGCATACATTTAAAAACAAGCAACAGCACCAACGAAACTAAACAAAAAATGCCCAAACAAAATAAAGCACAAAGCCTACAAAACTAAAAATCAAAACAAACAAAGACAAAGGAAACCACTGCGGTGTTCATTTTGTATTGTCCACCTACATGAACTGCCCTTGGAGTGCTTTTGATATACTCCATATAACTCCCTTTTAGAAAAATAATTGTCCGCTTGCAGATGAGTATTTGTAAATACATTCTTTAATGGATTGGAATTTTGTGGCCACTTCCCTTTGCAATGCTGGGCCTCTGTTTGGCTTGAATCTATAAATATACTGTAAATTCTGTACAGTCCCTTTGAATTCACATGTGCGCCAGTCATGTTGTGGCTGGAAAACACTTTCTTGGAGTCATTATCCCCTCTGATTTTTACAATTTTTCAGCTTCCTCTTCTGCAGATTTTTTTGGGAGGGTTGACGGAAACATGTCACTCAGAAATCAGAAATCCAATGTTCCACTCAGCCCTATTTCTTTTATTTTTTTCCAAAGCTTTGATAGTGTGCATTAAGGTCTTACGAGTTACATTGATCAAAAGGTACATATAGAATAGGATGCAACCCAGAATTAGTCAAAGTTTTCTTGGTGTGTAAGGATTGAGCATAGTGTTTTTTTTTTTTTTTTTTTTTTTTTTTTTTTGAACTTCACGAAGTCTGTGAGTTGTTTCTGGGGTGTTCAGAGCTTTCTGGGGTTAGTATCCCATTATCAGTGACTGCATATTATGTCTGTTCTTTTGTGACTGGGTTATCTCACTCAGGATGATATTCTCTAGATGCATCCATTTTCTTAAGAATTTCATTAACTCATTGTTTCTGATAGCTGAGTAGTACTCCATTGTGTAAATGTACCACAATTTTTATATCCATTCATCCATTGAAAAACATCTGGGCTCTTTCCAGCTTTTGGCTATTATAAATAGAGCTGCAATGAACATTGTGGTGCATATATCTTTGTTGTGTATTGCAGTGTCTCTGGGGTATATGCCCAGAAGTGGAATAACTGGGTCTTCAAGTAGTACTATGTCCAATTTTCTAAGGAATCGCCAGACTGATTTCCAGAGTGGTTGTATCAGTTTATCACCCCACCAATAGTGGAGAAGTGTTCTTCTTTCTCCACAATCTTGCCAGCATCTGCTGTCATCTGAGTTTTAGATCTTGGCCAATCTGACTGGTGTGAGGTAGAATCTCAGGGTTGTTTTGATTTGCATTTCCGTGATTGCTAAGGATGTCGAGCACTACCTTAGTTGTTTCTCAGCCATCTCAGCCTTATTTCAATTGAGGGTTATTGCTTAAATTTCAGTATATTGCAAGACAAAATGTCTCAGATGAGTGCCGACAGAGGAACTGATTGATTAGTATAGAAATATGCGTTTGGGAGTCATTGAATACTATATTACTTTTGCAAAATAATAGCAGTAGGTTCCCCTCTCCCTTGGTTGATGAACATTTAAACTCAGTTTCTTTGTTACTTTATCATTGTCTATAATGTTTCTGTCTCCCAAAGTGAGTCTTAGATCCAATTCTTAAAAGGTGGTCAGTTATTTTTATTACATATGTGTCCCTATTGTACCACTATATATGTAAGCAGGTCTCTGTTGTGGGTCATACAGGTTTGTAGCTGGATGATACTGATGATTGCTCTTCTCCTTCAGTAAAATGCACAGTACCTTCCAGCACCATAATTGTGTGTCTACAGGAGTAAAGCTTCTCATTAGATACCAGATAGACTTCTCTTATTTTCATGACCAATAATAGCTTGTGATATTTATGACTTCCCTAGTACCCCACTTAACATGATGTACTAACCACTTAACAAGATGTAACTCACTCCTGAAACTTGAGAATTTACTTGTTGCATCTCATCTCCCCTATTATGTAGTTTAAAGCAACACGTAAATCTGGCATTTCTGGAATAAATACCCTCAGTTGGGGTACATAACTCAAAATGAACCACTGGATTGTGTTTCCAAGTATGTATATGAAGACAGTTGTAATTATATTTATAAGATCATAGAAAGGCTAGTGTTCTTCATGTTCTGTTTCATGGTTTGTCTATTAAAAGGAGCACACTAGGGAGATGGAAGAGGACAAGGTTGAACATTATTCACATGAATTATGTACGTGAGAGAAATTTCCAAAGAATAAATTTAATTAAAAATACAATAACACATAATCAAAATTATTTTATTTAAATAGAAACCAGAAGCACTTGACAAAATCAAAAGCACTCAACAGAAGAAAGAGAAAAGAAAAATGGGATAAACAAAGAATTCTCAACTGAGGAATATTGAATGGCTGAGAAGCACCTAAAAATGCTCAATTTCCCTAATCATCAGGGAAAAGCAAATCAAAACAACACTGAGATTCTGCCTCACACCAGTGAGAATGGCTAAGATAAAAAAAGAAAATCTGGTGACGGTAGATGCTGGCCAGGATGTGGAGAAATAGAAACACTCCTTCACTGTTGGTGGAGTTATAAGCTAGTACAACCACTCTGGAAATTATTCTGGCAGTTCCTGAGAAAATGGAACATAATACTACCTGAGGACCCAGGTATACCACTCCTGGGCATATACTCAAAAGAAGCTCCAACATCTAACAAGGACACATGATTCACCATGTTCATAGCAGCCTTATTTATAATAGCAAGAAACTGGGAAGAACCCATATGCCTTCAACAGAGGAATAAATATAGAAATGATGGTACATTTACAAAATGGAGTACTAATCAACTGTTAAAAACAATGACTTTGAGACACTCGGAACACCCACCAACAGGAAGAGCAGAGACCTAGACACACAGGACTGGCGAGAACCGGATGAGAACAGATTCCGACTAGCCATGGGGCAGAGAGATCTCAGCGGAGCACATGGAATGTGTGTGCCTGCTCAGCTTGATCCAGGGACCCAGGAACCACACGGCATTGGGACCTCTGTTCCCAGTTGGTGACTTTTGGGGTGCACAACAGGCACTTGGACCATCCACCACCAGGAACAGCAGAGATCCAGGGACACAGGCCAGGTACAAGGGAAAGGCGAAAATCAATCACTGACAACAAGATGGCAAGAGGATGGTGAAAGAACCTACCCCAGGGAAACCAAGACAACCTGGCAACACTAGAACGCAGCTCTCCCATCACAACAAACAGCTGAATGCCAAACACTCCAGAAAAAGAAGACTCAGACAGGAAATCCTACCTCAACATGATGATAGAGATCCTTAAACAACAACAGGAGGAAAAGCATAAATAATTAGCTTTTAAAGAAGAAACAAGAAAAAGAGTCAAAGAACTCAAAGAACTAGAAGAAAATAGAACCAAAGAGATGAAGGAATGAAAGAAGGAATTTAAAACAGAAATGGACACAATAAAGATAACACTAAAAGAGACAACCCTAGAGGTAGAAATCCTAAAAAAGAAATCAGGAGTCACAGATGCAAGCATTTCCAACAGACTACAAGAGATGGAAGAGAGAATCTTGGGGGCCAAAGACAACATTGAAAACATAGAAAAAACAGTCAGAGAAGAAGCAAAAACCAAAAAGCTCCTAACACAAAATGTGCAGGAGATCCAGGACACAGTGAGAAGACCAAACCTAAGAATAATAGGAATAGAAGAGGGAGAAGAATATCAACTAAGAGGCACAGTAAATATCTTCAACAAAAAGGCTAAAGATACTGTCAAGAAAACAAAAAGGCAGCCAACAGAGTGGGAAGAGATCTTTACCAACCCCACATCAGATAGAGGCCTAATATCCAAGGTATATAAAGAACTCAAAAAGCTAGACACCAGAGAATTAAACAACCCTATTAAAAAATGGGGTACAGACTTAAACAAAAAGTTCTCAATCGAGGAATATCAAATTGCTGAGAAACATCTAAGGACATGCTCAACATCCTTAGCCATCAGGGAAATGCAAATCAAAACAACCTTGAGATTTTACCTCACACCAGTCAGATTGGACAAGATCTAAAACTTAGATGATAACAGATGCTGGTGAGGATGTAGAGAAAGACTTCTCCATTGCTGGTAGGGTTGTAAACTGATACAACCACTCTGGAAATCAGTCTGGCAATTCCTCAGAAAAATGGACATAGTACTACCTGAAGACCCAGTTATTCCACTTCTGGGCATTTACCCCAGAGACGCTCCAACATACAACAAAGATACATGTACCACAATGTTCATTGCAGCTCTATTTATAATAGCCAGAAGCTGGAAAGAACCCTGATGTCCTTCAGTAGATAACTGGATACAAAAATTGTGGTACATTTACACAATGGAGTACTACTCAGCTATCAGAAACAATGAGTTAATTAAATTCTTAAGAAAATGGATGCATCTAGAGAATATCATCTTGAGTGAGATAACCCAGTCACAAAAGAACAGACATAATATGCAGTCACTGATAATAGGATACTAACCCCAGAAAGCTCTCAACACCCCTGAAACAACTCACAGACTGTGTGATGTTCAACAAATAAAAACAATATACTTTAATTAAAATAGAACTGTATCACATACCCATTTCCACCCTACAACCCCTCCTAGTCTCTCTCCTATCCACTCAAATTAATAGCCTCTTTTCCTATATTATTGTTACATATATACATATGTGCATGTATATGCATTCACAAATACTTAATTACAACCTTAAAATGTATTCCTATACTATTATGCAAAATGTCTAAAATTTGTACATTTATGTTTGTTTTTAAAATAAAATAAAAAAATTTAAAATAACAAAAAAAAAAAAAGAAAGAAAGAAAGAAAGAAAGAAAAAAAACAATGACTTCATGAAATTCCTAAGCAAGTGGATGGAGCTTGAAGCTCTTATCCTGAGTGAGGTAACCGAGTCACAAAATAAAATAAAATAAAATAAAATAAAATAAAATAAAACCAGTCTTGGTATATACTCTCTGATAAGCAGATATTAGCCCAAAAAGTTCAAAATACCCAAGAAACCATTCACAGAAATTATGGAGCTCAAAAAGAAGGGAGGCCAGAATGTGCATGCCCTAGTCCTTTTTAGAAGGGAGAACAAAACAGTTGTGGGAGGAAATAAAGGGACAAGTTGAGGAGCAGAGATTGGAAAAAAGATCATCCAAGGACTGCCTCACATGGGGATCCATTCCATATGCAGCCACTAAACTCACTCACCATTGTGATGGCAAGTGGTGGTTACTGGCAGGAATCCGATATGAATGCTTCCTGATATGCTCTGCCTGATTGAACCATTAGACTGAACACACGGACCCCATAGAAGGAGCTAGAGAAAGGGCTGAAAAAGTTGATAGTGTCTGCAACCCTAGGAAAAGAACAAAATTATTAACTAACCCAACCCCCCCATAGCTTCCAGGGACTAAAACACCAACCAAGGAGTTCAGATGGAGAGACCCATGGCTCCAGGTTCATATGATGCAGAAGATAGCATTCTCTGGCATCAGTGAGAGGAGAGGACTTTGATTGAGTAAAGTCTTGTTTTTCAAGTAAGGGTAACACTAAGGCGCTAAGGTGGGAGAGAGAAATTGGGAGAGGGAGTACATTCATGGAGGCAATGAGAGGGAAAAGAAGGATGGGATGGGACGGGTCGAAAGGGGATAATATCTGAAATGTAAATACAGAAAATATCCAATAAAAGGAGAAAAATAAAAATGAATATTCAAGCTCAAAACAGTGATGTCTTACTGTGAGGTAGCTTACAACATGCCAACCGTTCTGTACTTGCTATTTACCACTTATTGGATGGGAGAAAGAAAGAGCAATGGAAAGAGGAGAAGAAGGGAAAAAAAGAAAAAGAAAGGAAGGAAGGAGAAAGGGTATCAGCATAGGAGAAACAAAGTTACACTTTTAATGTCCAACAACTACCATAATATATAATGCTGAAAGAATGAAAATTTCTACTAAGTTTAAAAGCAAGGCAGAAAAGCAGAAATTCCAGCATTATGCTTCCATGTCTTTCCAGAATGTGTGCTGGTAAGCACACACACAAACAAACAAACACACACGTACACACACATTTATGCATGCACACATGTACACACAGAGAGAGAAATAAAATTCACATTGAGATAAGAAGTGGAACTGTTCTTATTCTCAAATCATAATATTTGTATGTATCAGATAACAACAAATTCACTGAGAGTTATTAGAATTAGTAAAACAATTCAACGTGTGATAAGAATACAATGTCAACATACAAAATGTGAAATATATAAGAAATGCAAGAGAGGGGCTCAGTGATGAAGACCACTTACTGCTTTTGGTGCTTTTTGGTTTGCAGCCCCTACAGCTCTGCTTATCCTGATCTGCAACACTTGTTCCTGGAGATCCAACACTCTCTTCTGGATTCTGCTGGGACTGCATGTACACTTAGATATAGGCCTCCCATGCATAGTCAAAAATAAAATCAGCTTTTAAAATTAAGTTACAAATATCTTAAAATGAATTAAAACTCCTATCTATATCATTATCATTAAAAGTAGGATATTTGGGAGTATATTTTATAAAAAAGTTGTAAGCCTTCTACACTACAAACTCACCGTGTGGGATGGACATAATCAAAATATATTGTATATATCCATGATAGTTTCAAGGAATAAATTAAGAGCTGAAGGAAAAGTAAATAGAGAAGAATCTCATGCTTATGCATTGTGAGACTGTTTTTTTTAATGATTACAGTATTTTTTCCTATTTGTATACAGATTCAAACCAATTTATATCAAAGTTCCATGCGACCTTTTGAAAATATAAGCAAACTGAAGCAATACTTACTTGAAAGTGCAGGATTCATAATCATCCAAATATTTATCTTATGTTTATGTTTCTATGGTATGAACACTTACCAAGAAGAGGGGCACTCTTGAACCATTTCAAATGGCAAACCACATTGTCTTGTATGTAGTTAGAAATAACAAAGTTGTCTGAATCTTCTTTTTCTTGCTCAGTTGAAACATAGCACCAGTATATGGGGAATGCTAATTTTTCCCCCATTAACAACTTAATTTAAAATAAAACATGCATACATATTCAAAATATATATTCTAGTCGAGGAATGTTGTGGTTTGTGCAGTAAAATTTATCACACATGTCTGCACAAAACACCACCACTTGAGGCCACTTGTTAGGTATAGAAGGGAGATATTAAATTGCCAGTTTTCAATTACATCAAGTTTCAGAGTTACAAGACTTTATTTCCCAAATGTGCTCTCATAAGTGCTGTTGTTGAAAGAGTTAGAAGTCCCCAGGAGCAGGAGAACAAGGACTGAGGATTTTCTGTCACTCTGATAGATTTTCTTGACCAAAGATCCTAATTTCTATTTTTCCTGTATATGTGAAAACTCATCTCAGAAGCAGGGTTGTTGTGAATGCCTGTAATAAAAAGCACAGCCTTAGGGAATTCATTGAGACTCCCATGTCTTCCAAGACATTTCCTGGTCTTTACTCAAACCAAGGGCCATGTGTTCTTGAATTTGTTAGGTGTCTCCTGACTCCTTAGTTGTCACATGTACCATTCATAGATTGGGGGTTTTACATATGAGTAACATAATTGAGAGCTCTCTTTCTCAGTCTCTCTCTCTCTCTCTAGCTCTCTCTGTCTCTGTCTCTCACTTTTTTTTTCATTTTGGAATAATTTATTTTAATATAAATATAATATAAATTGTAAATAAGTATAAGGAGCAAAAATACTAGAAGAAACTACCTTCATATTAGAATTTTTATTTAAAAAGCTTCCTTCCTATATATTAAACTATTGAATTAATATTTCAGTGAAGGTACTGATGAATGAGAAATTTATTCTTATGTCATAATGTTATGATGTTATGTTATAGTAACACATGTTACTGCAGTACATTAAATGATCAATACATTCAATTCTGACCATAGTATTTCAGGAGAAAGATATTTTTTCTATAATAATAATTTCACCCTTAATTTAATAATCAAATTATCTTGGTTTTATTCACCTTTCACATTTCATGGTTTGCTAAAATAAAAATGTTGTTCTTCTATTTCTAGTCTAGGTTACATAGTATGTTCTGGAAAAGATTTTTTTTTCTTGTTTTGTGAATATATGTATAATTTTTGTTTTCTTTCTTTCTTGGACTTCATACAGTCTGTGAGTTGTTTCTGGGGGAGTGCAAGCCTCTGGGGTAAGCATCCCACTATCAGTGACTGCATATTATGTCTGTTCTTTTGTGACTGGGTTATCTCACTCAGGATGATCTTCTCTAGATGCAGCCATTTTCTTAAGAATTTGGTTAAGTCATTGTTTCTGGTGGCTGAGTAGTATTCCATTGTGTATATGTACCACAATTTTTGTATCCATTCGTCTTCTGAAGGACATCTGGGTTCCTTCCAGCTTCTGGCTATTATAAATAGAGCCGCTATGAACATTGTGGTGCATATATCTTTGTTGTGTATTAAAGTGTCTCTGGGGTATATGCCCAGAAGTGGAATAGCTGGGTCTTCAGGTAGTACTATATCCAATTTTCTGAGGTATCGCCAGACAGATTTCAAGAGTGGTTGTATTAGCTTGCAACCCCACCAACAGTGGAGAAGTGTTCCTCTTTCTCCGCAGCCTCGCCAGCATCTGCTGTCATCTGAGTTTTGGATCTTGGCCAATCTAACTGGTGTGAGGTAGAATCTTAGGGTTGTTTTCATTTGCATTTCCCTGATGGCTAAGGATGTCAAGCACTTCCTCAGATGTTTTTCGGCCATTCGCTGTTCCTCAACTGAAAATGATTTGTTTAGCTCTGTACCCCATTTTATAATAGGGTTATTTGATTTTCTGGTGTCTAGCTTTTTGAGTTCCTTGTACACCTTGGATATTAGGCCTCTATCTGATGTGGTGTTGGTAAAGATCTTTTCCCATTCTGTTGGTTGCCGTTTTGTTTTCTTGAGGATGTCCTTAGCCTTACAGAAACTTTGCAATCTCATTAAGTCCCATTTGTTAATCTTTGACCTTAGAGCTTGAGCCATTGGTGTTTTGTTCAGGAAATTTTCTCCTGTGCCTATGTGTTCTAAGGTTTTCCCTACTTTCTCATCTAATAGTTCCAGTGTATGTGGTTTAATGTGGAGATCTTTAATCCACTTACACTTGAGCTTTGTACAAGGAGATAAGAACGGGTCTATTTTCATTCTTTTGCATGTTGAGTGCCAGTTGGACCAGCACCATTTGTTGAATAGGCTGTCCTTTTTCCATTGAATGTTTACCGCTCCTTTGTCAAAAATCAGGTGACCATATACATGAGGGCTCATTTCTGGATCTTCTATTCTATTCCATTGATCCACATACCTATTTCTGTACCAGTACCATGCAGTTTTCAGCACAATTGCTTTGTAATATAGCTTGAGGTCAGGGATAGTGATTCCCGCAGATGTTTTCTTGTTGTTGAGGATGGATTTTGCTATTCTAGATCTTTTGTTATTCCATATGAAATTGCACATTGATCTTTCCAATTCCATGAAGAACTTGGTTGGAATTTTAATGGGGATTGCATTGAATCTGTAGATTGCTTTTGGTAGGATGGCCATTTTTAAGATGTTGACCTTTCCAATCCATGAGCATGGGAGATCTTTCCATTTTCTGAGATCCTCCTCAATTTCTTTCTTTAGAGTTTTGAAGTTCTTGTCATACAGGTCCTTCACTTCCTTAGTTAGAGTCAAACCAACGTATTTCATAGTTTTTGTAACGATTGTGAAGGGAACCTTTTCCCTAATTTCTTACTCCACATGTTTGTCCTTTGAGTATAGGAAGGCTACTGATTTGTTTGAGTTAATTTTGTATCCGACCACTTTGCTGAACTTGTTTATCAGCTGTAGGAGTCTCTGGTGGAATTTTTGGGGTCACTCAAGTACACTATCATGTCATCGGCAAAGAGAGATGTTTTTATCTCTTCCTTTCCGATTTGTATCCCCTTGATCTCCTTTTGCTGTCTAATTGCTCCAGCCAGGATTTCCAGTACTATGTTGAATAGGTAGGGAGAGAGTGGGCAGCCTTGTCGAGTTTCTGATTTTAGTGGGATTGCTTCAAGTTTCTCGCCATTAAGTTTGATGTTGGCTGTTGGTTTGCTGTATATTGCTTTTATTATGTTTAAATATGGGCTTTGGATTCTTGTTCTTTCCAGGACTTTTAACATGAAGGGGTGTTGGATTTTGTCGAATGCTTTCTCAGTGTCAAGTGAGATGACCATGTGCTTTTGGTCTTTAAGTTTGTTTATATGGTGGATTACATTGATGGATTTCCTTATGTTAAACCATCCCTGCATCCCAGGGATGAAGCCTACTTGGTCATGATGAATGATGGTTTTGATGTGTTCTTGGATTCGGTTTGCAAGGATTTTGTTGAGTATTTTTGCTTCAATGTTCATAGGTGAGATTGGTCTGAAGTTCTTTTTCCTTGTAGGGTCTTTGTGTAGCTTAGGTACGAGGGTTATTGTAGCATCAAAAAATGAGTTGGGTAATATTCCATCTGATTCTATCTTTTGGAATAGTTTGGCGAATATTGATGTTATATCCCCAATAAATGTCTGATAAGATTCTGCACTGAACCCGTCTGGACCTGGGCTTTTTTTGGTTGGGAGGGTTTTGATGACTTCTTCTATTTCTTTAGTTGTTATAGGGTTATTTAGATGGTTTACTTGGTCCTGGTTAAACTTTGGGACCTTGTATCTGTCTAGGAATTTGTCCATTTCCTCCAGATTTTCCAATTTTGTGGAGTATAAGTTTTTGTAGTAGGATCTGATGATTTCTTGAAAATCCTTAGTTTCAGTTGTTATGTCACCACTTTCCTTTCTGATTTTGTTAATTTGGATACTCTCTCTTTGCCCTTTAGTTAGTCTGGCTAGGGGTTTATCAATCTTGTTGATTTTCTCAAAGAACCAACTCTTTGTTTTGTTGATTTTTTCAACGTTTTTTTTTTGTTTCTATTTGGTGTATTTCTGCCCTAATTTTGATTATTTCTTGCCGTCTACTCTTTTTGGGTATATCTGCTTCCTTTTGTTCTAGGGCTTTTAGCTGTGCTGTCAGGTTGCTGATGTGAGCTCTCTCCAGTTTCTTCTTGGAAGCACTTAGGGCAATGAGTTTTCCTCTCAATACTGCTTTCATTGCATACCATAGGTTTGGGTATGTTGTGTTATCATTTTCGTTGAATTCTAGAAAGTCCTTAATTTCTTTCTTTATTTCTTCTTTGACCCTGCTATCCTTTAACAGAGTGTTGTTTAGTTTCCATGTGTATGTGGGCATTTTGTTGTCTTTGTTGTTGTTAAAGACCAGCCGTAGACCATGGTGATCTTAGAGGATGCATGGGAGTATTTCAATCTTCTTATATCGATGAAGGCTCATTCTGTGTCCAATTATGTGGTCAATTTTCGAGAAGGTGCCATGGGGTGGTGAGAAGAAGGTGTATTCTTTTACTTTAGGATAGTATGTTCTGTATATATCTATTAATTCTAGTTGGTTCAAAGTCTCTGCTAGTTTTGCAGTGTCCTTGTTCAGTTTCTGTTTCCCTGATCTGTCCATTGGTGAGAATGGTGTGTTAAAGTCTCCCACATTTATTGTGTGAGGTGAAATGTATTTTTTGAGCTTTAGTAGGGTTTCTTTTATGAATGTGGGTGATTTTTTATTTGGAGCATATATGTTAAGGATTGAGAGTTCCTCCTGACAGATTTCCCCGGTAATGAGTAAAAAGTGTTCTTCTTTATCTTTTTTGATAACTTTTGGTTGGAAGTTTACTTTATTCGATATTAGAATAGCCACTCCAGCTTGCTTCTTGGAGCTGTTTGCTTGGAAGTTTTTTCCCAGCCTTTTGCTCTGAGATAGTGTCTGTCTCTGTCTCTGAGATGAGTTTCCTGTATGCAGCAAAAGGCTGGATTTTGTTTATGTATCCAGTCTGATAGTCTATGTCTCTTTATTGGGGAGTTGAGACCATTTATGTTAATAGATATCAAGGAATAATTGTTTCTGTTTCCTGCCATTTTTGCTTTTTTGGGTTGAGTTGTGTCTGTGTTTTTTTCTTCTTTTAGTTTTCTTGTTTAGGAGTTTTCTTGTTTTTACTAGGCTGTATTTTCCCTCCTCGTATTGGGTTTTCCACCTATAATTCGTTGTATTGCTGGGTTTGTGGTCAGATATTGTGTGAATTTTGATTTGTCTTGAAATATCTTTGTCTCTCCATCGATGGTGATTGATAGTTTTGCTGGGTATAGCAGCTTGGGCTGGCACTTGTGCTCTCTTAAGGAGTGCATGATGTCTGTCCAGGCTCTTCTAGCTTTCATAGTCTCTGTTGAGAAATCGGGTGTGAGTCTGATTGGTCTGCCTTTATATGTTACCTGACCTTTTCCCCTTACTGATTTTAGTATTCTTTCTTTACTTTGGGCACTTGATGTTTTTACTATTATGTGTCGGGAGGTATTTCTTTTCTGGTCCAACCTATATGGAGTTCTGAAGGCTTCTTTTATGCTCGTGGTCATCTCATTCTTGAGGGTAGGGGAGTTTTCTTCTATGATTTTGTTGAAGATATTTACTGTGCCTCTTAGTTGATACTCTTCTCCCTCTTTTATTCCTATTATCTTTAGGTTCCTTCTTCTCATTGTGTCTTGTATTTCCTGGACATTTTGGCTTAGGAGCTTCTTGTTTTTTGCATCTTCTCTGGCTGTTTTGTCTATGTTTGCAATGTTGTCTTCTGCCCCCGAGATTCTCTCCTCGATCTCTTGTAATCTGTTGGAAATGCTTGCTTCTGTGACTCCTGATTTCTTTTTTTGGTGTTCTGACTCTAGGGTTATCTCTTCTAGCGCTTTCTTTATTGTGTCAATTTCTGTTTTAATTTCCCTCTTCCATTCCTTTATTTCTTTGGTTCTGTTTTCATCTCGTTCTTTGAGTTCTTTGAGTGTTTTTCTTGTTTCTTCTTTAAAAGCTTCTGAATCTTTTTGCTTTTCCTCCCTTTCTTGTTTAAGTAACTCTATCAGCATCTTGAGGCATGATTTCAGGTCTGTGTCTTCTTTCTCTGGAGTGTTTGGAATTCCGATGTTTGCTACTATCGGAGAGCTGGGTTCTGGTGTTGCTAGATTGTCTTGGTTTCCTTGGGATATACTCTTTCTCTTTCCTCTTGCCATTTTGTTGTCAGTGATATGTTTTTGCCTTTCCCTTGTATCTGGTCTGTGTCCCTGGTACACTTTCCGTGTGCACTCTGCAGAGATCTCTCTACTCCCCGGCAGCCCAGGTTCTGGGTGGCAGCTGGGCCAGGCTCCGCTCTGTGTACTGAAGTTGCGTCCGGGTGGGAACAGAAGTTCCTAAGATCTGTTCCTGGTCACAGATGCTCAGCCTCTCTGAGCCACCTTTCCGGCTGGCAGGTGGGCCAAGCTCTGCTCTGTGTCCTGAAGTCGTCTCAGGGTGGGAACAGAAGTTTCTAAGATCTGTTCCCGGTCACTGTGTCGGGGAGGACAGGGCAGGTCAGGGCAGGGGGTGCCCTTTCCGTGTGCACTCCCCAGAGATCCCTCTGCTCCCCCGCAGCCTAGCTCTCCCACTCACCAGTTGCTCAGCCTGTTCGAGCCGCCTTTCCGGCTGGCTGTTGGGCCAGGCTCTGCTCTGTGTCCTGAAGTCGTTTCAGGGTGGGAACAGAAGTTCCTAAGATCTGTTCCCAGTCACTGGATCGGGGAGGACAGTGCAGGTCAGGGCAGGGGTGCCCTTTCTGTGTGCACTCCGCAGAGATCCCTCTGCTCCCCCGCAGCCTAGGTCTTCCACTCACCAGTTGCTCAGCCTGAATGAGCCGCCTTTCCAGCTGGCAGTTGGGCCAGGCTCCGCTCTGCGTCCTGAAGTCATCTCCGGGTGGGAACAGAAGTTCCTAAGATCTGTTCCAGGTCGCAGTTTCTCAGCCTGTACGAGCCCCCTTTCCGGCTGGCAGTTGGGCCAGGCTCCGCTCTGCGTCCTGAAGTCGTCTCCGGGTGGGAACAGAAGTTCCTAAGATCTGTTCCAGGTCACAGTTGCTCAGCCTGTACGAGCCGCCTTTCCTGCTCCTCTGTTTCTCTCTTGGTCTCTCTGTGTCTTTATCTTTCTCTCTTTCTCCTTTCTTCTTAAAAAGAGATAACAGCTAATGTATTGACAGTGATAATTAAACAAACCTCTCTTCTAACCCTACTTCTTATATGTTTATGTTTAGGGTAGCACCGGGTAGATTGGATAGCAGAAAGAAGCAAACAAAATTATGTATGAGGCCAATGTTACTTTTATTTCAACTCTCATTTACATTCCTGTGATGGGCATAAGGTTTCCTTTTGTATTTTAGATATAGGTGATGCAGCACTAGATAACATCCCATCATAGTCTATCAGGCCTTGATGAACTCAGGAAAGGACTCTGAGGACATTGATGTATTAACAACACTACTGGATCAGAAATACTATAATCTTTCTCCTCAGAATCCATAAATAATGACCCAACAAAACCTACCACTTCTTAAATAGTTATCTAAAATAATGTGGCCCAACTGACATCAAATCTCAACTCAGTGTTCATCATTACAGTGTGAGTACTGTGCAAGAAGCTTGGGTTTTTCTGAAACACGGATTCTAGTTCCTTTGTTGGAAGCTATGGCATTGTGATTGCTGCTTTGATGAATGATGATCTGAAGGGATGTGGTTTGTCCGCTGATCTTTGACTCTCCTTAGCCACTGTTTGACAGCATTCTACTCTCAATTTCTGTGAGAATCGCTTGCTCATATTTTATTTTTTTATATTATATACTATTTGTTCTTTTCATTTTAGCGTATCAGTATTTTTGTGAGGGGAGGCAAAATAATCTCTAATAAATATTCCTCGTAGGGTAAATACTTGCAGTGAATAGAAAGTGATGATAGAGGCCAATCAAAAAGATCAAGACCTTTGCAATATTAACCACAGAAGAGCATAAGAGGTTGGATCAACCTTGGCCTGAGGCCTTTGGTCTGATTAATTTTGCAGGAGATGGAATGACAAACATTCCAGATATGGGGAATGAATATCAAGTTCAAAGCCATCACTGAGAAAAGAGATTGAAATTCTAGAGGGTAATATGATATACTGGTGTTTGCAATAATATTTAATAGTCTATCTCAGGAACATGTCAGAATGTTAATTCTCTCAAGGTGTCCTCCTGTTTGGTGCCAAGGATGGGATAGGCCCTCTATCAGGAAAATTTTATTTATTTTTCTTTTTAATGATCAGCGACATGGTATTTCCTTTTACCCACAGAAAGGAACCAAGTAACTTAAGCACAATCATACACAAGGATACATATATCCAGAATACAACCTTACCACACAGGGCTAAATATTGCTTGCTTGATGGAAGGTAGGAAGAATTCTCTCATTTTCTTTTCTTTTCTTTTACAAAAATAAAAGTATGAGAATGGAACATTTATGAATGAGAGTAGGTTAATGTGAAAAAAAGCAATAAGATGGTCTGCTTTTATATCAGGCTAGCATGAGAAAAATATTGACTATGTCTTTCATGTCAAATTCCCCTTTTTATGGTTAAAAGAATTCCTTACTTATAGCTATAGTACTGAGCAACAAGTGATAAACACTGCATAATATTGGCACAGAGACAGACAGGTATATCAATGGTATAAATTGAAGACCGAGAAATACACCAACACACCTTTGGCCACTTGATCTTTGACAAAGGAGCCAAAACCATCTAGTGGAAAAAAAAAAAAAAAAAAAAAAAACAGCATGTTGAACAAATAATAATGGGTCAACTGGCAGTCAATATGTAGAAGAATGCAAATAGACCTATTCTTATCTTCTTGTACAAAGATCAAGTCCAAGTGTATCAAGGACCTCAACATAAAACCAGATACATTGAAACTAACAGAAGAAAAAGTAGGAAAGAACTTTAAACACACAAGCATAGGGAAAAACTTCATGACAAGAACACTAATGGCTATGCTGTAAGATAAAAATTGACAAATGGGACTTAAAATAAAAAATCTCCTGGAAGATAAAGGACACTATCATCATGACAAAATAGTAATTCACAGATTGGAAAAAAATCTTAACCAACTCTACATCTGATAAAGAGCTAATATCCAAAATATACAAAGCATTAAAGAAGTTAGATGCCAGAGATTCAAATAACCCTATAAAAAGGGGGTTAGTTATCAAATAAAGTAAAAATTTACCAAAAGTTATTAAAAAAGATAAGGAAGGACACTTTTTACTCATTACCGGGAAAATCTGTCAGGAGGAACTCTCAATCCATAACATATATGGTCCAAATACAAAAGCACCCACATTCATAAAAGAAACCCTAATAAAGCTCAAAAAATACATTTTACCCCACACAATAATAGTGGGAGACTATAATACCCCACTCTCACCAATGGACAGATCACAGAAACAGAAACTGAACAATGACACTGTAAAACTAGCAGACTATGTACCAACTGGAATTAATAGATATCTACAGAACATATCATCATAAAACAAAAGAATACACCATCTTCTCAGCATCTCACGGCACCTTCCCAAAAACTGAACACATAATTGGACACAGAACAAGCCTCAATCGATATAAGAAGATTGAAATACTCCCATGCATCCTCTCAGATCACCATAGTCTAAGGCTAGTCTTTAACAACAACAAAGACAACAAAAAGCCCACATACACATGGAAACTAAACAACGCTCTGTTAAACAATAGCAGGGTCAAAGAAGAAATAAAGAAAGAAATTAAGGATTTTCTAGAATTCAATGAAAACAAAAACCCAACATAACCAAACCTATAGGATGCAATGAAAGCAGTACTGAGAGGAAATCTCATAGCCCTGAGCGCTTCCAAAAAGAAACTAGAGAGCGCATACATCAGCAACTTAACAGCATAACTGAAAGCTCTAGAACAAAAGGAAGCAGATAAACACAAAAGATGTAGATGGCAAGAAATAATCAAACTGAGGGCAGAAATAGACCAAATAGAAACAAAAAGAACCATTGAAAGAATCAACAAAACCAAGAGCTGGTTCTTTGAGAAAAATAACAAGATTGATAAACCCCTAGCCAGACTAACTATAGGGCAAAGAGAGAGTATCCAAAATAACAAAATCAGAAAGAAAAGTGGAGACATAACACCTGAAACTGAGGAAATTCAAGAAATCATCGGATCCTACTACAAAAGTATATACTCCACAAAGTTGAAAAATTTGGAGGAAATGGATGAATTCCTAGACAGATACAAGATCATAAATTTAAACCGGGTCCAGGTAAACCATCTAAATCATCCCATAACACCTAAAGAAATGGAAGAAGTCAACAAAAGCCTCCCAATCAATAAAAGCCCAGGATCAGACAGGTTCAGTGCAGAATTTTATCAGATATTTAATGCTGACATAATACCAATACTCTCCAAATTATTCCAAGAGACAGAATCAGATGGAATACTACCTAACTCATTTTTTGAGGCTACAATAACACTTGTTCCTAAAGGACACAAACACACTACAAAGAAAGAGAACTTCAAACCAATCCCAATTATGAACATTGATGCAAAAATACTCAACAAAACCCTTGCAAACCGAATCCAAGAACACATCAAAATGATCATTCACCAAGAACAAGTAGGCTTCATCCCTGGCATGCAGGGATAGTTTAATATAAGGAAATCCATCAATGTAATCCACAATATAAACAAACTCAAAGAACAAAATCACATGGTCATCTCACTAGATGCTGAGAAAGAATTTGACAAAATTCAACACCACTTCATGTTAAAAGTCTTGGAAAGAGCAGGAATCCAAGGTCCATACCTAAACATAATAAAAGCAATATACAGGAAACCAATAGCCAACATCAAGCTTAACAGTAGGATACTTGAAACAATCCCACAAAAATCAGGAACTCGACAAGGCTGCCCACACTCCCCCTACCTATTCAACATACTACTGGAAGTCTTGGCTGGAGCAATTAGACAGCAAAAGGAGATCAAGGCATACAAATTGGAAAGGAAGAAGTAAAAACATCACTCTTTGCAGATGACATGATAGTGTACTTAAGTGACCCCACAAATTCCACCAGAGAAATCTTACAGCTGATAAATAAGTTCAACAAGTGGCTAAATACAATATTAACTCAAACAAATCAGTAGCCTTCCTATATTCAAAGAACCAACAGGTGGAGAAGGAAATTAGGGAAAAGATACCCTTCAAAATCGTCACAAAAACTATGAAATACCTTGGTGAGTCTCTAACTAAGAACGTTAAGGACCTGTATGACAAGAATTTCAAACTTCTAAGGACGGAAATTGAGGAAGATCTCAGAAAATGGAAAGATCTCCCATGCTCATGGATTGGAAGGATCAACATTTTAAAAATGGTCATCTTACCAAAAGCAATCTACAGATTCAATGCAATCCCCATTAAAATTCCAACCCAGTTTTTATTGAGTTGCAAAGATCAATGTGCAATTTCATCTGGAATAACAAACGACCTAGAATAGCGAAATCCATCCTCAACAACAAGAAAACATTTGCGGGAATCACTATCCCTGACATCAAGCTATATTACAAGGCAATTGTGCTGAAAACTGCATGGTACTGGTACAGAAATAGGCACGTGGATCAATGGAATAGAATAGAAAATCCAGAATAGAAGATCCAAAAATGAGCCCTCATGTATATGGTCACCAGATTTTTGACAAAGGAGCTGTAAATATTCAATGGAAAAAGGACAGCCTATTCAACAAATGTTGTTGGTCCAACTGGCACTCAGCATGCAAAAGAATGAAAATAGACCCGTTCTTATCTCCTTGTACAAAGCTCAAGTGTAAGTGGATCAAAGATCTCCACATTAAACCAGGTACACTGAAACTATTAGATGAGAAAGTAGGGAAAATCTTAGAACACAGGCACAGGAGAAAATTTTCTGAACAAGAAGCCAATGGCTCAAGCTCTAAGGTCAAAGATTAACAAATGGGACTTAATGAGATTTCAAAGTTTCTGTAAGGCTAAGGACATTGTCAAGAAAACCAAACGGCAGCCAACAGAATGGGAAAAGATCTTTACCAACTCCACATCAGATAGAGGCCTAATATCCAATGTATACAAAGAAGGTAGACACCAGAGAATCAAACACCCCTATTAAAAAATAGGGTACAGGGCTAAACAAAACCTTCTAAATTGGGAAATATCGAATGGCTCTGAAACATCTAAGGAAGTGCTGGATATCCTTAGCCATTAGGGAAATGCAAATCAAAACAACCCTGAGATTCCACCTCACACCAGTCAGATGGCCAAGATCCAAAACTCAGATGAGAGCAGATGCTGGCAAGGTTGGGGATAGATTGGAAAACTTCTCCACTGTTTTTGGGGTTGTAAACTGATACAACCACTCTGGAAATCAGTCTGGCAATTCTTCATAAAATTGGACATACTACTGCCTGAATATCCAGCTATTCCACTTCTGGGCATATACCCCAGAGACACTCCAATAAACAGCAAAGATACATGCACCACAATGTTCAAAGCAGCTCTATTTATAATAGCCAGAAGCTGGAAAGGACCCAGATGTCCTTCAGTAGATGAATGGGTACAAAAATTGTGGTACATTTACACAATGGAGTACTACTCAGCCATCAGAAACAATGACAACCAATTCTTAAGAAAATGGTTGCATCTAGAGAATATCATCCTGAGTGAGATAACTCAATCACAAAAGAAAAGACATAATATGCAGTCACAGATAGTGGGATGCTAACCCGAGAGGCTTGGACCACCCCAGAAACAACTCACAAACTGTGTGAAGTTCAATAAAAAAAATTATGCTCAATCTTTATACACTAAGAAAACGTTGACTAATTCCGGGTTATATCCTGTTTTGCATGTACTTTTTGCTCATTGTAACTAGTATGTTTTTAATGCAATTTATCAAACCTTAAAAAATGCTTAAAAATTTGTAAATTTATCTTTGTTTTTTTTTTTTAAATAAAGTTCTTCAATAAATAAAAGGGGGAGGGAGTTAGAGAGCCAAACAGAGGATTCTCAACTGAGTAATGTTGAGTGGTTGAGAAGCACTTAAAGAAATGTCTTACATCACTAGTCATACAGGAAATACAAATCAAAATGGCTCTTAAATTTCACCTAACACCAGTCAGAATGACTAAGATAAAAAGCTCAGATGATGGAAGATGCTAGCCAGGATGTAGAGAAAGAGGTACATTCCTCCACTGCTGGTGAGATTGCTGGAAATTACTCTGGTGGTTCCTCAGAAAATTGGACATGTACAAGGACTCGACCATACCATTGTTGGGTATATAGATGCTCTAACATATAACAAGAACACATGCTTCCATATGTTTATATCAGCCTTATTTATGGTAACTTGAATCTGGAAAGAACCCAGATGTCCTTCAACAGAAGAATGGATACAGAAAATTTGGCATATTTACACACTATTTCATAAAATTCACAAGCAAATAAATGGAACTAGAAAATATCCTGAGTGAGATAACCCAGTCACAAGAGGACATATGTAGTATGTACTCACTTATAAGTGGCTATAATTTTGGGGGAGTAGAGGGAGGAAGGGATCCTGGGAAGCTGGGGGGAGGGAAAGAAAAAACGAGGAGCCAGGGCAGACATGGGAGAACATGGGGGAAAAAATACAGAGGGTCAGGGATTTCAATGTGGGTGTGTAGCACTAGGAGAGGGAGAACTGGAAGTAACCACTAGTAAGTCCCAGATGCCAGGAACCCAAGAGGGTCCAAGGACCAATGGGGAGGACATTAACAGTAATGCCCAAACAAGTGGGGCTAGAACCTGTAGAGACCATATTGCGGCATAGGCATGGCCACTGATTGAGGGACAGGGCCACCTAAAAACCTCAAAAATATTAATCCAGAATTTCTCCTATCAAAAGGTAATGCAAGGACAGAGACTGGAGAAGAGACTGAAATATAGGCCATGCAGAGTTTACCGACCTGGGGATGCATCCAGTCTACACCAAGCCCAGACACTATTGCCGAAGCCAAGAAGTGCTTACTAAAAGCAGACTGGTGTAACTGTCTCCTGAGAGGATCTGCTAGAGCCTGACTAATATATATATATGGATGTGTGCAGCCAAACATTGGACTAAGAGCAGAGACCTCAATGGGGAAGTTAGGGCAAGGACTGTAGGAAGAACAATATCAACCAACTAGATCTCCCCTCCAAAGCTCCCAGGACTAAGACACCGACCATAGAGTACACACGGGGGCACCTATTGCTGCAGCTGGATATTCAGCAGAGGATTGCCTTATTGGCCATCACTGGGAGGAGAACCCCTTGGTTATATGGATGCTCCATGACCTAAAGTAGGGGAATGTAGGGAGCTATGTCAGAAGTACAGGGATGTGTCCGAGAGCACCCTCATAGAGGGATGGGGAGCAGGGAGGAGATAGGGGTCTTGTGGAGGAAAAATTGGGAAGGGGGATAATATTAACATTTGAAATGTAGATAAGTAAAATAACCAATAAAACAGTGAAAAAAATATCCCGAGTTAAAAAAATATATCTTTCTGGGATTTTGAAAGCTAAGTCTTAATGTTCAATGTTGCTACAATTTCTTCTCCTTCTGTTTTTGCATGTGTGTTATTAATAACTTAAGTGCTCTCTGTGTTAGAATTGTATGTCAGATGTCATTGAATCCAGAGATTCAGAACATACTGTTCAAAGTGATAGTTTCAAAACATGAATTTCTACAAACTACACCTTGATGCCCAGTAAACTGAGGATATTAGTTCATTCAAGCAAGAGATATATATCCTAACCATGGAATAATAAGATATTATTTCTGAAAACTATTGATGATGAAAATTTTATTAGATGGACCTGACATCATGTTTGCTAGAGTTTTGTCCTTTTTATGGAAACAAGAAAGAGCAAAAGCCTTCTGGGAGTCCTGGTGGATAAAGTAGCCTCTGTCATTCTTCTCAGTGGATTATTCACTTCATATCTGTAGGAAACCCCAAGTACACTATCTAAATCCACATTTTATTTTTTTACTGTATTTCTAATTCTAGTTTTTCTTTTCTTTTTTATTTAATCTTTTTTACAGTCCAGATTTTATTCCCCCTTCCAATCTACCCTCTGACTGTGCCAACACCCCATACCCTGCCCCCATCTCTGTGAGGATGTCACCACCCGTACCCACCCAACCCAACCAGACCTCCCCACTCCCTGGGGAATTCTAAACAGATTTTTCTCCTTAGGGCAACAGTGCACCTTATTAAACCAATTATGTCAGCTCAATTTTGTTCAGTGTATACCATATATCTGGCAATGGGAAGAGATGGTTAACAAGGCAAATAGAGTTTCCCGACTCTTTCCAAAGAGAGATAATAGACAATAAGGCATCTATTTCAGCTATCAGTGTGTACTGTGAAGACACAAGGAGCTAGGAATTAGTGAGGAAGGAGGCTTAGTTTAGAAAGGCTCAATAGGATGTCACCATTTGGGGAGATGTTTTACAAAGTTCTTTTTTTTTCTCTTTAAAAAGTTTATTCATTCACAAATATAGTTATGAGCTGATACATTACAAGAGACTTTATTCTATTTTCAAAAGGTACACATCCAAAGAAACCAGCTTCCAAATTGGGAAACAGCCTTGCCAACATCTCTGTGGCTATCCCACAGCATCTCTTTAATTTGCTGATGCCCAGCACTTCTTTGCACCAGAGGAGTTGGGATGCATTAGCCTTTGTTTCTGACCTTTATAGAAACAGACTCATCCAGCACACATTCTGTCTGGCTTCTTTCTCTAGGTGTTGTACTTAGGTTAGATGATTAGTTCAATTACAGGTGAGTGAGTTGTGCATTATTACTCTGTACATCTCAGAGTTAATATTTCAAAATTTGAATATTATTCTATTAGTGAACATTTAATTTTCAGTGTTCAACTATTATGACTGGTACCACCATGAGCATTCATGTACATGCATGTTTCTTTCTTTTTTAACTTTATTTTAAAAAACAAAGATAAAACAAAAAAATAAACATATTTGCATAAATGTATACAAATACAAATGTGTCAGTGCTTGGCTATTTTTTTTTCTTTTTTTTTTAAGGTTTGATACTCTGCATTATGGTCTTACTAGTTACTATGAGCAAAAAGTACATGTAAAACAGGATGTAACCCGGAATTAGTCAAAGTTTTCTTGGTGTGTAAGGATTGAGCATGACATTTTTTTGTTGTTGTTTGGGTTTTTTTTTGTTTGTTTTGTTTTGTTTTCTTTTTTTTTTTTTTTCTTGAACTTCATACAGTCTGTGAGCTGTTACTGGGGCAGTCCGAGATTCTGGGGTTAGCATCCCAATATCGGTGACTGAATATTATGTCTGTTTTTTTGTTGACTGGGTTCTCTTACTCAGGATGATATTCTCTAGATGCAACCATTTTCTTAAGAATTTGGTTAAGTCATTGTTTCTGATGGCTGAGTAGTACTCCATTGTGTAAATGTGCCACAATTTTTGTATCCATTCATCTACTGAAGGACATCTGGGTACTTTCTAGCTTCAGGGTACTATAAATAGAGCTGCTATGAACATTGTGGTGCATGTATCTTTGTTGTGTATTGGAGTGTCTCTGGGGTATATGCCCAGAAGTAAAATAGCTGGGTCTTCAGGTAGTACTATGTCCAGTTTTCTGAGGTATCATCAGACTGATTTCCAGAGTGGTTGTATCAGTTTACAACCCCAACAAAAGTGGAGAAGTGTTCCTCTTTCTCCACAACTGCGCCAGGATCTGCTGTCATCTGAGGTTTTTTTGAATCTTGGCCAATTTGACTGGTGTGAGGTGGAATCTCAGAGTTGTTTTGATTTGCATTTCCCTGATGGCTAAGATGTCGAGCTTTTTGTTTCTATTTGGTCTATATCTTCCCTCTGTTTGATTGTTTCTTGCCCTCTACTCCTCTTTGGTGTATCTGCTTCCTTTTGTTCTAGAGCTTTTAGCTGTGCTGTCAAGTTGCCGTGTATGCTCTCTCCAGTTTCTCTTTTGAAGTTCTCAGGGCTATGAGTTTTCCTCTCAGTACTTCTTTCACTGCATCCCAAAGGTTTGGGTATGCTGTGTTTCTGTTTTCGTTGAATTCTGGAAAATCCTTAATTTCTTTCTTTATTTCTTCTTTACCCTGCTATTATTTAAAAGATCATTGTTTAGTTTCCATGTGTATGTGGGCTTTTGGTTGACTTTGTTGTTAAAGACCAGCCTTAGCCTATGGTGATCTGAAAGGATGCATGGGAGTATTTCAATCTTCTTATATTGATTGAGGCTTGTTCTGTGTCCAATTATGTGATCAATTTTTGAGAAGGTGCCATGGGGTGCTGAGAAGAATGTGTATTCTTTTACTTTAGGATATGTTCTGTATATATCTATTAATTCTAGTTGGTTCAAAGTCTCTGCTAGCTTTGCAGTGTCTTTGTTAGTTTCTCTTTCTATGACCTGTCCATTGGTGAGAGTGGTTTAATAAAGTCTCACCCTATTATTGTTTGGGGTGAAATGTATTTTTGGAGCTTTATAAGGGTTTCTTTTATGAATGTGGGTGCTTTTGTATTCGAAGCATATATGTTAAGAATTAAGAGTTCCTCTGGACAGATTTCCTTTGTAATGTGTTTAAAGTGCCCTTCTTTATTTTTTTTTGATAACTTGTGGCTGGAAATTTACTTTATTTTATATTAAAATAGCCACCTCAGTTTATTGGTTGAGGCTGTTTGCTTGGAAGTTTTTTTTCCCAACCTTTTACTCTGAGATAGTATTTGTCTTTGTCTCTGAGATGAGTTTCCTGTATGCAGCAAAATGCTGGATTTTGTTTATGTATCCAGTCTGATAGCCTATGTCTCTTTATTGGGGAGTTGAGTCCATTTATGTTAATAGATATCAAGGAATAGTGGTTGCAGTTTCCTGCTATTATCCTTTTGTAGATTGAGTTGTGTCTGTGTCTCTTTCTTCTTTTGGTTTTCTTGCTTAGTGGTTTTCTTGTTTTTAATAGGATGTAGTTCCCCTCATTGTATTGGGTTTTTCACCCATAATTCGTTGTAGTTCTGTGTTTGTGTCAGATATTGTGTAAATTTAGATTTGTCTTGAAATATCTTCATTTCTCTATCTATGGTGATTGATAATTTTGCTGAGTATAGCAGGTTGGGCTGGCACTTGTGCTCTCTTAGGGTCTGCATGATGTCTGTCCAGGCTCTTCTAGCTTTCATAATCTCTGTTGAGAAATCAAGTGTGATTCTGATTGGTCTGCCTTTATATGTTACTTAAACTTTTTACCTTACTACTTTTAGTATTCTTTCTTTGCTTTGGGCACTTGGTGTTTTGGCTATTATGTGTAGGGAGGAATTTCTTTTCTGGTCCAACCTATTTGGAGTTCTGAAGGCTTCTTTTATGCTTGTGATCATCTCATTCTTAAGGGTAGGGATGTTTTTTTCTACAATTTTGTTGAAGATATTCACTGTGCCACTTAGTTGATATTCTTCTCCCTCTTCTATTCCTATTATCCTTAGGTTTGGTCTTCTCATTGTGTCCTGGATCTTCTGGACATTTTGGGTTAGGAGCTTTTTGGTTTTTGCATCTTCTCTAGCTGTCTTGTCTATGTTTACAATGTTGTCTTCGGCTCCTGAGATTCTCTCTTCCATCTCTTGTAGTCTACTTGAAATGCTTGCTTCTGTGACTCCTGATTTCTTTTTTAGGTGTTCTACATCTAGGGTTATCTCTTTTAGTGTTTTCTTTATTGTTTCAATTTCCGTTTTAAATTCCCTCTTCCATTCCTTCATCTCTTTGTTTCTGTTTTTCTTTAGTTCTTTGAGTTCTTTGAGTGTTTTTCTTGTTTCCTCTTTAAAAGCTTTTGATTCTTTTTGCTTTTTCTTCCATTCTTGTTTAAATATCTCTATCAGCATCTTGAGGTATGATTTTAGGTCTGCGTCTTCTTTTTCTGGAGTGTTTGGCATTCCAATGTTTGCTGTGATGGGAGATCTCTGTACTGGTGTTGCCAGGTTGTCTTTGTTTCCTTGGGAAATGCTCTTTCACTTTCCTCTTGCCAACTTGTTTTTAGTGATATGTGCTTGTCTTTCCCTTGTACCTTTTCTGTGTCCCTGGATTTCCACTGGTCCAGGTGGTGGATGGTCCAAGCCCTGTTCTACACCCCAAATCTGCAGAGTGGAAACAGATGTCCCAATGCTGGGCTCCTTGTCCCTGGATCAGGCAGGGTAGGTGTGTGCTTTCTGTGTGCTGCCAGGTGAGAACAGAGGTCCCAATGCTGGGTTCCTTGTCCCTGGATCAGGCAGGGCAAGGCGTGCTTTCCTTGCACACTCATCAGACATATCTTTGCCTCCTGGCTGCTCGGATCTCCTACTCTCCAGTCCTTAACCTTTGCAAACTTCTGGTCCTGGTGGGAGATGGGCCGCGCCTTGTTCTGAGCCCCAAAGCCGCCGGGTGGAAACCTAAGTCCACATTTTAAATCATAATAATATTCATGGAATAATTATACTTTTGTAGTGAATTGCCAAGTTTCATATTGTAGATGGATCTTTCTTTCCTCCTTCCCTATCATTTTCTGGTAAGAGTTTGTGATTTTTCTTTTTTTACAGTTTTCATTTTGGGCAAAGCAAAACCTATAATCTGGTGATTAAATAACCAGGGTTGTGCTAAAGACAACATATAGCAGTCACATGTTAAATAAAGCCCAGATTCCCAAGGAATCAGATAGATGTCAAATCAGATGGTTACCCCATATGTAGATATGGGAGGATATAAAAGCAATGCCTGAGTTTCCCTGCTGTCTGACTTCATATGGCTGTGGTATCATCTCAGGAAAAAGTGAGGGTGAGAATCAAGTCCACTTCTTTTTTAGGATTGGCACTTTTGAAGATAAAATATTCAATTAGTCAGGTTACTAACAAGACAAATGTGAGGCTAGATAGCAAATTTCAAGGCCAATATCATTCAAGTGAATCAATTGATAATAAAAATACAAGCATCTCTATATTTACTTTATTTAAAATTTAAAATTTATTGTTTATGTGTGAAGTGCAAATTTCAGGTTTCTTTGGAGACTTGGTTGTGTCATGTTATGTTTTTTCTGGATGCTGTGATATGAGAGGATGTTTTGCTGAGGCAGACACTTGAGAGGACACATGATGTAAGTAGAAACCAACAATGAATCATGCTCTTGCATTGCTGGTCTTAGCTGATCTTAGTTGTGATTTTGAAGTGAGAAAAGGTCCAAAGTGTTTCATATAGTATTCTGGTTGCTTCTTGCTACTTCTGCTGACCTTGATATATTTTATTTAATATATGACTCTCTACCACCATTAATTGGTTTGATTTGTATAACATTTCACCTAAGAAGGGTTTTAAATAAAGGTACTTGCTATTAGACCTGATTATCTGAGTTTATTATACAAAATCCACTGGAAAAAAAGTCTATGCCCATAAATGTTTCTCACACTTGTAGTGTGACATACTGAATCCCACTCCAGTGTTAAACAATTAATAAATTAATTAACAAAGAACTGTTAAAACTTCACCTAAGAAGAACTTAAAACAGGCTTTTTCATATGTTCTTTTAGCAGGATGATTTATTCATTCATCCATGCTGTGTAGATCATGAGCATAATTCCCTTATTTTCTGAGAGAAACAGTGTTTAATTTAGAAGCATTTATATGCTTAGTAATTGGAACTGTATTTGTAGATTGTGCTCATTTCTTTATATGTACTATTTTTGTAGACAGGATGCACATATTTTACATATAAACATGTGTATGGGCTTCTATAAATTATATATACCCTTTGATATGTTTCTTTATCCTTTGAGTATATATCTGAGGCTATGAAATGGCTTGCATCTATTTTAAGTCTTTGTTTAAATATTTCAAAAGCTGCCAAAGTGTGTTCCTAGTGAGCACATGACTGTACTTGTAGGGCAATAGAGAATCGAAGCTGTTCCACATCTGTCACAGTGTAAGATTCTTCGAATCTTAAATATAGTCAACCATGGGACACAGATGATTCCCATTGGGTAATATTTTCTCAGATTATTTGCAATTACTATAAAATGGTATTTTATTATCACAGTGGTTTTCTTCAACTAACTTTCTCTCTTTTTTAAATTGTATTTAATTTTTTACACTCCAGATTTTATCCCCCTCCTGGTTCACCCTTTGACTGTTCCATATACCATACCTCCTCCCCCTTTCTCCACAAGGATGTCCTGCCTCCCATCCCACAAGTGCTCCCCATTCCCTGTGGCCTCCAGTCTTTTGAGGGTTGGGTGTGTCTCCTCTGACTGAACCCAGACCTGGAAGTCCTCTGCAGTATATGTGTTAGGGGTTTCATATCAGCCAGTGTATGCTGCCTGATTGGTGGACTAGTGTCTGAGAGATCTCAGGGGTCCAGGTTAATTGAGGCACAGGGTACCAGGGCTCATGTCCTCATGAAAGGTGGCTTCCAATTCCTGTCTATGTAGCTGTGATACATGTGAGCTTAACAAACACTCCTCAAGAGCAATCTTGCCAGTTGAACACATAACATCTGTCCTGGGTGCAAGATTGGATGTGTGTGAATCACAAGGAGTTAAAGAATGGCTAAAAGTTGCTCAGCCATCTCTCCTGTCCCCTACCACCACATTTCTGAAACTTAAGAGCAAGAACAAAGCAAGAGAGCCATTCCACACCGAAGACATTGAAACTAAATGCTCAGCAAAATGACCTGGGTGGGATAAAAAGTGCTTTTGGAGCTGGAGACTGATGACAAAGTTCAAAGCCAATCCCTCTTAGCCAAGATGATCACACAACCACAGAAGAAACTGCATTTTTTGTCAACACTATTTATGTGGAGCAATCAAAATTATTTAAAACTCCAAACAACCTGAAAGCATAGAACTACTACATGCAAGGTAGAAGAACATTTATCAACAAGGTTGTGGAATCAAAGCCATGGAGACCGTTAATGGAACAGCACTGTAGGCCACAGTGGATACTTTCTGTGATAGGCCACAGTATTGTACCAGTGTGGTAGATACTCTGTGCTTCGATTTATTCCTAGATAAATAGAGATGATATTATTGATAGCTATTTAGAGTTTTGAAATATTGAATTATAAAACTATTTACATAATAATAAAATACATCTTGATATATGCTCACTCACAAGAATTTCAAAATCATTACCTTATGTTGATCTTAACCTACATCAATTTGGTTTTCCATGATTTTTCAAAATATTTAGGTGAATACCACTTGTGACATGTTAGCGAAGTCATATGCGGGGAAGGTGGCAAAACTGTCAAAATTTCCTGTCGCACTTTGTCACTTTGAGTGAGCAAGCTGCTTCTCCTCACTGAGCTTCCATTTCCTTTCCTTATAGTTGTGGTTGAAAATTCTAGCTATACTACAGTGAGCATCTAAGGTTCAGGTTGCAGAGAAACAGTCTGCCTATATGAAGGAGACTGAGAGTTCTTTTTCTTCCTCTGCAGGGTCTGGGTGTTTATATTTGTGCCATAGAACAAATTCTGTTTCTTCTTCTAGATTAAATAATTTAGACAAAGATGAGAAGACTGACTGGTTTTCTCCATACGAGGCTGCTGAAGGGTAGAAAAACATTCCTTCAAAAACATCTTGCCAGCAGAAAAAGCCTGTTTAAGGGCACATTCTTTATTCTTAGTACAGAGAATCCAAAAATCGTAATGAAAACATTCATCTCATCTGCTTAAGGTTTCTGTCCTTTGTACCTGCCTGCTGGGGAACTCTCTGACTTCTATGGCTCCAATTCATAGCCTACAGAGTATGACAAAGACTATATAGAAGAGCATATGAAATGAATGCCTTACAGACACTGGCTGGCTGCTGTATGGCACATATATGGAAAAAGGTACTGCCTATGGTGTGTGTGTGTGTATATATGTATATTTGTATATATATGTAAACATATATATATATATATATATATATATGAATCTTGGAACTATATTACTTATTTGTTTCTGCCTTTATTTTTTCTGTATTCATAATATTTGTAAATTTAATAATGGTTGAAACATGGGCTTCTAAAAATATTTATAGGCCAATTTTGCAATAAGATTTTGAATAAATGTGAACCTCTTACATATTTATGAAAACTTTGCTCTATTTTTTATTCCACTATTATTAAACTGTACATTAAATATTATTATAATAACTCAATAATTCACATAAGTGGATTTTTTGGAGTTCAGAGATATATTTAAGCAACATTAGACAGAAAATTGATGTAATATGGAAGCAATATATTCAAATTTAACAATATGAAATATAACACGATAGTAAAACTATTAATAATGAAATACTATATCCCACTATAATAGCTCAGCAAAGCAGTTGCTGTAGAAGAACATAAACTGATGTTTTGTGTGTTTTCTTACTCTGGATTTAATTGAGGTGGAATTCAACAATAGGACCAAAAGTATTTCTGGGGGCTGGTGTCCAAAGGATCAGAAAACCAGGAAAGCATTTTCATGTTGAAGATTATAAAGAACTAGATTTATCCAAAACAAAAATTTAAAGCCCAGAAACGTATCTGGCAAAACAGATCCCCCGTGGTCCTTTGCTTGGCTTCAGAGTGATGGGTTTCTGTTTGGGAGTGTTAGTGACCTCCAGATACGAGGTGGTCACTGAAAGACATGTTCATCCCTATAGTTAAGGAAGCAACTTAGCCCATCCAGATAGTGTTGGCTTTTACATAGACATATTGCACAGAGCAGAGCAGATGCCCGAGAATGGCTGGGCACAGCGTTTGGATATTGACAGTATTGACTGTCAGAGTACAAAGCCCACAGGTGCATACAGTGTAGATGGGAAGTCTAGAGAATAATAGCATCAGGTGATACATCCCTGATGAAGTAGACATTCCCTATCTTGCCAGGTACCCTTTTTACATCTGTTACCTCTTTGAGGTAATGTGTCCAGCTGAAGATGAGAGGCTGAATCTGTGGAAAGTCAGGAAACACCAGCTTCCAGCTAGTGAGAAGGACCAAGGGACAACTGTCTATTTTCTTTGAGGTTTACATGACTCAGCTAGAAATAAACTTCTTTTGCCAGGCACTCTTCTCTACAGGTATTTAAAATTCAACTTGCATGTTCCACAAAATCCAGAGTTTCCCAGTGATGGCTTTGAATGTCTGGATTAATCTGAGAAGAGGAAATTCATTTTCTTCACATTGGATCATAGACTTTTCCTTTCTATTGTGTTTGTTTTCAGAAAGTACCTTGCAACTTTACCCTTTCAATAATAAATTAGGTAATTCCTTTTAAAAAAGAAATAAAAAAGAACCCTTCAGAACAAGCAAATAAGCCTTGACAGTTTATTATTTAGCTTTAAAGTAATACCATTAATTTATTCTTGCATTAATTTACAAACTTCCAAATACACTGTGTGCTTTAGAACATTATCAGTCTCAGAGTTGTGTTTAAGGAGAATTTTTACACTAAAAGAATACAAATGATATTATAATGACAAACATGTTTACATGCATCTTTCCCATAATTCATTTATCATTTATGCTTACACTAAAATATTTAACTCATCCACAGTATACTCTAGTTTGAAGTTTAAAATATTAAGTGCCCAAAATTGTTTTTCTAAGTGTTTGGGCCACTATTAGTACTTCTGTCTACCATTGTAACAACAGTGCAGAAATGGCTGAGCTTAACCAGAATCTTTTTTTCTCCTGAATTCTGCAATTTCTGACGAAATTTTAAATAAATGTATTTTCCTCTATCAATTTTTTCTCCAATTATATTTAAAGAAGATGTATATAAATGTAAGTACTATACTGTGAATATATTAAAAACTTATAGATGTGTATTTTCTGAGAATAGTGAGATACATGGGGGGGTCTCAAGAACACATATGTATACATAAGATGAGAAATACTAATTTATGGAATTTATATACATTCACTTAATCCAAGTACTAACATGTTGTTGAAGTGTTAAGTATATTTAAATTACATTTACATGTAGATTACGTATTTATATTTTGATTATAAACCATCATGGAAAGAAGTTGTACGGAACGTTAGGGCAGAACCTAGAGGCAGAAATTGAAACAGAAGTAAAGGAGGAATGTTTCTTATGGGCTGCTCCATTTGGTTTTTCCGGCTGCTTTATTACATGACACAGGGTCATCTCCCCTGATGTGGCACTGCCTACAGTAAACCAGCCTCTCCCACATTAACCATTGATTAAGACACTGCTCTACAGACTTCACTGCAAACAATAAAACATTGCATCTTCCCAGGTATATCTAGGCTATGTTAAGTTGACAAAGACCAATCAACATACTGTTCTTGCATCAGACAAAAGTTTATTTCCTAGCACCCATATCAGACTTGTCACAGTGGCTTAAAATTTGCTTCCACTATCCTTGGTAATTAATATTTATGTTTACATGCCCCTGCACAGATGTAACACTTAACTACTAAATAAAAATCTAAAGACAAAAATTTCAGTGGGTTGTTTAAAAATGAACTCTGATGTATTTAGGTTGCAGTAATTATATTTCAAGCTTGAAAATATATTGAGAATTTGAATTTGAGTATACTTTTTAAAGACCTGAAAAGAAAGTAAAACTCAGTTTTTATGCCTGATGTGCCACATGTTGTGTAGAAGATTCAGTGCTGTGATTTCCTGTGACAATAGTACAGAATAGGTATTCATGAGAGCAATGGATTCTCCAAGCTCTGTTTCCTTTTCTTCCTAGAACTGCAGTAGTGGCCACTGAGAAAGGTTTACAGGATGTTACTAGAACTACTTTTACATTTATGGAGATTATGTGTGGTCAAGGGAGAACAATTTTAGTAAACTCTTGAGAGCTACTTTTGTTCAAGTATAAAGACAGACAGACAGACAGCTGGAACCAATATGACAGACAGCTAAGGACAACATGTTTTGTGTTCTTTCTTTTTGGTGTCTTTATTCCCACTCTTATATGAAAATAATCTAAAATTCTGAATATATTATTTTCTATGAAGTCTCTATTGTATCTAAAATCAAGAAGACAGAGGAACAATTTAGATTTGAGTGTGCATGTGTGTGTGTGTGCATGTGTGTGTGTGTGTGTGTGTGTGTGTGTGTGTGTGTGTGTGTGTGTGTTGGCCCTGTTTATTATACATTCAATGAGGTAAAGCCAGTCTCAGGGTGACTTGGTGTTCTTCCACTCTGGGCATATCTGCCATGTGTTTCTTCATGTGTACTCTTTGGTTGGTGGTTTAACCCCTAAAAGCTCTGGGCTATCATCCTTCCTATATTGTTGTTGTTGTTGCTCTTCCTATAGGTTATGAATCTCTTCAGCTACTTCAGTCCTTTCTCTAACTAATCCTTTGGGGTCCCTATGCTCAATACAATGGTTGGTTGCAAGGATCCACATCTATGCTGGGAAGGCTCTGGCAGACAGCTATACCAGGCTCTTATCATCAAGCGCTTCTTGTATCAGCAATAGTGTCTGGGTTTCTTGTCTACAGAATGGATGGATCTCTTGGTGGGATAGTAATTGGTTTGTCCTTGACACAGTATGCAGCATATCAGTCTCATAATCTGAAAGGTTTTACTCTTCTTGAACACCATGTCGTCCTCAAGGATTATTATTTTTTGCTGTATTGAGAGAGGAAGATACTGACAATATTTAAATTTAAACATACTACTGAACTTGCAAGATGATAGTATATAGTTCAATTTACAAATTTTGTTGAAGAAAATCAATTTGCACTTTTATAAATAAAAGATTTAAATCTATATCCCTTCTCTACATAAAAACATAAAATTATTGAGATTACTTCAAAAAATCAACAGTAATAATAGCATTTGTGTTTCCTACTATCACATTTCATCCATATTATACAGAAAGCAAATGATAGCTATTTTTTCTATTATGGTGGGCAAGAACATAAATAATGTGCTGTGCACATTAGGAGAATTGTTTGAGGGCTGGAAAACTGGTTCAGCAGTTAAGAGATCTGGCTGCTTTTGCAGAGAACAGGGTTTAATTCCCAGCACCAACATGGAAGCTTACAACTATACAGTCCCAAGAATATTTGACACTCTCTTGTGGCCTTCATGGGAACCAGGTACACACATGTGCATTGCAGAATTACACAGACATGCAAAACAGTTGCATGTATAAAATAATAAACATTCATTAAAAAATAATGTGAGTTGCACCTCTATCCTTACCTGGTGAGACAAGGTGCTCCTGGATCTGGGTACAGGTGAAACTACAGTGGAATTAAATTGTGTTTCTGTTTACTTTGCGAATGGGACAGTGTGAGATAATGGAAGGTTCAGCTTGATTATGTTTGTTATATATTTGTAGCATTAAGCTAGATGAACTGGCATCACTATTTAGAAGGCTCCATATACCCTGATTAATGTATACTAGACAGGATGATAGGCAATAATAACATGATGTGGGTTGTAGCATGACAGGGAGCTACAGAGTTGGAAATTGTTTTCTGAGATTACAGGATGATGACACATGAAACCACTTGAGAGCAAGGACTTCAATTTCACATGGGGGCCCTGGTTCATCTCTTCAGGCTGCTGCATCTCAGTGCTACTAATATCACACTGGCTAATGTTCCAACTGTGTCTTCCCCATGAGAGTTTGTGAGCTCTACATGCTTTTCAAAATGAAAACCGTAGGTGAGAAAATCACCATTAGTTTCAAAATGCCTCCATATCTTACAGTCATATGTTTCTCTAACCATGTAATACTGCAAAAATATTTAGAGTTGGTAAATGAACTTCAATCACAAAATAAATTTCCTTGAAAAGCCCGTAGTATGGGATGCCCTATAGAAAATGGAAGATGCAGTTGCCAACCATACTTTCAGTATGCCTACACATCATTCCATGTGAACACAGAGCTTGTAGGTGGAAATCTTCATCTGGTCCTAATGCACTTACCTGAAAATCAACTTTACATTTGAGATAGTAATATTTCCAAATGATGAAAGGCCACCATATGACAGTACACACATTTGCTTTGTTATATATGTGTGAAGACACACAAAAAAAGCAGAGCTCTTCAAAACTGTGTTATACTAGCCAAGAGCATGGTTTTTAAAAGCAGGAGTGCAGATCTCTTGTGTTATGACTCTCTTATTATTTTGTGCTAATAAGTGCTGGTTTCATACTATTTTGTGACTAAATGTTGCTGGTTTTTGGTAAAAAATCCTGCTGGCATCAGCAGGTGATTAAAAAAGAAAAATTGCTAGGGCTCCTTTCTCTCTAGACCACTGACCTCTCCCTGTCAAGATGAGGGGCTTGAAACACATTAACTCTTCATGAACCAGAGAGAAAAGTAATCAAAAGACAGAAAATCATTTTTACAAACAACACTTACAATCGCACAGTATACACACACACATACACACAGACCATGCACACACACACTCATACACACAAACTCTAATTGGTCTTGACCACTTACCTCATCAACAACACAAGTGTTCATGCATACTTCTATACACATATACCTACACAAATATATATATACACATTTATATGGACAAATAGGCATAAACATATATATATATTGGTTGAAGCTGAGCTTCAAAAGCCATATTTTATGTCTTCTCACTAGCCTTCTTATACCTTCTTAGACAAAAAGTTCTTTAGAAAATCACCTCATAGATAAAATGATACACCAAAGGAGAGTTACAGAAGGATGCATACAGTGAGATCAAAGCAGTGCTTTATTCTATAATCTCAATATAAGTTCAAAGCAACAGTTTCACATAGCCTTTGTTTATCATAGTGCACACATATGGCTTCCTTTTTGGACCTGACCTAGAATGAATATTTTTCTTTGATTACAAATTTGTTCCAGGTATATATCCCCTTTCAGTGTAATTGTAAAAGCTCATTGTATTCTTTCTTATGCAACCTTTACTTACTATTCTATGAGGAGTAAGCAATACTATTCTTGATCCTATCTTTATTATTTTTGGCAAAATAACTAAAACCATCTTCTAAAATTTTCTTCCTAAAATTATTTGAATTAAATTAGGAATTCTGTTAAATCATTAATTTATCTAAACAGAAGTACTTTAAGAAAATTTATCTCCATATTGACCTGCTGAAAATTTGTTCAATAGGGCGGGCTGATGTTCAGAAAGCTATATAATTATGACAGGAAAGGAATACCAGCAGCAAGGAGCAATATGGGATGGAGTTTCCAAAGATTCTGAGTACTACAGCTCAACCATCGTAAGCAAATCAAAATGGTGGCCCATGTCCAGAAAATGTATTGTTGCATACCTTAGTCTTTCCTAGGTGGCTTCAGATACAGAAGGCAGAAGCCATCCCCCCTCTCATTTTTTACAGACACTATTCAACCAGTGTTTATAGACTGGGCGAAGTGATGCTTGAGTTTTGCAAAGTATGCACGTTTGGGTAAATCTGAATCCAGTGCTCTACCTGGATGTAAAATGATGATGAGTGTGTTCTTTAGTAAAAAAATGAAGTTAAGGCCCAGAGAAGACTCAGTAGGTAAGTATGCTTTTACCTGAGTTGGACCCCAAGACCCCATTTTGGAAAGAGAGTTTAGACTTCCAAAAGTTGCCCACCTTGCTTTCTCTCCTTGCCTGTCTGCCTCTCTGTCTATTTGTCTGTCTGTCTCTCTGTTACACACACTCACACACATACACACACACACAAACACACTCTAAAGCTCTTAAATTATGCACATTAATACAAACCTCCACCAACATGAATAGAAAAAAAAATACAACCAATGACAAGTATATGAGTTTATTTTTCTCCAACGGTTTGTTTAAAAGAAACAACACCAGGAGCAAGAATTTGTGAACAGGCAACTTAAAAAATACTTTCTGGCACCCAATTTCATCATCATTCATCTGTGAAATAGGAGCAATCATAACATTTTCTTAAAGGCTATCACTATCAAATCTCTACCCAAATGTAGTGGCAGTGTTGGCATATAATCAGTAATAATCTGACTCTCTTTGATAAATTACAAATATTCCTAGAGCATGCTAGTAGTATACAAGAAAGTAAAAAGATTGGAGGTGATTTTTTAAAACAAACTCACACAATGCAGTGCATGACTGAATGACATGCATATTAGTGGAGATGAAAGACATAAACTCATTGCTTTTTTTAATGTCAAAGTCAAAGATGTGAATGAATAAAAGTCTGCATTGTGTCTAGAATCTGTTTGGAAAAAAAAGACAAGGAAAGATCTGTGGAGAGTGGGTAGTTGACCAAATGGGTCTACCTTCATTTAATGAATAAATTAGCTTCAGGCAATAACAGGGAAGCACTGCCAAATTGTCTCTTAGGGGATTTAAGGTCAGAACTCACTGTGATATCTGAGAAAGAAATGCGTTCACAGATAACCCAATAATACTAGGGTATCAGCCACAGAAGCATGATGGATTAATTTTATTAAGCCACACAGTGGTTATTTGTTTCATGCTGAAAATTTTCAGAGACTTCGGATATCTTAATAAGTATTCTACACACTAGAAATCATCTTAACTCGGCATCTTAATAATTGTGTGTTCCAAACAGTGAAAGGCAGGTTTGTCACCTAGGGAATGTGGCTATTTACTGAAAGTATCAGAAGAGACAGCTAATAAATGCAGATTATGAAGGCACACAGAAGCAGCCTTTGCCTATGGAAAATGCTAGAAGGTAGATGACAAGTGCATTGACCTCAAAATAGTTTTCAGTAAAAAAGGACCAAGTGACTACTAATCCAGCATTCTGAATGGACTGAATAAAAATTACTGCTTCTAATTAATAATTTGGGACACTTACAAAATATGTACACATCAACTGGTTTCAGAAATATTTTTACAGTCTGGAACAGGACTTGTTTCTACCTTGAAGTTACTTGCTACTTAACGTAGTCAGGACTCCAGTCTTGGTCTTTCAAGTGCGAATGAATCATGTCCAGTTCTGTATCTCTTGAGATGTTTTCAGCAAACATTTAAAATATGTGTTTGAGTCCTTTGGCTCCCAGTTTAATGTTTATCAGTATGCCACCCATGTGCTTGCTCAAATACATTTATAATGTGTTAAGAAAAGTTGTTATCTCAACAGGTAAAACAAACTACCCAAATATATCTTCTTTTACAATCTAGAATTGACTTCTCTAGAGGTGCGTCTCCTCTCCAGGCAGACTGGTCTTCTGATAATGTAGCAAGTTCAGACTCCCAAAGTCTAGAGATGCCATAGTTGTTAATTTTGTTTCTTACTCTGAAATTCAAAATTTATTACCAATGCCAACTTAGGCTTTTTTTCCATATATATATATATGTGTGTGTGTGTGTGTGTGTGTGTGTGTGTGTGTATATGTGTGTATATATATGTATATAATTGGTCAAACATACTAACTGATCATTTATTAAACATAGGTTTTTGTCTTTATATTTTGGTATCTAAATTAGACACAGTGTGATTTTTTTAAGTACTTTGAAAAAGTTTTTCTGCTGTCTTCAAGACCAATAAAATGATACTAAAACATATTTGTCAGGGGAGCGGTTGTTCTGAGCTAAGTTGAATAATAGAAAGTAAGATAAAAAGAAAAAATAAATGAAAGTTTTCTACGTGAACAGAGCAATGTTATTTATTGCTTTAAATTTTCTAGTCACTCAATAATGGAATGTTTAAACAAACTAGTTTTATCCAATAACAGATATGAACATGCCAGGTATATGTTCATATAAATCTCAGTATTGGTAAGTATATGAGGCATACATGAAGGAGCATACTTGACAGTACTTCTATGAGAAATCAGGGATTTTCTAGAACATTTGCAAAAAAAAAGGAAGGGTACAGATGGCTTTGGCATGTTTAAGTGGAAAGCAGCTATTCTCATCTACCCACATAGGACTAACAAGATTCACTTATTATTTATAGATATCACAAGTCAGCAAATACTACATAAAATCAGGAACATAGATGACAAGTTTTGTGGAAACAGTTTTAATCATCCTTTCTCTACCTTATTAATTTCAGGAGGATACCATTATGCCTAGCTTATGTCATGTTGGTATTTATACCATGCTTGCTATGGAAGTACTCCCCTAACTGAGCTATATCCTCAAATTGATAACAATTTTTCAAGAGTTCCTTTTCTATTTTAATATGTCGAACTAATTTTATTTTCATCACTTCCTTAAGAATTATAATGATGTCTAATTTATAGAAGAAGAGACCATTGTAGTGGAGATTTTGTAGCATGGAGGGTATGCTAAGATCAGGCTATGTCATACTTTTGAATAAACATATAGGGTGCCTCCATTTTTATTCCTAAAAGTAAGATATTTGTTTTTAGTTTGAGCTAGATAAGTTCTCCATGGCTCATGGTACAGTTTATGGATCCACTCAAAGAAAACAATCTTCCTTATCCCTCAAATGATGTAAAAATAGCTTGCAAAATGGATCTCTTATGGTAAAAGACAATCATAAAGCTATGATAAACATGACCTTTTTTCTTGTTTAAAATGGATTATATGTCCTCCTGCCTTTGCTTCTTATATGCACCACCTCACAATCTGCAAAATATCCCTACGTCACTGACACCTCTCTTTATAACAAATATTAATCAACAAGGAAACCACAATGGTACAACATGATGAAATAACAATCTGTGGGGATTCTAGGCCATGCTTCTGCATCCATGTAAAAATTGTAAGATCCAGAGTACCAGCAAGCATACTGTGAAATGGTCTCTTCTCTGCATAAACAAGTCATAAACATGTCAGGATTAATGTAAATGGATAAAAAGGAATGATAAAAGCCCTGTCAAGCTGCAACACCCATGGACCCCAACAATCACAAGCATGGCAAGTTATATAAAAAGGAGAAATGAATGGCCCTAATGTGTCAGTGGCAACCAACAGCTAAAGAATTGAACTTAAGGCTTACTCAATAGGAGGGAAATTATGGCTGATACTTTAAAACCTAGTCAGCTTCCTGGGACTCACAATGTCATGGACCTTAGAAAATAGTTTATTACTACTACTTTGTGAATTCACCACACTTCATAACTGCCTTCCAAATCTTATTCTGTGTCACAGATTAAATGAATCATCCACCTTTATTCAAAGAAGTCTTTCTTTAATAAAAATAAAACACAATATGATACAATTCAGAGTAGATAAAAGTGAGGAGGCTAGCATTAATAAATGTACTTATTTTATAGCACCTACATCTTTGTCTTTGGGAAATAGTTTTATAACTAGAGTACTAGGAAATCTGCTATGAAATAGTACTAGAAATGGTCATATCCACAACATCAGAACAATGACAAGATAAATACACATTAATGTGGAAGAAACTTTCATGAGCTTGCTTAATGAATTTTGTCTGAATAAGTTGGTTATAGAGGAAGGACAGATATCTATTTAAGCATATCCACTTTCCCCATTAGTTATAATCTACCTAGTCCAGGATTTACATTCTATGACATATAGTCACCGAAATTTCCCACAGAGACTCACTGCTTTTACCCTGTTTTCTTTTTTAGCTTAACTATTTCTCTTCCTATTAGAAAGACATTTTAAAGCCAGTTTGGGTGATAGACATGTTATTCTATATGTAACTATGCTTACTGTATTATTTTTTCCTATCTCTGTCTGCTCTCCCTTTTAAATACACCAGTATATCCATATCCTGTCTAAAACTAAATCATTTTATTTGACTTTGTGTATCTTCATAAGCTGATGTTGCATATTTCTTCCTGACTTTTCCTGTCTTGAAAACAAACAAAGCTCATTTCAGGCTTTGTGTTGATGGTTTTATGTGACTCTAGCCAAAAGCCAAATACAAATAGAATTACTATTAGTTTGTTTATTGTCCTAGTTTGCTTTTAGTCATTTGCTCATAGTTTATGTTGCTATGATAAACTAACCTTGAGGAAGGAAGAGGTAATTCAGCTTGCATGTCTAGGTTATAATCATCACTGAAGGAAGGCTCATAGGAAGGAGAACTGATCTGAGAACAAGGACTAAATTAGTATCCACAGAAAAATGCTGCTTAGTGGCTAACTCTCTGTCCCACTCACTGGATTATCATTCACTTTTTTCATTAGATAATATTTTACCAATTGAGGTAGGCTGTTCTGGTGCTGAGGTCCTGTTTACCAATTGGTTCTTGATGAATCAATAAAATGTCAGAGGACAATTAATGTGGAAGGAAAGAGACAGGAGTTTTAGGTCTCTGCAAGCAGGCTAAGAAATGCAGAAAGAGGAGGGGGAATTTTGTGATTCTTTAGAAGAATAAAAGTGACATCATGGGTGGATCAGCCTTTGCCCACTTCCAGAGAAGGGAGATTATAAATGTGACTAAGTGGAGGGCAGTTAAAAATTAAAGTTGAGGGCAGATTTAGGGTGCTGAGTATTGGGAAGGGCATGCTAGTTGTGGGAGGTTAGAAGCACGGAAATTTAGCCAATAAAGCAGATTGAAAAATAAACCTCTCTGTCTGTCTCTGTCTCTGTCTCTGTCTCTGTCTCTGTCTCTCTCTCTCTCTCTCTCTCTCTCTCTCTCTCTCTCTCTCTCTGTGTGTGTGTGTGTGTGTGTGTGTGTGTGTGTGTGTGTTTGTCTTTCATCTGTGGATCTGAGAAAACTTGGCAAGGCTGGAGTCATGTTCTGTGTGGAGCTTAAACATGGTAGCAAAAACTACATGCTACACCCATCTGCCTAGAGCTAGTGTCACCCAGAGTGGTCTGTGTTCTATTACATCAATCACCAATAAAGACAATGTTCCACAGAAAGGTCAATAGGACAGTCTTATCTAGATAGTTTTTCAGTTTGTCAGGTTGACAGCTTAGACTAATCAGGTTAGTCATTTAAAGACAGTCTCCTTATTCACAACTTCCTCTGATATTTATTCAGTTAAGCATTCTAATTCAAACAAGAATCAAGGTATAGGAACAAAAACATTTTATTTCTGTGCTCCTTTTCCTTAGGGAGAAATTATTTCTGGTTGTTTCTCACATGTATTGCATTTGAGACCAATATCTGCAGGTGAAATGAAGAAAAGCTTGAAAGCAGCGTGAGCCTTGAAGACACATGGAGATGTTATATTGGGCAGGGGTTACAGCAAGTTTGATGCCAGGGAAAGATGTGGAAACAAACCTGTCTTTTGTTGGGAAGGAAGAGACCTGCTTATCTATGCTGCCCTATCTTACATGTTTATATCATATTCTTTGAACTTTACAAATATTTACTACTTGAAAGCTGCTCATACATTTTGAGTTCTTACTAAATATCTCAAAAAGTAGATATAGTAATTGCCATTAGACCTAATTTTAAAAGGTAGAAAGAAGGAGGTCCTGGAAGCTATGGTTTAAAGATATGGCATACCTGCAGCTGAATGCAGATTCTGACTTTACTCTGACTAGAAGGGTTGTTTTTCTTGGCACATTTGTCCTGCATTGGCCTCATTGAGCTCCAAAATTTAGCATCATGTTACAAACTAAACTCATGTTTTGGAAAGGCTCTTATAATCTACATAAAATGCATGTTTTAAGATCCTGAGAATGTAAAAAGGATGATTATATCGCTGTTTCATTGATTTCATGCCTAATTTTATGATAAGTAGGCAATTTGTTCATATTACCTTTTAGATAAAAATAAGGTATTTGTTTGATTTTGTCTCCCTATTATAAAGTAAAGGCCATGACTGAGAGAACAAAACAGAAACATATCCCCATGCTAACCTGATTCATGTAATATTCTTCTGATAACTAATGTTGGTTGGCAACTGGATATTCCTGGGCAGAAAAAAACTTCAACTTAAGCATTTACTTTATCAGGGTGGCCTGGGAACATGTCTGTGGGGGTCTTTCCTTGATTGCTAATTGCTGAGGATGGTCTAACCCACTGTAGACAGTACCATCACTATTCAGGTAGGCTTGGGATACATGAGTAAGATAGATTAATATAAGACTAGTCAACCAGTAAAAAACCAGTAAGAAAAGTTGCTTAATGGTTTTTTATCTCAGGCTTCACTTTTAGTTTCCAGCCTTAACCTCTTTTACTTATTTCCTTAAGTGATAGATTGTTACAAGGAAGGGTTTGATGGAATTAATTCTCTCTTCCTCACATTCCTTTCTATAATGATGTTTATCATGGTGATAGAAAGGCAAATAGAAATGGTTCTAAGAGCACCACAAAGTGTGTGTATGTAGTGGGGTGGGGAGTCTTGAGAGATGACTTATGAGTTATGAGCACTTTGATTCTGAGCATCCAAGTGGTAGCTCCCAGGTGTCTATAATCCCAGTCAGGTTAATCAGCACTCTTCTCTGCCTCTGAGGACCGAATTCGTGAATACTCATGTTTCACATCCATTCATGCAGGCAGTACACCCACGTATATAAATAAAATCATTGAAATACAACAGTCACCTATATCAATGGGAACCAATGATTTCTTTTTAGGCCAGGCTATGAGTGACTTCCAGATTACTGAAAGGATTTAAATCTATTAAAAGTTTGAGAAACTCTATAGGTTTCTGTGACTGACAACATCCTGTCAAGATTAATTTTTCAGGAATCACAAGCTTTTAAAACTGACCATATATCCAGGAGTAAACTTAAACTTCTAATCTTTTTGCCTCTATCACACAACCACTGGGATGACAAACATGTGTCACCATGTATGGTTTATGTCATGGGAGAACAGGAGCTTAGATTTTGTGTGTAAAAAGCTAAGCAATATACCAAGGATGCTGCACAGTCGTCCATGGCTTAATTTTGAGTCAGGATCTCACTTTGCCACACAGGGTTGCCTGTAATCTCATCTTTGTAAGTCCCCAAATTTTCTGATTAGGGATGTGAAATGAGGCCTGGATCCTACTGATTTTGCATATCAGGAAGCCTTTCTTCATTTATGCCCCTTGTGTTCTTTTAATGTCTCTCACTCACCTCCATTGTAACATATCCTCCATCTTATTTTATAGATATATTCTCCCTGTATTACTGTACTTTAGTTTGCAAGATACTCTACAAATCTTTTCTCCTTGTATTGCTTGAATCAGTTCAATCCTACTATGTTCAATCTACTCCAAAGAGTATGTGCTCTTCTTCAGTTTTTCTGTTTTCTACAGATTATGTGTATATTCAAGAGATAATTGAACACTCAATCTGGGATGCTTTCTGTTTTTCTACAATGACATCTAATATCTGTGACAAAATAGCCTTCCTCACTAGTATAAGACCCAGGCCATGCCTTTGAAAGGCAATAACAGTTGTGAAATTTAATTAAATCCAAATGGATAACTATCCTCTATGACTTCAAATACAGAGCACACAATTAAATCCAGTTTCCAAGAGTTGAAATAAGCAGATGTTATCAGCACTGACTCTAAGCATTCTGCAAAGTTTCAAAGGCAGAATTGGAACTACATGACTCAGGCAAAAGCAAAATCTTGAATATTTGTTCTGTTTCAGGAAGTCCCAACACAGTGAGGGTGAATGCTTCTGTTTCTGACCATAGACATCAGTAGCCAGAATGACTGATATTTCACTAAGTCTATGAATGAAAGACAAGTACAAATGTCCCCCACTTTCCCAAATGAAAGCATAAATCTCTGAAAGGGATGAGTCTATGGAGCAAGACAACTGGCTACAAATTGACTCCTTAATCATTTCACTTGGGGGAATTTTCCCTCACTGGTTGACCTCACATAAGTGAGTTGGTATCTTGAAAAAAACATCAATATTCAGCCACCAAACCCAGTCACTATTGCTCATGCCAAGAAGTGCTGAAAGGAACCTGATATAGATGCCTCCTGAGAAAACAGGCTTTTTAATAATAAAATTGGTAGATTTGAACTTGACAATTTCCAGTGCTTAAATTCAGTACTTGGTAAATTTTGTAAATGCACCCACAGAGAAGTTTTATCAATTCTTAACCATAGTCAGGAAGCCCTGAACAAAAATTCCTCCCAGCTCTGAAAGTTAACCTTGTGAGCTGAGTAGTGAGGTCAAGCATAATTATCCACAACTTCTCCATCTGGCCAGGAATCCATAGATCAATGCCACTAAAATGGTGAACCTATCTTTGCTTTATAAGTAATCAAAGATGTCAAAATGAATGACAAAATTATGTTAGCCATTTTTTTCAGAAAAGTATTTGAGAGAATATCTGGGTAAAATTTATATTCCATTCCGAAATGCAACAGAGTAATGTCTTCTAAGTTATTTTTTTCCCCAGAACCAGTAACCTTAACAATAATGGCTAAAAATTATTTGTGACCCTGGATATTGTGACACTTTGGAATCATGATGTTGATCTACTGAAGTAAAGTATTGATGGACAATTATGTCCCATAATAGTCCTTGCACATATCTCTAGTTTTATACTGAAAACCTTTTGTGATGTATGTATCTCCATTACCCATTGAAAAAGAATGCTTAAAAAACACATACCCTTAATTTTAACTATTAAGCATTTATTTATTCATTGATTTATTTTGTGTCTTATATATTTTTGTCTCAATATGTTGTAGTGTGTGTGTGTGTGTGTGTGTGTGTGTGTGTGTGTGCGTGTATAGATCAGATGACACACCTCAGTAATTAATTTGCTCTCTTCCCAATATACATATTCAAACTCAGGCAGACAGATTTGCCAACAAGTGCCTTTATTCACTTAGCCAAATCTGATATACTTTTAATATGGGCAAGCTAACAAAGGGTAAATTAAACAGGATTGAAATTGACAGATTACCCGCAGGTCTCAACCTTGGGCCATGACCTCTATGAAAAAACCCCAAAGATATTTTTTACATGATAGTTCATAACAGTAGCAAAATTACAGTTACAAAGTAGCCACAAAAATAATTTTATGATTAGTGGTCACTACATGACAAACTATTAATACGTCACAGCATTAGGAAGGTTGACAACTATTAGATAAGACAAGTCGTTTACACAAAAAGAAAATGAAAGGAAAAACAGCATGATAAAGAATAATTTATTCATTTACTTATTTAGTTTTTTATTTATTATTCATTTTACTTTTTTTACATTCAAATGTTATTTTCCTCTCTGGTCCCTCTGCCTACCTCATTCTATTCCCTTCCCATTTGCCACTAAGACAGTGCTCCCCTACTCACTCCTGCCTCATCCTTCTAACACGCCCCTACTCACAGACGTCAAACCTCCACAGGACTAAGTACTTCCTTTCTCACCGATGCCAGATGAGACAGTCCACTGATACAAATGTAGCAGGAGCTATAGACTGGCCCATATGTATTTTTTTGATTGGTTTGGTTCCTGGAAGTTCAGAGGGATCAGGATAATTCATACTGTTGCAGTCCCTTTCAGCTCCTCTGTCCTTCCACTAAATCTTCCATTGAAGTATCCATGCTCAGTCTGATGGTTGCCTTTTAGTATTTGCATCTGTCTTAGTCAAGTGCTAGCAGAGCCTCTCAGAGGACAGTCATAACAGGTTTCTGTCTTCAAGCAAATCCTGGCATCAGCAATAGTTTCTGGGTTTGGTTTCTATGGATGGAATGGATCTCATGTTGGGGCAGTCTCTGGATGCCTGTCTTTCAGCCTCTGCTCCACTTTTGTCTCTGCATTTTCTTTGGACAGGGACAATTCTGGATTAACACTTTTACTACAAGGATTCCCTGCAGTCTCCATTCTTTTCTCTTCATAAATGCTATATTTTACAATCAAGGAAACAGCAATTATGTTTTATATATGAAATGTGCATAGTACGAAAGCTGATTTAGAGAGCAAAATCGAATGGAGCATAGGCTTGAAATTTCTTGCCTTCCATATATCAGCTCTGCCTTCTCCACTCTGCCTCTTCAGGGACTCCTTTCTCCTCTCTCAGTACAGGAAAAGCTTCCACATTGCCTAACTGAAGTCTATTTTAACTTTGTTCAGTAGTTAGCATTTCTGGCAATTTGTTAGTTTACATACACACACTCCCAATATTTCTCATGAGATAATAAATAGTCCATTTTCTGAAACCAGCATGGCAGGCTTTAGTTGATCCTTTGTCAAATATCTGCTCTTTACACACCCTTTCCTCATTCTTATGTTTTCAACTCTATTTTCCCAAATATTATTGAAATATATTGATTTCATGTGCATTGTTTTGTTAGAACTTGCTTGTGTAAGCCCATGGGAGATGATTGCTGAATTTTTCAAAAGTTTACGATCAAATTGCATTCATGATAATCCTTTGAAACTAAACTATATAAGCTCACAGAAATGCTAAGAAATAGTGGTCACTGCTTGTCACTCATTACTTTTGATTAACTTTTACACATTGTTATTTTCTGTGTTCCTTGAGTACCTGTTAACGTAGAAATGTTGTTGGATATTTAAAACAAATTTTATATTTAGTGAAATCACAACTAAAATTTTTAGTAGGATATTTGGGATATAGATAATGACAAGTTCTACAAATGAAATTTTACCATCAGAAAGATAATTTCTGAATGCCTAGCATCTTGTCCATGTTGATCTCTTCCTCTGGGTCTGTTGTTCTTACCCTGTGGATCATGTATGTCTGATTTTAACATTGAAATTTATACAGATGAAAAGTTACAGTTTTGAAGTGGCAACAAAAAATCTTGTGGTTAGTGTCACTATAACATGAGGAACTATATTGAAGGGTCTCAGCACTATGAAGGGTGAGAACCACTGCTCTGGGTAAATGTATGTTTAATTTCAAGATATAGTGTTAATCATTTATCTTTGCTGTATTTAACATTTGTGATCTAGATGTGAACAAAACTGCTGTGGTGTGGAAGGTTTAAGATAGAAGTTGTAGTTAAAGAAATGAGAGTGGAAAATGAGAAAGAAATGCCAAAGGTGAATTATTCTTTCACACTCTGGTCCTGTTAACCTTAAGAATTCTGCATTCTTATGACTCTAGTCTTGAAGCCGAATGACAAATTATTTTAGGGTGATGGTTCGGCTGGAAATTTTATTGATATAATCTATTATTAATAAAAGGTTGCTGATGGCTGTATTTCTACTCAGTAAGAATAGAACATTAATTTTTATTGCATGTTCACATTTTGAAATAATAAATGACAGGTGAAGTCAAGAGGTTTAAGAAAAAAACAATCATCACTCACAATCCAAATAACCCAAGAGAATCTATGTTCAAATAATAGTTTATTGCCTGCCATTTTACGTACCTGGATTTATTTACTACTCACTATTCACATTCACTATTTTTTACTGTTATTAAAGTTATTCATATTTTTGTAGTTCCTTTTATGACTTCAAATATTTTTAATAGTTTATGTTTGTAAAACAGCTGATAAGGTTGTATATTTCATACCATGGGTAGCCCAAACCTAATATTATCCATCATTAAAATCTTTTGTTTTTTTTTTGACATATTTCTCAAGGCAAATGAGGAGAAATTAACATTATTAGATGGTCAATGTGTTATTTGGTAGTTTTTTTTTATTTTTACCAAGTATCATGTATTTTTACCAAGTGCCAAGTATTTTGATCTCATCAGGAAACCCCTTTCACACATTTTCATATCTGTGTAGGCTCCTCCTGGTCCTGGACATCATTTCTTCCACTTTCCTTCCTTTATTTCATGAATATGACAGTTTTGAGGGATATCACTCAGACATTATTCACATCTTAGCTAAAATGGCCTATTTACTTCACAATTAGACTATGGTAGTCATTCAGAATCATTCAGAAATCTTCTGCATGAAAACAATTGTCTAATGCCTGCTTTATTTTTTGAATATAGTTATGGATGCCTTTTCTATTTTGTGGTAATCCAATGCATGTTCACTATGTTTTTATTGATATTGTACCAGTTTATTACCTTGTAAGCTTAGTCTTACTTTGTCTTGTTTTTAAGAATTTCTCATAGTATTGTAGATTACTGTGGATTCAGTTTTTAATTTTATAGTGGGGTTTTTTGGGCCAGAGTCCGATTTTTAAAATAGTTTTTAGACCTAGAAATCTATGTTCTCAGTGTGTTGATTGATTTAGAAAGCAGTAATTTCTAGGTTTTCAATTCACAAAGCATCCTATGATTATCAGATGGCTGAAGTGTAATATTCTCCCTGGGCCACTGTATCTCATCCCTCCTTCTGCAGACAACATAACAAACCTGGCCTCAGTCATCCATCTTTCCTTTAGTTAATTCTTCAATACATCAATAGCAACAGTTGTATTCTTTACCATACTCCTGGAAAACCAAGTCAATCAACTACATTATATATAGTGTTGTATCCATTTTTCATTTGGCCTTAGATTTTCAGACTCTACTCACTTCCAGAATGGCCTTGTTCATCACCTCCCTACAACCGTTCCCTTGGGTTATTTCATGCATCTTTTATATGATGAAGCAACTATCAAAGATTTTCTAAATTTTCAAAATTATGCAAGGTAAAACCTTTCACTCTTTGTGTGGTAAAATTATAAAAATTTAAAATTATATGTATTGGACTGATGTAATATGTACAGAATTACTCCCTTAGTTACAACATTCTATGACATGCTTACTGAATCTGCTGTACATGAGCATTCTACATGGTTGTGAATATATATATGGAATATATGGCTTTTACACACTGTCTTCTTATACTTAGTTAGCAATGTGTTTTTAGGCAGTCTTCCTGGGTGAAGAAAGTTTTCTTCTGTATGTGGCTAAGTGGTATACTGTTTAGGACTCCTAGTACCTTAGTTAGTATATATTCATACATAAAAAGTCACCAACATGCCAGTTCTGAAACAATCACATTAAATTCTCATTATTCAAGCTCAAGCTTGGGTCACACCACCATCTCTAATGCAACATAATGGGAGGGGCAGCCCTAAGCTTAGTTTTAGGCAAACATTAATAGATACAAGAAGGGGGTATCTAGTCTGGAACACATCTGATTGAGGCATCATTATGGCCCTTAAAATAATTGGCCAGTTCTGGGAAACAAACCATAAACTTAACTTGCTTTCCTTCTGATCATTGCTTGATAGGAAGTGAAATGTCAGAGGTAAGCTTGTAACCTGGAGATGCAGATTTGTTGGGGAATAGCCTGGAAACTGGAACTAAACAAAAGTCCTGTTAAGGGACAGGAGAGAAACTGCTGCTAGGAACTAGCCTGTTATTTAACTTGAGTTTAACTCAGTTCACTCAGGTCAGATTCTCTAAGATGGAGTCTGAATCCAAAAGATCTGATCTCTCTCTGTAAGTATTAATGTGCTAATTGTTGTTTGTACATGTTTTATATGTTTGAACATACAGTGAGTTAGATTGCAGACAATATGTAGCATTTTACATTAGGTCAACTTGAAAAATGGGCTGGGCCATTTTATATCTTTATATCCTTAATATATAGGAAAGGGATCATAATTGGAAATGTCAGTTTCATGGGTTTCAGCCATTTTAATGAATGTGCAGCTTTTTTCTTTTTCTAAGGTATTCTGGGTAATAATCTCAAGGCTGTGACAAGAGACCAGACAGAATCAGCTTAAGGAAATGTGGCTTATTTATGTTTATAGTTTGAGTGGGTACAGTTCACCATAGAAAGAAAGATGTGGAAACAAGTACATGTGGAGGCCAGTGTCGTTGTGTCTGCAGGAGACAGGGAGAGAGGGAGGGAGAGAGAGAGGAACATTTACAATGTTTATTGCTCCTATTTGTGTACAGTATGAGCCCCTATGCTGAGGGCTGGTGGCATCTACATGCACTGTAGTATCTTCTCCTCAGTTAAACTAAATCTCCAGAAACATCCTTAAAGATATGTCCAGGCTGTGTATGCCCTTGGTAATTTTGAAGGTAATTAGGGTGTCAATAAATATTTGTCACCAAGTAGCACTAATTTCTAATTGTCTTATAGTAAGTAAGCTGAAACAACAAACAAAAATTTATTGTCCAACCCTGTTTCTTCATTTTTGATGCATCTTTTATTTTTCCTATTTCAAATAATTTTTAAATCTTGATTTGACTTTTAATAATTTTTTGTTTTATGTATAAATTTTACAGTGATATGGTTTTCCCATTCATTTCTTACTCATGTATTTTCTGTCTCTAAATTTCAATTAATTCCAATTTGTCAGTATTTGCACTGAGTGATTCCACTTGAGGTCACATCAACTCTCACTACTACTTCCTATTACTAGAATTAGATATTTGCATTCATGCTTAGGAGAATGACACATGTTGGTAAATTTTTTGCACATGAATGCTGGATGTTCTCAACAATTGTTGAGAAAATGCTTGAAAAAAAGTTATGATGAGATGGTTCAGTGATAGAATACTTGCTTCTCAAAACCAATGATCTGAGTTCAAATCCCCAGCCTGAGGATGGCTACGTGTACCTATGACTCCAGCATCGTAAGGTAAAATAGAATGATCCTGAAAGCTCAATAACCAGGTAGCCTAGCCAAAACAATGAGCTGGAGATGAGCTCTGTTATAAGCCAATAAGACAAAATGTGACACAAAAGACTCTTCTGTGGCTGTCTTCCATACAGCTATGCATGTATGTGCCTGTATATTCATACATACACACACACACACACACACACACACACATACACACACACACACACATGCACACACACAGGCACTCATATGCAGAAAAGAAAAATAGCAACTTTTCTGAACTTCTTTGATTCATTTATTGTCTATTATTCACACCACCAAACCTTGATAATAACCCATGAACAAGTTGTAGGGCAGGTGATACATTGATATGATTCTTCTTCTTTGTTTTGGCTATTGTAGATTCTCAGGGTCATCATATACATATAAAATAACTGATGATATCTTCTAAATATCCTGCTAGGAGTTTTGGTTGTAATATAAAATGTATCAACACTCCAACTGTGCCCAGAGCTGAATTTTTATCAGGACCCCAAACCTGCCCACAGAAAGTTGATCTCTCAGGAGCGCTCTCACTCCTAAACCCACAGGTGGGAGCCCACTTTTTCTCCACTGATTGTTGAAAAAGGGATCTGCCAGGAGGGCACAGGGCACAGGAATCATAAAGTTGCCTGGAACTGGAGCCTGCTTCCAGTGTCCATCTGTGCCCAGAGCTGGGGTTGCCCCATAGCCCTCCAGACTCAAAACCTGCCCAGAGAGATCTAGTGTCATAGAGTATTCTCAGGCCTAAACCCACAGGCGGATCCTTGCTTTCACTCCACTGACACTCCAAGGAAAGACCCACCAGGAGCACATGGGCACAGAGGCCACAGGGTCGCCTGGGACAGGACTCTACCAGTCTGTATCTATGCCTAGAGCAAAGGCTGTGCAACATCCCTCCAGAACCAAAACATGCCTGGAGAGAGCAGGTCTCATTCCTACGATCACAAGCTCACAGGTCTGTAGAAAGAACAAGTTTCAGTCAGAGATAGGAAGACCAACTAACATCACAGATAACAATATGCGAACTTGCGTACAAGAACCTAAGCAACAAGAACATCAACAACAACAATAAACTTGACACCATCAGAACTCAATTCTCCTATAACAAGGAGTACAGGATATCCCAACAGACCTGAAAAGTAAGATATTGATTTAACATCACATCGCACAATGGTGATAGAAGACATTAAGAAGGTCATGAATAAAGAAATACAGGAGAACACAGGTAAACAAGTAGAAGCCTTTAAAGAGGAAACACAAAAACAAAAATCTCTTAAAGAATTAGAGGAAAACACAACTAAACAGGTGAAGGAATTGAACCAATCTATACAGGATCTAAAAATGGAAATAGAAATAATAAATAAACCACACAGAAAGACAATGCTGGAGATATAAAACATAGGAAAGTGATAAAAGTCATAGATGAAAGCATCTCCAATAGAATACAAGAGTTAGAAGAGAGAATCTTAGGGGGAGAATATACCATAGAAAACACTGACAGAACAGTCAATGAAAATGCAAAATGCAAAAGCTCCTAACCTAAAATATACACAAGACACAGTGAGAAGACGAAACCTAAAGAAAATAGGTATAGAAGAGAGCAAAGATTCCCAAATTAAAGGGCCAGTAAATATTTTCAACAAAGTTATAAAAGGGAACTTCCCTAATCTAAAGAAAGAGAATGCCCATAACCATAAAAGAAGTCAACATAACTCAAAATAGGTTTGATCAAAAAAGAAATTCCTCCCCTCACATAATAGTCAAAACATCAAATGCACAAAACATAGAAAAAATATTAAAAGTAGTAAGGGAAAAAGGTCAAGTAACATATAAAGGCAGACAAATCAAAATTACAGCTGATTTCTCAACAGAGACTATGAAAACTAGAAGATTGTGAACAGACGCCATACAGACCTACGAGAACACCAATGCCAGCCAAGACTACCATATCTAGCCAAGCTCTTAATTACCATAGATGAGAAACCAAAAATATTCTGTTATAAAAACAAATTTACACAATAACTTCTATAAATCCAGGCCTACAAAGGATAATAGATGAAAAACTCCAACACAAGGAAAGCAAGAAAGTAATCTTCTTGCAACAATCCCAAAAGAAGATGGCCACACAAACATAATTATATCTCTAACAAAAAAAAAAAATACAGGAAACAACGATCACTACTCCTTAATATCTCTTAATGTCAATGGACTCAATTTCTCAATAAATAGAAATAGACTAACAGACTAGCTACATAAACAGAACCCAGCATTTTTCTGCATAAAAAACTAATTTTTGTGACAAGCTCAGATAGTACCTCAGAGTAAAACCTGGAGAAAAATGTTCTAGCTAATTGTACAAAGAAACAAGGTGGAGTAACAATTGTAATATCAAATAAAATTGATTTTAAACCAAAAGTTATTAATAAAAGATAAGGAAGGACACTTCATACACATCATAAAAAATTATCAAAACGAACTCTAAATCCTGAACATCTGTGCCTTAAATGCACGGGCACCCACATTCATAAAAGAAACTTTACTAAAGCTCAAAGCATACATTGCACCACACAACACCCCATTCTCATCAATGGACAGATCAAGGAAACAGAAATTAAATAGAGACACAGTGAAACTAACAGATGTTATGAACCAAATGGATTTAACAGATATCTTTAAAATATTTTATCTTAAAACAAAAGAATATACCTTCTTCCCAGCACCTCATGGTACCTTCTCCAAAGTTAACCTTATAGACACTTATAAAACAGGCATCAACTGATAAGAGAAGATTGAAATAATCTCATGCATCATATGAGATCACCATGGCCTAAGGCTGATCTTCCATAATAACCAAAGCAACAGAAAGCCTAAATACATATCAAAGATGAATAATGTTGTATTCATTGAAAACTTTGTCCAGAGAGAAATAAAGAAAGAAATCAAAAACTTTTTTATAATTCAATGAAAATAAAGGCACAACATATCCAAACTCATGTGATACAATGAAAACAGTGCTAAGAGGAAAACTCATAGTGTTGAGTGCCTCCAGAAAATTAGAAGATCATTTACTAATACAATAAGAGTTATGACACACATGAAAACTCTAGAACAAAAAGAAGTAAATAAATTCAAGAGGAGTAAATGGCAGGAAATAATTAAAATTAGAGCTTACACAACCAAACAGAGACAAAATGAACTATGCAAAAAATCAACAAATCCAGGAGCTGTTTTTTTAGAGAAAATCAACAAAATAGGTTAACTTACCTAGAATAATCAGAAGTCACACAGAGAGTATCTAAATTAACAAAATCAGAAATGAAAAGATAGACATAACAAGAGAAATAGAGGAAATCAAAAAATTATCAGATCCTACTACAAAAGCCTATATTCAACAAAACTATAAAAACTGGAAAACTTGAAAATTTTTCTAAACAGATACTAGGTACCAAAGTTCAATCATGATCAGATAAACCATCTAAACTGTCCCATAATCATTAAAGAAATAGCAGTGCTTCATTTAAAGTCTCCCAACTAGAATATGCTCAGAACCACATGCATTTATTGTGGAATTCTTCAAACATTCAAAGAAGACCCAATGCCAATACTGTTCAAACTATTTTACAAAATAGAAACCAAAGGAACACTACCCATTTTGTTCTTCAAAGGCACAATTATGCTTATACCTAAACCCTACAAAGACCCTACAAAGAAAAAGAACTTCAGATCAATTGCCCTCATGAATATCGATGAAAAAATACTCAATAAAATTGTTACAAACTGCACCAAGAACACATCAAAATGATCATTCACCATGATCAAGTATGCTTTAACCCTGGGATGCAGGGATAGATCAATATATGGAAATCCATCAATGTAATGCACTATGTAAACAAACTAAAATCAAACAAACAAACAAACCATGATTATTTCATTAGATGCTGTGAAAGCATTTGACAAAATTTAACAACCTTACATATTGAAAGTCTTGGAACAATCAGGAATTCAAGGCCCATACATAAACACAGTAAAAGCAACATACACCAAACCAGTAGCCAACCACTGTTGAAATCAAAGTGGAGGTTCCTCAGAAAATTTGACATAGTACCACCTGAGGACACAACATGCTTCAGTATGTTCATAGCAGTATTATTTCTAATAGGCAGAAGTTGGAAAGAACTGAAATGTCTTTCAACAGAGTAATGAATACAAAAAAATGTAGTACATTTACACAGTTGAGTACTACTCAGCTATTTAAATCAATGACTACATGAAAATTTTGGCAAATGGATGAAACTAGAAAATATCATCCTGAGTCAGGTAATCCAGTCACAAAAGAACACATATGGTATTCACTCACTGATAACTGGATGTTAGCCCAAAACCTCAGAGTACCCAAGAAACAATTTACAAACCATATAAAGTTCAAAAGGGAGAAAGACCAAAATGTGGATGCTTCAGTCCTTCTTAGAAGGGAGTACAAAACACACACAGGAGGAAGTACAGGGACAAAGAATGGAACAAGGACTGAAGAAAAAGTCATCTAGAGACTGCCACACCTGGAGATTCATCCTATATGCAGCCACCAAACTCAGTCACTATTGCTGATGCCAAGAAATACTTGCTGACAGGAGCCTGATATGAATGTCTCCTTGGAGTCTCTGCCAGAGCCATACTGATACAGATGAGAATGCTTGCATTGAATCATTGGACTGAACTTTGGGACCCCAGTGGAGAAGCTAGAGAAGGAACTGAATGTGCTGAATTGGTTTTCAACCCTATGAGAAGAACTATAATATCAATCCACCAAAACCCTCAGAGTTCCCAGGGACTAAAACACCAACCAATGAGTACACCCATGACTCTACCTGTATATGTAGCAGTGGATCACATTTTCTCGCATCAATAGGAGGAAAAGCCTTTGGTCCTGTGAAGTCTTGTTTCCCCAATGTAAGGAAATATCAGGGCTACAAGTTGGAAGTCAATTGTTGGGTGCAGAAGCACCTTCACTGAAGCAAGTGGAGGGGGGATGGTAATGGGGGAGAAAGAAAGCAGCATAAAAATTGAAATATAATACATAAAGTAACCAAAAAAGATTTAAAAAAATAAATTGAAGAAGAGATAGGGAAATGGAGAAAAAATGTACGAATAAATAAACCTTATGACATAAAAAAATTACTAGCTAAATAAGAAGAGTTGACACCTTGACAAAGTTAAGTCCTACCAATCTGTAAATATTCTACAACTTATTCATTTTTTTTCCATTGTTCATCTGTTTTAGTTGGATGTGGACTGTATACATTCTGTTTTTTTTTTTTTTTTTTACAATTATTTCATTTTCAAATATATTGTGTTTTTTATTTATTTATTTATTTATTTTTTTTGAATACATTTTTTAAGGTTGTAATTCAGTATTTGTTGGTACATATACATACACATATGTATATATGTAACAATAATATAGGAAAATAGGCTATTAATTTGAGGGGATAGGAGAGAGACTAGGAGGGGCTGTAGGGAGGAAAGAGGAATGTGATACATTTCTATTTTAATTAAAATATATTCTTTTTTTATTGAGCTTCACACAGTCTGTGAGTTGTTTCTGGGGTGTTCAGAACTTTCTGGGGTTAGTATCCAATTATCAGTGACTGCATATTATGTCTGTTCTTTTGTGACTGGGTTATCTCGCTCAGGATGATATTCTCTAGATGCATCAATTTTCTTAAGAATTTCATTAAGTCATTGTTTCTGATAGCTGAGTAGTATATTGTGTTTTAAATTTAAATTCTAATTTAATTTCTGTTATATAGGAATAGAACTTACTACTTCCTGGGAATTTTACCTTATTGTTATTATTTTCCATGATTGTTTTATGCATAATTTGATGCCCTTTATCTTTTTTTTAATCTAGAAAACAAGACAGTCAATTGTAGGTATTTCAATAGAAGAATTTTATTCGACCTACATCCTGTCTTTGTAATGCTGAGTATCTTACCTGTAGCATTTCTTTATGCTTGAAAATATCTTAATGATCCTTAAATATCTTCTATATAATTTTAGCCAATAAAATATTTATATTTTCTCACTTCTTTACTTTTGAATTGTAATTATTGATACAGAATTTATGTAAATAATCTCTTTTCTTCTACCTCTAAAAATTTCACACCCAGCCATGCAAAGTGTAAATTAAGATTTTCCAGGTTTTCTTTTGTAAAAAAACTTAGAGGAAGACAGAATATTAAAAGTAAGGTTTTAATTTCAGCTGTCTCCCAAATGCATTATACAAGGCAATCCTACTTGAAAAACTGATATTTTATTTAGGAAACAAAAAGATCTTCATGGGAAAAAAAAACTATAATACTACTTGGATAAATGAAAATGATTCTTTGCTGTGGTAGAAAATCATGTGTGATAGTTTCACAAAGATTCCATCTTCCTTCACTACAGATGATAGCAAAATCCCAAACAAAATGAATGGAAAAACCAAACACTAGAATTTTCTCAATAAAAATCAACCAAATACAATGCTGACGATGCATGAGTGAATTTGTCATTAAAGAACCGAGCATTATCCATTTATTCATGGTATAATCTGATAAGATCAAAATGAATTAAAACTAAATCCTCTGGGATATAACTGAAGACTAATCTCTGTGACCACATTTATTCCTTCTAACATGATAGCATGTTAACATATATTTAGTGTTAAAACATAATTGGAATGGGCAAGTATGTGTGACTGTTAATTGAAGGCTAGTTTCCATACCTTATAACTGGTACTGTAGCTTCATACCCAAATACCAGGATGGCTGTGTACCAATAATGACTTTTTAGATGAATATTTTTATCAATTTGCCTTGACATTTTTTGTGTGAAAATAAACTATATGCTTACAACTAATATTTCATCTGTCTAATGAATGCAATCTAAAAAAGAAAATCTTTCACAACTAAATTTTAAACACTTGGATTCTGAGAAGCCACTGTCATCTTGATCATTGTTTCTCTTCAAAGCTTCCCCTAATCTTGACTCTAGGTACTTTCAACATCTTTATTTTGAGTTTGATTTTCCTATAGTTCAATATGACCTGATTCTGTTTTCACTTTGTACTGACTATATTTCTGCACTATCTTAGACTTACCTGGACTTTTTATGATATACTGCCTTCCTATACTCTATTTTGTATTTTCTTTATTTTTTCCAGTATTTGGGAATTAAAGCATGATAACCCTGTTTGAATGACAATGGATCTCATGAGCTCATGTGGTAGAACACCCAGTTGTATGTGCTGTTTGGAAAGATTTAAAGTGTGGCCTTTTCGTGAGAATTTGTCATTATAGATAGGCTTGGAGGTTTCTAGAACTCACATCATTTCAATTGTGGCTCTCTTTTTCTCTCTGCTTTCTGGTTGTTGTCTCAACCAGTGAGCTCTCAATTACTGTTCCAATGTCATGCCTTCTTCCTTCCTGCCTAACTGTCTGCCTGCGGCCATGCTTCTAACAATGATGGTAAGGAACTCTAGTATACTCTGCAACTGTGAGCCAACGTATTAACTGGATAATTTTATAAATTACTTTGGTTGTCATAAGTTTTTACTTTTTATGGTAACTGAAATGTAGCTGAGACATATTCAAAATGCAACATTGCAGTGGACATCCTGAGAAATTTAATACACAGGAGGTTAAAAAGCCAATTATACATATGCAGACTCAGAACTAAAATTTTTCTGACTCTGAACTGTCATTTTATCTCTTAGAACAGAAAATTGACTTCTGCAAATTTTCTCAATCTGCCATAAGTCAGAACATATCAAAGAAAGAAAATTAAAAAAAAAACAAGCAAAATAATACAACTACTTTTCTAATTTGAGTTTTTTGAACAGTTTGTATTTCTAGAGGACTGAAGTCTCACAACACACCTAGACTGAGTTATAAAAAATCATTAAGTAAAAGTTTGCTTATTGAATATTTGCTTATGCACCAGATGTTGGAGGAACAGAGCAACAGAGGTGACATTGTACTCTGTGGAGTTTCAATGAAAAGCTAAAGGTCACTGTCAATCAGTGTGGTGTTGATGGCATGTGATACAAGATAAAGAAATAATAGAGACATTCAGAGTAAGAAATTCAAGGGAAAACTGGAAATAAAAAATATGACTTTAACACATGTAAATTTATTAGTAAAGTCAATCATCAAAAAACAGGCAAAGATGGTGAAGTCAACATAATGATTATATAATAAACACAAGCAAATTAATTACATAATAATCTAACATTCTTTTTTGGTGAATATGAGAACAAAGCATCCTTAAATTTTACACTTACATAAGAAATTGGACATGAACAGAAGCTGGATACATTAATATTTTAAAGTCTATAGTTATTTATGTAGATTTTTATCTATGAAATGTGTAGCATGTCATGTGTTCAACAACAGAGGTGATGCAATATGCCTAGATTGGAGGAGATAAGATCATCCATGTAGCTAGTACTGCGCACTATTTATGAGAATCCAGATGAAATCTCACACTCTCTCAATAATTCCCATTCATGGTGCTTGTGACTTTTAGTGTCTTAGTTACTGTAGGCTATCAGGTCACTATCAAAGTACTGTTCAGATAACTCTTATCTCAATTGACAATGGTTTTGAAACAGGAAAGTCAGGAAGCAACTTTAGTGTGGTTTGCTGCACTAATATTTCCACTTTTTAAAACTAGGTATCATTATCTTTTACTATATCCAATGTATAAACCAAATTATAGTATATATGAAGCAATGTGTGTAAAACCTATCTGTGGTCCTAGGTGTCCACTGACCTGTAGAGCTAGTCCCTATGGAGAGAGTGTGTGGTTATACCACACAGGATTCTTTCCCTATCCACCCTACAATCCTACTGCATCATAGATATTCTTTCCAGAATCCTGAGCTCTGAGGACAACGACATTCCCTTCCCAGCAGAGAAAACATTCTGGAAGATTCTTTCTCCTGTGTGTTTCAGCCTTTATTATCAAGAGTTCTCTGAGTACATTTCGTAACCGATTTTCCTTCCTTTGTCCAGAAGAAGCATAAGAAGACATACTTTGGAGTTTTTTGTGAAGTATATGAGAATGCGATCCAAATCCTGGAGCCCTCAGAGGGTCTCACCATCATATTATTTAATACCTACCATACTGTACTTTAATATGATTGCAGACTGATGGCAAAATATGCCAACAAGTTCGTTCATCTCTGTTGTCTTCTGATCAGAGGGAGCAGAATGTTTGATATTTTTAAGGCCCAGCCACTCTTGATTTTGGAATCATATTTATTTGTTTCATGAATCTGAGGAATGATTCAGCTCCTTTTCATTTTTTAGAGATGAGAATAATGACTTTAAGATCTTTATGTGACAGAGCTGAAATGTGAAAAGTCGTACCAAACAGCTTATGAATTTAAACTGCTTTATTGGGACTTAATTATGTGACATAAAATTCACCTGCTTATAGGGTAAAATACAATCAATTCCTTCCCTGTAAAGCTCTTTTAGGATATTTTATTCCTCTTAAAGTATTCCTGCTGTCTGTAGGCATCCAACCCCTTTCCTGTCACCAGGCACAGTTGGGCTCTGACTGTTTTCTCTGGGCTGGGTACTTGTATGTTTCCTTTAATTTTTATGAACAATGTCTTGCCCCTCTGAAAATCAGAGTACCCACATTCTGCCTAAAGTTTTAAAATGTTCTTTTTATTTAAGATTTTAGTTTTCTTTTGTCCTTTCCTTGAACTACCAAAAGACAAAGAAGAATGTGGACAAGCATTACTCTGGATTAAATGCTAATTTGTAAATTAAGAATGCATAGGTATAATTATAAAGCATTTTTTATTAGAGTCACAATTATTTCTATAACATTTAAAACAAAAGGAGGATTACAATGTTACGTGCAAATCTCTTCCTTAAATAATTACTCAGCACCAGTTTTTAAATATTTTAATTAAACATGCCTATATAAAGACATTTTGTCATGTTCTCAAACAATAAATAATATTGGTTCTATGAAATTTTATAACAAAAATAAAGTAAGCAGAAATTTTCTCTAGTGAAGGATGTACCCATAACGTTTTCTCAGCATGAATTCGTAACGAAGCTGAAAAAGGCAACACATAGACCTAGCAAAGTGGATGAAGAAAACCCACAAGGCCTCAAACTTAGACAAAGAGCTAAAGGCAACTAAGAAATGCTGAGAGCAGGAGACATGGTCTTCCTCCGGGAAGAGCACAAAGCTGGAGTATTCAATACCAATGGTCAGCCCTGAACATGTACATGTGAGAAACAATCAGACTGAGCAAATTATACCAAGGAATACATATGTGCATGGATGTATGTATGATGTAACAATAAGTAAGAGAATACTAACTTGAAAGAAAACAAGGACTAAAACAAGGGAGTGTTTGGAAAATTGAAAACAAAGGGAAACATGTAATTATAATCTTACAAGTCAAAAGGAAAAAGTGTATATTTTCTTTGCTACATAGAAAATTGCATGTTTCTATAGCATAAAATAGTTTGTATTTATATATTTTTTTTGGAAATCAGCTCAGATTTTATGCTTACAATGGAGCATGGCCAAGTGCACTTAATCTTTACGTGTCTAGTTCTAGAGGAACCTGAAAGTTAGAGACTGAACCACTTATGAGATCTGGAAGATAGACATGGAACCATACATGAGATACTGGAAGCTAGACACTGAACTAAAAATGAGCTACTGGATGGGGGACACTGAGCCACACATGCGATACTGCTGGTATCTGCAGCAATACAGAGGTGTTCTTGTCAAGAACCTCACTATTCTGTAAGCAGACCCAGGTAGAATTTTGACATGTAAAGCTTTTACTATGAGAGCTAATGGAGAAATACTCAAGCTATTTAGAGACAAGAGTAGAATCCCCAGTTGCAAATGACAGTGGAGTGGCAAAGGAGATTTTGTACACAAACATGGAAGTGACTAGAAACCAGTGTGCAAACCTTTAACAACTAAACTTTATTTATTAGAAGATTCTAAATGTATTTTCGGATAAGGTTATACTCTTCAGACTTAACTTAGTTGTTGTTTCTTCATATCTTTACCTAATGAGTGCTTAAATATAAACCAAATGTGTTATAGCTATGCACAATGAAAAACTAAATAGCACAGAGAAATATTAAATATAAGAGTCTCTTTAGTCACTTTTAGTCTAACAATGAAAAGTAAGTATTTTTGGTTATTTTTTATTCATTCAGAATTCCTTATACCACAGACAGATTTCAAGCATAGTGAATCTATTGGTTCATTTGTCAGATGATTCAAGGGCCCATTCCTGTTGGGAGTTAGACTTTCACTACCATCAGTCTGAATTATTCTTCATACAAAACTATGGGTTTTAATTTTTATGGTCACATTTATGGTGTAGAAAACAGAGAAGAAGCATGAAATAAATATAAATCAGTAGGTGACTATGGCATGCGGACTGCAGAACAGAAGGCTGGAGTCTTTTATTCCCTGCTCAGTGGCTCCAACAATATGGATAAGAGTATTAAATTATATTTGATCTAATGTTGCCCCAGTGCTCTTTGTTCCTAATTAGCCAACTAGACTAATCTAATATGTAATAACCTAACTTAGATCATATCTTTGCAATAAATAGCTAAAGTTCAGACAATCATATCCACAGAAAGTGTCTTATAGTCTAATTATGTCTTTAAGTATTTCATAACCCACACTGGAACTCTAAACTATTACTGTCTCATGGTGCTACCTGTTTGAAGAATCTTTCTTTGTTCATATAAGCTCAACTATTAAAACAACTGCCCAAAATTTGATGATAATTATGTATCTATTGATCATATTAATATTTTGCATTGTTCAAGATTGAACCCAAAAATGCACACAGGTTAAGCACCCACTTTTCACTGAGTTTCAGATGCTACACTCATTGTTATCATTTTAGCAATGGCTATTTGTGCCTAACCATATCAGGATATAGTAGATTCCTGTCTTGTTGTCATATTTTGAAGGAACTCCAGCATATCCCATTTCATGCATCCTCATCTGCCTTATAAAACTAAGGGCATTGCTCATAGAACTAAAATGCTACTTAATACTTTATAAAACTATTAGCTATTGGAATCATGCCATACTACATTCAAAGTTGAGTCAATTTTTCAAAAATAGCTTTACGTCTTGGGTAGTTATAAAAGAATGAAGAGCATTTTATAAGCTGGATTTGGTTCAATCTGATAGGCTTAATCAGTAGGCTCCTTTAACAATGGTGTGATTCCACAATTGCACATTTTTCTGTCTATTTTAATGCTACATCTGTTACTGAAGGTTGTTTAGATCACTGATTATATTGAAACTCACAAACCATGTTTTGCTCATGGGTTTCTTGTTCTTTCTCATCTGTATTAATTGGTAAATTCTGTATAAACATGCTGTCCCTTATCAACCTTTTTTTTTTTACTGAAGATTGTTGTGCATATATGAAATATGAAGCATTGTTTCCTTATTCCTTTTAAGTATAATTATATGAGTGTGGCTTAAGCTATTTAAATTTTGCCTGCATTTATATTTCTGTGTAGCAGTTTTCTCCAGAATGTAACTGCTTACACACAAACATTTCTTAGGTCACATGCTTTTTCAGGTATAGCTGGAGGTTTTGTATCTGGACATCTCATGAAGTTGTGTGAGACTGTAAAGAGTCACAATGAAAGTCATCGGTTTACTTGATTTTGTGAAAAAGATCCTCTTTTTAGAAAATTCTTGGAAATGGATGTTGCCTGAAGGCCTGGGATCTTTATGAGTGTTGGTAGAAGACTGAAGTTTTTTTATCATATGAACTTTTTTTATATATAGTTAGTTACTTCCTTCAGAGAAAATAGTTCAAATGAAGATACAATATGCAAAAGGAAAAGCAACTAGATTGTAGCCCATTCTGCTAAGTCACACATGAAACACTTTAGCTTTATACTATTCATTAGGAATTAGTCACTGACTCAAGGCAATACTCAGAGTAGAAGAGTGAACCTCATGCCTTGAAGGAAGCACCTATGGGCAGAATTTAAACTCACCAAGAAAACTATTTCCATGTTATGTTCTGTCCTACATGTAATTTATGCTTATGGTAACTAGTGGGAGTTCAATACATGCTATCAAACCTCTAAAAAAATTAAGGACTGACAAAAATATTCATATAGCATTATGCTAAAATGCCTTTTAAAATATATGTATGTATCCCTCTTTTTTAAGATAAAGTTGTAAGAGAGAGAAAACAAACAAACAAAAACCCAAAAAACCCAATATACTACAAAGAGAAAGTCAAAAAATAAAAAAACCCAACAAAGTACCTAGCACATCCAGGTCACTTGCTTTCTGTCTCTTTTCTTTTTTCTTCTTTCCTTTCTTCATCCTTTCTTTCTCACTTCCTTTTTTATATTTTTGCAATATTTTGTTACATTTATATTATTTTTAGTTATGTGTGTGTTACATTCAAGTTTGTAAGAGATTTATCATTATTAAAATATGAAAATATTCTTATTATAGTTGGGTATTCTATTTAATCTTTAGTGATTTTTTGACCTTATTGGATTTGAAGCTTTCTTGCTGTCTGACAACAAAGCAAACACAGTGCATATCGTGTATTCCTGCTCCAGATGAGAAGTCAGTCTTCAACTCAAGCACTCTGCTGCTTTTAACTAGAAAATGCTATTTAGAAAGCATTAACTTGTCACTGTGTAGCTTTTGCTGTAAGACTCCCATGGCCTTTAAATAGATCTGCATGCATTTCTAGAATTTATGTAACTTCAAGGAAAAAAACAAAAGTAAACAGTGATTTTGTTTTCAACTCAAATTTTACATGTATAGATTTCATTGGGTTTCTTTTCTCATTTCTCTTTTAAAAATCATATACTGAAAATAATAGTATATTAGCTATGAGTAATTTTCTACTACTTCAAATAAATCGGTACTGCTTACAAATCTATAAAGTGAAGCTGAGAGTGTCTTTGTGATTACAGACCTTATTCAATAAAATAGAATAAAATTTTTTGTCACATAGCATTGTGGTTATGGTGTTGTACATGAGTATGTACATGGATAAGTTATGAGACCAAACAGGCAGAAACTCAACTATGGCACAACCAAGAAAATCTTTAACTGTACATTCATAGCCATGTCTTCTAATTTAAAAAAGTGCCCCTTGTGTTAAAATTTCCCTGAGGCTGTGGTTTAAGCATCCATGAAGTTACAGTTAGATTTTTTTCACTACAACAAAGACTAACTAGCACAGACAAGCAAGTAACGGTTTATGTGTACCCTAACAAAGCGTAACATCCTAAAATATATCACTTTTTTATATTACCATTTGTAACATGCTTTTGAGCATCTTTGTGAGCTTTAAAGAAGATTATGGGAAGACATATCTTGAAAAAATATCTAGACAACACCCATTTTGGAAAAGGAAAAAGGTCACCTTTCCCCAGTAAATATGCTGCCCACCTCATAACTAGCCATTAATTCTCCTCAAAATTCACATTTTAGAAGCCAATGGGATCAAATATCTCAGTCTTGTTAGATTACTTCAAACTCTGTGACTCTGAGGTATACTATCTCTTTGCATTGCGATGTAAGCTTCTGTTTAACTACCTCTGTTTTGAGCCTCGATTCTTTCTTTCAAGAAGACATGAAATAAAGTGAAACCATTAACCTGCCAATACTTTTATGCTTATCTGACATAGTTCTACATGTCCTTGAATTCTAAATTCATATGTAAGATCTTTGGAAAAAATTACAACAGTACTGTAACAGATAATTTTTCCTTGTAATTGATTCTAGAATAATGCATTCTAAATATGCCCTTACCATTTATACACAATTATGTATTTTTTGTGATTGAGCAATGACTTGACCCCTGAGAAGAAATGTGGAAGTCATGTGCAAATGTCATCTTATTTCATGCAAAGAACTTAAAAATCTGTAGACTGTGGTATCAGTAGGTGCCTGTGTGTGTGTGTGTGTGTGTGTGTTTGTGTGTGTGTGTGTGTGAGAGAGAGAGAGAGAGAGAGAGAGAGAGAGAGACAGAGAGACAGAGAGACAGAGAGACAGAGAGACAGAGAGACAGAGAGACAGAGAGAAAAATCTCATGACTTTCTGGGGGACTCTGTGTTTGATTTTTATTTTAATTTTACTGTTTACAAGTAAAAAATTTAAAGTTAATAGAAAAAGTTTTCTCAACATTGATTTTTTTTTATTTTGCAAAACAAAGATAAATGTACAGATTTTAAACATTTTTTGCTTAAAATTATACATTTTTGTCAATACTGTTTTTTCAGACATTAAAATAAATTTTACATAAAACAATGTGAATATATTTTTTAGTCAGTACTTGATTTTTTTCAAGGGCTTGACAATATGCATTGAAAACTTACTAGTTACAATAAGCGTAAAGTCCATGTAAAACAAAATGCAACATGGAAATAGTCAAAGTCTTCTTGTTTTGTAAATATATATATATATATATATATATATATATATATATATATATATATATATATATATATATATATATTTGTTTTCTTTATTTCTTGGACTTCATACAGTCTGTGAGTTGTTTCTGGGGGAGTGCAAGCCTCTGGGGTTAGCATCCCACTATCAGTGACTGCATATTATGTCTGTTCTTTTGTGACTGGGTTATATCGCTCAGGATGATATTCTCTAGATGCAGCCATTTTCTTAAGAATTTGGTTGAGTCATTGTTTCTGGTGGCTGAGTAGTATTCCATTGTGTATATGTACCACAATTTTTGTATCCATTCGTCTTCTGAAGGACATCTAGGTTCCTTCCAGCTTCTGGCTGTTATAAATAGAGCTGCTATGAACATTGTGGTGCATATATCTTAGTTGTGTATTAAAGAGTCTCTGGGGTATATGCCCAGAAGTGGAATAGCTGGGTCTTCAGGTAGTACTATATCCAATTTTCTGAGGTATCGCCAGACAGATTTCCAGAGTGGTTGTATTAGCTTGCAACCCCACCAACAGTGGAGAAGTGTTCCTATTTCTCCGCAGCCTCGCCAGCATCTGCTGTCATCTGAGTTTTGGATCTTGGCCAATCTGACTGGTGTGAGGTGGAATCTTAGGGTTGTTTTGATTTGCATTTCCCTGATGGCTAAAGATGTCCAGCACTTCCTCAGATGTTTCTCGGCCATTTGGTGTTCCGCAACTGAAAATGATTTGTTTAGCTCTGTACCCCATTTTTTAATAGGGTTATTTGATTCTCTGGTGTCTAGCTTTTTGAATTCCTTGTACACCTTGGATATTAGGCCTCTATCTGATGTGGTGTTGGTAAAGATCTTTTCCCATTCTGTTGGTTGCCGTTTTGTTTTCTTGACGATGTCCTTAGCCTTACAGAAACTTTGCAATCTCATTAAGTCCCATTTGTTAATCTTTGACCTTAGAGCTTGAGCCATTGGTGTTTTGTTCAGGAAATTTTCTCCTGTGCCTATGTGTTCTAAGGTTTTCCCTACTTTCTCATCTAATAGTTCCAGTGTATCTGGTTTAATGTGGAGATCTTTAATCCACTTACACTTGAGCTTTATACAAGGAGATAAGAACGGGTCTATTTTCATTCTTTTGCATGTTGAGTGCCAGTTGGACCAGCACCATTTGTTGAATAGGCTGTCCTTTTTCCATTGAATGTTTACTGCTCCTTTGTCAAAAATCAGGTGACCATATACATGAGGGCTCATTTCTGGATCTTCTATTCTATTCCATTGATCCACATGCCTATTTCTGTACCAGTACCATGCAGTTTTCAGCACAATTGCCTTGTAATATAGCTTGAGGTCAGGGATAGTGATTCTCGCAGATGTTTCTTTGTTGTTGAGGATGGATTTCGCTATTCTAGGTCTTTTGTTATTCCATATGAAATTGCACATTTATCTTTCCAATTCCATGAAGAACTGGGTTGGAATTTTGAAGGGGATTGCATTGAATCTGTAGATTGCTTTTGGTAGAATGGCCATTTTTAAGATATTGATCTTTCCAATCCATGAGCATGGGAGATCTTTCCATTTTCTGAGATCCTCCTCAATTTCTTTCTTTAGAGGTTTGAAGTTCTTGTCATACAGGTCCTTCACTTGCTTAGTTAGAGTCACACCAAGGTATTTCATAGTTTTTGTAACAATTTTGAAGGGTACCTTTTCCCTAATTTCTTTCTCCACATGTTTGTCCTTTGGGTATAGGAAGCCTACTGATTTGTTTGAGTTAATTTTGTATCCGGCCACTTTGCTGAACTTGTTTTTCAGCTGTAGGAGTTCTCTGGTGCAATTTTTTAGGTCACTCAAGTACACTATCATGTCATCGGCAAAGAGTGATATTTTTATCTCTTCCTTTCCGATTTTATCCCCTTGATCTTCTTTTGCTGTCTAATTGCTCCAGCCAGGACTTCCAGTACTATGTTGAATAGGTAGGGGGAGAGTGGGCAGCCTTGTTGAGTCCCTGATTTTAGTGTAATTGCTTCAAGCTTCTTGCCATTAAGTTTGATGTTGGCTGTTGGTTTGCTGTATATTGCGTTTATTATGTTTAAATATGGGCCTTGGATTCCTGTTCTTTCCAGGACTTTTATCATGAAGGGGTGTTGGATTTTGTCCAATGCTTTCTCAGCTTCTAGTAAGATGACCATGTGATTTTGGTCTTTAAGTTTGTTTATATGGTGGATTACATTGATGGATTTCCTTATGTTAAACCATCCCTGCATCCCAGGGATGAAGCCTACTTGGTCATAATGAATGATGGTTTTGATGTGTTCTTGGATTCGGTTAGCAAGGATTTTGTTGAGTATTTTTGCATCAATGTTCATAAGTGAGATTGGTCTGAAGTTCTCTTTCCTTGTAGGGTCTTTGTGTGGTTTAGGTACGAGGGTTATTGTAGCCTCAAAAAATGAGTTGGGTAATATTCCATCTGATTCTATCTTTTGGAATAGTTTGGCGAATATTGGTGTTATATCCCCAATAAATGTCTGATAAAATTCTGCACTGAACCCATCTGGACCTGGGCATATTTTGGTTGGGAGGCTTTAGATGACTTCTTCTATTTCTTTAGATGTTCTAGGGTTATTTAGATGGTTTACTTGGTCTTGGTTAAACTTTGGGACCTTGTATCTGTCTAGGAATTCGTCCATTTCCTCCAGATTTTCCAATTTTGTGGAGTATAAGTTTTGTAGTAGGATCTGATGATTTCTTGAATTTCCTTAGTTTCAGTTGTTATGTTACCAGTTTCCTTTCTGATTTTGTTAATTTGGATACTCTCTCTTTGCCCTTTAGTTAGTCTGGCTAGGGGTTTATCAATCTTGTTGATTTTCTCAAAGAACCAACTCTTTGTTTTGTTGATTTTTTCAATGGTTCTTTTTGTTTCTATTTGGTCTATTTCTGCCCTAATTTTGATTATTTCTTGCCGTCTACTCTTTTTGGGTATATCTGCTTCCTTTTGTTCTAGGGCTTTTAGCTGTGCTGTCAGGGTGCTGATGTGAGCTTTCTCCAGTTTCTTTTTGGAAGCACTTAGGGCAATGAGTTTTCCTCTCAATACTGCTTTCATTGCATCCCATAGGTTTGGGTATGTTGTGTGATCATTTTCGTTGAATTCTAGAAAGTCCTTAATTTCTTTCTTTATTTTTTCTTTGACCCTGCTATCCTTTAACAGAGCGTTGTTTAGTTTCCATGTGTATGTGGGCTTTTTGTTGTCTTTGTTGTTGTTAAAGACCAGCCGTAGACCATGGTGATCTGAGAGGATGCATGGGAGTATTTCAATCTTCTTATATCGATGAAGGCTCGTTCTGTGTCCAATTATGTGGTCAATTTTCGAGAAGGTGCCATGGGGTGGTGAGAAGAAGGTGTATTCTTTTACTTTAGGATAGTATGTTCTGTATATATTTATTAATTCTAGTTGGTTCAAAGTCTCTGCTAGTTTTGCAGTGTCCTTGTTCAGTTTCTGTTTCCCTGATCTTTCCACTGGTGAGAGTGGGGTATTAAAGTCTCCCACTATTATTGTGTGGGGTGAAATGTATTTTTTGAGCTTTAGTAGAGTTTTTTTTATGAATGTGGGTGACTTTTTATTTGGAGCATATATGTTAAGGATTGAGAGTTCCTCCTGACAGATTTCCCCGGTAATGAGTAAAAAGTGTCCTTCTTTATTTTTTTTTTGATAACTTTTGGTTGGAAATTTACTTTATTCGATATTAGAATAGCCACTCCAGCTTGCTTCTTGGAGCTGTTTGCTTGGAAGTTTTTTTCCCACCCTTTTACTCTGAGATAGTGTCTGTCTCTGTCTCTGAGATGAGTTTCCTGTATGCAGTAAAGGGCTGGATTTTGTTTATGTATCCAGTCTGATAGTCTATGTCTCTTTATTGGGGAGTTGAGACCATTTATGTTAATAGATATCAAGGAATAATTGTTTCTGTTTCCTGCCATTTTTGCTTTTTTGGGTTGAGTTGTGTCCGTGTTTTTTTCTTCTTTTAGTTTTCTTGTTTAGGAGTTTTCTTGTTTTTACTAGGCTGTATTTTCCCTCATTGTATTGAATTTTCCAACTATAATTTGTTGTAGTGCTGGGTTTGTGGTTTGATATTGTGTGAATTTTGATTTGTCTTGAAATATCTTCGTCTCTCCAACGATGGTGATTGATAGTTTTTCTGGGTATAGCAGCATGGGCTGGTACTTGTTCTCTCTTAAGGAGTGCATGATGTCTGTCCAGACTCTTCTAGCTTTCATAGTCTCTGTTGAGAAATCGGGTGTGATTCTGATTGGTCTGCCTTTATATGTTACCTGACCTTTTTCCCTTACTGCTTTTAGTATTCTTTCTTTACTTTGGGCGCTTGATGTTTTTACTATTATGTGTCAGGAGGTATTTCTTTTCTGTTCCAACCTATTTGGAGTTCTGAGGGCTTCTTTTATGCTCGTGGTCATCTCATTCTTGAGGGTAGGGAAGTTTTCTTCTATGATTTTGGTGAAGATATTTACTGTGCCTCTTAGTTGATACTCTTCTCCCTCTTCTATTCCTATTATCCTTAGGTTCGGTCTTCTCATTGTGTCTTGGATTTCCTGGACATTTTGGGTTAGGAGCTTTTTGTTTTTTGCATCTTCTCTGGCTATTTTGTTTATGTTTGCAATGTTGTCTTCTGCCCCTGAGATTCTCTCTTCGATCTCTCGTAATCTATTGGAAATGCTTGCTTCTGTGACTCCTGATTTCTTTTTTTCGTGTTCTGACTCTAGGGTTATCTCTTTTAGTGTTTTCTTTATTGTGTCAATCTCTGTTTTAATTTCCCTCTTCCATTCCTTTTTTTCTTTAGTTCTTTTTTCCTCTAGGTCTTTGAGTTCTTTGAGTGTTTTTCTTGTTTCTTCTTTAAAAGCTTCTGAATCTTTTTGCTTTTCCTCCCTTTCTTGTTTAATTAACTCTATCAGCGTCTTGAGGCATGATTTCAGGTCTGTGTCTTCTTTTTCTGGAGTGTTTGGAATTCCGATGTTTGCTACTATGGGAGAGCTGGGTTCTGGTGTTGCTAGATTGTCTTGGTTTTCTTGGGATATACCCTTTCTCTTTCCTCTTGCCATTTTGTTGTCAGTGATATGTTCTTGCTTTTTCCTTGTATCTGGTCTGTGTCCCTGATACACTTTCCGTGTGCACTTTGCAGAGATCTCTCTACTCCCCGGCAGCCCAGTTTCTGGGTGGCAGCTGGGCCAGGCTCCGCTCTGCGTCCTGAAGTCGCCCTGGGTGGAAACAGAAGTTCCTAAGATCTGTTCCTTGTCACAGATGCTCAGCCTCTATGAGCCGGCTTTCCGGCTGGCAGGTGGGCCAGGCTCCTCTCTGCATCCTGAAATCATCTCTGGGTGGGAACAGAAGTTCCTAAGATCTGTTCCAGGTCACTGGATCGGGGAGGACAGGGCAGGTCAGGGCAGGGGGTGCCCTTTCCATGTGATCTCCGCAGAGATCCCTCTGCTCCCCAGCAGCCTAGGTCTCCCACTCACCAGTTGCTCAGCCTGTACGAGCCGCCTTTCCGGCTGGCAGTTGGGCCAGGCTCCGCTCTGTTTCCTGAAGTTGTCTCCGGGTGGGAACAGCTCAACATTGATTTTTACTCCTTTACCTAGGGATCTTTTCTTTCTGATATAAACTATTGCTGTAGCTTATGTCTTCTGGGTTCTCTGTAGAAATATATATATATATCCTATATCACTTCTCATGTTTTAATGCGGTGTTTCAGACAATATTATGCCAACTACAGAGTCCTGTGCTTTGAAAATTTCAATGATTTATTCTAGTGATGAGCTCATATGATACCTTCTTGCAGGTGCAGAACAGAAGACTGTATGGATCTCTCTACCCAAAAAACATCCATAAATGTTGGACATGTTGTGAATTTCTATTTCTTGATATTACAAGTAAAATTGTACTGTGGAATTCTTCCCTTGGACAATAGATTTGCAAAAATGAGAGTGAGAAATAACGTTGTAAACATGTAAATTTTACTTCCAGGAATTGCTGTGTATATCTCCCACTCAGTGTCTAATTTCACATTTATGAAATAAAGTGTTCTGCACAGGTTGAGCTGACAGAGCATGCTGGTATTTTATGTGTGACAGTTGATAGATGGGTAATGCTATTTCAATGTGATTTTAACTTGTAATTTTCCTATAATATCTGAGTCTGGGAAATATTTCTTGCATTAAGGGTGATTATTTTAACTTATTTTTGAAATTTTCTTTTAGAATTACATATAAGTTCTAAAGAAAGGGTGAAAATATAACTTCCCTAAACATTCATATAACATTGGGTAACAGAACATACTCCTCTGTAAAAACTATGATTTATTATGTTTCTGATAACTAAAAGGCAGACTCTGCTTGCAAGTTGTTCTCTGAGAGTTTCCCTACAGCAACTGACTCAGACATATACAGACATGTACAGCCAAACATTGGATGGAACTTAGGAACTCTTATGAAAAATAGGAGGAAGGAATGCAGGCCCCAAAGGGATAAAAACTCCACAGGAAGAACAACAGAGTAAACCCTTGGGACTCCCAGAGTCTGAAATGCCAACTAAAGAACATACACGAGCTGGACCCAGGCATCCCTGCACATATGTAACATGTTCAACAGTCCTCATATGGGTCCCACACAACTGGAATGGGGTGATCTCAAAAGATGGGGCCTGTGCAAGGCATATGACCTTCCAGATGGGCTGCTTCGCCTTGCCTCAATGGAAGAGAAAGTGTGCCTAGCCTCACTGAATGCCATGGTGGCTGAGTGTCAGAACTGAAGTGGAGAAGAGTAGGGAAAATGATTGTGGGAGGGGATAACCAGGAGGGTTCAGTGAGCAGGAAGTCAGTGAATAAGTAAAAGAAATGAGTAAAATAAAATTGTAAAAAAAAAAAAAAAAAAAAGACCAGCACAATTTTCACTAAAATCCTTCAAATCATTACTCCATGCTAGGATGCCCATTACTTTTGGACTTGCTGACAACTTACCTTTCCTGTAATTGGAAACATGTTTTCATCTGTGGCTGTTTATTGTAAGCTGGGACTTCTGAAATATGCTGATGAAGGAGTATATAGAATATACTTTGTGTTTCTTTAACTACCCCTATGATTAGATTATGTTTGGAGGTGGAAGAAAAGATGACATCTGAGAAATTACCTTCATATTGGGATGCATGGAGTCAGAATAACATGGGGGCAATGGTAATTTGATACACTCAGTGAAGGTTCCACTTTCAAAGCCACACCTTGACTAAAGCTCTTGTTTTTATGTAGTCTATATTATGCATCTAGAATGGTCATGAGCCAACCTATCCTCCATGAAGAGGATTGTGATTGCTTTCCAGAGCCTTGGTGTGTGGTAGCCAGAAGATTCACATTTACTATCGCTGGATACCTTGAACAACTCACTGACTGATAGCCAGAGTGTTTCCTAACACTGCACCTGTCTTTCTTATTCAAAGGTTTTGTTACCCATCATCATCTAACATCATCTGTCATCATTCCATCTCTTCCTGAGCTATGCATTGCTTCTAGGACTAGAATGCTTTTTCTTCCATAGCTGTCTGAGCAAAGCAGATTACATTTTATTTGTACAACCTGTAAGCTGAAGCCTAGAAAAAGAAAATCCGTTTATGTTTCTACTCAATATTTATGCAATGCAAGAGGCTCTAATTCTGGAATGTATCCCATTTAGTTAAAAGTTTGTAGTTTAAAATTGTTATTGGAGTGAGTTTGATAATCTTTTATTTGTCTCATCTTTTACATTGATATTTAAATATGGCCATATCTAAGCATCATTTTAAATAAAATTTATAGGTTTTCATTTAATACTATATTGGCTTTGACAAATAATTGCAAAGTTTTTAAGGTTTTTCCTGTGATAATAATCAATTTTGTAGCACTTGGAATTCTACTTTCAGAAGATAAATTCTTTTTGTTTGCTTCCATAAAACATATTTTGTTTTAGACTTTTCACTACCACTGATCACAATTTGAATAATATGTAAAATTTGAGTTGCACTTTGGAATAAGTATATGTTTTTGCCTTAAATTTTTAATTTTAAAATAATCTTTATTTAAAGCTTTATCTTTTTAAAGAAGAAGAAAAGTTTCCTTTTATTAACATTTTTCAGGGAATGGAATGGAATCACTTTTCCTGATTCCATCAACTTTTTCCATCTGCTCTTCTTAAACCCCTTTCATGCACTTGGATGCATGTGTGTGTGTGTGTGTGTGTGTGTGTGTGTGTGTGTGTATATATATATATATATATATATATATATATATATATATATATATATTCTGCTGACTCTGTTATTTGTGTGTTTATTGTATTGATACTGACAGCTCTACATCAGACAAACAATAACAGATCTCTTCCATGGGAGAGACTAAGTTTCCCAGCAGTAAATAGTTTCCTATAATTCCTTATCTAGAGATGGGATCCCATGGAAATGTCCCTCTGCCATGTTAACATTTGTACTGATAATGTTTTTATTTTAGTCTTATTTATATGGGCATTTATGAGAGAGACTGTTTCAAAGAAAACTTTCAGGTATTATGGTTTCTACAGTTTTTCCATCTTGTCTTCTGAGCTATTCCCTGAGGCATGTGTGATGGAACTATGGTAGATAGGACTAAGATTCCCATGAAACATTGATTACTGCATTGTTTCCAGTTACAGTTTTCTGCGAAAAGTTACTTAGTGTTATTTTGATGTTGTTGTTGTGTGGTAGTAGTAGTAGTTGTTGTTGTAGTAATAAATGTGTGTTACACTTGTTAGTATGTGTGTATATGTGTATAACTTTGAAGGTGTTTGAACATAGGGTGCAGCTTAGTGTGAATGGGTTCAGTTATACATGAAGTTCCAAAGTAAACATCAGGTTTTCTTCCTCAGTAGCTTTCTACCTTTACTTGTGAGACAGGCTCTCTCACTAAAACTGAAGCTCACTGATAATGTTAAGGTGGTTGTTCAATATCGCCACATTCTAGCACTATGGTTATAGAACATGGTGTCACCCCTGCTTTTTTATTTTACTTTTGCAATTACAATATATAAGAATTTAGTTTACCACCAAGACTACTACAGAAAATCACAACCAATCAAAATGAAGATTTATGAAGTTCTGTCTTGATGGATATATAAACATTCTTTTAAAATATTTATTTATTATATATAAGTATACTGTAGCTGTCTTCAAACATGCCAGAAGCAGGCATCAGATCTAATTACAGATGGTTATGAGCCACCATGTGGTTGCTGGGATTTGAACTCAGGACCTCTGGAAGAGCCACTAATGCTCTTAATCGCTGAGCTATCTCTCCAGCCATATGAAACATTCTTAAACCCAAGTCTCATGGAACACAGGAATAGGAGTTAGGAAGATTGGGAGAGCCAGAGGATTAGCGAGTTTTCTAAGAGAAGAGTGTGTCTCCTAGTAATGTCAGAATACACACCCATAAAAATCTCACGAACATGATTTCTTAAATATGAGACAAAGAAGAATAACATGCCAGAGTGTGCAGTTCTAAAATCCTGCTTTTTCTTATTCAGTCTTTGTGTTAATCCAAGATCATGGAAAATAATCTCCTCCCACAATCCTAATTACAAGCTCTAGAAAGCTTTTCTCTGGTTTTCCACTCATAATTTTATATTTTTTATGAGACACACAAACTGTATATGTCCAATTCATTGTTTTTGGTGCAATTTTTTATTTTGTTAATTTTCTCAATAATGTTTTCTATTTATTAGTTATTTTTTCTGTTTGTAGCTTAATTCTTTCTGGTTTTATTTCAATGTACTATTTTGCTGCATTCATGTTATTATTGAATGCTAATTTTGTGCAATATAGATTAGAAAAGTTTTCTATCCCTAGTTTCTTTGTTGCTGCATATCTAAGCTATGGCAGATACAGATATTCCATTTGGACTTTAAGTAGGTCAGATAATGAAAGCTTATTTGGTGTTCCAAGTAAGATGATCAAGTCTACCAAACACCTAGAGTTCTCTACAGAAGAGAGTTTTGTCCCTGGGGCCAAAAATATTAGAATGTTACTCTACTGATTATTGTAGGTTCTAGCAGGATAGTAGAAAGTATTTGTGCATCTGAGCATTTTTAAATGTACAAAGCACAGTAAAACATCATATAAAATAGAGAGAAATTTTTCATAGTTGACTATGGTGCTCACTCTTAATGTAACTTACAAAATGGAAGGTGAGTTTATGTAAGCAAGTAAGTACATAAAGACCAGGATACTCCTGCACATTTCTATGGTTTTTCTTATGGACTATACATAACTGTGCTTATCCCACTAAGAAGATGTGCCCCTAGGGGTAGATTTACCTTGGTTTGTGGTAACAATTTCACTTTCTGAACTTTTATGCTTTTAACACCTTTGTTTGTTTGTTTTGCAATTATGAGTTGAAATATAACCATATTGAACAATTGTATAAGCCTATTTACATGTAATATTTCTATAAGGTTTTTCTATTAAAACAATTTACTTACCAAAATGCAAAATGTATTGGCTGATCCAACATCAGGACTTCCACATCACTGTCATCCTTTTCCATATGTTACCATTCTGAGAATTCCTTGGAACAATTTCTTTAAACTCACTTGCAAAGAGCTAGGCAACAGTGACTTATTTTTTAACTGACATGTAAAGAATTTTTGTTTAAAGTAAGTTTAAAAAGTTATAAAAGGAATGTGAAACAGGATACAGATTACCATCATTATAAAGAAGCTTTTGGCGTGTAGTATTCGTTTTTGTTATATGTATGAACCTGTGTGTGGAGGTCAGAGTTTGACCTTGAGTACCTTCTTTCATCATTCCCCATCTTACTTTTTGAGACAAGGTCTTTAAATCAATCCCAAAATCACTGCTTTTGTTAAGGCAGCTAGCTGCTCAGCTCACCCCGGGGAACGTCCTGTCCAACTCTATGAATATAGGCTTTTATGTGGAAGCAGAAATATTAAAACACAGATTCTCATGCCCTTGGGAGAAATGTATCACCAATGGATCCCATTCAATCATCATGTCTTCAAATATAATTAGTGTAGTAATTATGTATACTGTAAGTTTGTGTGACTGCATGCTTAGAGTATCATAGGTTTGTTTACAGACATATGTATGATTCATTTCATGACAATGTTTACATTCATATGATATCAGTAGCAATATCATAGTTCTATTATGGTCTTGTGACATCATTCATTGATATGCAGATGATTCATCAATGACTAAAGTATGGCCCATGATTACATTCTGATAACAAACCTCAGCTTTGAGTTTAGCTGTGCATTTTCTTTTCCTCTGTTACTGAATTCATTCTTTTGTCACTAACATTCTCCAAGTTAGGCCAACTCTCTTCTATTAATTCCTTCTTGTTTTTTACAACTTTATTTTTAAAAACAAAGATAAATGTAGAGATTTTAAAATAAAAGTATGCAAACAAATTTTTGTCAGTACATGATTTTTTTAAAGGTTTAATAGTATTCGTTAAAATCTTACTAGTTAAAATGAGCATAAAGTACCTGTAAAACAAGATGTAACCTGGAAATAGTCAAAGTTTCCTTGGTGTGTAAAGATAAAGCATAATGTTTTTTTTTAATTTCTTTTTTTTTTTTTGAACTTCATATAGTCTGCGAGTTGTTTCTGGGGTGTTCAGAGCTTTCTGCGGTTAGTATCCAATTATCAGTGACTGCATATTAAGTCTGTTCTTCTGTGACTGGGTTATCTCACTGAGGATGATATTCTCTAGATACACCCATTTTCTTAAGAATTTCATAAAGTCATTGTTTCTCATACCTGAGTAATACTCCATTGTGTAAATATACCACAATTTTTTTTTTTAAATTTGGTACAACTTGTGCATTATTTTTTTTTTTTAAATTTGGTACAACTTGTGCATTATTTTTTTTAAACGATTTTATTTTTCAAAACAAAGATAGATGTAAAGATTTTAAACATTTTTTGCTTAAAATTATACATTTTTGTCAGTACTGTTTTTTCAGACATTAAAATAAATTTTACATAAAACCATGTAAATATGTTTTTTAGTTGGTACTTGATTTTTTTCAAGGGCTTGACAGTATGCATTGAAAACGTACTAGTTGCAATAAGCGTAAAGTACATGCAAAACAAAACGCAACATGGAATTAGTCAAAGTCTTCTTGTTTTGTGAATATATGTATAGTTTTTGTTTTCTTTATTTCTTGGACTTCATACAGTCTGTGAGTTGTTTCTGGGGGAGTGCAAGCCTCTGGGGTTAGCATCCCACTATCAGTGACTGCATATTATGTCTGTTCTTTTGTGACTGGGTTATCTCACTCAGGATGATCTTCTCTAGATGCAGCCATTTTCTTAAGAATTTGGTTAAGTCATTGTTTCTGGTGGCTGAGTAGTATTCCATTGTGTATATGTACCACAATTTTTGTATCCATTCGTCTTCTGAAGGACATCTGGGTTCCTTCCAGCTTCTGGCTATTATAAATAGAGCCGCTATGAACATTGTGGTGCATATATCTTTGTTGTGTATTAAAGTGTCTCTGGGGTATATGCCCAGAAGTGGAATAGCTGGGTCTTCAGGTAGTACTATATCCAATTTTCTGAGGTATCGCCAGACCGATTTCCAGAGTGGTTGTATTAGCTTGCAACCCCACCAACAGTGGAGAAGTGTTCCTATTTCTCCGCAGCCTCGCCAGCATCTGCTGTCATCTGAGTTTTGGATCTTGGCCAATCTGACTGGTGTGAGGTGGAATCTTAGGGTTGTTTTGATTTGCATTTCCCTGATGGCTAAGGATGTCGAGCACTTCCTTAGATGTTTTTCGGCCATTCGGAGTTCCTCAACTGAAAAAGATTTGTTTAGCTCTGTACCCCATTTTTTAATAGGGTTATTTGATTCTCTGGTGTCGAGCTTTTTGAGTTCCTTGTACACCTTGGATATTAGGCCTCTATCTGATGTGGTGTTGGTAAAGATCTTTTCCCATTCTGTTGGTTGCCGTTTTGTTTTCTTGACGATGTCCTTAGCCTTACAGAAACTTTGCAATCTCATTAAGTCCCATTTGTTAAGCTTTGACCTTAGAGCTTGAGCCATTGGTGTTTTGTTTAGGAAATTTTCTCCTGTGCCTATGTGTTCTAAGGTTTTCCCTACTTTCTCATCTAATAATTCCAGTGTATCAGGTTTAATGTGGAGATCTTTAATCCACTTACACTTGAGCTTTGTACAAGGAGATAAGAACGGGTCTATTTTCATTCTTTTGCATGTTGAGTGCCAGTTGGACCAGCACCATTTGTTGAATAGGCTGTCCTTTTTCCATTGAATGTTTACTGCTCCTTTGTCAAAAATCAGGTGACCATATACATGAGGGCTTATTTCTGAATCTTCTATTCTATTCCATTGATCCACTTGCCTATTTCTGTACCAGTACCATGCAGTTTTCAGCACAATTGCCTTGTAATATAGCTTGAGGTCAAGGATAGTGATTCCCGCTGATGTATTTTTGTTGTTGAGGATGGTTTTCGCTATTCTAGGTCTTTTGTTATTCCAGATGAAATTGCACATTGATCTTTCCAATTCCATGAAGAACTGGGTTGGAATTTTGATGGGGATTGCATTGAATCTGTAGATTGCTTTTGGTAGGATGGCCATTTTTAAGATGTTGATCTTTCCAATCCATGAGCATGGGAGATCTTTCCATTTTCTGAGATCCTCCTCAATTTCTTTCTTCAGAGGTTTGAAGTTCTTGTCATACAGGTCTTTCACTTCCTTATTTAGAGTCACACCAAGGTATTTCATAGCTTTTGTAACTATTGTGAAGGGTACCTTTTCCCCAATTTCTTTCTCCACATGTTTGTTTTTTGAGTATAGGAATGCTACTGATTTGTTTGAGTTAATTTTGTATCCGGCCACTTTGCTGAACTTGTTTATCAGCTGTAGGAGTTCTCTGGTGGAATTTTTGGGGTCACTCAAGTACACTATCATGTAATCGGCAAAGAGTGATGTTTTTATCTCTTCCTTTCCGATTTGTATCCCCTTGATGTCCTTTTGCTGTTTACTTGCTCCAGCCAGGACTTCCAGTACTATGTTGAATAGGTAGGGAGAGAGTGGGCAGCCTTGTCGAGTCCCTGATTTTAGTAAGATTGCTTCAAGTTTCTCGCCATTAAGTTTGATATTGGCTGTTGGTTTGCTGTATATTGCTTTTATTATGTTTAAATATGGGCCTTGGATTCCTGTTCTTTCCACGACTTTTAACATGAAGGGGTGTTGGATTTTGTCGAATGCTTTCTCAGCATCTAGTGAGATGACCATGTGATTTTGGTCTTTAAGTTTGTTTATATGGTGGATTACATTGATGGATTTCCTTATGTTAAACCATCCCTGCATCCCAGGGATGAAGCCTACTTGGTCATGATGAATGATGGTTTTGATGTGTTCTTGGATTCAGTTTGCCAGGATTTTGTTGAGTATTTTTGCATCAATGTTCATAAGTGAGATTGGTCTGAAGTTCTCTTTCCTTGTAGGGTCTTTGTGTGGCTTAGGTACGAGGGTTATTGTAGCCTCAAAAAATGAGTTGGGTAATATTCCATCTGATTCTATCTTTTGGAATAGCTTGGTGAATATTGGTGTTATATCCCCAATAAATGTCTGATAAAATTCTGCACTGAACCCGTCTGGACCTGGGCTTTTTTTGGTTGGGAGGCTTTTGATGACTTCTTCTATTTCTTTAGGTGTTACAGGGTTATTTAGATGGTTTACTTGGTCCTGGTTCAACTTTGGTATCTTGTATCTGTCTAGGAATTTGTCCATTTCCTCCAGATTTTCCAATTTTGTGGAGTATAAGTTTTTGTAGTGGGATCTGATGATTTCTTGAATTTCCTTAGTTTCAGTTGTTATGTCACCACTTTCCTTTCTGATTTTGTTAATTTGGATACTCTCTCTTTGCCCTTTAGTTATCTGGCTAGGGGTTTATCAATCTTGCTGATTTTCTCAAAGAACCAACTCTTTGTTTTGTTGATTTTTTCAATGGTTTTTTTTTGTTTCTATTTGGTCTATTTCTGCCCTAATTTTGATTATTTCTTGCCGTCTACTCTTTTTGGGTATATCTGCTTCCTTTTGTTCTAGGGCTTTTAGCTGTGCTGTCAGGTTGCTGATGTGAGCTCTCTACAGTTTCTTCTTGGAAGCACTTAGAGCAATGAGTTTTCCTCTCAATACTGCTTTCCTTGCATCCCATAGGTTTGGGTATGTTGTGTTTTCGTTTTTGTTGAATTCTAGAAAATCCTTAATTTCTTTCTTTATTTCTTCTTTGACCCTGCTATCCTTTAGCAGAGTGTTGTTTAGTTTCCATGTGTATGTGGGCATTTTGTTGTCTTTGTTGTTGTTAAAGACCATCCGTAGACCATGGTGATCTGAGAGGATGCATGGGAGTATTTCAATCTTCTTATATCGATGAAGGCTCGTTCTGTGTCCAATTATGTGGTCAATTTTTGAGAAGTTGCCATGGGGTGGTGAGAAGAAGGTGTATTCTTTTACTTTAGGATAGTATGTTTTGTATATATCTATTAATTCTAGTTGGTTCAAAGTCTCTGCTAGTTTTGCAGTGTCCTTGTTCAGTTTCTGTTTCCCTGATCTTTCTACTGGTGAGAGTGTGGTATTAAAGTCTCCCACTATTATTGTGTGGGGTGAAATGTATTTTTTGAGCTTTAGTAGAGTTTCTTTTATGAATGTGGGTGATTTTTTATTTGGAGCATATATGTTAAGGATTGAGAGTTCCTCCTGACAGATTTCCCCTGTAATGAGTAAAAAGTGTCCTTCTTTATCTTTTTTGATAACTTTTGGTTGGAAATTTACTTTATTCGATATTAGAATAGCCACTCCAGCTTTCTTCTTGGAGCTGTTTGCTTGGAAGTTTTTTTCCCACCCTTTTACTGTGAGATAGTGTCTGTCTCTGTCTCTGAGATGAGTTTCCTGTATGCAGCAAAAGGCTGGATTTTGTTTATGTATCCAGTCTGATAATCTGTGTCTCTTTATTGGGGAGTTGAGCCCATTTATGTTAATAGATATCAAGGAATAATTGTTTCTTAATCCTGCCATTTTTGCTTTTTTGGGTTGAGTTGTGTCCGTGTTTTTTTTCTTTTTTTAGTTTTCTTGTTTAGGAGTTTTCTTGTTTTTACTAGGCTGTATTTTCCCTCCTTGTGTTGGGTTTTCCACCTGTAATTCGTTGTAGTGCTGGGTTTGTGGTCATATATTGTGTGAATTTTGATTTGTCTCTAAATATCTTTGTCTCTCCATCGATGGTGATTGATAGTTTTGCTGGGTATAGCAGCTTGGGCTGGCACTTGTGCTCTCTTAAGGAGTGCATGATATCTGTCCAGGCTCTTCTAGCTTTCATAGTCTCTGCTGAGAAATCGGGAGTGAGTCTGATTGGTCTGCCTTTATAAGTTACCTGACCTTTTTCCCTTACTGCTTTTAGTATTCTTTCTTTGCTTTGGGCACTTGATGTTTTTACTATTATGTGTCGGGAGGTATTTCTTTTCTTGTCCAACCTATTTGGAGTTCTGAAGGCTTCTTTTATGCTTGTGGTCATCTCATTCTTGAGGGTAGGGAAGTTTTCTTCTATGATTTTGTTGAAGATATTTACTGTGCCTCTTAGTTGATACTCTTCTCCCTCTTCTATTCCTATTATCCTTAGGTTCGGTCTTCTCATTGTGTCTTGTATTTCCTGGACATTTTGGGTTAGGACCTTTTTGTTTTTTGCATCTTCTCTGGCTGTTTTGTCTATGTTTGCAATGTTGTCTTCTGCCCCCGAGATTCTCTCCTCGATCTCTTGTAATCTGTTGGAAATGCTTGCTTCTGTGACTCCTGATTTCTTTTTTTGGTGTTCTGACTCTAGGGTTATCTCTTTCAGCGCTATTTTTATTGTGTCAATTTCTGTTTTAATTTCCCTCTTCCATTCCTTTATTTCCTTGGTTCTGTTTTCGTCTCGTTCTTTGAGTTGAGTGTTTTTCTTGTTTCTTCTTTAAAAGCTTCTGAATCTTTTTGCTTTTCCTCCCTTTCTTGTTTAAGTAACTCTATCAGCGTCTTGAGGCATGTTTTCAGGTCTGTGTCTTCTTTCTCTGGAGTGTTTGGAATTCCTATGTTTGCTACTATCGGAGAGCTGGGTTCTGGTGTTGCTAGATTGTCTTGGTTTCCTTGGGATATACTCTTTCTCTTTCCTCTTGCCATTTTTTTGTCAGTGATATGTTCTTGCCTTTCCCTTGTATCTGGTCTGTGTCCCTGGTACACTTTCCGTGTGCACTCCTCAGAGATCTCTCTACTCCCCAGCAGCCCAGGTTCCGGGTGGCAGCTGGGCCAGGCTCTGCTCTGCGTACTGAAGTCACCTCCGGGTTTGTATCCATTCATCTACTGAAGGATATTTGGGTTCTTTCCAACTTCTGGCTATTACAAATAGGGCTGCTATGAACATTGTGGTACAGTGTCTTTGTTGTATGTTGGAGTATCTTTGGGGTATATGCCCAGAAGTGGAATAACTAACTGGGTCTTCAGGTACTACTATGTCCAAATTTCTGAGGAATCGCCAGACTGATTTCCAGAGTGGTTGTACCAGTTTACAACCCGACCAACAATGGAGAAGTATTCCTCTTTCTCTGCTTCCTTACCAGCATCTGTTGTCATCTGAATTTTTAATTGTATTCACTCTGGTTGGTGTGAAATGGAATCTTAGTTTTGTTTTGATTTACATTTTCCTGATTGCTAAGGATGTTGAGCACTTCCTTAGATGGTTCTTAGTCATTCAATATTCCTCAATAGAGAACTATTTGTTTAGCTCTGTACCCCATTTTTAAATAGGATTGTTTGATTCTCTGGTGTCTAGCTTCTTGAGTTCTTTGTATACCTTGGATATTAGGCCTCTATCTGATGAGGGGTTGGTAAAGATCCTTTCCTAATCTGTTGGCTACTGTTTTGTTTTCTTGGCAGTGTCCTTAGCCTTACCAAAACTTTGGAATCTCAGTAAATCCTACTATTCAATCTTTGACCTTGGAGCAGGAGCCATTAGCTTTCTGTTCAGGAAATTTTCTCCTGTGCCTATGTGTTTTAAGGTTTAACCTACATTCTCTTCTAATAATTTCAGTGTACCTGGTTTAATGTGGAGATCTTTGATCCATTTGCACTTGAGCTTTGTACAAGGAGATAAGAAAGGGTCTATTTTTATTCTCTGCATGCTGATTGCCAGTTGGACCAACATCATTTGTTGAATAGGCTGTCCTTTTTCCATTGAATGTTTACAGCTCCTTTGTCAAAAATTAAGTGATCATATATGGGAGGGCTCATTTCTGAATCTTCTATTCTATTCCATTGATCCACATGCCTATCTCTGTACCAATACCATGCAGTTTTTAGTAAAATTGCCTTGTAATATAGCTTTAGATTAGGGATAGTGAGTCCCACAGATGTTTTTTCTTTCTTTCTTTTTGTTTTTGAGGGTGGATATAGCTATTCTAGGTCTTTTGTCATTCCAGATGAAATTGCACATTGTTTTTGCAAACTCTATGAACAATTGGGTTGTAATTTTGAAGGGGATTGCATTGAATCTGTAGATTTCTTTTGATAAGATGGCCATTTTTACAATATTGATTCTTCCATTCCATGAGCATGGGAGGTCTTTCTATTTTCTGAGATCTTCCTCATTTTCCTTCTTTAGAAATTTGAAGTTCTTGTCATACAAATCCTTCACTTGGTTAGTTAGAGTCACACGAAGGTATTTCATATTGTTTTTGACTATTGTGAAGGGTATCTTTTCCCTAATTTCTTTCTCTGCATGTATGTCTTTTCAGTAGCAGAAAGCTACTGATTTGTTTGAGTTAATTTTATATCCAGCCACTTAGCTGAACTTGTTTATCATTTGTAGAAATTCTCTGGTGGAATTTTTGGGGTCAGTTAAGTACACTGTTATGTCATCTGCAAAGAGTGATGTTTTATACTTCTTTCCAATTTGTGTCCCTTTAATTTCCTTTTGTTGTGTAATTGCTCAGGCCAGGACTTTCAGTACTATGTTGAATAGGTAGTGGGAGAATGGGCAGCCTTGTTGAGTCCCTGATTTTTTTGTATTGCTTCAAGTTTCTCACCATCAAGTTTGATTTTGGCTGTAGGTTTGCTATATATCGCATGTATTATGTTTAGGTATGGGCCTTGGATTCCTGTTATTCCAAGAATTTTTACATGAATGGGTGTTGAATTTTGTCAAATGCTTACTCAGCATCTAGTGAGATGACAATGTGGGTTTTGTGTGTGTGTGTGTGTGTGTGTGTGTGTGTGTTTGTTTGTTTGTTTATATGGTGGATTACATTGATGGATTTCCTTATATTAAACCATCCCTGCATGCCAGGGATGAAGCCTACTTGATCATGGTGAATGATTGTTTTGATGTGTTCTTGGATTTGGTTTGCAAAGATTTTGTTGAACATTTTTGCATCAATGTTTATAAGTGAGATTGGTCTTTTCTTGTAGGGTCTTTGTGTGGTTCAGGAAGAAGGGTTATTGTGGCCTCAACAAATGAGTTAGGTAGTGTTCCATCTGACTCTATTTTGTGGAATAGTATAGAGAGTACAGGTATTATGTTGTCAATAAATTTCTGATAGAATTCTGCACTGAACTCAACTGGATATGGGCTCTTTTTTTGTTGGAGGATTTTTGATGCCTGCTTCTATTTATTTAGGTTATATGGAATTATTTAGATGGTTTACCTGGTCCTTTTTTAACTTTAGTATCTGGTATTTGTCTAGAAGCAAATTCATTTTTTTCCAGATTTTCTAGCTTCTTTGAGTATAGGCTTTTGTAGTAGGATCTGATTATTTCTTGAATTTCCTCAGTTTCAGTTGTTATGTCTCCACTTTCCTTTCTGATTTTGTTAATATGGATACTCTCTCTTTGCCCTCTAGTTCTTCTGGCTAAGGATTTATCAATCTTAATAATTTTCTTAAAGAACAAGCTCTTGGTTTTGTTGATTTTTTGAATAGTTCTTTTATTTTTTCTTTTTAGTCTATTTCTGCCCTGTGTTTGATTTTTTCTTGCTGTCTACTCTTCTTGGGTGTATCTGCTTTTTTTGTTGTTCCAGAGTTTTCAACTGTGCTGTCAAGTTGCTAGTGTGTGCTCTCTCTAGTTTCTTTTGGGAAGCACTCAGAGTTATGAGTTTTCCTCTCAGTGCTACTTTCACTGCATTCCATATGTTTGGTTATGTTGTGTTTTCATTTTCATAAAATTCTAGAAAATCCTTAATTTTTTTTTATTTCTTCTTTCACCATGCTATCATTTAATAGAGCATTGTTTTGTTTCCTAGTATATATGGGCTTTTTATTTTCTTTATTTTTATTAAAGACCATCCTTAGACTATGGTGATCTGAAAGTATGCATGGGTGTATTTCAATCTTATTTCTACTGATGGTTGATTTGTGACAGATTATATGGTAAGTTTTGGAGAAGGAGCTGTAAGGTGCTGAGAATAAGGTGTTTTATTTTGTTTTAGGATCATATGTTCTGTAGATGTCTATTAATTCCAATTGGTTTATAACCTCTGCTAATTTAAATGTCCTTGTTCAGTTTCTGTTTCCATTATCTATTCATTGATGAGAGTGGAGTGTTGAGGTCTGCCACTATTATTGTGTATTTTTAGAGCTTTAGTAGGGTTTCTTTTATGAATATGGGTACTCTTGCATTTGGAGCTTATATGTTACGCATTGAAAGTTTCTCCTGACAAATTTTCCCTGTAATGAGTAAAAAGTGTCCTTCCTTATCTTTTTTTATAACTTTTGGTTGAAAATCTACTTTCTTCGATATTAGAATGGCCACTCCAGCTTGCTTCTAGAGGCAGTTTGCTTAGATTTTTTTTTCCCAACCCTTTACTCTGAGATAATTTCTGTCTTTGTCTCTGAGATGCATTTCCTGTATGCAGCAAAATGTTGGATTATGCTTACGTATCCAGTCTGATAGCCTATATCTTTTTATTTGAGAATTGAATCCATTTATGTTAACAGATATTCAGAAATAGTGCTTGCCATTTCCTGCTATTTTTGCTTTTAGAGATAGAATTGTGCCTGTGTATCTTTCTTCTTTTGGTTTTCTTGCTTAGGTATTTTCTTGTTTTTACTTGTATGTAGTTTCCCTCCTTGGGTTTTCCACCTATAATTTGCTGTAGTGCTAAGTGTTTGGTCAGATATTATGCAAATTTAGTTTTGTCTTGGAATATCTTGGTCTCTCTGTCTATGATGACTGAAAGTTTTGCTGGTCATAGCATCTTGGGCTGACACTTGTGTTCTTTTAGGGTGTGCATGATTTCTGTCCAGGATCTTCTAGCTTTCATATTTTCTGTTGAGTAGTCAGGTGTGATTCTAATTGATCTTTTCTTATATATTACATGACCTTATCTCTTACTGCTTTTACTATTCTTTCCTTGCTATGGTCACTTGGTGTCTTGACTATTATGTGTCAGGAGGAATTTCTTTCTGGTCCTCTCTATTTGGAGTTCTGTAGGCTTCTTTTATGCTCATGGTAATCTCATTCTTAAATGTAGGGAAATTTTCTTCTACAATTTTATTGTTGATATTTTCTGTGCCTCTTAGTTGATATTCTTCGCCCATTTCTAATCCTATTATCCTTAAGTTTGGTCTTCTCTTTGTGTTCTAGATCTCCTGGACATTTTGGGATAGGAGCTTTTTGCCTTTTACATTTTCTCTGACACTTTTTGTCTATGTTTTCAATGTTGTCTTTGGCTTGCGAGATTCTCTCTTCCATCTCTTGTAGTCTGTTCTAGATGCTTGCATCTGTGACTCCTGATTTCTTTTTTAGGTTTTCTACCTCTAGGGTTGTCTCTTTTAGTGTTTTCTTTATTGTTTCCATTTCCATTTTAAATTCCTTCTTCCATTCCTTTATCTCTTTGGTTCTGTTTTCCTCTGGTTCCTTGATTTCTTTGTGTGTTTTTCTTGTTTCCTCTTTAAAAGCTCCTATTTCTTTATGCTTTTCCTCCCGTTCCTGTTTAACGATTTCTATCATCATCCTGAGTTATGATTTCAGGTATGGGTCTTCTTTTTCTGGAGTATTTGGCATTCTGCTGTTTGCTGTGATTGGAGAGCTGAGTTTTGTTGTTGCCAGGTTGTCCTGGTTTCCCTGGGGTAAGTTCTTTTGCTTTCTTCTTGCCATCTTGTTGTCTGTGATTATATGTTGTCTTGTTGTCAGTGATTGGTTCTTGTCTCTCCCATGTACCTGGCTTGTGTCCCTGGAACTCCACTATTCCTGGTGGCAGATGTCCTGAGCACCTGTTCTGCATGCCCTCTGGTGAGAAACCTAGTCCCACAGGCAAATTTTCTGCTCCCTTGTTATCAATCGGGGAGGGGGGCACGCTTTCTGGGTGCTTGACCCAGAACTCTCTGGGCCCTGGCTACTCACAACCCAGTCTCACCAGGCCTGTGTCCCTGGATTTCCCATGTTCCTTGTGGAAGATGGCCTGAATGCCTCTTCTGCATGCACAGGTCTGCCGGGTGGAAACCGAGACCCTATGCTAGTATTTATTCCTGCTCCCCTGAACCAATGGGGAGACATGCTTTCCAGGCACTTGACCCTAACCTCTCTTTCCCCCTGGCTACTTGCAGTGCAGTCTCAACAGGCCTGTGTCCCTGGACCTCTGCTGTTCCTGTTGACAGATGGCCTGAGAACCTCACATGAATTCCTTTTTTAACATTATTCTTCTGTCTAGAAAATAGTCTAATCTTACTTCCTCTTTTAAATGTTGTGTGTATTCTCATTTCTCATTCACCTATAGAGCCTCAGTTATGGTTAGTATATTTCCCTAGAAGCCACATCATAGCCTTTAAGTATGTTGAACCGTTGGCAGCAAAAATCATAGGTTCCACAGTAAGAACATCTATATTCTGAGACTTATCCACCTGACTATTATATTTGATGTCACAGTGACTCCAAGCACCTATCTTTAGTTGAAGAACATAGATCATTTACATCGAACCTAGTGTACAACCCAAATGCATTGGTTGTTCACAATCCTTCACCTGTCAATTATATCTTTTTGATAAAGACACTGGGCCTGAAAGTTTCTTAGAGCTGCTCTCTAGCCTGGAGGAGGAGCTGGTGTTTGTGTGTGGGGTAGTTATAAATAAACTTAAGACAGAAGTCTGCAGTTCAGGCAGAGTTCATATTCACATCCCCAAACAGGTTTTCCTGCCATCTCAGAAGGTGACATAATGACAAGTTTCTAATGATGTGTGGTGGCATTTCACACATGTCTCCTGAGAAATAAACTTCTTCAGGCTTCTGCATAGTCTGCCCCTTGCTTAAGGCAAGAATAGGTCTCAAAGTCTCTGAACAAGCTGCTTGCATTCTCCCTGAAAAGATTTTATTGTTACTACAGAGGAGTTCAGCTGTGAATTCATATTTTTTGGAACAACTTTATTTTAAAAACAAAGATAATTGAACAAATTTTAAGCATTTTGCATAAAAGTATACGAATACATTTTTGTTAGTGCTTGGCTTTTTTCCCCCTAAATGTTTGATAGTGTGCATTAAGGTCTTACTAGTTACACTGAACATGAAGTACATGTAAAACCGGATGTAACACATAATTAGTCAAGGTTCTCTTGGTGTGTAAGGATTGAGCATAATGGTTTTTCCTTTTCTTTTTTTTTTTTTTTCTTGAAATTCACACAGTCTGTGAGTTGTTTCTGAAGTGTTCAGAGCTTTCTGGGGTTAGTATCCGACTATCAGTGACTGCATATTATGTCTGTTCTTTTGTGACTGGATTGTCTCACTTAGGATGATATTCTCTAGATGCATCAATTTTCTTAAGAATTTGGTATAGTCATTGTTTCTGATAGCTGAGTAGTAGTCCATTGTGGAAATATACCACAATTTTTGTATCCATTAATCTACTGAAGGACATCTGGGTTCTTTTCAGCTTCTGGCTATTATAAATAGAGCTGCTATAAACATTGTGGTGCATGTGTCTTTGTTATATATTGGGTTGTCTCTGGTGTATATGCCCAGAAGTGGAATAAATGGATCTTTAGGTAGTAATACGTCCAATATCCTTTTTCTTAAACAACTTTATTTTACAAAAGAAAAATAAATGTAAAGATTTTAAGCATTTTTGTGTAAAATTACACAATACATTTTTGTCAGTACTTTTTTTCAGATTTTAAAATAATTTTACATAAAACTATATGAATATATTTTGTCAGTACTTGATTTTTTTAAAGGTTTGATAGTATGCATTGAAAACTTAATAGTTACAATGAGCATAAAGTACATGTAAAACAAAATGTAACGTGGAAATAATCAAAGTTTTCTTGTTGTGTAAAGATTTTTTTGTTTTGTTTTGTTTTCTTTATTTCTTGGACTTCATACAGTCTGTGAGTTGTTTCTGGGGCAGTGCGAGCCTCTGGGGTTAGCATCCCACTATCAGTGACTGCATATTATGTCTGTTCTTTTGTGACTGGGTTATAGCACTCAGAATGATAGTCTCTAGATGTAGCCATTTTCTTAAGAATTTGGTCAAGTCATTGTTTCTGGTGGCTGAGTAGTATTCCATTGTGTAAATGTACCACAATTTTTGTATCCATTCATCTTCTGAAGGACATCTGGGTTCTTTCCAGCTTCTGGCTATTATAAATAGAGCTGCTATGAACATTGTGGTGCATATGTCTTTGTTGTGTACTAAGGTGTCTCTGGGGTATATGCCCAGAAGAGGAATAGCTGGGTCTTCAGGTAGTATTATGTCCAATTTTCTGAGGTATCACCAGACTGATTTCCAGAGTGGTTGTATTAGTTTGCAACCTCACCAACAGTGGAGAAGTGTTCCTCTTTCTTCGCAACCTCGACAGCATCTGTTGTCATCTGAGGTTTGGATCTTGGCCAATCTGACTGGTGTGAGGTGGAATCTAAGGGTTGTTTTGATTTGCATTACCCTGATGGCTAAGGATGTTGAGCACTTTCTCATATATTTCTCAGCCATTCAATATTCCTCAACTGAGAACATTTTGTTTAGATCTGTACCCCATTTTTAATAGGGTTATTTGATTCTCTGGTGTCTAGCTTTTTGAGTTCTTTGTATACCTTAGATATTAGGCCTCTATCTGATGTGGAGGTGGTAAAGATCTTTTCCCATTCTGTTGGCTGCCGTTTTGTTTTCTTGTATGTCCAATTTTCTAAGGAATCTCCAGACTGATTTCCAGAGTGTTTGTACCCCTTTACAACTCCACCAGCAGTGGAGAAGAGTTCCTTTTTCTCCACATCCTTGTTGGCATTTACATCATCTGAGTTTTGGATCTTGGCCAATCTGACCTTTGTGAAATGGAATATCAGGGTTGTTTTGATTTGCATTTCCCAGATGGCTAAGGATGTTGAGCACTTCTTTAGATGCTTTTCAGCCATTCAATATTCCTCAATTGAGAACTTTTTGTTTAGCTCTCTACCCCATTTTTTGATAGGGTTGTTTGATTCTCTGGTGTCTAGATTTTTAGTTCTTTGTATACCTTGGATATTAGGCCTTTATCTGATGTGGGGTTGGTAAAGATCTTCTCCCACTCTGTTGGCTGCCATTTTGTTTTCTTGATGGTGTCCTCAGCCTTATAGAAGCTCTGCTTTCTCATTAAGTCCCATTTGTTAATCTTTGACCTTAGAGCACAAGCCATTGGTGTTCTGTTCAGGAAATTTTCTCCTGTGCCTATGAGTTGTAAAGTTTTTCCCTACTTTCTCATTTAATAGTTTCAGTTTGCCTGGTTGAGTGTGGAGATCTTTGATCCACTTACACTTGAGCTTTGTACAAGGAGATAAGAAAGGGTCTATTTTCATTCTTCTGCATGCTGAGTGCCAGTTGGACCAACACCATTTGTTGAATAGGCTGTCCTTTTTTGACTGAATGTTTACAACTCCTTTTTCAAAAATCAGGTGATCATATATGTGAGGGCTCATTTCTGGATCTTCTTACAAGATTCACCATGACAATAATGGTTCCTGCAGTAGACAGCAAAACAATCAGTGTGTCCCTTTAAGGGTGGCTATCCATTTCTTATAACTGCTATGTCTAGAGTCTCAGTTAAATGACATTTCTATAAGTATCTCCTTCCTCTGTTACCCCAAGAAATATAGAAAACAAATATATCTGATAACATTAGGTTGATTACATGGCTTCTTTTCTCTACACTCCTGAATTTCTGAAATGAATAAATAGTTAAGGAACTAAGTTTCCTACAAATGATGAAAGGCCATAGACCCCATAGACCATGTCTTTTAAGAAAGAGAATTTTAAGAATTTAGGGTACAGAACAGGAAGAGGTGGTTCATTATAGGAAACAGAGAAAGCAGATATTGGAAGCCAAAGCTATGATTGAAGAAGAAGCCTTCTATGTATGTAGATGAAAAGTATAAGTAATATGTGTGGTAGGTGTATCTAAAAGGTCATTCCAGAGCACCACGTGCTGCTTCCAAAAAGCAAGCTAACCTTTAAGATGGGAAGAAAAGAATACAACTTTAATACTGGCATTTTCCCTTAGACAATAAGAATGACATTTAGTAATGTGTAGCACTTCACACACAGCAACAAAGTAGAGCAGAATTATCCATTCCCCAATGACTGAGGCATCAAATATTCAATGCTTCTGCTGTGTTCTTATCATATTCTATTTACTCCTGCAGGGAAAATGATGAATATTTTCAATTTGATAACTACAAAAGAGAATTATTATAGTAAATGCAAAAGTGAAGTCAATATTAAACTAGAGGCTTAACCTTAATGATTATTAAAATAAACAAATTGTTCTCATTAAATTGGATTCATTAATTTACACACACACACACACACACACACACATGCACACATCACACATAAAATTTTTCAGAACTAGATGGAGCCCAAGCAATTCTGTAAAACTGAAACATTTCAAACACACTCAACCTGACTTAGTATAAATAACCAACAAGTTTTTCTCTTTCCCCTGAATGATTTTTTATTTCTGCTGAGCCCCAAAATTATGTGAGTATTCAGTATGATCAAAAAGTAATGTTAAGATTTAGCAGAAACATTGTCATAAGAGAATAGTATATAAATGAATTTACATAGAATGTGTTTGTACCAACTGTACTCAATGCACTAGGAATCTCCTAATTCATGCTAGAAAAATTTAAAGTTCTTCATGAAGAGGTACCCATTGCATTCTGAATCTTAAGGTCCAAGAATGACTTTATAAGTAATAGTCTACAATGACAGGGCATCAAAAACAGGAAAGCATGATGAAATATTGTCTCATTTTGTATGTAGGCAGATAGCTCTGTTCACTACATTGGTTATATTAAGAGAGGGTATTCTCTCTCACTTCAAATTTTCAACTTGACATTGTCTAGAGGCAACTGAAAAGGGAATCTCAATTGAGGGATTTCCAGATCTTCTTGGCCCTGAAGAATTTCTGTAGAGCTGCCATGGATTGGCTTGGATATTATTTAATGAAGGAGTGTCCAACACTGTGCATAGTTCAATCCTTAGGCATGTGTCCTTGGGATGTATAAGAATCCTAGTTAAGCATAAGACTTCAAACAATCCATCAAGTAACTTTCCTGTATTATTTATGTATTATTAGTTCTTGCAGTGACTTCCCATGATGATGAAATGTGAACTAGATGTATATGCCAAATTGGCCATTTTCTTCAATAAATGATTATGGTGAGATTATTTTCTCACAGCATCATAATGGAGGTAATTATATATATTAGGAAAAAGAAAATGGGGAGAAGGGAATTCAATACAAAGGTAAATAGGTATGTAAAAGGTATGTAACACCAATGTTTAATAAGGTCTCCAGGAATCATTATTTTATTTTATTTTATTTTTTTTAAAGATTTTAAACATTTTTTGCTTAAAATTATACATTTTTGTCAGTATAGTTTTTTCAGACATTAAAATCAATTTTACATAAAACCATGTGAATATGTTTTTTAGTCAGTACTTGATTTTTTTCAAGGGCTTGACAGTATGCATTGAAAACGTACTAGTTGCAATAAGCGAAAAGTACATGCAAAACAAAACGCAACATGGAAATAGTCAAAGTCTTCTTGTTTTGTGAATATATGTATAGTTTTTGTTTTCTTTATTTCTTGGACTTCATACAGTCTGTGAGTTGTTTCTGGGGGAGTGCAAGCCTCTGGGGTTAGCATACCACTATCAGTAACTGCATATTATGTCTGTTCTTTTGTGACTGGGTTATCTCACTCAGGATGATCTTCTCTAGATGCAGCCATTTTCTTAAGAATTTGGTTAAGTCATTGTTTCTGGTGGCTGAGTAGTATTCCATTGTGTATATGTACCACAATTTTTGTATCCATTCGTCTTCTGAAGGACATCTGGGTTCCTTCCAGCTTCTGGCTATTATAAATAGAGCCGCTATGAACATTGTGGTGCATATATCTTTGTTGTGTATTAAAGTGTCTCTGGGGTATATGCCCAGAAGTGGAATAGCTGGGTCTTCAGGTAGTACTATATCCAATTTTCTGAGGTATCGCCAGACAGATTTCCAGAGTGGTTGTATTAGCTTGCAACCCCACCAACAGTGAAGAAGTGTTCCTATTTCTCCGCAGCCTCACCAGCATCTGCTGTCATCTGAGTTTTGGATCTTGGCCAATCTGACTGGTGTGAGGTGGAATCTTAGGGTTGTTTTGATTTGCATTTCCCTGATGGCTAAGGATGTCGAGCACTTCCTCAGATGTTTCTCGGCCATTTGGTGTTCCTCAACTGAAAATGATTTGTTTAGCTCTGTACCCCATTTTTTAATAGGGTTATTTGATTCTCTGGTGTGTAGCTTTTTGAGTTCCTTGTACACCTTGGATATTAGGCCTCTATCTGATGTGGGGTTGGTAAAGATCTTTTCCCATTATGTTGGTTGCCGTTTTGTTTTCTTGACGATGTCTTTAGCCTTACAGAAACTTTGCAATCTCATTAAGTCCCATTTGTTAATCTTTGACCTTAGAGCTTGAGCCATTGGTGTTTTGTTCAGGAAATTTTCTCCTGTGCCTATGTGTTCTAAGGTTTTCCCTACTTTCTCATCTAATAGTTCCAGTGTATCTGGTTTAATGTGGAGATCTTTAATCCACTTACACTTGAGCTTTGTACAAGGAGATAAGAACGGGTCTATTTTCATTCGATTGCATGTTCAGTGCCAGTTGGTCCAGCACCATTTGTTGAATAGGCTGTCCTTTTTCCATTGAATGTTTACTGCTCCTTTGTCAAAAATCAGGTGACCATATACATGAGGGCTCATTTCTGGATTTTCTATTCTATTCCATTGATCCATTTGCCTATTTCTGTACCAGTACCATGCAGTTTTCAGCACAATTGCCTTGTAATATAGCTTGAGGTCAGGGATAGTGATTCCCGCAGATGTTTTTTTGTTGTTGAGGATGGATTTTGCTATTCTAGGTCTTTTGTTATTCCATATGAAATTGCACATTGATCTTTCCAATTCCATGAAGAACTGGGTTGGAATTTTGATGGGGATTGCATTGAATCTGTAGATTGCTTTTGTTAGGATGGCCATTTTTAAGATGTTGATCTTTCCAATCCATGAGCATGGGAGATCTTTCCATTTTCTGAGATCCTCCTCAATTTCTTTCTTTAGAGGTTTGAAGTTCTTGTCATACAGGTCCTTTACTTCCTTAGTTAGAGTCACACTAAGGTATTTCATAGTTTTTGTAACTATTGTGAAGGGTACCTTTTCCCTAATTTCTTTCTCCACATGTTTGTCCTTTGAGTATAGGAAGGCTACTGATTTGTTTGAGTTAATTTTGTATCCGGCCACTTTGCTGAACTTGTTTATTAGCTGTAGGAGTTCTCTGGTGGAATTTTTGGGGTCACTCAAGTACACTATCATGTCATCGGCAAAGAGTGATGTTTTTATCTCTTCCTTTCCTATTTGTATCCCCTTGATCTCCTTTTGCTGTCTAATTGCTCCAGCCAGGACTTCCAGTACTATGTTGAATAGGTAGGGAGAGAGTGGGCAGCCTTGTCGAGTCCCTGATTTTAGTGGGATTGCTTCAAGTTTCTCGCCATTAAGTTTGATGTTGGCTGTTGGTTTGCTGTATATTGCTTTTATTATGTTTAAATATGGGCCTTGGATTCCTTTTCTTTCCAGGACTTTTAACATGAAGGGGTGTTGGATTATGTCGAATGCTTTCTCAGCATCTAGTGAGATGACCATGTGATTTTGGTCTTTAAGTTTGTTTATATGGTGAATTACATTGATGGATTTCCTTATGTTAAACCATCCCTGCATCTCAGGGATGAAGCCTACTTGGTCATGATGAATGATGGTTTTGATATGTTCTTGGATTCGGTTTGCAAGGATTTTGTTGAGTATTTTTGCATCAATGTTCATAAGTGAGATTGGTCTGAAGTTCTCTTTCCTTGTAGGGTCTTTGTGTGGCTTAGGTACGAGGGTTATTGTAACCTCAAAAAATGAGTTGGGTAATATTCCATCTGATTCTATCTTTTGGAATAGCTTGGCGAATATTGGTGTTATATCCCCAATAAATGTCTGATAAAATTCTGCACTGAACCCGTCTGGACCTGGGCTTTTTTTGGTTGGGAGGCTTTTGATGACTTCTTCTATTTCTTTAGGTGTTATAGGGTTATTTAGATGGTTTACTTGGTCCTGGTTCAACTTTGGGACCTTGTATCTGTCTAGGAATTCGTCCATTTCCTCCAGATTTTCCAATTTTGTGGAGTATAAGTTTTTGTAGTAGGATCTGATGATTTCTTGAATTTCCTTAGTTTCAGTTGTTATGTCACCACTTTCCTTTCTGATTTTGTTAATTTGGATACTCTCTCTTTGCCCTTTATTAGTCTGGCTAGGGGTTTATCAATCTTGTTGATTTTCTCAAAGAACCAACTTTTTGTTTTGTTGATTTTTTCAATGGTTTTTTTTGTTTCTATTTGGTCTATTTCTGCCCTAATTTTGATTATTTCTTGCCGTCTACTCTTTTTGGGTATATCTGCTTCCTTTTGTTTTAGTGCTTGTAGCTGTGCTGTCAGGTTGCTGATGTGAGCTCTCTCCAGTTTCTTCTTGGAAGCACTTAGGGCAATGAGTTTTCCTCTCAATACTGCTTTCATTGCATCCCATAGGTTTGGGTATGTTGTGTTTTCATTTTCGTTGAATTCTAGAAAATCCTTAATTTCTTTCTTTATTTCTTCTTTGACCCTGCTATCCTTTAACAGAGTGTTGTTTAGTTTCCATGTGTATGTGGGCATTTTGTTGTCTTTGTTGTTGTTAAAGACCAGCCATAGACCATGGTGATCTGAGAGGATGCATGGGAGTATTTCAATCTTCTTATATCGATGAAGGCTCGTTCTGTGTCCAATTATGTGGTGAATTTTCGAGAAGGTGCCATGGGGTGGTGAGAAGAAGGTGTATTCTTTTACTTTAGGATGGTATGTTCTGTATATATCTATTAATTCTAGTTGTTTCAAAGTCTCTGCTAGTTTTGCAGTGTCCTTGTTCAGTTTCTGTTTCCCTGATCTGTCCATTGGTGAGAGTGGGGTGTTAAAGTCTCCCACTATTATTGTGTGGTGTGAAATGTATTTTTTGAGCTTTAGTAGAGTTTCTTTTATGAATGTGGGTGATTTTTTATTTGGAGCATATATGTTAAGGATTGAGAGTTCCTCCTGACAGATTTCCTCGGTAATGAGTAAAAAGTGTCCTTTTTTATCTTTTTTGATAACTTTTGGTTGGAAATTTACTTTATTCGATATTAGAATAGCCACTCCAGCTTGCTTCTTGGAGCTGTTTGCTTGGAAGTTTTTTTCCCACCCTTTTACTCTGAGATAGTGTCTGTCTCTGTCTCTGAGATGAGTTTCCTGTATGCAGCAAAAGGCTGGATTTTGTTTATGTATCCAGTCTGATAGTCTATGTCTCTTTATTGGGGAGTTGAGACCATTTATGTTAATAGATATCCAGGAATAATTGTTTCTGTTTCCTGCCATTTTTGCTTTTTTGGGTTGAGTTGTGTCTGTGATTTTTTCTTAAGTTTTCTTGTTTAGGAGTTTTCTTGTTTTTACTAGGCTGTATTTTCCCTCCTTGTATTGGGTTTTCCACCTATAATTCGTTGTAGTGCTGGGTTTGTGGTCAGATATTGTGTGAATTTTGATTTGTCTTGAAATATCTTTGTCTCTCCATCGATGGTGATTGATAGTTTTGCTGGGTATAGCAGCTTGGGCTGACACTTGTGCTCTCTTAAGGAGTGCATGATGTCTGTCCAGGCTCTTCTAGCTTTAATAGTCTCTGTTGAGAAATCGGGTGTGAGTCTGATTGGTCTGCCTTTATATGTTACCTGACCTTTTTCCCTTACTGCTTTTAGTATTCTTTCTTTACTTTGGGCACTTGATGTTTTTACTATTCTGTGTCGGGAGGTATTTCTTTTCTGGTCCAACCTATTTGGAGTTCTGAAGGCTTCTTTTATGCTCGTGGTCATCTCATTCTTGAGGGTAGGGAAGTTTTCTTCTATGATTTTGTTGAAGATATTTACTGTGCCTCTTAGTTGATACTCTTCTCCCTCTTCTATTCCTATTATCCTTAGGTTCAGTCTTCTCATTGTGTCTTGTATTTCCTGGACATTTTGGGTTAGGAGCTTTTTGTTTTTTGCATCTTCTTTGGCTGTTTTGTCTATGTTTGCAATGTTGTCTTCTGCCCCCGAGATTCTCTCCTCGATCTCTTGTAATCTGTTGGAAATGCTTGCTTCTGTGACTCCTGATTTCTTTTTTTGGTGTTCTGACTCTAGGGTTATCTCTTTTAGCGCTTTCTTTATTGTGTCAATTTCTGTTTTAATTTCCCTCTTCCATTCCTTTATTTATTTGGTTCTGTTTTCGTCTCGTTCTTTGAGTTCTTTGAGTGTTTTTCTTGTTTCTTCTTTAAAAGCTTCTGAATCTTTTTGCTTTTCCTCCCTTTCTTGTTTAAGTAACTCTATCAGCGTCTTGAGGCATGTTTTCAGGTCTGTGTCTTCTTTCTCTGGAGTGTTTGGAATTCCTATGTTTGCTACTATCGGAGAGCTGGGTTCTGGTGTTGCTAGATTGTCTTGGTTTCCTTGGGATATACTCTTTCTCTTTCCTCTTGCCATTTTGTTGTCAGTGATATCTTCTTGCCTTTCCCTTGTATCTGGTCTGTGTCCCTGGTACACTTTCCGTGTGCACTCCTCAGAGATCTCTCTACTCCCCAGCAGCCCAGGTTCCGGGTGGCAGCTGGGACAGGCTCTGCTCTGCGTCCTGAAGTCGCCCCCGGGTGGGAACAGACGTTCCTAAGATCTGTTCCTGGTCACAGTAGCTCAGCCTGTTGAGCCGCCTTTCCGGCTTGTGGTTGGGCCAGGCTCTGCTCTGCGTCCTGAAGTCGTCTCCGGGTGGGAACAGAAGTTTCTAAGATCTGTTCCCGGTCACTGGATCGGGGAGAACAGGGCAGGTCAGGGCAGGGGGTGCCCTTTCTGTGTGTACTCCGCAGAGATCCCTCTGCTCCCCCGCAGCCTAGGTCTCCCACTCACCAGTTGCTCAGCCTGTACAAGCCGTCTTTCTGGCTGGTGGTTGGGCCAGGCTCTGCTCTGCGTCCTGAAGTCCTCTCCGGGTGGGAACAGAAGTTCCTAAGATCTGTTCCAGGTCACAGTAGCTCAGCCTGTACGAGCCGCCTTTCCGGCTGGTGGTTGGGCCAGGCTCTGCTCTGTGTCCTGAAGTCCTCTCCGGGTGGGAACAGAAGTTCCTAAGATCTGTTCCCGGTCACTGGATCGGGGAGGACAGGGCGGGTCAGGGCAGGGGGTGCCCTTTCCGTGTGCACTCCGCAGAGATCCCTCTGCTCCCCCGCAGCCTAGGTCTCCCACTCACCAGTTGCTCAGCCTGTACGAGCCGCCTTTCCGGCTGGTGGTTGGGCCAGGCTCTGCTCTGCGTCCTGAAGTCCTCTCCGGGTGGGAACAGAAGTTCCTAAGATCTGTTCCAGGTCACAGTAGCTCAGCCTGTACGAGCCGCCTTTCCGGCTGGTGGTTGGGCCAGGCTCTGCTCTGCGTCCTGAAGTCCTCTCCGGGTGGGAACAGAAGTTCCTAAGATCTGTTCCAGGTCACAGTAGCTCAGCCTGTACGAGCCGCCTTTCCGGCTGGTGGTTGGGCCAGGCTCTGCTCTGCGTCCTGAAGTCCTCTCCGGGTGGGAACAGAAGTTCCTAAGATCTGTTCCAGGTCACAGTAGCTCAGCCTGTACGAGCCGCCTTTCCGGCTGGTGGTTGGGCCAGGCTCTGCTCTGCGTCCTGAAGTCCTCTCCGGGTGGGAACAGAAGAGGAATCATTATTTTATAGTTATCTGAAATTATGCACCATAAAGTAGAACCACAGAGAAACAAAAAATTTTTAGTAGCAGTTTTGAGAAAACTTGGTTAGTAGAGTCCATATGATTTCCCACAAAAATGAAGATTCCTGATGTGTAGGTTGATGTCAAGGTGATATATGATTGGACAATAGAAATTGGGGTGCGGGCAAAGTTGGAAAAGCAAAAGGGAAGGAGTTAGGCAGGAGATTTGAGAGAAGGCAACATGGAAATAGACATGGATGTTTCTCTTGGTACATCTCTAGATGGAAAAAGTTGTTATGATTATTTCTAAGGGTTTCTATGGGTCAATTTATGTTATCTAGACAGACAGTTTATATCTTTGTCCACTGTTTCTAATCTTATGATGTAGAGAGTTTGTGGATTGAGAATTTAACACATTAACCTGTTTGATAAGTAAATGATTGTCAAGTCATGTTTGTACCAGGTGGTGGAGGAAAGGACCATGTCTGGGTGGTCTTATCCACCCAGAAGAGATGGAGCATGGGTGGGTAGAGTGATCTGCACCTGAGTTCCCAGAGGGGTCATGGAACAGCTAAGATAGAGATACACAGCAGTGCCATGTGACCCTACAGAAGCCGGCACTAGCACAGGTTAAAAGGCTATCACATTTATTTTATTTTTTTTTTTATTTACCACAACACCAATGCAGCATTTGGTTGCTTCTTGAAGGTTGAGAATGAGATTCTATAACTTACGTCTGCACATTTATTAAATAGAACTCAGATAATGTATGTTGGTTCTGATTTGAAAGCCTTTTCTTGCAGCCTAGCTTTCATGCTATCAGAAAATATTATGTAACCTGCCAAATGAAGGAAGCAATCGAGAAGCCCAACCCAGCTGAAACACTGAAGAATAGTAATCACCAGCATGGCAAGGTATGCATAAAGGTACAATTAGTGACATTCTCATTTCAGTGGCAAACAATAGCTGTCTGATTGGAGTTGAGGCATGGCCACTAGGAGGAAATTCCTAACTAGTACTGAAAACCTAGCTAGCATCCTGTGATAGTGAGGTCATATATCACAGAAAGGAATTTACTACTCATTTTGCTAGACCATCACACGTCTTTAATACATTCTTAATACTTCCTTAATACATTCAAAATCTTATTTTTATATCCATAGATAAGTACCTTATCTTTCATAATGAATGAACCTTCTTTTTATAACAAATGGAGCAAAACTGGGTGATGTCCAGAGTTCCACTAATAATGGGAAACACTCCCCCAGTGCAAACATTTATATCACAGCCCCTGGATTTATGGCTCCAGCAGAAAGATGCTATACTTTGTTGTACTCAGAAGTCTTCTGTAAAAGAGGATCTTCTAGAAATGGTTGAATAAACAGGAACAGGATAAAAACAAGTTCTATACATGGGTGGTTTAGAAGGGGAACATTTTTGTGAGAAAATTAATGACTTCAGGGAGGAGGAGAATATATATGTCCCAAGAATATGCCCCTTTGTTGGTTATCCAATGTAGGGTTAGCTTTGAAATTACAAATATATATATATATATATATATATATATATATATATATATATATATATGTATGTATATATATATATATATATATATATATACATATATATATATATATATATATTCAAAATTATGTTTATATATATAAACAAAAACTCAGCAATTGTATTTATGTATTCACATATGTGGGCACATATATTTACATGTAACATTAATGACAATTAATAATACTAAAGGAGCTATCAATCTGAGAGTGGCAAACATAAAAGGGATTTGAGAAAGAATAGCTGTGAGGGCATTGAGGGATAATAAGGAGGGGTAATGTGATGTAATTCTATTTCAATTATGAAAGTAAAATAGAGGGCCAGGTGTTGAAATAGGTGTGCTAATACTGAAAGGCCAATATTTGTTAGAATAATACTACATTGGCATCTTTTTGTATGTAGATATCTTGATAAATGTTTGAATGTCACTGTCATATTAAAGTGTCATATCTTGGCAAATACTATGGTAATATCATAAAATTTGATATCATGAAGATGTTTTAGAGCTTGAATTATTATTAGCAGTGCATTATCAATCTTTCTTTGTCTGCTCCTCCAACCATATTATATTTTTACATTTATCATGCAAAACATACATCACTAGAGTATTTTCTTAAAACTTAATCCTTTTTGTTGAGTCATGGGTCATTGGCTTTGGCAAATAACAGGGTTAATAATAAAAGTTGGCACTTCTTGGTACAGGATAGATAATGAATTGATTGCTGGAAAAAAATGTCAGTACACACATAATAACATAGAATATTCAATGGAAATTGATTCAGAAAATGACTATAAGACAATTCCAGAACTGAAAATCAACAAAGGCATCAAGTCATTTGCAGGGGTGCTTATGATGTTAAGTTTCTGTTTCTCAATTGGTTCTTGATCTATCAGTAATAAAGCCATGAGCCAATTGTTTGGTGGAAGAAACAGGCAGGACTTCCAGATTCTTGCATGCAAGAAAAGGCAGATGCAGGAGAGGGAGGAAGATAAGGTTCAGATGAAGTGTTCACAGGCCACTTCTACTGGTAGGCAGTTGGGAATGTTTACATGGGATTAGATGTAACTGAGAAACTAAAGTTGAGAGCAGGTGGAGAGGTATGGAGCTAAGTGTATTGATAAAGGCCAGTTTCTCCAGGTGGGAGATAAGTAGCACCCAGCATTTGTGCCCAAAAAGCAAAGTGAAATTGAACAATTTTGTATGTGTTTTTCATCTTTAGATACAATATTCTCTGGGTAGGAGCTTGTAGCACAATCCTTTCCAAGCACATGGGCAGGGTCAAAAAAGTTACAGGTAACAGACAGTGCACAATGTGAAAGGCAAGAAACCAATCTTACTTCAGGAATTCTCAGATGGATCAAACACACAATGATATAAGACTAGGAAGAGCAGAGGATTGGTCTATCAGAAGGCATATTGAAGTGAGTCATATGGCTCTAGCATGCAAGAAACTCCAACTAAGATACCTCAGCTATAAGACGTTGGGATCTCCTCCTGTGAAAAATCAGAAAGGACGGCTACTCAAAAGCAGAGAACTGTTAGTAGACACAACTATGAAGCTCCACAGAAGAGAAACATTAGGAAGAATGAATGAAAAAATCTAGAAAAGTCTTGCCGGGAGAATTTCTCAGGATCTTTAAACGTGACTACTTATCAGTTTTCTTTGTCTGGTATGACATAGAGAGATCTTGTAAATAGGCTTATATAGTAAGCAAGGGGGAATTTAATTAATGTTAATTATAGAGAAATTAAAATATCAAGGTGTTCAATCTCAGAATATTAGATTGAAGGCTAGGATTCGGTTGCCTAGTCTATCTTTATAGAAATTTGGCATTGAGAACTATATAAAGAGAGAGCCAGGAAATAGGACCATACAGTTAGGAGACATCAATATTAAGTTAAGTCTTGATCTAATGAAAGGAGTAGAAGACATCATAAATACTGTCTCATTGTTTAATATTTGTTTAGAGTGCTTTATTTTCTTTGATTTGTTTCATTTATCAAAATAAGTTTGTTTTGTGTGTGGTACTTACACTAAAATTCCTGTGGGAGAGAGGTCAAGGTAAATATTTAATGATTTCTGATTACTGGATCAAGAACTTGTAATTTTGAAACAAAGTCTCTATATTTGTGCTGACAGGAAAGGAAAATAGGCTCTAGACTCCTTCCATAGTGATATGGATCAGATATGACAAAGGAGAATCCCTAGGAACTAGAATAATTCAAGAGAATCAAACAGGACAGGTAAAAAAACGTTAGTGCCATTCTTCACATAGTATAAATGAAGATATTACAATTGGTTATTGATAGAACTAACTCATAAATAAGACATCTATCTTCAACCTACTCAAGCAAGAAGCAGAATTTTATCATTAACTTATCTGTTCAGCCTGAAAAGTCCATACAAATAACTTAATGGTACTAAAATTTTGGTTGTGAGATTCATATATTACAGATTGTACAGCTTTGGTGAGATTCAACTTCAAAGATGCTGAACTGATGTGTTTTGGACCCCTGCTTCTCATTGCTGCTCATATCATCTTTGGGGATTCTGATGGATTCTAGTTCATCTTGCTTCATTCAACCTTTCAGATGCATCTAGCCAGAACTTCAATTGAGCCACGAGCCTTCTAAGCATAGAAAGACTAGATAACAGATGCTAAAGCTAACTTTCTTAAGTCTAAAAACCTTCTAATTTTCCTACTCCCCTCACTCCTTTAAAAGTTATTTTTTGTCATTGTTATTTAGCAGAAAGAAGTTATAGATGAGTAGTCAGTCCAATTCTGATGGTTGGGTTTCTGCTAATGGTTATTTTACCAATTATAGATAAGTTGTCACTGTAAGGGGTAATTTAGGAATGGTCATGGCTTTGAACAGGAAGAAAACAGGTGAAATAGATTACTAAATTTTATCCTTGAACAAAGTGTTTATAGCCGTAATCTAAATTGATAGACATCTTTATAATTGATGTAAAGGTAAAATTATAATTTTTTACATTGGGAAGAATTTATTTTGATACAGATTTAAGGTTTTCATTGGTGTGAATATCTTATATTTATACAAAATTTGATATTAATATTGTAACTCTTAGATAGGAATGATGCCTATATAACTCATTTAAGAATCCAAAGCTTAGATTCAGTACTTCTTTTTTGATTATTGTATTACAAACTGTTTTTAGATCATTAAGTAACAGACATTAATGGACAGATAGAAAATTCATGGTCATGTTAGATTCTGATTTAATTATAAGAAGGTGTTTACAATATTATTCAATTATAAATAGCTGAGGGTAGTCAAGGTTTAACAGTGCAATAAACTTTACTTAGACAGTTTCCAAAAACATTAGAAATGCACAGAATGTGACATATAATGTTATTTAATCTTTTTTATAGAAGCCTGACTGCTCTTGACTGCATCCCCTTCTTGGTTCCAAGAAGAAAATGAGCATCTTTACCTCCAGGCAATTTGCTTAATGTAGTAAGGTAGCCATGAGGCATATATTGCCTGTTTCATCTACTGAAAAAATATTTTCTGTAAAAATGCACACTATGCAAAGTAGTTGAATGTTGGCTTTTCAAAGGTATGGTAAAAAGCCCTTCATAATCCTTCTTTCCAAAGGTCTGTTATATTATTTTTGGTCAAAAGGCTAAAGACATATAATCCAATATCATGAAAAATTAGGGGGATGTCCATGTAGTGAGCTGTTTCTGCAATTGTTTATGTTTGAGAACCCTGTTTGGTGCATCCTATAAAACTAAGTAATGGTTAAGTTTTTTCTAACAGTGTTGAAAACCAGTTAGAGTCTCATAATTAAAGGCAAGTTATTTAACATTGAGAAAGAGAGATTATAGTGTAGAACACATGGTTTTCAGGTGGCATTACAGGCTAAAATCTAAACATAATCTAGGGAGAGAATCATAATCTTTAAGTCAGAAAAGATAGTAAATACTTTATCTAATTGACAAATGCATTGTACTATATGTCAATTGTATACCATAATTTATAATTTACATGATTAATATAGTTTGTTTAATTTGTGTCTGAAGATGATTGTGTGTGTGTATTTTCTGTTTTTCTTTTTTAGGCAGAAAAGGGTAGGTGTAGGAACAGTATTGATGCTAAGTCACTCTTTTCATTTTCTTTTTTTTAATTGAACAACTTTATTTTAATAAACAAAAATAAATGTACAGATTTTAAGCATTTGTGCATAAAAGTACACGAATACATTTTTGTCAGTACTTGGTTTTTTTAAAGGTTTGATAGTGTGCATTAAGATCTTACTAGTTACAAAGAGCATTAAGTGCATGTAAAACAAGATGTAACCTGGAATTAGTCAAAGTTTTCTTGATGTGTAAAGATTAAGCATAATGGTTTTTCATTTTCTTTTTTTTTTCTTTCTTTTTTTTTCTTGAACTTCATATAGTCAGTGAGTTGTTTCTGCGGCGTTCAGAGATTTCTAGGGTTAGTATCCAATTATCATTGACTGCATATTAAATCTGTTCTTTTGTGACTGTGTTATCTCACTCAAGATGATATTCTCTAGATGCATCCATTTTCTTAAGAATTTCATAAAGTCTTTGTTTCTGATAGCTGAGTAGTACTCCATTGTGTAAATATACCACAGTTTTTGTATCCATTCATCTACTGAAAGACATCTGGGTTCTTTCCAGCCTCTGGTTATTATAAATAGGGCTGCTATGAACATTGTGGTGCATGTGTCTTTGTTGTATGTTGGAGCTTCTCTGGGGTATATGCTCAGATGTGGAATAACTGGGTCTTTATGTAGTACTATGTCCAATTTTCTGAGGAATCTCCAGACTGATTTCCAGAGTGTTTGTACAAGTTTACAACTCTACCAACAGTAGAGAAGCGTTCCTATTTCTCCGCATCCTCGCCAGCATCTGTTGTCATCTGAAGTTTTTTCTTAGCCAATCTGACTGGTGTGAGGTAGAATCTCAGGTTTGTTTTGATTTGCATTTCCCTGATGGTTAATGATGTCTAGCACTTCTTTAGATGCTTCTCAAACAATTGATATTCCTCAATTGAAAACTTTTTGTTTAGCTCTGTACCCCATTTTTAATAGGTTTGTTTGTTTCTTTGGTGTCTAGCTTCTTGAGCTCTTTATATATGTTGGATATTAGGCCTCTATCTGATGTGGGGTTGGTAAAGATATTTTCCCACTCTGTTGGCTGCCGTTTTGTTTTCTTGACTCTTAATATATCCATAAAGTAACCATGGGCAAATTGGCTCCTGGGTCCCTGCAGACAAGAATCTGATTCAAGAGAGGCGGGAAGAGAGAGTTCAGCATGCTTTAGAGAGTAAGATTTCAGGTAAAGTGTCCACAGGCTATTTCTACAGGTAGGCAGTTGAGAATGTTAGGTGAGACTTGATGTTACTGAGCAATGAAATTTTAGGGCAGGTGGAGTGGTGGGGAGCAAAACATGGTTCTGCAGGCGGGAGATAAGTAGAACCCAGAAACTGTGCCAAAAAGAAAAGATAAAATTGAACAACTATGTATTTCTGTGTTTTTCAACCAATATTCTTTGAGTTGGATTTGGTAGCATGGTTATTCCCAGAACTTAGGTGGGGTAGCAGAAGCTCCATGCAATAACATTAAAAGTTGAAAAAGAATAGATATCACTGTTATCTCAGCTAACTAATATGAATATAAATGAACCAATGGGCCTTGGTAATGGATGAATATTTTGTGATAATTCATATTAGTTCTTAATTTTGTTTGCAATGGAGACTGTTTGCATAACTGCTATAAAGTTGATTCTATAGCTCAACTCTGTCTTAGACTTTAAATCCCACTAATATCAATAGACAGTCATAAAGCAGAGGGGTACATGTAATACCTGCAGCATTACATTGAGGCAGAAGAAACATAGATTGACTTATTCTGGCTCAATTCACTTTCCTTACCTTTAAAAAATACAAGTGTACTCCTGAGATTGCCAGATCAAATTGATTCTGACTGATAGGGAAAGCATCTCTGGACTCAACACTTTCCACACTAATAGAATTCTTTATCTCTAGACTTTCTTTAAAAAAATATTTGTATTATTAATACAAAGAAACTTAATGAAGAAAGAAACATTGAGCCCTATATAATGACAAACATGTGTAAGCATACCATATCTTACTGAAAAGCATTATTTTACATACTATATCAATAAAGTCATCATAACAAATATAAAAATAATATTAAGCAAAATTTACTTTATTTGTGCCTCATTTAATATCACATATTTTAATAAATAAAGTCTAGATTTCTGGACATAGATTAATAGCCATGCAAATATGTGTCTGTCTGCAATGGCAATTTATTCAATCCTACATTTAATATGTGATAGTGAATAGCAGATGTTTTTAATAATTATTTCATTTTCTTTAAATGAGCTATTCTGTTTCAACAATATATCTTGGGATATAAAAATGACATCACTAACTTCCAAAGGTTCAGCAGTTTAAATTTACATCCATAATGTTTAAATTAATTACCATGAAATCATGCTTCTCCATGGCAGCTACTTCTCTGTTCTTATGAGAAAATATATAACAAGAAGAAACTTAAGGAACAGGTTGAGTGAAAGTACATCATGAGAGACAAGTTCTAGACCAGGGTTCTATATGCTAGTCGCATCACATAAAGAGTCAGGAAGGATCAACACAATACTTAACACTACAAAACCTAATTTAAATGAACTTTATTACAAAAATATAATTATGAAGTAAACATTATGAACCAAAATAAATCAGACCCAATGTCTATACATTTAAGTGAATTCCTATAAAGTTACCTAGAAATTTTAATATGTAAAGCTTCCCATTGAATTTTTATTTACATCCTAATTATTTGAAATTGAAAAATCTCTGACAGCTTCAGAACATTGGCCTTACTGACCATCTCACATTCCTCTAAACTTATGGCCATCTCAAATAACATAATGTACCCAGTCTGACTTTAGATATATCCATAGCATTTAAAATGTGATTTTAAAATATTGCAATCTATTTTCCATCTCAAGGCAGTCTCTAACCTGAGCATTCTTATAAAATTAAAAACAGGTTGCAACTTCCAAGACATAATAGGCATATTGGTAGGCTTATCATATTGATGGCCCCACTCCTAATACTAATTGTAAGATATCTAACTGGAAGTAACTTGAGAAAGAACTTCTTTGACTTAGAGTCTAAGGAAAAGACTATCTTGAAGGAGAATATGTTCAGTGGAAGCAAAAGGCTGCTGGGTACATACCATTAACAGTCTCAAAGCAGAGATGTATGAATATCTAAGAGTAACCTTCACTTTTTTCCATTAGTTTGTATATTTTATCACTTAACATGACAATTGCTGCTTTCTTCTCCTCCCCACATTCACTCACACAGTACCTCTCCTCACTTTCCTTCCCCATTGATTTTGAAAAGATGCACTCCCTCCCCCTACTCACCCACCCTAGCACATCAATTCTCTTCAGTGCTAGGCATATGCTCTTCCACTGAGACCATACAAGGGTGCCCAATTAGGAGGAGGGAAATCCACAGACAGGCAACAGCTTTAGAGACAGCCTCTACTCGAGTTATTGGGGGACCCACATGAAGACTGATCTTCATATCTACTACATATGTGGGAGAGAACTAGGACTAGTCCATGTATGCTCTTTGATTTGTGGTTAAATCTCTGAAAGCTCCAAGATGTCCAGGTTAGTTGGGTCTACTGCTCTTCCTGTAGAGTTTTCATCCCTGCTGGGGCCTCTAGTCCTTTCCTTGACTCTCCAGAAGTCTCCGCAAGTTTCATCCAATGTTGGGCTTTGGATCTCTACATCTGTTTCAGTCAGTTGTTTTGTGGAGACTATCAAAAAACAGTTTTTCTTTGTTCCTGTTTAAAAACATAACAATATCATTAATAGTATCAGGAATTGATTCTTGTCCATGGGATGGGTCTCAAGTTGGATCAGTTGTTCATTCCTTTGATTTCTCCTTCATCTTTGTTGATGTGTTTCTTTTAGACAGGACAAATTTGAGGTCTCAAGTTTTGTGGATGGGTTGGTGTCCTTATTCCTCTACTGGTGTATGTATCCTTTTACTTCTAATCAATTCAGGGACACAATTATAAAATGGTGTTTCCTGAAGCTAAAGTGAATGATCTTCCTTGAGCTAACTTAATCTGGATTAATTTTCAAAGGCAAACCAATGAGCTCATTACTTCAGTTGTTATAGATTCTGCCAAAATAATAATATAAGGTTTTTTAAAAAATATGTTGTATTTCATAAAATGCACATAAAACCAATGCCATGGGTGAAGAAATGTAAACATACAATCTGTGGTAACCTCTTTCTTTTCATGCACTGAATCTTAGAAATATCCTTTTCTATGAAAGATGTGTTTACTTGGTATGGACACTTGCAGCTTTGAATGATCTCATTACCTCAGAGTCTATTTTTATCAAATTGACTGAACAATTTTTGCTATAAAGCCAGCATACTTTTAGTATTTTGTGTTTATTAATTATAACCCAGTAGAAATGTATATTTTTTCTAAACAGTTATGTGAAAATAATGAGATATATTTGTTTACAAATTAATTTAAATCAGAAAATTTAGGTTGAGAACCTAAGAGAGAAATTGGATCTATTAGGATTGTTGTACACAGTGTGAATGTAGAGTTAATTTTAAGGTCATTAAATAAGTTTAACATTCCCAAATCAGTTCAAATATTACTTATGTCATGTTCTTAGCAAAGAATTCATGAAGACACTGTTTTTTTTTTAAGTGGAAATCGATCATTTGTTTGAAAACAAACAATCCATAGCCTTCCCATACCCCCCCCCAAAAAAACCCAAGCATATTGAGAAAGAATAAAAACAATTTCATTCGCTATGGCTACCACAAAATAAAACAATACCTTGTACTAAATCTAACCAAGGAAATAGAAAACTTCTACATTAAAAACAGATACTAAAGAAAGAAATTGAGGAAGAACTTAGAAGATGAAAAGATTCCATGTTCTTTGATCATATTGTAAAAATAGGCATGTAAAGAAAATCAATCTACACATTCAATACATTCTATTGCCAATTCCAAAATTATTTCTCAGAGATATAAAAAAGTAATTTCAAGTTAATATGGGATCACAAAAATATAGCAGACAAATATAATAATCCAGAATTTAAAGAATGTTGCTGAATGTATAATCATACCTGACTTCTAGTTATACTACATACTGTATAATAGCAAAAAAATAATATGATCGTAGGACATAGATCAATAGACATATAGATAAATGAAATATAATAGAAAACTCATGTACAAATCTACATAACTACAATCGCTGATTTTTGACAAAGATAGCAAAGGTACACATTGGAAAATAAAGAAAATTTTCAACATATGGTGCTAAAAATTTGCATATCTACCTTGATAGGAATGATATTAGATTGTTATTTATGTCCTTTAGTAAAACATCTCTAGATGAAATAAGTATCCCTAAATATAAAATGAGGAACTCTGACAATATTAGATAAAAAATAAGGGGCTCAGGTTAAACTATAGTGATAGGTATTTTCAGTAAAAATTTCTGGTTTCTTTGGAAACTCACTTGTGTTACATGACATATTTCTGTAAGTTGTCTTGTGAGAGGATATTTTGCTGAATCTATCACTGAGAATAAAAGTGATGTTCTTCTATAGTAGATGCTCGAGAGGCCATGTGATATTTGGAAAGGGTATAAATGGAACCCCATAACTAGTGAGAGAGTATTCTTGCATTGTGATGCCATGCAATGTTTCAATGTGCCCCTCACTGGGCTTCACTGGTCTTTTATGGATACACAATAATTTGTTGGTCTTAAATCTGTAGAGATGCATGCCAAATAATTTTTCAAGGAATTTTGGCTGCTTCTGGTTGCTTCTGCCAACTCGCGTTGATTTGTCAGAGCCTTGCAGTTTCTTCTGGATTATGTCACTGCTACTGGTTTTTGCTTGGTATTTGAAGTTGGACTGAACTACTGGTTTCCTGACAACTAATTATCCCAGAAAATTACTTATAAACAGGTCCACAAGCTCCTGTTTTAAACTGCCTTTGTTCCAACCTCTTGTTGATGAGATAGAGGGGAGGTTAAAACATTAAGAACCCTAAATAAAGTAGACTTTGAAAAATTTATACCTACATAGTTGCTTAATGAACAAGTCTATGGTTACTCAAAACATAGGGTAAATAATCAACAAATGGAATCTCATTTAAAATAAAAGCTCTATACAAAAAAGAAACAACAAGAGATTGAAAAATTTCATATACTGTAAGAAAATATTTTGCAATCTATAGATATTTGGTAGTAAATATGTATCTGGATTATATAAATCAATAAAAACTTAATATCAAAAAAGCAAAGATCCCAGTTTAAAATAGGGCTGCCAAACCTTGATATGTTGGTTTGTGCATAAACTTATTTTATCTTCTTATATCATGCTTGGTCAATATTTCTGGGAGGACTGTTTTTACTCTAAAAGAAAATGGAGAAGTATATTTGAGTGAGGGACTGGGAGGAGTGGAGAAAGGAGAAACTTCAGTTGGCATATAGTGAAAAAAAAACATGTAAAATAAAAAATAACTGGGACACAAAAGTAGAAAGGTGCTCTTAAAAGAAGAAATATCACATGACACAGCTGAGTTGTGAAAGAGACCAGAAATTTCCACATCAACTTACTTTTATAATTCCAGGAAGTAATCTGCAGGAAGTTTGAGAGAGAAGAGTTATCAATGGCCTTAAATAGTCTTAGATTTTGTATGCTGTACTAAGTCTTCCAGGGAAGATTTACTCAGTGGTACAACAGAAAAATAACTGCTATGGACTTTACCAACTTTATAATAGTTTCTGCTTGAATTTGAGGCCCTCTTCATAATTGAAGGCTTGTTCTGTAAACCTAAAAGTCATGGCTAGGTACATTCTAGTTGGTACAGGTGAACATATTACTATTGTTATGCTGAATAGTCATACATTTTACATAGAAAACTGTTGCTCTCCCTCTTTTTCAAAGGAGCATATTTTTTTTAATTAATGATAGTGAATTCTCAGAATCATTAAAGCTCAAGATGCTTAGAATAAGTGATTACTGAGTGTCTAATCCTATACATAGTATATGTGTCAGCTTCTCCAAGGCTCATGGAACATTTTGGGAAGGATGAAAGAGCATACTGGAGACAAGTGATGGGAAATAAAATGTGCAACACGATTTTCCAAATATGACATGGCTATTGTAACTTAGAGCAACAGAGGCTGACTGTACATGTGTAGGCCTGTCCTTAGTCATAGATAAAAGTGGGATGTAGAAGAGTCTCATGGGTTTCTATCTCATTTTGGGAAATTGTGTTTTAGTGATAGTTGTGTTCCTCATAGTTCAACACCTATATCCATACTAAATATTCAATATAAAATGAAGGGGTCACAGAAGATAATAAAAGCAAAGCATGATTGTGGAAAGGGACTTTTAGAAAAAAGAGAACTGATGAGTGTAGGAGGGTCTAAAACAGGATGAGTTGCTTGTCATTAAAACATATTATTTAAATCATGGCATTGTTGAATGATAATTTAATTAGAAAAAATCCTTCAGTGATTAAAACTATTTATATAAAATAAAATAAGCCTAAGAGAGAACCTTGAGATCAAGCCTTTTTCCCACTAGTCAAAGAATACTTAACCTATCTCAATTAAATTTAAAAAGATTCTAGGCTTTGTTTCATGGATTTCTTTAAATTGTAATGTGATCCCAGTCCAGTGTTGGTGGAGAGCGTATGTGCATTCCTTCCCCTTCAGGTTTATTCAAACCACAAATCAATTTCCCTCATCAATTTCTGCCTCTCAATTTAGCTTACAACACAGGGAAACTCTACAGTGGGTTTTAGAAATGATTTAGAAATACCTAGTATCACCAACACTTGAATTTTGAAGATAATGATAATAAAGTCTTACAGAGGTTTCAGAAAGTATTTTTAGGCACAAGTATGTAATAAGAACTAGACAAAGCAGGAAAGCAAATAATTGCAAAGAAACAGTTCTCTTCAGCTTGAGTCCAGAGGGATGTGGTTACTTCCCAAACTGAAAAGAATAAACTTTACTTCCTTATAATAATGTTTCATTTTTGAGATTATAATATGTTCGTACCATTTCTCCCTTCCCTTTTCTCCCTATAGAACCTCTTATGCGTCTTCATGGACTCTGTTTCATTAATTGTTACATATATGTCATGGGGCCTCATCCCTACAGAAATATATATATAAATTGCTGAGGCCAAGGGAAATAGTCTTCCGTATGGAAGTGCAAATCAATTAGTTATTCAATACCAAATAAACTTCTTTTCTTTATCTTCCCTATTTGAAGAACTTTGTTATGGAAGAATTGGAAAGTAAATCTATATGGACTGTAAAGAAATCAGAATATGGAGTAAAGTGACTATCTGTGGTAGAGGCAATTTTGTAATTCAGACAACATACCACTCAGAGGTAGACAAATCAAAGCATATGCTACTCAAGATAAAATCTAATTTTCTTTAGGTTAGAAAAGATGGCTTAAAGAAGATATAAAATCTATACTTTTTTACTATTTTAGAGGCATAGTCAATGAAAATAAAGTAAAGTTGAGACAAGAATGGGACTATTTTGTAATTATTAGAAGTCAATGATGACTATATATAGTGCATATATCATTTGTACTGGCTGGTTTTGTGTCAACTTGACACCAGCTGGAGTCATCACAGAGAAAAAAAGTCTCAGTTGGGAAAATGCCTCCATGAAATCCAGCTGTAAGGCATTTTTTTTTTAAACTAGTGATCAAGGGGGAGGGTCCAGCCCATTGTGATTTGGTGCCATCCCTGGTCTGACAATTTTGGTTTCTATAAGAAAGCAAGCTGGAAATGGCAGGGGAAGCAAGCCAGTAAGTAATATCCTTCCATGGCCTCTGCATCAGCTCCTGCTTCCTGACCTGGTTAAATTTTATTCCTGACTTCCTTTGGTGGCAAACAGCAATGTGGAAATGTAAATTGAATAAACCCTTTCCTCCTCAACTTGCTTCTTTTTCATAATGCTTGTACAGAAATAGAAACCTCAGCTAAGACATAGTTGAAATGTAATTTTCTTAGTCCAATGTGCATTAACATATATGTGCACTTCATTTCAATTATAAAAAGTAAGCCCAGCACTTAAAAATTTAAAAAACTAGTAAAGAAATTCATCTTTGATATCTGTTGGCCACATAAAAAATAGGATTTTGCTAACAACAATGAGACAAGGAACAAGAAACACAATGCCACCCCATCAGTTATAAAATCCTCTAGAGCTCAGAGAATGCTATTCTTGGAACGCATGTTCTGAGTTGTACTGCATGGGCCCCACTCTGCTCCTCTGAAAGAAGGTAGCTCCTCACTGCTGGTCCCAGGGAAGGCTGCTTCTGGTGTACTCTGCCTGTCCTGCAGGAGTTCAGGCTGGGAGGAATGGGAACTTATCTCAGCAGGGTGCTGCCAGGCCTGTGAACCCTGGTAGGCCAATACTCAGTGGGGTGCTGAAATTATAGCCCTTCCTGGGGGGGTGGAGACTAGGAGAAAGGAATCATGACCACAAAGGAGCCAGTACCAAGGAGAAGGTTTCAATGTGTGTGTATATCTCCACGTGCCTCTCTCCATTGTTCTGTTCTTTTTAAACCTTCAGGATTCAACCACTGGATTCCCATTCGTTTTCCTCTAAGTTTGGCCATAATTGTTTTTCTAATGCTATCTGTGTGTGTGTATGTGTGTGTGTGTGTGTGTGTGTGTGTGTGTGTGTGTGTGTGTGTGTTCAGGGGAGGGACTTAGTGAGTGGCTGCTGATCTGGCTAGAGTCTACATCATTCTCTCCTGTGGAGGTGGGGTTTGAGGCTTGCCTAGAGCCTTGCACATCTGCCCCATTGTGTTGCATCTAGACAAAGTGGATTTGCAATTGGGAGTTCAGAAAGCACCTACAGTTTGACAGTTATTTTGTCTTCAAGGCTTCGACTAACATCAACCTCTTGCATTTTTAACTTTTGCATTTCAGACCTACAATTCTGGATTTCACAATAGGAAATAATTTTAAGCCAAGTCAGTGTGGAATTGTTTAAGAACAATTTTTGCCATTGTAAAAGTATCTTTTGTTCACCAGATGTAATTGTCATCTTGGAGGCTTACTGCTGATTAAGTTCATACTTTCTAGTCTTTCTGAACTCTGGCTAGCTGGTTCAACTCAACTGTTTTGGCTCAAAGCCTCTCCAAGCTGACTGATTCAAACTCACTTCTCTTGGCTTTTGGCTGAATTACTTTGCTTGCTCTTAGTCTAACTCTGGCAATCTTTGCTAATCTATGGCTCCTTCTCAAACTCTGGCTTGTTCTGTTTTCAGCTGCAACCTATGTAAAATTGTCCCTGTAAAAATGTAAACCTGTTTTCCATTTCTTTCATTTTTTCTCTTTCTCTGTGTCTGTCTCTCTCTCCCTCCTGCCCTCTACACTATCTCTTTTAACTGTCATGTCTAACATTTCAAGTCTTTTCACAAGACAGTTGAGCATAATATATCTCTGACTCATTCTGTCAAATCTTTCTCTAATTGGTTACTTTGTCTGCAGCTCAATAAGATGTCACTTTCAAATTTTATTGTTTACTTTTACAAACTAATTTTATTTTCATTTCATTCTATTAAATATGTGTACTAAGAAATATTAGTATGCCAGCCAGAGGGAAAAAATGTGTGTCATTCCAGCTGGATCACACAGACATAGAAAGAAGGTCTTTAAACCTTACCAGAGAACATTTAATTCCATGTTGCTGCATTAAAGTTGTTCTAAACCTGTCAATGAAATCAGAGCCTTCACTACAATGAAAAAAAATTATTCTGGATAAACTACATAGGTGAGAGATAAAATGCTCATAAAGGTACAAAATTAGACAAAGCTATGTTAATTTAGATTCTTGATTTATACTATTCCAACTATTTTTAATTAAGAAAATATATTTATTCAACCAGTTTTAAAATATTCATCATAGATGAGATTTTTACAAAAAAAAATTGGTTTACAAATTTAAGCATGGTGTAGAGAGAGAGAGAGAGAGAGAGAGAGAGAGAGAGAGAGAGAGAGAGAGAGAGAGAGGCAGAGACAGAGAAAGATGGTCAGATTTTGGGAGCTGAATTACACACCATGCCACACAATGATCTCCTTCCCCCATTCTCCCTGTTGGAGAGCAAGATGTCAGGAGCCTGAGCCCCACACAATGATCTCCTTCCTCCATTTCCCCTACTGAAAGCATGGACTTTTCCCAGGGCCCTGGTATCTACATAAGAATTAACTATACCCCAGAGTTTCTCAGTCCCAGGCACTGTGGTGTTTACACAAGATAAGTTACAACTTCACTAAAGACTGTGAATTCTGCAGCTCCACAATCAATGCTTCCCAGGTGTCCTGAGAAGGCAGTTAAGCCCTAAATCTCCTAGCTAACAACTGACAAGTTACCTCCGTCTGTGTGCTCACCCTGCATTCCTTCCCCTTGTATAAAAGAAAGAACCTGTGACAATTAAAAGAGACCTTGAGAAGGTTCTGCTTGGTCTTTCTCTTCTTTCTTGCCCATTTCCACCCAGGGTAGGTCCCCCTCGATCCCACGAATAACTGTATCCCACAGGACAGGACAGTGAAAGCTCTTATAAAAACCATGATGCTATATACCCAAGACATGGATTTAATCTTGTTCATAAAAAGAACTGTGCTTAGCTTCCTAACTATCACACATTTACATTTTTACAGGCCTATGCAGTTCTATTGTTCAAAGAGTTTTTAAAATATGCCCTTTATTCTGTTGTGAAATGAACTCAAAAGGCAGATTTTTAAAGACCACATGACAAGATCATGGACTAGCAAAAATACCAAAAGTAGCCATATACAAGAACATTTATAAACAACGAACTTGAATTGAGGTACACTGATTAATAAGAAGAATGTGACCTTAGGCAGATCCTAGGCCCTGGTAGATTTGATATCCTAGTTTATTTGTAGATAACTATGTTAATTGAAGTTCTTGGTCTAATTAAAATTATAGTCAAAGATGAGGCTTTCTTCTGAAGAACCATATCATCACTGAGTAAAGCACATCCCAACTACCTACATAAGACAATATCTGTCATAGAAATAACATAAATCTAACATATATTCTTGATTGATACTATGATTCTATAATACATTGTCCACTTTCACTCATTGATCATTGGCTCTGTTCTGTAAAGAACACTACCTATGTTCTTCTTCATCTATAGGTCATGATACAATGGAGTCTTAATTGCAACTGTATGGAACACACACAGGACAAAAATAAAAGTTTTCTAAATGGAACAAGCAAAAGACACAAATTGTATTGGTGCTGAGTCTCAGTTGATACTAACATTTCCCATGCAATTGTACAAGCCTAAGTTTCCTCCCCAAACCTCCAGATGGAAAGAAAGAACTAATTTCTGAAAGTTGTCTTGTAACCTCTCAGTGATTTTTGTCATTTTCATGGTCCTCACAGTATACTTATACACATGATATACACATATACTTTTGGTAGAAATAAAAAATAACATTTAAAAATAAATTCTAGATCAGACAGAAATGTTAGATCAAACTAAGGTGATTCTGGCAGTGTATGCTCCATGTAGCATGAGGTAACTTTTCTATTTCGCTAAATACATTAAATACACACATAAGTGGCTGCATCCTTAACAGCAGTGATACTAATGAACAAAAATAGAAATATCTTCATTCAGATTGAATCCTAGTATTTGTTAGGCTTTGCAGTGACATTACTTTATAAGTTGTTTGTTCCTATGGGCATACAGTGGCTAAATTGAGAGAGAGAGAGAGAGAGAGAGAGAGAGAGAGAGAGAGAGAGGCAGAGAGAGGCAGAGACAGAGAGAGACAGGGAGAGGGGGTTGGGGGGAAGGAAGGAAGGAGGAAAGGAAAAATTCAGAAATGTTTATTTTCCAAGTATTATTCTTTTGCACGTAATTAATTACTATGTCTCTAGATTTTATTCTCTTATATATCTAATTTAAAAAATTGCACTTTCAGTTATTGGTGTCAGTTTTATTTTAAAAATGAAACCACTAAATGGAAATTGGTTTAGGATTAAGGTTGAATAATTTTCAATAATTTTAAAATGTTTCTAAGCACATATTTGTCATTTACTACTTTGTATTTGTTCAAAGAAATCTTCTATTGATTTAACTATTTTCAAAATACTTGAATATAAATTGAATTATAAAGTATTAAATATTCAGTCAATAATTCTTTATATACAAAAAACCTATATCCATTTCACTAGTATGTAAATTTGTTTTTATATTTAATACATGATGAAATCACTTGTATAGAGAGTTCATTTTAAAATTAATTTTTATGATTACTTTGAAAAATCAATATACTTATTTAATGCATCTGTATAAGTAGTTTATTGTAAATATTTCTCATGTCAAATAGAAGTAACGGATAACACCTTAAGAAGTCTTAATATTTTCTACAGCAACCTGTTTCTATTTGAATTATTTCAGTGGGTATCACAAAGACTTGGGGTGCCAGAGGAGGCCAGACAAATGAAACTATGAAAACCATGACTGTGTAACGGTTACAAGGTAGTGGATACATGTGTTTGATTTTAAACAATTGCTGTAATATCTTTCATGAGATTATCAGAGAATGATAAAATCAGAAAGATAAAAAACTAACAGTTTATATCTTGGAAAAGTGTAAGGTTAAACCCAAAGCTCATTTATACTTATGTCTTAGGTATTTCTTGTTCTTACTTGAAATACTGTCTGTAGTTAGGTAATAGTTCAAAATTTGGTAAGTATTTTGAGGCTATAGCTTATTCCTATGCAGGAAAATCATAGGTACAAGATGTGAAATAGGGAGGGTCTCCAAGGCAAATCAGATCTAGAAAGGATTTCCAACCTGAAAACTGTTGCTGGTTCTCCCAAACTACAAATAAAATACTGTGGTTGTATCTAATTAGCATTGACTATCAGAACTGTCACAGAGTCAATGCCTGATAAATGCAGTCTCTGCTCAGAAAATATATTAACCAATCATTATCTTTATTCGTATAACTAGAATTGGTGGATTTCAACTGCATACAGACCATCTTAAGTAAAATTGGCTCATCTTAACTAAGGATTGCTCTGGGAAACCATTATCAAATTTTATAGATATTTTTTCCTTTAGTGCCATGATCACTGAATTCTCTTTAGTATAGACAGTAAGCATCTTTCTTCATTTTTTTTATTTAAAAGATTAGTCTTTATCCTCAGCCTAAACCTTCTTCTACTCAGTTTGTAGAAACTTGACCAAACCGTGGTGTGAGGGATTTCTTTACTTTCTCATACTGTATTATTTTCCTTCTCTTTTTATTCTACCTTGGTCTTGTTAATAAGTGAGAAAAATTATTTTGCAAAATTCAACACTTACTCTTTGTGAAAATATTGAGAATTAAGAAATAGAAGAAAAGGTTTTTTTTTACTTAAAACTCTACATAAACCTGCAAAAAATATCATTTCTTATGATAATCATCTAGATATTATTCAACTAAATTTGTACAAGAAAAAGAGTGCAGCAGCTTTCATTCTCATTTGACATTTCCCTGGAGTAATAGTAAAATAATATAAGAAAGGAAAAGAAATAACAAGAATGTAGAACAGGGAGGGAAAATTAAGACACATAAAGCAGAGAAAGATGAGAGGGAGTGCCCTCAGTGCTGTAAATTCTTCACAGACATGATCTACTTCTTGAGAAAAGCATTCCGCAAACAGAACCCTGTAGCTTATTTTAGATTATTTTAAATAGATATTATACATGTTAGTGTTGTGAAATACAAGGTTGAAAATTTGCAAGAAGGCTTCATAGAACCAATACATAGAATAAGAGTGCATTGCTTTTCAGGAAAAGAAAGCAAGGATTTTCATTTAAAAATATGTTATCCAACTTTCACTTCTATTATTTTCAGTGTACCTGTTTCTATGATTTTTTAAAAATGGATATTCTCTGTATTTACATTGCAAATATTCTCCCCTTTCTTAAAGCTCCCATCCCCCCACCCTCCCTTTCATTCCATGAAAGTGCTACCTATTTCAACACCCTTACCCACCTCAGCTCCCTGGTGTTCCCGTACACTGGGAGAATGTGACTTCACTGGACCAAATGCCTCTTTTCGAATTAATCCCTGATAATTCTATCCTCTGCTTCATATGCAACTGGATCCATATGTCTCTCCATGTCTGCTCATTGATTGGTGTTTTAGTCCCTAGTGGTTCTGGAGAGTTTGGTTGGTTAATAATGTTGTTCTTCCCCTGGAGTTGCAGACACTTTCTGCTTCTCCAGTCCTTTCTCCAACTCCCTCATTGGAATCCCCATGCTCAGTCTGATGGTTAGCTACAAAGATCCTCAACTGTATCTTTATGACTCTGATAGAGCCTCTGAGGATGCATCCATATATTGAGGTCTTTGTTCCACTTGGACTTGAGCTTAGTACAAGGAGATAAGAAAGGATAGATTTGCATTCTTATGCATGCATTTGTTGAAGATGCTATCCTTTTACCATTGAATGTTTTTAGCCAATTAATTAATTTCCATCTTCTAATGTGTACTTCGATTTCTTTCTTTGCTGGACTTGAAGTTCTTATACAGATCAGATCATTTGCTTGTTTCTTTAGAGTTACACCTAGATATTTTATATTATTTGTGGCTATTATGATCTAATTGTTGTCTTTGCCCATTTATAATTTGTATAAAGGAAGGATACTGATTTCTTTGGTTTAATTTTGTTTCCAGCCACTTTGCTCAAGTTGGTTAGCAGGAGCAGGAGTTCTCTGGTACAATTTTTACCTATGTACAGTCTGAGAATAGCGATACCACTATATTTTCATTTCAGATTAATCTCCTTTATTCTTTTAGTGATTTACCTAGAACTTCAATAACCTTATTGAATAAATAGTGGGTAAGGGGTCAGCCTTGTCTTGTCCCTGATTTTAATGAATTACATTAAGTTCATCTCTATTTAATTTGATGTTGGCAATTGGCTTGCTGTATATTGAATTTAATATGTCTAGTTATGTGCATAAATCTCTGATATCTACAAGGCTTTTAACATGAAGAGGTGTTAGATTTTGTCAAAAGATCACTATATAATGAAATGGTCTTGTAAAGTTTTTCTTTCCATTTGTTTATACAGTGGATTACATTGATTGATTTTTATATATTGAAACATATCCAACATCACTGGGATAAAGCCTACTTGATCATGGTAAATGTTGTTTTTGATGTGATGTTAGAAACAGTTTGAAAGAATTTTGTTGCATATGTTTTTATTGATACTCATAAGTAAAATTGGTCTGAAGTTCTTTCACTTTTGAGTTTTTTTGTGATTTAGGTATCAGGGTAACTGTGACCTCTTAGTATGAAGTAGGTAGCGTTCCTTCTCTTTCTATTTTGTGGAATAGTCTGAGGAGTATTGCTATTTGTTTTTTGTTAAATGAATTGTAGTATTCTGTAATAAAACCATCTAGCCCTTACCTTTTGGTTAAAAGATTTTAATGAGTGCTTCTATTTCCCTATGTATTATGAGACTGTTTTCGATGGTTTACCTGATATTGATTAAATTTTTGTATGTGGTATCTGTCTAGAAATTTACTGATTTATTTTATGTTGTTCAGTTTTGTGAAGTATAGGGTATTGAAGTAAAGCCTAATCATGTTTTAGATTTCCTCAGTTTCCATTGTTATATCTCCCAAGTAATTTCTTTTGTTGTTAAATTGGACACTGTCTTTGGACCTTTTTGGTAGTTTTACTAAGAGTAAGTCTATTTTTTGACTTCTTAAAAGAACCAGCTCTTGGTTTTGCTGATCCTTTAGTTTGTTCTCTTTGCTTGCAATTGCTTAAATTTGCCCTGAGTTGGACTATTGCCTCCTGTCTGCACCTCTTGGGTATGTCTGCTTCTTTTCGTGTCAGGTGTGATATTAAATTGTTAGTATACAAGCCTTCTAATTTCTAGATGAAGGTACTTAGTACTTTGAATTTTCTTCTTAGCACTGTTTTCATTGTCTTCCACAAGTTTATTTTCTGCCTTCATTTTCACTGAATTTTAGAAAGTCTTTAATTCCTTGACCAAGTTAACAATGAATAGTTTTTCAGTTTCCATGAGCATGTGAGCTTTGTGCTGTCCTTAACTGGTGAATTAAAGCCTTGATCCATGGTTATCTGACAGGATGCATGGGATTATTTTAATCTTCTTGTTTCTGTTAAAGTCCCCAACTATTATTTTGTTGGGTTCAATTATGATTTTAGCTTTAGTAAAGTGTCTTGCATGGATGTGTATTTGGGGCATAGATTTTCAATAGTGAGATGTCATCATTGTGGATTTTTTCTTTAATGATTTTGAAGTGTCCTTCCCCATCTCATTTGATAACTTTTCGTTAAATGCCTATGTTATTATAATGGTTACTTCAGCTTGTTTCTTGGAACAATTTACTTGAAAATCCTTTTCCTAGCCCATTATTCTATGGTAATTTCTATCGTTGGTGCTGAGATATGTTTCTTGAATGCAGCAGAATGATGGATTTATTTTATTTATTCAGTCTGTTATCCTGTGAATATTTTTTTGTAGAATTGAGTCTACTGATGGTGAGAGATATTAATGACCAATGATGATTAGTCCCTGTTGGATGTTGGAGGTATTACTGAGTGTGTGTAAGATTCTTTTCATTTGGTTTAGCTGTGTAATGTTTAATTTCCTGTGTTTTCTTGCGTGTAGTTATCCTCCTTGCGTTGGAGGTATTCTTCTATCATTCTCCATAATGTTGGATTAGGTAAGCTGGCTCAGTCCTTAAGAGCACTGACTGCTCTTCCATAGGTCCTGAGTTCAAATCCCAGCAACCAGATGGTGGCTTATGATCATCTGTAATAAGATATGATGCCCTCTTCTGGTATGTCTGATGACAGCAACTGTGTACTTCTATATAATAAACTTGGTTTTGTCATGAAATGTGTTAATTTTTAGATTTATGGTGATTAACTGATTTGTTGGGTATAACATTCTGGCCTGGCACTTTAGGTCTTTTAGGTCATTAGATGTAAGACATCTATCAAGGATCTCTTGTCTTTTAGAATCTCTGTTGAGAAATTGGGTGTAATTCTAATATTTCTGCCTTCATATATTACTTGGCATTTTTCCCTTGCATTTTTTAATATTATTTCTTTTTTCTGTATATTCAGTGTTTGATTATTATGTCTTATCAAGGATTCAATTTATTGTAAAATCAATTCGATGTTCTGAAATCTTATATATTTATAGGCATCTCTTTTTATTAATGTTAGAAAAGTTTTTATCAGTAGTTTTGTTGAAAACATTTTTCTGTCCTGTTGACATGGGAACCTCCACCTTCTTGTATTCCTACTATTCTTGAGTTTGGTCTTTTAATTGTGTCCTAAATTTTGTGGATGTTTTGGATTAAGAGCTTTTTATACCTTTTATTTTCTTTGACTAGTGTTGATACCTTCTTTGGCATCTTCTATGCCTGAGATTCTCTCTTCTGTCTATTGTATTCTGTAGGTGATACTTGCATCTGTAGATCTTGCTCTTTTCTTAAGTTTTCCATAACTAGGGTTGTCTCCTTTTGTGATTTTTTTATTGTTTCTATTTCCAATTTTAGATCTTCAATTGTGTAGTTCAATTTCTTCATTTTTGTTTTCCTGTATTTCTTTAAGTAGTTCATTTATATCCACCTTAAAGATATGCATGGTACATACTTACTGATAAGTGAGTATTATTCAAAATGTACAGAATGATACACCACACAATCTGTAAGATGTTTAACAAGAAAAAAGGTTCAAGTGAGCATGCTTAAGTCTCATTTAAAAGAAGGAACAAGATAATCATGGAAGGCAAAAGGAAGGAAGAATCTAGGTGTGAAGGAAAAGGGGCAGTAGGATCAGTTATGGAGTGAGAGAGGAGAAAGGCCCAGAGGGCAATGAGAATGAATGGAAATACAGAAATATGTGGCTACATAGGGTCAGGATCCAGATCCTGAAGACCTGGGGTGTAAGAGATTTCCAGAAATCAATAGGGAAATCATAATCTAAATGCCTAACTGTGGGGAAATGGTACCTGAAGAAGCCACCTCCTGTGGATAGATAGGGCTCCCAGTAGAGAGATGATGTCTGTTGTGGATTACCCTGGTGCTGATTGTATTTTCATGCTAATTCTGCTCCCTCTAGAGGGACTACCCCAAGGAGTAGTAGATCACATACTCAGGTGACTTCATGTGAACCTTTCCTCCATTTTAATTGGTCAATAAAGATAGCAGAAGCTAATCGCTGGGAGAAGGATAAGGCATGTTTTCAGCATTCCAGGAGGAAGAGGAGGAAAGATAAGAGGAGAAGGGCTTTTTGAGCAGGTTGTAGGGGGAGAAATGGGTACTCTGTAGGCCTGGGAGCTATTAGATCCAGTGGCAGCCTCTACCACTGAAAGAAATAAAACATAGAATAACTGATAAATTTAGGACAGTAAATTCTGAGCCCAGCAATTGTGACATCTGGCTGATTTTAAATATTAAGATTGTCTGGTGTTTTTCCATTTATCATGATATAGGTAGGCAAGAGAAAGTGTGGAGGTGGTCTCAGCCATGAGGGTGGATGGTTAGTGGAACATGAGCTGTAGCTTCAGGCATTCTCTGGATGGATGGTTGCTGAGTGGTTTAGCAAAATCACCAGAGAAATGTGTGGTGGTTTTGGGGAAATGCCAGCCAGGAACATGATGGTGAGTCATCTCAGAGTATAGCCAGGATGTCAGAAAAGCATTATCTAGCAATGGGAGCTTTTGATCTTCAGTATGTTAAGAGAGGCAGAGCAGAGCACTTCTCCAGGCTTCCTAGCTGATGCTGCTGACAGTGCTGACAAGTGATGATTTTACAGAGGCCTGCCTGTTTCTGCAGAATCATGCTACCAAGGCTGCTGATTGATGTTTGCTATCTTAATACTACTGAACTGGACTGCTGGTATCCTGATAAGCATAAATAGGAATTGTCCTGAAAAAACACTTCTAAATAGGTGCACATCCTCTTGTCCTATTTAACAACTTTTCTTTCCTACCTTTGAACAGCAGGGTTGCAATCTAAGCTTACAACTCCAAAATTTCTACAAGGGTATTCCTACAACTGATAAACACTGTTAGCAAAGTATCCAAATACAAGATTATCTCAAAAAAGTCAGTAGATTTTTTTATATATAAATTACAAACAAACAGAATGAGAAAAAAATTATCAAAACAACATTCTTCTTCACAATAACCACAAAGAATATTAATCCAGGATTATAGCTTATAATCATGATAGCTGGATTCTATATTTTATATGGGCATTTTGGAGTTCAAAATTACTGCAACAGGGAATAATCTTAGATTCATTTGCATGGGAGAAAACTTCTTGAACAAAACAGTGATAGAATATGCATGAAGAACAGCACTCAATAAATGGAACCTCAAGAAACTGAGAAGATTGTCCAAAGCACCAGGTATTCTCAATAGTACTGAACAGGGCAGCCTACAAAATGGAAAAGATGTTTACCAACCCCACATCCAAGTGAAGGTGGAAATATAAAGTAAGTAAATAACTCAAGGAAGGAGACACCAACAAACCAAATAATCCAGTTAAAATGGGGTACAGGTCTAATCAGAGAATTCTCTCTAGTGGAATCTCAAATGTCTGAGAAAGACTTAAAGAAAGGTTCACTACTCTTATAGATCAGGGATACAAATCAAAACTATTTCAGGATTTAATTTTAAATTTGTAAGAATTGCTAAGAACAAAAATTCAGTCACAACTCATGGTGGTGAGGATGGGAAACAAAGCAGAACACTGCCCTATTGCTAGTGGTTGATGCAAACTAATACAGCCACTATAGGATTCAATATGGCTGTTCACAGAAAAATGGAAATCGATATATATCAAGAAACAGCTATACCACTCTTGAGCATTTATTCAGAAGATTTTCCATCTTACCACAGGACAGACATTCATAGAAATTTTATTTATAATAGACAGTAACTAAAAATAACCTAGATGTTTCTCAAGCAAAGAATAGATAAAGAAAATGTGGAACATTTAAACAATGAAGTATTACTCAGCTTTTAAAAACAATAGCATCTTGAAATTTTTAGGAAAATGATGGAACTTGAAAAGATCATCCTGAGTGAAATAAGCCAGACCTAGAAAGACAAACATAGTATTTGCTCACTAATAACTATTATGATAGTTATAATATATATATTGATATATATATATATATATCATAGGGCAATATATAGGATAATAGCTATTAAGTAAAGGGCAATCTACAGACCCAGAGAAACTAAGTAACAAGGAGAGGTCAAGGTGGGACACATTGATTTCCCTGGCAAATAGAATAGCCTTTGCGAATGGACTGAGCATGGGTGAAGACAGGAACAGGGGAGATCAGATCTTTGGTGGGAGAGACAGAGGGAGAGAGTACTGGGTTTGATAATTGGAACTGAGGTTGGGGAATTTGTGGGCAATATCAAAAATCCAGTGCTATTGAAGCTCCCTGGATTCTATGAGAGTGATGGAGGATATAGATCCTGAACTGGCTATCTTCTATAATCAGGTTAGGCTCCTTGCCGTGGACTGTGACATCAAACCTACCATTAAAACTTTGACCTCTCCTGCCTGTAAGTCCTTCTGAAAAAAATGGTTGCACAGAATTTGTGGGAACAGTCAACCAGTGGCTGCTCTAACTTGAGGCCTAAATCACAAGAAGTAGTTCATGTTTGACACTGGATGGCTAGGAATCACAAGAAGGACATCCCAGAGTCCCAGAACAGATCCAAACATGACTGGTACAACAAAAACAAAAGAAAATACAAACAAAAAGACACTGAAGTGATTCCTTAAGATATTCTGCTATACTAATAGATCAGTGACTAGTCCCAAAGTCATCAAACGGGCATCATCACCCAGTAGATGGTGACTCTTGGTCATCATAGAGGTCTGAGGTCCCACCATCCATTCCTACAGACTCCCTCTAGCCCCCTCTTCCAAATGAGTCATCTTCAGAGGGACCAATGACTTATCCAATTTTTAACAAACCCCCTGATGGTGACCTTCTAGACCCTGGAGATGCGACCGCCTTAGAAGTAGAGGTGGCACATTATAATAATCCTAACTGGCCGCCGTTTCCTTCAGCCCCTTCACATGGATCCCCCTCATATGCCACAGATTTGCGCACCTACCTTTCTGCTCACAGCCATGCCCGCCGCCACCCTCACAGAGGACAGAGACAAACTCTTGTCTCAAATTGCTGAACTAAAAGAAGTTTTACATCTTTAAAAGCAGTTTGCTCAGCTCTCTACTGAACTCGCCTCACTACAGGCCTCCCTCAGAGAGACCATTTTTTGCCCTGGCCGTGAGCCTGAATGACTTTAAAAATGAAACCTGGGCCGCAGTGGTGAGAATGATGAATCCCAATGACTTTAAAAATGAAACCCCGGTTGTGCCTTCAAGCGCTAATAAAAAGAAAACTCTTCGGGGGCCCAAAATCTAAAACCCTGGCTCTCCCTGTTGTAACCCACTCTACAGGAGCTGCCAACTCCCCCACCTCTATTTCAGAAGACCCTCCCACAGTCCGACCCTGCTGAACCTGTCCCTGCAGTGCCTGCCTTTGGTAATCATTCCCCTGCTGAGTCTGGCAGTGAGGATGAGGCAGCCAGTGAAGGCAGACGAAAGTGATAGCAAGGGACAAGCTTCAGCACCCGCCACACAGGGAGACCCGACCATTGGATGGAGAGAGTTCCATAGGTTACATTTCAAAATCTTGAGGGAGCTTAATTCTGTGGTCAGGACCTATGAACCCAAAGCTCCGTTTACTCTCTCTGTTCTTGATGCGATCCCAAGAAGCGGATATATGCTCCCTGGCGAGTGGGTGCGAGTGGGTGTGAGTGGATCAAATTGTCTTAACCCGTGGGCAGTACTTGTCATGGAAGGCTGAATTCCTCGACCTCTGCCAATCGACTGCAGCCATTAACTTAAAGTCCCCCTTGATCGCCCTCCATGACCTGGACTTTTGAGAAACTTAGTGGCCAGGGCAAGTATTCAACTGAGGTCTTCCAGCAGTGCCTTCTCATTGGCCTCCTGGCCCAAATCACTAATGTCGTCCTTAGTGGTTGGCGGGCTCTCCCAACCGCAGGCTCGGTTTTTACCCCCTTAGCCAAGATCACCCAGGGGGCTCAAGAAGAATATAGTGAGTTTGTGAATTGCCTACTTAAGGCTGTGGAGAGAACCCTGGGCCATGAAGAGTCAGTCAACAAGCTTATTAAGCAATTGGCCTATGAAAATGCCAACTTAGCCTGTAAGGCTGTGCTGCGTGGCAAGGCTAAAGACAAAACTCTTGATGAAATGATTCGCCTCTGCCGCGATGTTGACCGTTTACCCATAAGGTATTACAGGCTGTCCACCTCGCAGTTGGTGCGGCTCTCCAACTTAATGGCCCTAAAAATGGTTATTTTAAATGTGGTCAACCTGGGTACTTTGCCTGACAGTATCCCACTGTGCCTTCTTCTGCCGATAATCCCCAGCTCTCTGTCGACCCCACCACCTGCCTGCACAGCCTTCCACCTTCTGCCCACAGTGTAGACAGGGTAAACATTGGGCTAATACTTGCCGTTCCGCTACCGAAGTGGTAAATGCCAGCTACTGCAAGATATTAGGGCAGTCAACAAGACCATGGTCCCCATGGGCGCCTTACAGCCTGGACTCCCTTCCCCCATGGTTATCCCCAATGGACATGTCAAGTTAGTCATTGATTTAAAAGATTGAGTCTTTTCCACACTCCTTCACCATGAAGATTTCAAGCACTTTGCGTTTAGCCTCGCCATAGTTAATTGTATAGGGCCCTGCCCCTACTTCCAGTGGAGGGTCCTCACTCAGGATATGGACAACAGTCCCACCCTCTGCCAGAAGTATGGGGCTCAGACCATTAATCCCTTCAGGACATCCTTTCCCAATTTGTGCATCGTACATTATATAGATGACATCCTTTTGGTGGATCCTGATGAAAGACAACTAACTATACTATGTGGGTCAGAAACTCATTGCCGCCCTCCAGAGTTGGGGACTCCAAATCTCCCCTTAAAAAATTTAGACTTGCCCCCCTCATCTGCTTTTAGGCTTTGAATTGTTTCCCAATAAGATCCTCTCCGAAAAGGTTCATTTAAGGCATGATTCCTTACAGATACTCAATGATTTTCAATGACTGCTGGGTGATATTAACTGGCTTCATCCCTATTTAAAACTTACAATAGGGGAGTTAAAACCTTTAGTTGATATTTTACGTGGGGACTCAGATCTATCCTCCCCACATGTGCTGACTCATGAATCACAAATATCTTTGGCCAAGGTATAGCAGGCCATTAATAAACAGCATATTGAATACTTTCCCCCAGATTTACCCCTCCAATTCCTGTTTTTTCCTACTCTTTTCTCCCCCACTGGTCTTCTCTGGCAACTTAAACCTGTTTTGGGTATATCTGCCGACTTCTCCCTCTCGAATACTGCCTACCTATCCTCTGCTGGTTGCCCATATTTTAAGCCTTGGCAAAGAGGCTGCCCTTAGGCTTTTTGGCAAAGATCCTGATACTATTGTTCTCCTGTACGATGCCTCCCAAGGCCAGTGGCTTATCCAAACTAGTGACAATTGGGCAGTCAACTGCACCTCCTTCCAGGGCTATTGATAACCATTATCCCACTGACAAATTGGTCCAATTCCTACAAAAGACACCTGTGGTCTTCCCAAAAAGGACAAAGTCAGTCCCAATTGCAGGGCTGTGGTAGTCTTTACTGACAGATCCTCCTCAGGTATGGCTGCTTTCAGCATTGGCAGGGAGGTCTTCTGATTTATGTCTGATTTTGCCTAGGCACAACTTGTTGAGCTGGCAGCCATTATCAGGCCTTGCATGAAGCACCTTTCAGTTTGTATACTGACAGTGCCTATGTGGCTGCCTCTGTACCCCTTTTAGAGACTGTTCCATATATCTGCCCCTCAGCAAATGCTTCTCCATTGTTTGCTAAACTCCAAAAAATTATTTTTGCCTGCAATTTCCCCTTTTTTGTTGGCCATATTTGCGCCAATTCTGGCCTTCCCAGGCCACTGTCTGAGGGAAATAATAAAGTAGATCAGGCCACCCAGATAATAGCTTTTGCTCTGTCACCCCTCTCGACGGCGAGCAGCAGGACCATGATTTGCATCACCTCAATGCCCAAACCCTGAGATTTAAGTTTTCCATCACCCATGAACAGACATTGTTTGGCAGTGCAAGGGCTGCCTGACCGTTTAGCCTGAACCTCACATGGGGGGGGGGTAATCCTCACAGAATAGTCCCTGGTGAACTGTGGCAGATGGATGTCACATACTATGCCCCCTTTGGGAAGATAAAATACATTCCCAAGGCCAGGTATTGTGGAAAGGACTCTACAAACCCTTAAAAACATGCTTTTTAATTATAGCCTGGAGGGGGAATTCTGTACCCCCAAACGGGCAGCTTCAAGATCCTCTTGCATCATGCATTAGTTGTCTTAAATTTTCTTACATACGACTCTTCAGGCAAGTCTGCTGCAGATCATCTCTGGCACCCTTTAACCACCAACAATTATGCACAGGCCACGTGGAGAGACCCCTTGTCCAACAAATGGTGGGGCCCAGACCCAGTCCTCATATGGGGCAAAGGACATGCTTGTATCTATGATTCAGAAGCTCAAAACACTAGATGGATTTGAGAGCACCTGATAAAACCTTATAACATGCCCAGGAAAAAAAACCCTGAGAAAGATTTTTTAAATGTGCTTGCTTACAGAAACCCAAAAATACTCCAAAGAATACCGCTCCTGATCTCCTGGATTTGGGTAAACATTCATCCCTCCAAAGGTATAACACCATTAGGAAATCAACAGAGAAAAACCCCTCACTGGGTCTCTAACTTTCCTTGGCAGGTGGTTAATGAGGCTGAAGATGTTGTTTAAAATGAATTCCTAGTCAGTGCCACCCCCCACTGGCCGACCATAAAGGTTGACCTCTGCAAATTGGCCCTTGGAGCTAATCCTGACTGGGGGACACTATCTATGTTTTGGCCACAGCCTCAGGCACCCCATCCTCCCAGTCAGAGGCCATCTATGGCAGATTTACCCTGGTGCAACTCATCTAATGATAGGATCTCTGTGGTTCGACAGATATATAAAACATGGGGTAATACCGGGTTCTGTGTGTGCCCAGAATCCCATCAAGACCACAGACTTAATTACCACTGCGGTGGCATTCAAGATTTTTACTGTGCCCACCGGGGCTGTGAGACAATAGGCAATACATATTGGCACCCCTCCTGCTCCTGGGATCTTATTACTGTAGATGTTGGAGACAAAACATGGATAGACCCTACTGATTCTGAAAAATTCGATTGTGACCCCAGTTGCTTCTGCCATGGTTTGTGCACCCCTCATAAAATCACCTTCACCAACCAGGAATAATTATGATTGGATGGGAAGATGGTCCCCTTCATTGGGGTTGTGCCTGTATAAATATAATGATGATATGGGACTAACCTTTACTCTCAAACTGCTTAAAACAATCTCCAACCAAAAAAATGGTGTCAGTGGGCCCAAATCCTGTTCCACACCCAGCCCCTGCTCCTAAGGGAAAAATTATACCTCCATCTGGGGCCGTACCCACCCTCCTCCCCACAGTATCCACTCTATATCAACCTACACTGCCTGCTGGATCCCACTCATCTGCTGAGTTGATTTTAGCGATTGTTAATGCAACTAATACTACTCGATATGAAGAACGTTGGGTGTGCTTTTCTCCCCAACCCACTTTTTATGAAGGCATAGCAATATTTGGGTCGGTCATTGCAACTGGTTATACCAACAAGCTTGGCTGGCATCATGAGGGTAACAGAGGACTCACATTAAGCCAAGTGTCGGGCCTGGATTCATGACTCTTGAGGCCTTCTGTGCTTCCACCTCGAACCTTGCTGGAAGTGTGCAACCACACTATTGTTGTGAACACCATCTTTCAATATCTTGCAGCCCCCAGTGGTACTTATTTAGCCTGTTCTACTGGATTTACTACCTATGTGGTTGCACAGACCTTTTTAACTAACAGGGATTATTATGTCCTGATTCAACTCCTACCAAAATTAATGGTACACCCTGCAGATGACCTCCTCCGATTCTGGGAGAGAGGCACTGGCCTGCCAGGTGATAAAAGAGAGCCCATCTCTGCCGTCACCTTGGCTGTAATCCTCGGTTTGGGGCTGCAGGTGCAGAGACCAGTATTGCTTCCCTGGTCACCTCCCAACAGCAATATGCCCAGCTTAGCCTCGCCGTAGACAGAGAGCTTCAAGAGCTGCAAAAAGGGTTAGTAAATCTAAAAGATTCCTTGGTCTCCTTGTCTGAGGTAGTGCTGGAAAATAAACGAGGTCTTGAACTGATGTTCCTGCAAGAGGGAGGCCTCTGTGCAGCCCTCAAAACGGAATGCTGTTTTTATTCTGATAGGACTTGCCTAGTCCAAGATAGCATACACAAGATCAAAACTAGTCTAGAAGAAAGAAAACACAACAGAGAGCAACAAGAATCCTGGTATAAAAAATGGTTTTCTACCTCCCCCTGGCTCTCCACCCTGCTCCCTAGCCTTCTGGGGCCCCTTGTAGGTGTGTTATTACTTTTGGCATTTTGCCCCTAGGCTTTTAACAGATTAACCAGCTTTGTCAAATCACAGATTGATTCTGCCTTGAGCAAACAAGTCTCAGTCCACTATCATTGGCTTGACATCTGAGGCTCCACTGAAGACTGTCCATCCTCTGGTGTGGAAACATTGTTTGCTGGTCTTCAGTTCTCCACCCTCCTTGCAGAGACAGAGCTTCCCTGGTACCACAGGCTGTGAAGATGTTAGTGACAGAGTGGGAGACCCCTGGCTCCTAATATTGGATGAGGGACATAAGCTGTGGAGTCACCAATGACGGGAATATTGTGGTGCCACTGTACAGGTACACACCGCTTAACAGTTGCAAGATAACTCCATGACGGGATTATTGTGGGTCCACTGCCTGGGTGCACATCAGGACTACCTAAGGCCTGATTGAGCCATTGGAGTAAGGGGTGATGACAGGAGTGGGTGCCACCCACATAGCCTAAGACAGAGGCCATGCCCTACCAGAATGTAACAAGGCCTGGTCACCATTGTGCTGGATGTGGATGCACGCTACATAGCCTAAGACAAGCGCCCCATCGACTCTCTTATCACAGCCACACCTCAACTTTTATACAGAAAGAAGGGGGAGATGTTGGGAGCTGGAGTCCACACAATGAACTCCTCCCCCCATTCCCCGATACATGAGAGCATGAACTTTATCCAGGCCCCTGATATTTACATAAGATTAGCTATACTCTGGAGCTCTGCAAATGATTTTGCCCAGGTGTTCTGAGGACTAACTGAACCCTAGCCTCAGAATGTTCTAGCAAACAACTGAAAAAATAACTTTGTCTAGGTATGACACGCCTTCATTCGATTTCCTTGGTTGTGTTAGCTGAAAACACGAACCCTTAGAAACATTAAGCAGACCTTAACAAGTCGCTGCTTGGTCTTGCTCCTCTTTTTAATCTGTTTCTCTTCTATGCTTGGTCCCCCTCGACCCCACAAATAACTGGGTCCCATGGGATGGGACATATTCTGGGATATTTTGTTTTTCTATGTGAAATTAGGAATCATTCTTTCTATTTTTGTGAAGTACTGTGTTTGGGATTTTTACCGGGATTGCATTGAATCTGTAGGCTACTTTTGTGAGATGGCCATTTTTTTCTGTTTATCCTACCAATCAATGAACATGGGAGATTTTCATCTTCTGAGGTCTCCTTTGATTTTTTTTTTAAGTCTGTATTTTTTTATACATTTTTTTAACTTGTGGAGTTCTTAGTCCATCTACTTGTTACCTCCTCTGGCATTAAAGAAAGCTAACAGAAACTCTTCAACCTAAAATGCTAAGCACAAGTTTCACTGACCTCATCTTGTTTCTTATTTAATGACATTGAAAATAAACCTGTTCATGAAATATAGTCAAATTAATATATAATAATCTACTTGACTTAATAGGCTACAGTTAAGGAAATATGTAGTTAAAATACTTATAGTTCAGTGCTTAAAAGTGCTGAAATAGTTCCAAAATGTGAATGAGGAAGGGATTTTAGATTTTGCCACATGTGTTTTTTAATTGCTCTTATGTAGTTCACAGTAACATATAATCACTATATAACCCAAGGTGGCTTCGGACTCTAGATTCTCCTTGTATGTTATTAGGTCACCAAGAGGTCACCAAAGTGGTAGTGATGATGGCAATGACTGGGCCTCTGCGTTAACCAGGCTTTACTAGGAAACAGGAACCATAAGCTCTTAATGTCATATTTAAAGCTATAAGCCACAACTTTTAATGTGTCTTGTGTCTGAAGGAGCTTCCACATGAACCACCTACTTGCATGTGCCACCATAACTGTTCAAACATTTTTTAGTGATTGTAACATGTTTTTCTGTAACAAATGAACAGATTTTAAGCTATTTAATATTTAATACTAAAACAGATGCAGAAAATTCATATAAAACACATTAAATATTTTAAAGTATTGACTTCATACTCATATGTCACTATCATATTCATATAAAATTGTTTCATACTATGGTTATCCATAGTTAAAAATACCTTAAAACTCAACTCATCCACTGTAAAGTGAATATAGTAGTTATTATTCCTAAGGGCAACAATAATTCAATTTTGTTGTAGTGGCAATGCAGGTAAAAGAGAGCCTTATATGTATTTACATTTTAAAACTATTTTTTTCTAGCTTTTACCTGAATATTTCACACACCAAAAGTAATAAACCTAAATTTTATTCATTCAATGAACTCAACAGTGAGTCTGAAGTCATGGGTATTTTTCACTTTGACTTTCAAAGTTGTTTTTATACATTCATGTACCAACAAACCTCAAAATTTCACAACAAAATTAGAGCTTTACAAACAATTAGTTTACAGCCTCTTTCATAACTCAGGGGTATTATCTGCTTAAAGTGGTCCCTCATTCCCTAATATTTAACCTTTCTTATATTTCTGCTTGTTATCTTGAATCCATATGCAACACTCCTATTTATATAAGTACATATATTATTGACTAGATTACTCATATAAGGAAAAACATTCAATATGTTTTCTTTCTGCAGTTCTGTCACCTCCCTTAATATTACATGTTCTAAGCCCACTCATTTTTTATTAATTACTATATTATTTCTTTTGCTTTAGACCTGTATATTTGTATATGTGCTCTTACCTATGTGTGTGTGTTTTCACTGTCATTTCAGTTGGTTATAGGTAGCTGAGTTTATTCAAATTCCCTGAGATATCAAATAAAACAGCAATCAGCATGGGCTACAAAATCTCTCTTGTAGGTGTGGAGTCCTCTGGAGTGCTCAGAAATAAAATAGCAAATTCTACACAGGAGGAATGAATTCTTTACTCTTGTCTATGTTAAAATTAAATGAGCCAATCTGTTTTCTTTAAAACAAAAACCACAGGCTAAAATTTAAAATCCAAGTTATATTTGATTGCCTACTACAATGGACAGAATTTAATGTAACTATGCAGAGATCAAAAGTAAAATTATTTCACTCAAGCATTAATGCAAAGAGCTACACTGACTATATTCTTTTTAAGTGAAGTAGACTTTAATAGTAAAAAGTCTAAATGTACCAAAAGGAAGTTATATTTTGATGAGGTTTTTTAACAGAAAGAGGATACAACAGTTATAAATGTATAGAGTTTTTTAAAAAAACTTTCCCCGCTGTTTTTATTGGACATTCTCTGTATTTATATTTCAAATATTATTTCCTTTCCTAAATCCCATCTCTCTCCCTCTTCCATTGCATCCATGAAAGTGCTCCTTCTCCCAACCACTCTCTCCCAACTTAGCAACTTGGCATTGCCCTACACTGGGAGAAAGAGCAACTTGCTTGACCAAAGGCCTCTCTTCCTTTGATGTCAGAAAATGCTGTTCTCTGCTGCATATGCACCTGGGTCCATGGTTCTGTCCATCTAACCTCATTGGTTGGTGTTTTTGTCTCAGGGAGCTGTGGTGAGTTTGGTTAGTTGATCATTTTGTTTTTTTCATGGGGTTGCAGACCCTTTCAGCTCTTTCAGACCTTTCTCTAGCTCTTCATTGGCATCCCCACAGAAGTTATATTTTGATGAGGTTTCTGAACAGCAAGAGGATACAAAAGTTATAAACATACACACTGTTATAGAGAAGACCTAAAATATATGCAGCAAATTTAACAGAATTGAAGAATGATATACAAAGCAATCAAATAATGGTTTAATCTTGAAAATCCTATTTTCTGTAATTGGTATGACATATGTAAGATTGTTAAGGCAATGTAGGGCTTGGATAGACTATAAATGTATCTATAGTGGACATATAAGATACACTATTCTACAGAAACATGTCATTCTTCAGTAATACAGTTTTTAAACAAGATTTAATGTGTTTAATGTGCTTCAAAGTACATATATTTATAGAAGATATATATTTCCTTATATTTAATTTAGAATAAAAACTGGAAAATTAAAAATAGAGAATTTGACTTATTTATAAATAAGCCATTGTAAGAACGAACAAAATAGAAAGTACAAAATATCTAAGATAAATTAATTAAGATACAACATGAAGTTATGTCAGGTTTTACAAAAGTACTAAGAGAAAAATGTACAGCCATGAAAGTACACATTTTCATAATTTCTCAACCAAAATTAAAAATGATTACTAAAATGCCATGGAAATAAAATAAAATAAAATGATTAGGCAAACTTTCAATTTCTGCCTATGTCAAGAACTGATCCTCTGCCACAGCTCTCTCTACCAAGATCTTGCTGGGAAAGAGATAGTCCCCCAGAAGTGCTAACACACCTGAGAGCACAGGGAAGACCACCAGTTCTCTGAGGAATGCTCCAGGAGCATGTAAGACACAGGAGTTGAGAAAGAGTTTGGGACAGGACACTTCTGGTTTCAGTTTTCTTCCTGAGCTGACCCTATACCACAGCTCTATGTACCTATACCCTGCTGGGAGAGAGCTAGTTCACCAGTAGTGCTAACACATAGGCTTACAGGATGATTAGCTACTGTCAGAATCAGCAAGACCAGCTTACATAAGAGATAAAAAGATGGGGAGAGGGAAGTCTAAGAACATAATCAACAGAAACCAAGGCCACTTGTTATCATCATATCACATCAAGGCCTAGATACCCCAACACACTAGAAAAGCAAGATTCTAATTAAAAATCGCAACTTATGATGATGGTAACTTACTTTACAACAATCACAAATAACTCCTTAAAGAATTTCAGGTAAACAAGCAGAAGCCCTTAAAAAGTAAACACAAGAGTAAACCAAACAGGTGAAGAAATTGAAAAAAAAAAAACTATCAATAACAAAAATTGAAATGGAAACAATAAGGAAATCCCAAAGAGAAACCACTGTGGATATAGAAAACGTAGGAAAGATATCAGGAGTTATAGACACAAACATCAACGACAGAATACAAGATATAGAAAAAATAATCTCAAGGGCAGAAGATGCAATTGCAAACATTGACACAACAGTCAAAGCAAATGCAAAACTCAAAAAGCTTCTAATACAACACATCCAGAAAGTTCAGGACATAATGCAAAGATCAAACCTATGGATAACAGGTATAGAATAGAGCATAGATTCCCAACTCAAAGGGCCAGGAAATATTTTCAACAAAATTATAGAAGAAAATTTCCCTAACCTAAAGAAAGATATGCTCATAAATATACAAGAAGCCTACAGACCTCCAAATAGATCGAACCAGAAAACTAATTCCTCCTATCACATAATAGTCAAAACACCCAATGTACAAAATAAAAAACAAGTATTAAAAGCAGTAAGGACAAAAGTTAAGTAACATAAGGCAGACCTGTAAGAATCAAGAGAAGACATCTCAACAGAGATTTTGAAAGCTGGGCTGTTGTCATACAGACCCTAAGAGAAGACAAAATCTAGCCCAGGTTACTATATCCAGCAAAACTCTCAATTAATATAAGTGGAAAAACCAAGATATTCCATGACAAAAATAAACTTACCCATTATTTTCCACAAATCCAGCCCTAAAAAGGATAATAGATCAAAAACTCTATCCCAAAGAGGGAAACTACATCCTAAAAAAGGCAAAAAAAAAAAAAAACAAAAAACAAAACAAAACAAAAAAAACAATATTCTTTCAACTAACCCAAAAGAAGATAGCCACACAAACATAATATTGGCTCTAACAGCAAAAATAGCAGGAAACAACAATCACTGTTTCCTAGTATCTCTCAAGATCAATGGAGTCATTTCCCAACTAAAAACACATAGAATAACAGACTGGATACATAAACTGATTTCAGCATTTTGCTATATATAGAAAATACATCTCATTGACAAAGACAGACACTACCTCAGAGTAAAAGGCTAGAAATCATTTTTTTTTTCAAGCAAATTGTCTCAAGAAAAAAGCAGGAGTAGCCATTCTAATATTGAATAAAATCAACTTTCAACCAAAAGTTTTCCAAAAGATAAGAAAGTACATTTCATTCTCACCAAAGGAAAAATCCACCAAGATGAACTCTCAATTCTGAATATCTATGCTCGAAATGTAAGGGCAGCAAGATTAATAAAAGAAATTTCACTGAAGCTCAAAGAACTCATTGTACCTCACAAAATAATAGTAATTGACTTTAGCACCCCACTCTCATCAATGGACAGATCATGAAAAAAAAAAAAAAAAAAAAAAACTGAGCACAGACACAGTGAAATGAACAGAAGTTATGAACTGAATTAACAGAAATTTGTAGAACATCTCATTTAAAACAAAGGAATATAGCTTATTCTCAGCACCTCATGGTACCTTCTGCCAAACTGACCATAAAGTCACAAAACAGGCCTCAACAGATACAAGAACATCGAAATAATTCTATGTATTTTATTAGATCACCATAGACTAACTAATCATTAACAACAACAACAACAACAACAACAAAACCTGTAGAAAATGAACATCCACATGAAAGATGAACAATGCTCCACTCAATGATAATGTGATCAAGACAGAAAGAAAGAAAAAATTCAAGACTTTTTAGAATTTAATGAAAACGAAGGTACAACATACCCAAAATTATGGGACACAAGAAAAGCAGTCTAAGAGGAAAATTCATAGCTCTGAGTGCCTTTCAAAAGAAACTGGAGAAAGCATACTCTAGAAGCTTGATAGCACATCAGAGAGCTCTAGAACAAAAAGAATCAAATACACCAAAGAGAAGTAGATTGCAAGAAATAATCAAACTCAGAGTTAAAGTCAACAATGTAGAAAAAAAAAAAAAAACTATACAAAAAATCAACAAAACAGAAGCTAGTTCTTTGAGAAGAAAAATAACCTATAGCCTCACTATCTATAGGACACAGAGAGAGTATCCAAGTTAAGAAAATCAGAAATGAAAATGGAGACATAACAGCAGGAAACTGAGAAAATGCAAGAAATCATCAGACCCTACTTCAAAAGTCTATTTTTAACAAAAGTGGAACCGCTGGATAAAATGGACATTTTATAGACAGATAACAGGTACCAAAGTTAAATCAGGATCAGATAAACCATCTAAACATTCCTATAACTCTTAAACAAATATAAGCAGTAATCATGGAAAAAGGACAGCCTATTCCACAAATGGTCCTGGTCCAACTGGCACTCAGCATGCAAAAGAATGAAAATAGACCATTTCTTATCTCCTTGTACAAAGCTCAAGTGTAAGTGGATCAAAGATCTCCACATTAAACCAGATACATTGAAACTATTAGATGAGAAAGTAGGGAAAACCTTAGAACACATAGGCACAGGAAAAAATTTTCTGAACAAAACACCAATGGCTCAAGCTCTAAGGTCAAAGATTAATAAATGGGACTTAATGAGATTGCAAAGTTTCTGTAAGTCTAAGGACATTGTCAAGAAAACAAAATGGCAGCCAACAGAATGGGAAAAGAATTTTACCAACTCCACATCAGATAGAGGCCTAATATCTAAGGTATACAAAGAACTCAAAAAGCTAGACACCAGAGAATCAAACAACTCTATTAAAAAATGGGGTACAGAGCTAAACAAAACGTTCTCAACTGAGGAATATCGAATGGCTGAGAAACATCTGAGGAAGTGCTCGACATCCTTAGCCATCAGGGAAATGCAAATAAAAACAATCCTGAGATTCCACCTCACATCAGTCAGATTGGCCAAGATACAAAACTCAGATGACAGCAGATGCTGGTGAGGTTGCCGAGAAAGAGGAACACTCCTCCACTGTTGGTGGGGTTGTAAACTGATACAACCACTCTGGAAATGAGTCTAGCAATTCCTCAGAAAATTGGGCATAGTACTACCTGAAGATCCAGCTATTCCACTTCTGGGCATATACCGCACAGACAATTTAGTACACAACAAAGATATATGCACCACAATGTTCATAGCGGCTCTATTTATAATAGCCAGAAGCTGGAAGGAACCCAGATGTCCTTCAGAAGATGAATGGATACAAAAATTGTGGTATATATACACAGTGGAATACTACTCAGCCACCAGAAACAATGACTTAACCAAATTCTGAAGAAAATGGCTGCATCTAGAGAAGATCATCCTGAGTGAGATAACCCAGTCACAAAAGAACAGACATAATATGCAGTCACTGATAGTTGGATGCTAACCCCAGAGGCTCGGACTGCCCCACAAACAACTCACAGACTGTGTGAAGTTCAAGAAAAAAAGAAAACAAAACAAAACAAAAAAAAGTCTTGCTAAATCCTTACACACCAAGAACACGTGGACTAATTCTGGATTACACCCTGTTTTACATGTACTTTTTGCTCATTGTAAATAGTAAGACCTTAATGCAGAGTATCAAACCTTAAAAAAAAAAAAAAAGAAAAAAAAAAGGAAAGCACGGACCCAATTGTATTTGTATACATTTATGCAAAACTGTTTAAATTTTTTTTCCTTTATCTTTGTTTTTTAAAATAAAGTTTAAATAAATTATAGAAAAAAATTGTCAGTAATGTTGGATGGATAGCATTTAATAAATGTATTTATCTAATAATAAAGGACGATAAACTGTGTATACCTTAAAAAAAAAAAAAAACAAAAAACAAAACTAGAAATCCTATTACACATACACCTCCTAAAACGAGAATTTTTAAATACTTCATCTAAAACATTTTTATTCATGGGCATTAACATTGCCAATAATTAACCTCATATGGAAAATGCATGTAGAATTGCTTCTTTCTTTATACACACAAAAATTTATCTTTACTCACACAAATAAATTATATTACTGTATACCTTATTTTTCAAATAAATCTGGTATCCAACCTGAAAAAAAAGAAACAGTCATCAAAAATATCGCCAGCAAATAAATTCTAGGACCAAATGGGCTTAGTGCATAATTGTACCAGACTTTCATATAAGGCTTAATACCAATACTCTCCAAACTATTCCACAAAGTTGAAAGAAAGGGAACACTACCTAATTCCTTCTATAAAGCTACAATTACATTCACATCTAAATCACACAAAGACCCAAAAAAGACAGAAAACTTCAGGCCAAATTCCCTTATGTATATCTATGCAAAAATACTCAAAAAAATTTTTGCAAACCAAAACCAAGAACATGTCAAAATGATCATCCATCATGAGCAAGGATCATTCTTCCTGTGAATGCAGGAATGGTTACATATATGGAAATCCATCAAAGTAATCTACTGAGTATATAAACAAACTCAAAGAAAAAAAACAAATAATTGTTTCAATAGCTGCTGAATAGCATTTGACAAAATTCAACACCACTTCATTGTAAAAATTTCAGATATATCAGAAAGCCAAGGTCCATACTTAAACATAGAAAAATGTTATATACAGTAAACCAGTAGCCAACATCAAACTAAATGGAGAAAAACTTGAAGCAAAGCCCTAAATTCATGGACTTGGTAAGAATGCCCACACTTTCCCTACCTATTCCAAATAGTAACAGACGTCCTAGCAAAAAAAAAAAAAAAAAAAAAAAAAATCGACAACAAAAGGCAGTCAAGGAATACAACTTAGAAAGGAAAAAGTAAAAATAGCACTATTTGCAGATGATATCATAGTATATTTAAGTGACCCCAAAAATTCCACCAGAGAACACCTACAACTGATAAACAACTTCAGCAAAGTGGCTGCATATAAAATTAACTCCAATAAATCAGTAACCTTCCTCTACTTAGGATATAAACATGACAAGAAAGAAACTGGGGAAACTACACCCTTCATAATAATCACAAATAATATAAAATATCTTGGTGTCACTCTAATCAAGCAAGTGAAAGATATGTATGACAAGAACTACAAGTCTCAGAAGAAATATATCCAAGAAGATCTTAAAAGATGGAAACATCTCACATACTCATGGATTGTCAGGATTAATATAGTAAAACTGACCATCTTGCAAAAAGCAATCTACAGATTAAATGCAATCACCATGAAAATTCTAACTCAATTCTTCATAAAGGTAGTAATAGCAATTTACAAATTCATTTGAAATAACAAAAAAAAAAAAAAAGAACCCAAAACACCAAAAACTATTCTTGACAATAAAATAACTTATGGGGAAATTGCCATCTTTTAACTCAAGTTGTATTAAAGACCAATAGTGATAAAAACTTTATTGTATTGGTACAGTAACAGGAAGATATACACATGGAATAGAATTGAAAATCTAGAAATGAACCCATACATCTATGGTCACTTGATCTTTGACAAAGGAGCTAATACCATCCAGTGGGAGAAAAAGCATTTCCAAAAAATGGTGCTGGTCCACCTAGGGATCAGCATGTAGAAGAGTGCAAATCTATCCATTCTTATAGCCCTCTACAAAGCTTAAGTCCACAGGGATTAAGGATATACACATAAAATCAGACACACTAAAACTAATAGAAGAGAAATTGAGGAGGAACCTGGAACACATAAAAACTGGGGAAACTTTCTGAACATAACAGCAATGGCATGTTTTCTAAGATCAATAATCAACAAATGGGACCTCAAAAAACTTCAAATATTCTGTAAGTAAATGAGCACTGTCATTAGCACAAAATGACATCCAGTAGAATTGGAAAAGACATTTGCCAATCTTACATCTGTTAGTGGTCTAATATCTATTATATAAAAAGAAAACAAGAATTTAGACTCAAGAAATAAAATAACCCTATAAAACTGAGGTACAGAGCTAAAAAAATAATTCTCAACTGAGAAATATCAAATGGCTGAAAAGCACTCAAATAAATGTTCAACATTCTTAGTCATTATGGAAATGAAAATCAAAACAACCCTGAGATTCTATCTTACACCAGTCAGAATGAATAAGATAAAAAACTCAAGTGACAGCAGGTGCAGGATATAATGCGAAAAAAGACAAACACTCTTCCATGTTGGTAGGATTGTACGCTGGTACAACCACTCTGGAAATGAGTCTGGAGGATCCTAGAAAATTGGATATAGGACCTGATGACCTATCTATACCACTTCTGGGCATATACCCAAAGGATGCTCCAATATATAACAAAGACACATGATCCAATGAGTTCATAGTACCCTTATTTATATTAGTTAGAAGCTGGAAAGAACCCAAATTTTCTTCCAGAGAGGAATGTATAGAGAAAATGTGGTATGTTTATATAATGGAGTACTACTCAGCTACTAAAAAACAATCACTTCATAAAATTCTTAGGCAAATAGATGGAACTAGAATATATCATCCTGAGTGCGGTAACCCAATCTCAAAAACAACAACAACAAACAAACAAAGCAAAACAAAACAAAAAACAAACATGGTGTGTACTCACTGATAAATCAATAGTAGACGAAAGGCTCAGAATACCCAACATAAAATTAACAGACCATATGAAGCTCAAGAACAAAGAAGACCAAAGTGCAGATGTTTCTGTTCTTCTTAGAATTGGTAAAAAATATTCACAAGAGGAAAAATAGATACAATATTTGAAGCAGAAACTGAATGGAAGGTCATTCAGGGACTGCCCCACTTGCAGATCCAGCTCATTTACATCCACCTAACCCAAAATTGCTTTTGCCAAAAAGTTTATGCTAACAGGAGCCTGATGTTGATGAGATATGGTTCTCTGATGGATTAGTTAGAGAAAGGATTCAAGGAGATGAGGGGTTCTCATATCCATAAAAAATACCAACCAACCAGAGTTCCCAGGGACTAAACCACTATTCAAATAGTTCACATATATGGACTGCAGCTGAAGCTGCATGTGTAACATAGCATGGCCTTGTCAGGCATCATTGGGAGAAAAAGCCCTCAGTCCTGCCAAGACTTGATGCTCCAGTTAAGGTAATGTCAGTTCAGGGAAGTAGTGGGTGAGGTTGTCCCCTCATAGTAGCAGGGGGCGGGGAGCTGAGATAGCAGATTTATGAACAGATTTATAGGGAAAGTGCTAAAGGGATAACATTTGAAATGTAAATAACTATATCCAATAAAAAGAAAGAAAAAAGAAAAGCTTAGCCAACTAAACTTAATCAGGAAAAAGAAAAAAAAAAAAGAAGGAAATAAAAAAAATAGGTCAGTATAGTGACAAACTAGGGTAGAATAGAAGGACAGACATCAACAAAGCCATTATTATGAAAAAATAAAAAAACTGAAATTTTTTCTGGTAAACTAAGGGGGGAAGAGAAGCACAAAATGGTAGATTAGTTACTACTGACTGTGTCTGTGAAATGTACAGTAAGAAAATTGTGAGCAATGATAACCCTTTCAAATGGAGTTACTATGTTGGCTGCATTAAGATTCCTGCCCCTTAGCTGAATTACCTGGCTTGGCCTTAATGAGAAAAGATGCACTTAGTCCTTCTGGAACTTGATGTGACAAGGTAGGAAACACCCAATGGGGGTGTAATGTTGGGAGGGATGTGTTAGGGAATGACTATGAGAAGAGGAGGGTGGGACTGCAACCAAGATGCAAAGTGGATAAATAAATAGATTAAATAAATAAATAAATAATGGAAAGAGATGAAATTACCAGTACTTTAAAAATAAAAATATATAAATCACTACAAACCCAGAAGTAAGAAATATACTGATAAAAGGAATTGAATAAAAAATAAAAATAATCAGAAATAAAATTTTAGAATGACATAGTATCAATGGTAACTTTTACCAAATATTTGAAGTAGACCAACATTATTTTCCTCAAATTCTTCTTAAGAAACTAGGAAAAAGGGAAAGCTCCCATTCTATTAGAATGCAGTAACTCTAATGGAGCTTAAAACAGAAACCCAAGAAAACACAGAACCCTTTGCTAATAATAATGAGCATAATCCTTGCCTATTCAAAAGTGCACAGTGAAACTATCATGAAGAACTCTTTCATTTTCTGTACCATTTATCACCAAAACAGAGAAACGGGTGTTGTAGTACATGTCTAATTTTAGTACTGAGATTCTAAGGTAGAAGTATTGGAGCTTTAAGGCTAGTTATCTTAAAATGAGTGTTCTCCCTCACACCTCTCTTTCTCTCTCCCCTCCCCTATTTCTTTGATTTTTTTTTGTTGTTGTTGTTGTTTCTTCTTCTTCTTCTTCTTCTTCTTCTTCTTCTTCTTCTTCTTCTTCTTCTTCTTCTTCTTCTTCTTCTTCTTCTTCTTCTTCTTCTTCTTCTTCTTTTTCTTCTTCTTCTTCTTCTTCTTCTTCTTCTTCTTCTTCTTCTTCTTCTTCTTCTTCTTCTTCTTCTTCTCTCTCTCTCTCTCTCTCTCTCTCTCTCTCTCTCTCTCTCTCTCTCTCTCTCTCTCTCTCTCTCTCTCTCTCTCTCTGTGTGTGTGTGTGTGTGTGTATGTGTCTACAAGCCAATAAAACATTTTTTCTAATAAGCATAGCCTTTTATTGTAACATATTAGAAATCTGACTGATGGTAAGAAGGTCTTTCTTTTTTGTCAATGATGCCTTTATTCCAGGCTAGGCTATCCCAAACAAATAAATAAAAGCATATAAACATTTCAAGGAAGATGAAGTTGAGAAGAAACTATAATCAGATATACTACTGGTTGAAACCTGGAATGTCACATCACCATGAAAACACTTTCACAGATGCTCAAAAAGCTGAATCTGTAATGCTCTTGTCTGTTACAAAAAGATCTAAGATCCAAGATCCATGACTTCATTAGTCCTTGGTATCTAGCTACGCTTCTGGTTCATGGTATTCACTCCTGTTGAGAGGGCTTTAAGTCCAATTAAAGAGCTTTTGGTTCTTGCCAAAGTATGTATGCCAATATTGAAATCCTATTTTATCATTCTTATTTTCCCTGCAGATGATTGTTATTACAACTAGGTAAGACTATTAGGTACATATCTCTCTTGAAATTTTACAACAGCTTCAAGTACTTTGAAATCTAAGCCACAGAGAGTAAGTTTACAAGTAAGATCTAGCTTGGTTCCTCCAAGTCTTATGTCCAAAGTCGATGGTATCTTTAACTATAGGATCTTATCTTCCACCTCTGAGAGACAACAAAGGACAGCAGTAACAGCCAATATTGCTTAAGCAGTGTCTTGGATTCTAATGAGCAAACTCTCAAATGAGATTCTTATGTTTTTCTGTTTTTGTTATATAGCCTATTGTTCTTGTGTGGGGAAAGGGCATTGCCAACTTAAGTGGTATACTGGATGCATTTATTTAAATATATGTACGTATACCACTAGTCACAATGAAGAGTACAGGGGATTGTAGCATTCTTCATATAACACAACCCTTATACCTAAGGCTCAGGAGAATGACAAACAAGAAGGTGAAACATTCTGAGAACCAGGAGACCAGGACTATTTTATGAGATAGTGACTTCTAAAAATGGTGGGAACACTACACTCATTCCATGTCATGGTAGCTAAAAAAATAACTGAAAAAGTACAACACTAATGCTTATAACATGCAAAGGGGAAATCTCACTGGTCCCCATCCATACAAAATTAACTATAGGTAGTGCAATGAGAGATGTAGTTTTCTATAGAGAGATAAATCTATAATTCGATATCAAATAGAAAGTGGTCAGCCATAAGGTCATATACACATGTAACTGAATGGACTGAAATTTGCACTAGAAAAGCAGTTGAATACTTTAAGTGAGGTTTAATGGGCTCTACTAGTAGGCACATGGAAGAAAGTAGTGCCAAGATCAATGAAGATTATAATGGCTCAGCTCAAGAGGGCTTAGTGGAAAAAATATCAGTTAAGTGGTTTAGAGACTTTTCTTATAGAAAATTGCCAACAAATGTGGCAGCTTTCTGCCCTTGTCCAAATAAAATCTTTGTGAAACTAAATTAAAGAGTTTTGGATTAATGGCATTGGCAGAGAAACTTTCAAAACAACCTAGTATTTATTGTGTCCTCTGGTTATTATTGTCAATATTATGCAGAATAATAATAAAAAGAATAAAGGAAAAAAATAAAAATGCACAATTTGAGGAGAAAAGGAGCACCAGAGAGTGTAATGGAGCTAAGTCCAGCTTTCAAGGAAATAAAATATTTGAAGAAAAGCCTGCTGCTAAATGGAATAAAGAGAGTGCTTAACTCAAGGCAAGACCCTACCCAGCTAAGCTTCCAAATAATAAAAAGAAACTAAAGAAGAGGAAAGCATAGAAAACAGGAGGCTGATGAGGATGAAATTGAAAATCAGTGCCTTGTTTCAGCCCTATAATACAGAACAACTTGGCTGCTTTGGCCACTTGGTCTTGGCTTTACAGTCAAAGATCCAAAAAAGTAGTTGTAGAATCTCCCTCATAGGTCAGATAGCCCTGTGTTAATGGTATGTGGAGTCCCAGAGAGGACCATGCATAGAGCTTTGGAAGGAAATCCTAGATTTGGGTGAAGACCCCAAGATGTTGGAGATGCCATAGTCATGGAATCTCTGCCAAAGAGAGCTGGTATCAGGGAAAAGGGAACAGCACAATAAAGAGAACTTTGTCAAAGAGGGAGATGGAGATCTGAAGAGCAATTTAATATCAGATATGGGGATGCAGAGTTTGAAATTTGTCTAGTTGCTTTTTGTTTTTGTTTTTTTTTTCCCAGTATTTCATAATGCTTATTTTTCTCCCCTTTGATATGATAATGGGCAATCTCTGCCACTGTATGTTAGAAATATGTGATCTACCTTTTTATGTAGATTTTACAGGAGGTTAATAGATTACCATGAGTCATAGTAGAGATTTTGGCCTTTTAACTTTTAAACAGTGCTGATAATGTGATATACTATGAGGACTTGAAGTTGTATGACACACATTTTGTATTATGATATGTCCACAAGTTTTGGTGAACAGAGAGAAAAGACCTAGTTGTTTAGATAAGAATGACATGTATAGGCTCATAGATTTAAATGTTTGGTAATTAGGGAAGGATGATACTTGAGAGGGACTAGAAGATATGGTCTTGTTGCAGTAGGTATGGCCTTGTTGCTGGCAGTGTATCACTAGGAGCAGGCCTTGTGATTTCAAAGGCTCCAGCCAATTCTAGTGTATCTTTCTTCCTGCTGCTCTTGGGTCCCAATATAGAACTCCTAGAAACAACGTCTGTCTTCAAATTCCCTTCCATGAGGACAATGAACAAAATCTCTGAGACTGTAAGTAAGCCTATTTAACTATATTCTCATATAAGCATTTCTATTGTCATAGTGTCCCTTCACAGCAATAGAATACTAAGATAAGCATATATCTATATATATATGTAGCAATAATATGTTAATATGTATATATATATATATAATATGTAACACTTTTAAACAAAGACAGGATGTAATTTTCAAAGAAAGGAAGAGTTGGAAACAGGAAAAGGACAGTGTGAATAATGTAACTATGGTTTAACCTAAAAAAAATATGTTAAGATCATACCCAAGAAATGCAATCTTATATAGCTTCTACAGATAGAATAGTATACTCAAACTATTTAAAGATTTATTTTATTTTTAATTTTTCATATGTATATTTGGGTATGTACACACATGTGCAAATGTCCTCAGAGGACAGAAATATAGTTTCAGATTCTCTGCAGCTGGAGTTACAAGTGCTTTCATGCAGGCTGGCTAACTCTGGTGGGAATCAGCCTATAGGCTCAGGTCATCCATAAAAGCAGTAAGTGCTTTCAACTGCTGAGCCATCTCTCCAGTCCATGCCCAAAGGATATAAAAGCAGAGACTTGGTCAGATCCTTTTGCACCAATATTTCTATATTAGCACAAGACACAACCACTGGAGCATGAAACAGTAGAGAGATACAAAACAGATGAAGAAAATTAGCAGATTACTCTTTTCACTTACAAAAATGAAAAAAAAATTAAAAAGGAAACATCTTACATGATTAAGTAAATTGAAAATATGTTCAATGAAATAGGCCAGATCTGCAAAGATAAGTGCTGTATGAGTTCAGTTACATGAAGTAATTACATAGGCCCATAATAGGACATAGTAAAAGTTACTATAATAATGGCAGTTATCTCCTAATAGTTGCAAGAATTATTTTTCAGGTAATGAAAAATTTAAGAAATAAAACTGATAGATGCATTGCCTTGTGAATTGAAAGAAGAGCCACTGAAGTATGGACCAAAAATTGACAAATTCTATGTTTAACAATTATATATTATATATATTTTGCCACAGTCTTTAAAAGTTAATTATTTAATTTACCCAAACCAATTAAATTATATACTGTAAGTCAGGGAAGTAATATGTTATGTGAATTGATTTCAATAAATTTGTTAAAATGAGGAAGTTATATGAATAGACTCTTAACTCAAGAGGAAAACTGAATGGTAATATGCACATGAAAAGACACTCACTATTATTAGTCATCAGGGAAATGCAAATCAAAATTATGGAAGAATTCTATGTCTTACCCATTAGGACAGCTGTAATAAAAAAAAAAAAAGAAAAACAGATGTTAACAATCAAATAGGATTGAAGAATTGGAACTACCACACATTACCAGTGGGGCCAAACAGTAATCTCTATGATGGATAATGGTTTGGCACTTCTTCAACTTTAAATACAGTACGTCTAGATGACCAAAATTTCTGATAGAGAAATGAAGACATATCTGCACATAATTATTTCTACATGGATGTTAGCCATAGCATTATTTTTACCATCCTTGAGTGGGAAGAACACATGTTTTTGTCCATCATCTAATGGATAAATAAAACAAAATACTTTCATTTGATATAATATCAAGTGATAGTGAAGCTGGACATACTTTTATAGTGTCACAATGTAAAACATGGAAACATGCTCAATCGTGACAATTACCCAAAATCACATATTGTACTGTTTTCATTACAGAAAACTCCCAGTGTTGGGATTCTGTAAACACCACCCTTCAATTACCTGGCAATAGCCAGGTATGCTCTGCCCCAATGACCTGGCACTATAAAAGGGGCTGCTTGCCCCCTCCTCTCTCTCTTGCCTCCTGGCTTACTTGCTCTTCCACTCCTATACCTACTCTTCTCCTTTCCTTCCTCCCTCTCCATCCACGTGCTCATGGCCAGCCTCTACTTCTCTATTCCTCTTCATCTCTATCTCTGTGTCTCTCCTACACTCGTAACACTCCCATGACCTGAATAAACACTATTCTGTACTATACAGTCCTGTGGCTGGTCCCTCAGAGGGAATGGATTCCCTACATGGAGCCCCCAGGGGCATCTCCCTTGCCACCAGGCCTTGCTGATCCGCCATGGGACATATGCCCTCCACTCTCTTCATCCTTACCCTAACATTGGTGCCAAAACCCTGGACATTCTCTTTTCACAATATTGCTTCCTTGTGACTTTTCCATTTAGTGACATTTTTTTCCATTGGTGTCCCGTGATCTTTTTCTTTCACCCAGAATGAAGAAACACAGAGGAAAGAAGTGATATGTGTTGGTGAGAAGGAGAGCATGGTTTTGTTAGAAAAACCTTGGGGCAATTGTTTTCACTTCTGAAAAAAAACACAAAGCAAAAGAAAACAACAACAACAAAAACTGAAAGACAGACACTTGGGGAAAGAAGTAGAAAGTAGAGTTTTTTCAAAGCCATCAAAGACAGACAAAAAACAAATATGTTTCAGGAGGGTTTTGATCACAAAAATTTTTTGCAGTAAGATAATGGGTAGATGACAAACATGTGGAGAAAGAAATTAGGGGAAAATACCCTTCAAAATAATTCCAAAAATATATGAAATACCTTGTTGTGACTCTAACTAAGCAAGTGAAGGACCTGTATGGCAAGAACTTCAAACCTCTAAAGAAGGAAATCGAGGAAGATCTCAGAAAATGGAAAGATCTCCCATGCTCATGGATTGGAAGGATCAACATTGTAAAAATGGATATCTTACCAAAAGCAATCTACAGATTCAGTGCCAAACCATACATCAAAATACCAACCCAATTCTTCATTGAGTTGGAAAGAGCAATGTGTAATTTCATCTGGAATAACAAAAGACCTAGAATAACGAAATCCATCCTCAAAAACAAGAAAACATCTGCAGGAATCACTATCCTCGACCTCAAGCTATATTACAAGGCAATTGTGCTAAAAACTGCATGATACTGGTACAGTAGTTGGCAGATGGATCAGTGGAATAGAATAGAAGACCCAGAAATGAACCCTCACATATATGGTCACCTGACTTTTGGCAATTAGCTGTAAATATTCAATGGAAAAAGAACAGCCTATTCAACAAATGGTGTTGGTCCAACTGGCACTCAGGATGCAAAAAAATGAAAATAGACCTTTTTCTTATATCCTTGTACAATGCTCAATTGCAAGTGGATCAAAGATCTTCACATTAAACCAGGTACACTAAAACTATTAGATGAGAAAGTAGGAAAACCTTAGAACATATAGGCACAGGAGAAAATTTCCTGTACAGAACACCAATGGCTTGTGCTCTAAGGTCAAAGATTGACAAATGGGACTTAATGAGATTGAAAAGTTTTTATAAGGCTAAGGACACTGTCAAGAAAACAAAATGGCAACCAACAGAGTGGGAGAATATCTTAAACAACCCCATATCAAATAGAGGCCTAATATCCAAGGTATACACAGAACTCAAGAAGCTAGAATCCAGGGAATGAAACAACCCTATTAAAAATGGGGTACAGAGCTAAACAAAATGTTATCAATTGAGGAATATCGAATGGCTGAGAAGCATCTATAGTAGTGCTAGACATCATTAACCATCAGGGAAATGCAAATCAAAACAACCCTGAGATTCCACCTCACACTAGTCAGATTGGCCAAGTTCAAAAATTCAGATGACAGTAGATTCTGGTGAGGATGTGAAAAAAGAGGAACATTTCTCCACTGTTGGTGGTGTTGTAAAGTGGTACAACCATTCTGGAAATCAGTCTGGTGATTCCTCAGAAAATTGGACATAGTACTACCTGAAGACCCATTTATTCCACTTCTGGGCATATACCCCATAGAAGCTCCAACATACAATAAAGATACATGCACCACAATGTTTATTGCAGCTCTATTTATAATAGCCAGAAGCTGGAAAGAACCCAGATGCCCTACAGTAGATGAATGAATACAAAAATCGTGGTGCATTTACACAATGGAGTACTACTCAGCTATCAGAAAAAATGACCTTATAAAATTCTTAAGAAAATGGATACATCTAGAGAATATCATTCTGAGCAAGGTAACCCAGTCACAAAAGAACAGACATAATATGCAGTCACTGTTAATTGGATAATAACCCCAGAATGCTCTGAACACCCTAGAAACAACTCACAGACTGTGTGAAGTTCAAAAAAAAAAAAAAAAAAAAAAAAAAGAAAAAGAAAAGAAAAAAAAAAACATTATGTTTACTCCTTACACACCAAGTAAACTTTGACTAATTCCAGGTTACATCCTGTTTTACATGTACATGACGCTTATTGTAACTAGTAAGATCTTAATGCACACTATCAAACCATAAAAAAAGAAGAAAAAAAAAAAGCCAAGCAGTGACAAAAATGTATTTGTATACTTTTGTGCAAAAGTGCTTAAAATTTGTACATTTATCTTCATTTTTTTTAAATAAAGTTCTTGGATTAACAAAATATAGTTAATGAGTAGAATATGAAATAGTTTTTCATACCCATCCTTTATAGTTACTCTTTTCTGGGGATATGATATAGCTATTTTCTCCAAGCTAAAGTGTTTGCTTCTGGAAGGTTAAGGAAGGCTCCTACATTCATTAGGTTAAGAAAACTTCCAGGGTCACCAGGTTTCTCTCCAAGGTTACAGAAGAACAACATAAACACTGGGTGAGCAGATTCTTCAGTGTACCTATTAGTAAGTTGAGTTTTAGGGTTGTTACTTTCTTAAGTGATCACTCATGCTGGGATGGATCTTTCAGTGACAAGCCTGCTTAAACGAAACCGCCAAAACTGAAACAAATAAACTCATTTATTTAACCAAGCCAGACACCCCTTTATCTGTCTGTTGTTGGGGCCTTCTCTGAAGCAAATGGAAACCATTTTATGTCTCTCTAGGAAAAGTCACAGCAACAGGAACCTTGTGGTGGACGTTGAACAGCCAAGTAACAATTCTAGCTCAGTAAAAAGAAGTATGAAGTAGCAGAAGATGGTTTTCATTGAAGCCTTGTTAAGAGGAGAAGAACAATAATAAGAGGGAAGCTTCCACTAGAAATTAAAGAGCTGTTCTCAGTGATGTACTAGTGAGAAATTCACAGATCTCTGTGTTGAACTAAATGTGACTGAATTATCCATTGTTAAAGGAAGATTTTTTTTTTACATTAGTCATGTATATCTCTGAAGTGTTTGTTATCAGCATACCCACACACAATCAATCAAGTTAATTTAGTGAAACTTAAAGCAGATCAACTAAAATCAGGGACATGACAAATTTGCCCACTCTCTCACTATTCAATAGAGTACTTGGAGTTCTAGCCAGTGTATTAAGACACTTTTCAAAGGTGATCAAGAGATGCAATTGAAAAGGAAAAAGTGAAAGTATCTCTATTCTCTAATGGTATGAAAGTATTTTACATGACAACAAAACTCCAACAGAGAACTCCTACAGTTGATAAAGACCTTCAGAAAAGTGGATGGATACAAAATCAACTCAAAGAAATCACTAAGCCTCTTTTATAAAAATGATGAATAGGCTGAGAAAGAAGGTAAGGAGAAAATACTATTCCACAATAGCTATGAATAATATAAATTTTAAACAAGCAAGTGAAAGACTGTATAACCAGAAATTCAGGTCTTTGAAGAAATTAAGGATTATATTGGAAGATGGAAAGATCCTCCATGATTATGAAATAGTAAGATTAACATAGTGAAAATGACCATCTTACCAAAAGCCATCTACAGATTTAATGCAAACCTCATTAAAATTTCAACACAATCTTTATTTACGTTGAAAGAGCAATTCTAAACTTCACATGGAAAAACAAGTAAGCCAGGATAGCTACAATAATCCCATACAATAATAGAAGTTCTGCTGGTATCGCCATCCTTGACTTCAAGCTATACTATAGAGTAATAGTAATAAAAATGTGATGCATTGGTATAAAAACAGACAGGGTGACCAATGGAATTGAATGGAAGACCCAAAAATAAACCCACAAACCTATGTACTCTTAATTTTTAACAAACAAGTCAAAACCACATAATTGAAAATGGAGAAGACTTTCAACAAGTGGTTCTGGTTGTCTGAGTGCAAACAGGCCTGTACATAGATTCTTATATGTCAACCTGAACAAAATTCCAGTCCAAGTGGAGTAATCAAATAAGTGTACAACCAGATACACTAAGTCTAATAGAACAGAAAGTGGAAAATATCCTTGGACTCACTGGTACCAGAGACAACTTCCTGGAGAGAACACCAATGGTTCAGGCTCTAAAATATAAAATTAATTAGTGGAACCTCTGGAAATAAAACATTTTTGTAAAGCAAAAGGCACTGTAATAAGACAAAACAATGGCCTACAATTTAAGAAATTATCTTCACCAACCCTATATCTGACGGAGGACCAATATCTAAAATATATAACGAACTTAAAAAGTTAGACACCAAAAACTTAAATGAAACAATTTAAAAAAATGGACATGGTGGTAAACAGGATTCTCAACAGAAGGATCTCAGAATACCTAAAGAAATCTTCAACATCCTTATTCCTTAGGAAAATGCAAATCAAAATATTTCTGAGATTTCAACTTATATACCCATCAGAATGACTATGATGAAAAAATCAAGGAACAGCACACTGAACTTGTGTTAAAAGGTGAACAGTCCACCAAATGTAGTAGGAGGGAAAATTTGTACAATCGCTGGAAATCACATTGGCCTTTCTCAGAAAATTGAAAACAGTTCTACCTCAAGACCTAGCTATCCTACTCTTCTTATGTAGTCAAAAGATACTCTACTATTCCCTAAAAGACACTTGTTTAACTATGTTCATGGAAGCTTCACTCATAATAGCCAGAAAGTGTAAACAATCTAGATGCCTCTCAACTTAAGAATAGATTTTTAAAAATGTGGTTCATTTGCACAATGGAATACTACTCAGTTATTAATAACAAGAATAGCATAAAATTTGTAGGCAAATAGATGGAACTAGAAAATATCCTTTGTGAGGAATCTCAGACTCAAAATGACATGCATGGTATATATTCACATATAAATTGATATTAGACATAAACTACAGTATAACCACAATATAATCCAGGGACCCAAGGAAGCTAAGTAACATGGAGGGACGAAGAAAGGATAGTTGAATCTTTCTTAGAAGGAGAGATAAAAATATATAGGAGGTAGATGGAGGTATGGGACTATGTCAAAGAGGAGATGTGGGAGGAGAGAGCATTGGGAGAATTAGGTCTATGGAAAGCAGAAAAGAGAATAAAAATCATCAGTGTGAAGAGGGTAGAGCTGGGGGTGGGGCTGAGAGCAAGCTCTAAGATGTACCATAGACCTGAAATGGGAGGAGACTCTATGTTGTTTATGGACACAACTCTAGCTTAGAATCTTGTCATTGGATATGGATCCTGAAGTTGGCCACTTCGTATAGCAAGGCAACACTCCCAATGAAGAAATAAGACCCCACCCTCCTACCACTGCAGTCCTTCAAAGAAAAATATGTCCTGCAAGATGTACAAGGCACAGGATAGAGTAGAAACTGAGGGAATGGACAACCAATGACTGACCCAAATTAAGACCCTGTCACTATCAGTTATACTCTGTTATGTTTGCAAACAGGAACCTTGCATAACTGTCCTCTGGGAGGCTTCATACAGAAGCCAAAGGAACGGAATGAAGAGATCTACTACCAAACATTAGATTAAGCTCAAGGAGTCTTACAGAAAAGTTGGAGGACAGAACATTGCTGTTAATTATCAGAGGACATCAGAACTGGAACCCAAGCAGGTCAGTAAGCAGGAGCTGATGCAGAGGCCATGAAGGGATATTATTAGCTGGCTTACTTTATTGGCTTGCTCAGCTTGCTTTCTTGTAGAACCCAGATCTACCAGCCCAAGAATGACACCACCCACAATGAGCTGCCCCCCTTCCTTTATCACTAGTTGAGAAAATACCATACAGCTGGATCTCACTGAGGCTTTGCTTCAACTGAGGCTCCTTTCTCTATGACTAACTCCAGCTTGTGTCAAGTTGACACACACAAAAAAAAAAAAAAATACAGTGGAGTACAGTGACATTACAGGAAGACCAACAGTGTCAACTAACCGGCACTCTTGTAGGATTCCAAAGAGTGAACCACCAACCATAGAGCAAGCATCGGCTGGATGTAGGTCCCTCACGTGCCAAATATGTAGCAGATGCGCAGCTTGGTTTCCATTTTGGCTCCCAAACAACTTGATCGTGGGCTGTCCCAAAGTCTGTTATCTGCCTGTGGATCCTGTTTCCCTAAATAGGTTGCCTTGTCTATTCTCAGTGGGAAAGGATTACCCTAGTGTTGAAAGCAGGGTCTGATGAGGGGGCTTTTGGAGGAGAAATGGAGGAGGTAATGGAGAGGGGATTTGTATACCAGAGTGCTTGCTGGAAGAAAAGGTGAGAATATTTGTATTTAAGGTAAATAAATTAATTAATTATGTAAAATTAATTGGAAGTGAAGCCAGTTACAAACTATGACATTTAAAGATAAAAGACAACAACATGTGCACTCTGCTTTTATGTTTGTAAGTTAAACAGTAAAAAATGATTGACAAATTAAGTCAGTAAAAGCAATGTATTTAGTAAGAGACCAAGAAGTTCACCTCCTTAAATCTTACAAAATTGAGGCTAAATATATTTTTCTTAGTAAAGAATTTCTATTTAACCCTCAAAATTGACCCAGATGTCTAATTTATAAGCTACATTTAGGTAGTAGAAAAGAATAATTTTATATCATTTTAAATCTTTTTTAATTTAAATATATTCATTTAAATAAGATCTTATGTAGAGGGCTTACTTTGTAGCTTAGGATGACTCTGAACTCTCAGTCTTCCTGGCCAAGCACTGGAATTACAAGGCTACAAAGATCTTCATTTTTTTTTTTTTTTTTTTTTTTTTGCCCTAATTTTAGAGTGTGGTCCTTTTAGTCCTTCCATTAGAGTCTAATTTATGCAAAGCAACTGATAGCATCATTCAGTGCCTGTTTTAGAGACTGAGTCTGCAGGTGAAGGTGTTCTCAGATTCCCATGCTAATCATCCTGACACCCTCAGGGTGTTAACATCCTGTTGGGTTCGAATGGGAACATCAACACATGATCAGAATGTAAAAGGTTATAAATGATTAAGATGTTCTTAGTCATTTTGATGGATTATTTGGAAATGACCATTTCTGCACTTCAGTCTTCGAACAATATGGGCATTTCTGAAGAAAATTAGAGGCTATTGCCAGTTTTTTCTTTATATTTTTAAAACAATTAGACAAAAGAAAGAACTTAAAATTCATCTTAGATGAAAAAATAATTAGAGGCCTTGATGGTAAAATACTTAGTCTGACAAGATAAACATCCAAACATAATTTTAGCCAGAGGGGAGCCAACAGGTCTCTGCTGTTACCCGTTTCCAAGATGGATTTTATTTACAAACCTGTGATCACCTCTTGCTTTGAAGCCTTTGTTTATAGTCAATGGACATATTTCTATGAGAGATTAGGAATACAAAGAATCTATCACTGAGGACAATTTTAGACTTAAGGCTTCATTCAAAACAGGGAAAGGAAAATAAACCTTCCTAGTTCTCAGTCAGCCAGGTTTTGAATTGGCTACAGTGAAAAGCTGGGCTTGCTAGAAAACTGATTTATTTGTTTGTAGACAGAAAAAGGAAAAACAGTGTTTGAAAACCCTCAAAGAACACCCATTTTAAGAAATGACTAGAAAACGTTGATGCCTTCAGGAATAAAGTGTTAAATATTTAAAATATTCAAACACACACACACACACACACACACACACACACACACACACACACACACTTTGTTGTAATATGTGCTTACTGGGTATATTTTTGGTATGTGAAAGGGCATTTTGTTTCTTTGCTTTAATCCTTGAACTAGAAGGTTATATAAAGACCATTGGGTCATTATTACCTTATCAGGCCCTGTATACTGTAGAGGACTATAAATTTACTTGCTTTGCACTGTTACTTCTAAAATACTCCTAAAACCCATAAACTATCTGTTCTATTTCTAAAACTGACCTCTCAGAAGATAGCTCTGAGAGAGTAGCTGAGGCTACCACCAAAGGAACGGAATTTGAGTTTGATAAATTAGTATTCAACAAACACTTTCAAAACCCTGGAGTGTGAATTTATAAATCTACTTTATTCATAACAGTTCTCAGTCATGGGGTAAATATAATAATAAAACTGATGAGGCTCTGAGAAAACCAAGCCTTTTCTTATTAAAAACTTAACAGGGAATAGGGTCTCCAAAAATTAGGATGAATTTCAAATTATAAGCTGAGTCAACTTTACAGAAGGAATGAGATGATAATGGTAAATATTTAGATTCAGAACTCTGAATTCTATCAACCTTACATCTAAGCAGTATCACATGTATCTGTAAGGAGCTTGTATAACACCAGGCAGATATACCACTCTGTGACACACAATACTACTAAGCCACATGTGAAAGAAATGTGCTGTCTACTTGCTGTTTTTTGAAATGTTTTGGATATATATGTATACATACATACATATATATATATATATATATATATATATATATATATATATATATATACACATATATAGTCTGCATGAATATCTGTGCACAATATATATGTGAAGTGCCCAAGAAGGACAGAAGAGGACCTTGGATTCTTTGGAACTGGACTTCCAGACTGTTGTTAGCTTTCACATAGGTGCTGGGAATTTAAAATTCAACATGGGTCTTCTGAAAGAGCAGCCAGAGCTCATATCTATTGTTCTGAATTGACAGCCCATGTTTGCCACTTCTAAAATATTTTTTCTGTATGTTTTCTATTTTTCCAAGCTAGTGAAAAATAGTAACATTAACCTTTTTGAAAACCCAGGAATAGGAGCACTGATTTAGAATTTATGCCATATTATGAATACTAAGTATTCTTTTGGTGTTTAGGGTATTCACATTGAGATTTGTGTCCTTTGTTATATATTAACTCACTTTCTGCTGGTTTAGGAAATACCCACACAATTACATCTTCATAGATGGAATGTATTTTATTCACCATTTCAAGGTTACACTTAATGGTCCCTTGGTTCATTTGTCTTGCATCTCTGGTAGAGTGAAAGAGACAACTTTTTCTTATACAGGCCACTGGGAAAAACAGAAAGAGAAAGCATTCAGGACACCAATGTCCTCTTGAAGGACAGGCCCTAGAAAACCAAACTTCCTAATATGAGATCACATACTAAGAGATCACAGTCTAAACATAAGACCAGAACTGGGTACCAAGTGTTAAAAACACAGGCCATACAGGAGATGTTTTAAATTCAAACAACAACAACTTGTGGCATTATTCCTCCTACACTGAATGTCAATTTGATGTTTGCTCTATTTCTGGGATTTAATCTTAATTCCCTACTTGTTTATGTTCTATAATAGGTAGTTCTGTTTACTGTTAAGGCATTTGAACTGAAAATCCCTGCATATAGAACTGAACTTGAAACATTTTAAACTATGAAGTAGAAATTGGTAAAAAAAAAAAAATACAGGAAATAGAGAAATAATTAAGCTATAAAGTTGTGTCTTTACATATAAAATTCTGATGGCAAGGAATCCTACATGAAATATGCCTGGTATCTGTTAAATGAATTATTTTTAATATAAGTGGAACCAGTGAATTAATCCACTAGCTCCATTTCTTTACCTTGTTCTAATTCCAATAACCACACAGAGAAACCAAGATTTATTTCTAGAAACATCTTAATAGTTGGGCAGTTAAATTATCTACATTAATCTCTAAATTAATCTGCCTACTTCCCAGTCATGACTCTAATATATTTGCTCTTTATTATTGATCTGGCTCTTTGAGCTTCAGGCAGGTTCCCATGATCTCTCTTCAGACCTTTTTCTAATGGTTCCAATTGTTCCATCCTTCGAAGATCTGAAACTCTCCTTCTTTCTCTCTTTTCTGTGGCTGGTGGAAGCATCTTCTTCATTCTTTCTTCTGTCTAACCATTGGATGATCAGCATTAATTGACAGGGCAGATAATAAATGTAAAGAATTGTCAACACAAACTTAATACAGGAGATTCATGGTATAAGCATTATAATGCCATGTCTGATTGGAAACAAGACCCGGGGGCAGAGTAATTTGAATAATCCATAGGTAAACTTTACACCATGTAAAAAATCATCATGACTACAGCTGACACCAGTAAATATAATAGGAATAAAGAAATACAGAAATGTACACAAAATATATAATTGCACACAAATACTATATGTAAATTTATTTATATCCTAAAAGATTTACTATTGAGTGAGGACTATTGATTTACTATGTTTTGGTCATGTAATGGAGTTGAAACTGTATTAAATGTATGCCCATTCTTTTGAGGAAACTATATTTAAGTATTTCTTATTTGGTTGCCTGGTGAATCTCTAAGCTTTATTTTATAATTATCTGTTGTGCACGTGGAAGTGTGAAGATAGTTTTGAGGAGGTAAGCATAAAGGGTAGAAGGAGTGGTGAGAATACATGAGAGTGAATGTCTAATCATAGTGTTTTATTGGTGGGATCTATCCCACAATGGTCTACACTGTCATGTGATAAAAGTAACTAGATTAGGGAGTTTCAATGTGAATGAAGTCATAAGTTCTAAAGCTGTTATTCATTGGGAAAGTATTGTACTAGTTGGCCAGTGGTACACTTAACTTTTAGTGATGGTGATCTACTTAATTTGGATACAAATATGTCACCTTTTCATGTGGCCATAGGTCTTTGTTTAAATTATGTGGAGTTAAAGAGTTGTGAGCTTGGTTTGAATCCCTCACCCAGCAAGCATGCTCTTTTGCTACATGGACATTATGTCTTGAGTATATTTTAAGTGCTGCAAATTTTATGAGAACATTTCTTTACCTTTGCTTTCCTCTCATACAAGAGAAAGTAGTTTGCCCCATATAAGATAAAGACCTCATGCTGTCTAGTGAAATCTGAAGTCTTTCAGAGAAAGTTTCTACTGCATTAAAATGGACTTTGTGAAGCAAACCTAAATAATTTACTAGTCATTCACTTAGTTATTTTGTCTTCATTTAGTTCTTTCTGGGGACCAAGAAAGAATGCTTCTCAACTGTAATGAACTGCACTTTTCTGCTCATAGATTAAAGAACAAATGCATGCAGTCTTTTGTTCTTTCATATTTTTTCCTTCTGGCTTGAACATTGAAAAAGACTCTGTCCATAAGACACTGTTTAACTCCAACAAGCTACATTTTTATTTTTAAAAATCTGGATAACTGTAGGTTTTCTAATGAAATAACTAAGAAATGGTTTCAATTTACATGGGAGTAAGCATGGGGAGGACCTGAGAGGAACTGTAGAGAACATGAATAGAATGCATTGTAAATATATATACAAAACACACACACACACACACACACACACACACATATATATATATATATATATATATATATATATATATATATATATATATATATATACACACATACACATATATATGTGTGATGGAAATTATAGCAACACTTAAGTAAAAGGATGCAGCATCATTATTATAATAATAAAAACATGCTTACTTTTTAGTACACCTTTACAAGACTGTTAGATAATTATTACAACCAGCTACTTAGAGAAGAGATTTTTTTAAAGTGCTTATGCCCTGTGTAAGATCACAATGATGTTAGCAGAGCTATTTTACTCTTCACTGGGACTTTGGTGGCATGGGGCTAAAATAAAGGATGGCAGGAACAGAAAGTGTCTGACTTAATGAAAATACTTTTGTGATAATGGCATTAATCCCAACGGGTAGGCAGGATTTTCTTGGAATTCAGTGTATTCTAAATCATGCATCCCTTTGGTTATATCATTTTTTTAGCTGTATCAAGTTTAATTATAACAGGTATCTCAGGAAACAAGTTTTCCATAAAGCTCATTAAACATTTTGCTTCTATATTTTATCAATCATGTTTTCTTTTCCTGAATTATCTTTTGGAACCCCTACTGTCCTTTAAAGATATAGAAAAAACAGTATAAGTGATTGAGAACCAACTCTTAGAAACTGGAGAAATGGTCAAGGTTGTGCACAGCCAAGCACATGATGAACTCAGAAAACATCAACAAATATAAAATCCAATGCTAATTGCATGACAGTCACACTGTCTCTCTCCTGGCACATCTAGGTTTGCACACTGATACCAACAATAGCCTGTACTCTGGAACAAGGCACTTGTATTGTCCTGACTTCCAGAGGATTAGTAGTTAAGACAGGACTGACAGATGTTTCTATCAATTCTAAGCCATTTGTGGGAAACCTAAAGAATGAACATGCCATGATTTTTTTTCTCTGTTTAGTTAACTTAGAACCTACACAGGCCTGGTAAACACTGGGACTTACTCAAAATCAGTGCAACACACAAGACAAACTGAAGGTTCTTAGGCCAGTAGATTACAGTTGAAAAAGAAGCCCTGCCTATATCCAGAGATTAAGTTTGAGGGAGTAGAATGAGGGTATTCAACAGCATCTATAAATAAGAGAAAATTAAGAAAGTCATTAACAGTCCAAGGCAAAACATACCACAAGCAGATGTAAGATGATGCTAATTTTCCCTTTGTCTTACTCATAGGTCCTATGTAGGCTTATGCCATTCATGGTGTCTAAAGTGGAAGCCAGAATAGAGCATCTGCACAGAGTAAAAATGTTTCCTCTCCTTTCTCTCCCTTGTTGTCTCAGTCCCTTTATGCATTGAAAGAAATCTCTATTAATGAAACAAACAAGGTGCTGAAGAAATGATTCATGGAGTAAAACCAATTGCCGTTAATTCAGATGTTCCTGAATTCCATTCCTTGTACCCACATTAGGTGGGTTACAATCTCCAGTCCCAGGGAATTCTCTTCTGGTCTTTAGAGACACCAGAATTCACAAGTCACACACATGTAGGTGCAGGTAAAAACATATATACATAAAATAAAAATAAATGTTGAAAACAAATAAACAAAAACTACCCAGATATAAAGACATGAACAACACAGCATTTAATAACACACACACACACACATACATGCACACACACACACACACACACACACATACACACACACACACACACACCGAGAGAGAGAGAGAGAGAGAGAGAGAGAGAGAGAGAAACAAATCAAAACTGTGGAATAAATGAATTTGACTTCTAGAATTATAACAGCCAAGTGAGCATACTTCAAATAAAGGTCAAAAGAAATGAATTCATTAATTAATTGAAAACAAAGGAGGAACATGTTATTTAAAGGGACAAAATGAATGAACAGAAGTCAGACTCAATGATTCTAAAATACAGGACTTGTTAAGGACTAGAATTTGTGATCAAATAAGCTAAAAGTGCCAAAGCAAATATGAGCCCAGACTAAGGAAAATGACTAGAATGATATTCAAATAAAATGAAAACACCACCAGCATTTCTACAAGACAGTTTAATGTGAAATCCTGTTCTCATTCATTCTCCTAGAAAGAGACTTAGGAGTCATGCATGGGGGAAGATATGACACAGTTCTAGTGTCTACAAAAAGAGTCTCTTAGACCAGGCTGTCCAGGGTCAAGGAGTGCTATTATAGTCAAGCATAACACACAGTCACTTGCCACTCAAATGAACTAGCTACTGACCCATGCCTCTGTGGACACAGCTGCAGCCCATTTTCTACTGAGCCTGCTACTTGCAGTGGTTGACAAGGGACCTAAGACTAATCCTGTTACCTGAGCCTCAGATAATCACAGGTCTACAAAACTTAATTCCAGCCTTGAACATTGACATAGCCTACAACTCTTTCAGGTTAAAATTGAAACCATATCACAAAAGCATACTTAATGAAAGATGATCTGAAAAATCAGTTTACATTGATAAATGATGATATTTGAAAAGTAGAAATATTTCCAGCAAATACCTGAACTATGAAATATTTAAAAAAGCAAATCAAACTAACAGTTGATCTGTTGAAAGAATTCCATCCTCTCTTTTATTTCCAGCTCTCTATACTGCATTTAATTCAGTCAGTAAGATACCCTGTAGCTAACATGACTTAAAAAAAAAAACTTGGAATCATCTTGTAACTTCTCTGTTAATCAGCATTTGCACCATTCCATCTGGAAAATCAATTGATTTTACCTTCCAAAATATACACTTTAACCATGCACTTCTCTTGGTGCCTGCTGCCAACTCCCTAGCTGTAGCCAGCCTCACCTCCTGGCAGTGGGATGGTGGTAATTTCCCAGCTGCTCTTCCTGCATCCAAACAGATTGCCAACAATCTATTCATAACTAGAGCAATCTCTCCAAACACATTCTGGCATATTTCAGACCTATCAATGGTTTTAAATAATTATTTAACTCTCATAATGGATCCCGCATCCTGACTAGAATAATAAAATATCATGACTGCATTTGAAAACCGATTATGTCCCTGTTAACTTGATTTACTTTTTCCCCTATAGATTGTCAAGATGCTAAAATCTGTATTAATATCTGCATATTATTCTTCCTGATTGAAAGCAAAAAAGTGTTCTATGTTACATGTTTTGCTACACTTTAACCAACATGCTCTTTGTATTAGTGTCCTCAATATTGTTTTATTATTATTATTGATTTCGTGAAAATCTGTGATATGTGTCTAGCACATTCATCTTCATAGCTATGCAGATTTTCACTATAACTTAGGAACCACTGTGTTATGTATGAATGGGTGATCTCCCAAGGAGCCTTGTAGCTAAAAACTTGGCACTGTGTAGACTTTCTTATTCAATGAGTCATTCCCTGTTATAGTAAGTACATGGTGTAGACTATACAAAATAAAATTTCTTTTTAAACTTTTTTTATTTGTCTGATGCCTTTCTGTATCAATGGGAAACCATTTTCATGTTCATTTATACAATGTCACTATCAACATATTTTGATGCACAAATTGTCAGTTTTTGCCAGTGGAAAACTATTTAGTCATTCTTTCTTTTTCATTACTGAATAGAATTTTCTATTTTAATCCCTAGTCTAATACATAATCAAGACATTTAACTTCTTTATGCATTTAGTGTATTTATCTGGCATTGATGTAACTGGGATGTTTCCACCCAGGTAGAGATAGTATAAGTACTTTATGAGTCTGAATTTTTTATTGAGCCACCTAGACCCAGCTGGAGACATACACTCTTGTGTATAAAGTCTAGAGGCAACCCAGGGTGAAGAAGTAGGGGGTTATACAAGGAAAGCCAGAAGTTTGGTACACCTCAGTGACAAAGCTGTATATCTATTACCAAGCATGGCAGACTATGATAAGAATAAGACACAATTGTGTCACCATTGTATTTCTGTTTGATAGGGGAGCCAAAATCCTTGAGGGTTTCTTGACATGGCTGAGGGTCAGGCTGACTGCAGTTTTAGCCTAAGTTTGGGTCAAGATTTTGCAAATATGTTTTTCTTCAGCATAGTGGGAAACTATGCTTGACAAACTAAATGAAATGATTCAAACTTGCGAGTAGAATGTGTTCCTAGGCCTCCAAACAAAAGGAAGTGATAAAGTGAGGTGGTGCTTAGGTGCTTATGTGCATTGTCCTTATCTCTCTGCCTCATAACGAATTAAAAATGCCACTGTCTTCCCTGACAGAATATGCAGTTGCTATTTGTCAGTAATAATCAGAGTTGCCAGTATATTTTAAAAGAGACTAGTGTACGGCAAATGGGAGTTACAAAAGCTCAATGTGCAAACGAGTAGAGAATGGTTCCTATGGAAAACAGGGAACCAAAGCCATGATAAGGTTTGTAGGCATGGTGTCCTTATCCTTGAAAATTAGAAAGTGCTGGTTGTATGTGCAGCAAGGGAGGGCATTGTAGACTCTTTTTCTTTGCTATGGTTTGTGTTGTGGCTGAGAGAATAATGGACAGAGTCCCATAGCACTTAAAGATATCTTTACTTTAATAGCTTCTTTTCCTAACACGCGAAACTATGGCTACTAAAGTTAGCTTTACCGTCTGCAGGCAGGGCGGGTTCTATCACTATTCTGAGGCTGAGCAGTTCTTACCTGCTAGTTTGGTTAAGGGTTTGCTACTGCGTGAATTCTAAGTATGTTGAGAGAATGGGAAGCAAGCACAGCAGTCTGTCTGCACAGGCAGAGGACCTGAATTTGTCTAACTTTCAAAGATTTACTTACAGTACTTTTAAGTGTGTGTGTGTGTTTGTAGGTATGTGTGTGTGTTCAAGTGTGCAGCAAACTTGCAGCAATGTGAATACATGTCAGTGTATGACTGTGATGGGCCTGCCCTCTGAAGCCACAGACATCAAATTTCCTTAGAACTACAATTACTCATGATGGTGATTTATTCCTTGTAGGTTTTAGAAAACCAAACATGGGCCTCTTGTAAGAATAGTACATGCTCTGAGTCATAGGACCATCTCTCCAACACCAGCCTTTTCATATTTAAGAGGGGTGGGTGGATGGAGGAGCACCCTCAAAGAACCATGGGGAAGGAGATGGGATAGGAAGTTTAAAGCATTTGAAATATAAATAAATTAAATATCCAATAAAAAAAACTGGAAATAAAAACTAGTATTGAGCAGCCTGCTGAAAGGCAGCTCTGAGTATCAAACTAACCTCTGAACCTTCAGACTTTTCAGATTCTACAGGCAGATAGTCTTAGTTTGGGACAGGGGCTACAGACCTTGCTCAACTTCCATAGCCTCCTTTCTTTAACCAGAAAGTTGTTGTAAGGGGATGGTAGGCTACCCCTGAGTATTGAATCCTCACTTCCCCTAAAGGATGTTTACCAAGTTTCTCAAATTGTCAACAGGATTGCTGTTGGCACAGCCCCCATGATGGACACAAATTAATTGAAGAGAAGTGTTATTTCCCTTTTTCTTGTAATCCAGGAATCAGAATAAGAGGCAAATGATCAGTGAGTAACATACCATGGCTTCTTTTTCTAGTAGAGGTAGCACCGCAAGACTATCCACTTTACCACCAGAGCCCAAACATTAATATTTTTAAGAAGGCTTGAAAGGGAAGCCTTTCTTTACTAAAGGGTAAGTCAGTAGGTGGTGTCATCGTACACATCTACTTCACAGTGTCCCACTGAGGACCATTGTCCAATAACTGAAGGCATGGTAGATGATCACATAGGGAGGGGATTGAGATCATTGGTGTGTGTGTGTGTGTGTGTGTGTGTGTGTGTGTGTGTGTGTGTGTGTGTGTGTGTGTGTTTATGTATGTTTTAGTGGGTATTTTATTTATTTCCATTTCAAATGTTATCTCATTTCCCATTTTCCCCTCAGGAAACACCCTATTTCATCTTCCTTCCCCCTGCTTCAATGAGGATGATTCACCACCAACTCACCCACTCCTGCCACCCTGTCTCTCTGCCATGGCATTCCCTTACACCAGGGAATTGAGCCTTCCAAAGACCAAAGGCCTCTTGTCTCACTGATGTTCTCCAAAGCCATCCTCTGCTACATACACAGCTGGAGCCATGGCTCTTCTATGGGACACTCTTTGGTTGGTGATTTAGTCCCTGGGAGCTCTAGGGGGTATTGTTGGTTGATATTGTTTTTCCTATGGGTTGCGAAGCCCTTCAGTTTTTCTAACTGTCCTTTCTATAACTCCACCATTGGGGAACCCATGCTCAGACTAATGGTTGGTTGCAAGCATTCACGTCTGTATTTGTCAGACTCTGGCAGAACCTTTCGGGAGACAGCTATATCAGGCTTCAGTCAGCATGCACTTCTTGGCATCAGCAATACTGTCTAGGTTTGGCATCTGTATATGTGAGGGATCCCCAGGTAGGGCAGTTTCTGGATGGCCTTTCCTTCAGTCTTCTCTTCACTTTGTCTTCATATTTCTGACCTTGAGTCTTTTGTTCCCCCCTCTAAAAAGGACTGAAGCACCCACACTTTGATCTTTCTTCTTCTTGAGTTTCATGTTGTTTGTGAATTGTATCTTGGGTACACTGAGCTTTTGGGCTAATACTCATTTATCGGTGAGCGCATACCATGTGTGTTCTTTTGTGACTGGGTTACTTCACTTAAGATAATATTTTCTAATTCCATCCAGTCAGGGAAATGCAAATAAAAATGACCCTGAGATTACACCTCACACCAGTCAGAATGGCTAAGATAAAAATAAATAAATAAATAAAATAAAAATAAAAAAATAAAAACTCAGGTGACAGCAAGCAGATGTTGGCCAGGATATGGAAAACGAGTAACACTCCTCCATGCTGATGGGATTATAAGCTGCTACATTCACTCTGGAAATGAACGAGTCTTGATGTTCCTCAGAAAACCGGACATAGTACTGCCTGAGGACCCAGCTAAACCACTCCTGGGCAGATACCGAAAATATGCTTCCGCATATAAGAAGGACACCTGCTCTACTGTGTTCATAGCAACCTCATTTATAACAGCCAGAAGCTGGAAGAAACCAAGGTGTCCTTCAACATAGGAATGGACACAGAAAATGTGGTACATTTACACGACGGAGTACTATTCAGCTATTAAAAACTAAACATCCTTTAGAAACCCTGCCATACTGCCTCTCAAGTATATTTTCCCCAAAGGGACAATTTCCTTTCCTGAGATCTTACAGGTAGGTATCCCCAGGGGTTGATTGGCCTATTTACCTATGCCTAAGCCTAATTTCCTCTTCACACCCAGCACATTTTGGCTGGTCAGTATCTGCCCTTTCCTCTCTCAGAACTCTTTCACAGGATTGCCTCTCACACTGGGGCAGTGGCAGAAATTCAGGCTCTTGAACTGTAGGTGTTCTTCATTCTAGGGCTCCTATACGAAATCAGTTTAGATAATGTTTCATCTCAATATACAGCTGTTGTCATTCCTGACCCCTCTTCTAGGGTAACTGCTATCTCACTAAAGCTCCTACCTGGTTTTGAAACTCCGGGAGTATGGTCAGAAGAGGATGATCACTCACTCTTTTACCAGTGTCATCTGCCTCAACTTCTGAATGCTGTTTACCATTCACTCACCAACATGGGCAGTTGTGTAGTTAGAACTATTTTAAACTTGTCTTTTAAACCAAGCATTACTTGGCCTCTCCTCCATATGTTTTCTTACCACTAGTCTGTAAATAAAGGTTCTTTGTCTTGGGCTGGAGAGATGGCTTAGTGGTTAAGGGCACTGGTTATTCTTCCAGAGGTCCCGAGTTCAATTCCTAAATCATAAATAATGTAGTGTCTCACAATGATTTATAATGTGATTGTATGCCCTCTTTGGCATGAAAGTGCACATACACGGTACTTGTAACCATGAAAATAAAGCTTTAAAATACTACTACTACTACTACTACTACTACTACTACTACTACTACTACTACTACTACTTTGTCTTTCTTTCTTTGGTAAAATCTGTTTTTTCGTTCTGACTCTTCTCGGGCACACAAAGGCCATATTTAGGTACCATCTTCCCAGAGAGTTTCTTTCCTAAGACCCCAGATAAGATCCACTGGTGCAAAATCTCTATTTTGGTCACCTTGCCTGGCCTGAGTATGACAGGCTACAGGTCATGAGCCTTTTTTTCTATCCTAAATCTATCTCTCTGACCCGTAGTGGTATAGCTGGATAGTGAACAGTAAAAGAATTACTGTTAGAAAAGAAAATACTGAGAAACATACAGTAATAAATTGATTTCTAAGAAATAGGAGGATTATGCTAAGAAGGAATTAGAATAAATACTAAGCTAATATGAGAAGGAGGCAAAACCATAAAGAGCTTACTTTAATACAAAGAAATAATTTTTTCTCTTAATGGGCAAATGATTATATATATTTCCTCATGTTCAGTGACAGGGAATGTAGGCAGTGAATTGTGTTCTGTGTTTTCAAATATCACTTCACTGTTTCTCTTCTTCATCAATGATAGGCCACAGACAGGTTTATATGCAGCTCATCATAAAGAAATAATTGATGGAGGTAATTCAGTGTGTGAAGGCTACGAATTGACAGCAACAACACTGATTTCATTTTTGTCTTAGCATTGCATTGCTGTGGTGAAATGCCATGACCACAAAGCAAGTTGGGGAGGAAAGGTTTTATTTCATCTACCCTTTCACATTGTTATTCATCATAAAAAGTAGTCAGAACTGAAAATCAAAGGGTTCCGGAACATAGAGGTAGGAGCTGATCATAGGCCATGGAGGAGTGTTGCTTACTGGGTTGCTCACCATGGCTTGCTCAGCCTTCTTCCATATAGAATCCCAAACCACCAGCCAAAATATGACACCACCCACAATTGCTCCCCAATTAAGCACTAAAAGAGAAAATGCTATACAGCTGGACCACGAAGTAGCATTTTCTCAATTAAGATTTTCCCCTTTTGTATAAATCTGGTTTGTTTTAAATTGACATAAGACTAACCAGGAAAATTTTCTTAGGGCTGATTTGATTAATCAGCCACTTCTTACAGCACTGGGTATAAACATGTAGTCACTTTTATGAAGCCTCATTGTCAACTCCAGTTTTATTATCATGGAAGAAGTAGGAATTTAGAATAATGGCCAACTTATGATTTCTCTCATGCCTCAATTATAACGACCAGTTTTCTAGAACTGTCATGAACATAGCTATGAAAATGATGTCCCTTAACCCTTGAAGTTCATAATTCAGTGAATAAAGCATGGCTGGTCTCAGATTTCATGTGTTGGTGTGACAAAGCTCAAAGCAGTGGTATCCAATGTTAATTATGGCTTTTAGACTCTGAAGTGAGAGAAGCAAGCTGTTTCTAAAGAAGTTGGACCTTATTCAAATGATTGAAGACCCCACTTGAACATAAACACAGTAATAAAAAGAATTCCTCTTGTTTGGCACACTGAGCCAGGCTGTTAGTCATTTATGGCTTGTGCACATGGACTGAAATGAAACCTCTTTTTGTAGGACTTAAAATATTTTCTGTTCTCTGCATCTTCCTACCTCCTAGATCTTAGTCTTCCTATTGAGACTCAGATTGTACAATGGTTGTATTGTATTTCTACCATACTGATTGTGAATCTTAGGATGTATTTGCTTCCATAATTGCATGGGCCAATTTATTATGCTGAATATATTTTACAAATTAAATTTATAATATGTGCAATAAAATTTAATAAATATAGTATTTATATTTATAGCATATTGAATAAATACATGTAACTATAAAGCCCTCGGTAGGAAAACAACATGTTAAATGCAATAGCATAATACTTAGAGATAATTTTAATACAAATAAATCTATGAATTAGTATTCTATTTTGCTCTAATAAATTAATCATCTCAGACATAACTTCATTGTCCTAGATAATTAGAGAATAATATGATTATTTTGAGCAGTGACTTTGAAGAATGATATGGTATTTCTTAATATTGTCTTCTCCTTTTTTATCATTTAACTCCACATTTTATTATCTTAAGCTATCAAAATCAGCTGATCTGTCATATTAATTGATAATGCCAAAGATATATAAATCTATGTCAACCATGTGTCATTTTGGTTGATACACATCAATACTTTTTTGTTATTGTGAACTCAACATAATGGAAATCTTACCAATGAAAAGTTTGCAAGGAATTTGCTGAGGTAAATTCTGATAGAAGGATTTGTACAAATCAAATTCTTCCAGGTATTTAGGATCTCATTTGTGGGATTCAGCTTTAAAGAATATTAAAGTCAAAAATTCTAGGTAGAGGCTGAGCAACTGGTGGGTGGGAGACCTGGGCTGCCGGGGAGAAAAGAGATTTCTGTGGAGTGCACACAGAAAGTGCACCCCCAGCCTTGCCCTGCCCTGCCTTGCCTGATCCAGCGACCAGGAACAGAAATTTAGAACTTCTGTTTCCACCCAGCAGCAACTTCAGGACGCAGAGCAGAGCCTGGCCCATCTGCCACCCGGAAGAGCAGCTCATAGAGGCTGAGCAACTGGTGGGTGGGAGACGTGGGCTGCCAGGGAGCAGAGAGATCTCTGCGGAGTGCACACGAAAAGTGAACCCCCTGCCTTGCCCTGCCCTGCCTTGCCTGATCCAGCGACCAGGAACAGAAATTTAGAACTTCTGTTTCCACCCGGCAGTGACTTCAGGACACAGAGCAGAGCCCGGCCTATCTGCCAACCGGAACGGCAGCTGGTAAAGACTGAACAACTGGAGAGTGGGAGACCTGGGCTGCCGGAGAGCAGAGAGATCTCTGTGGAGTGCACACGGAAAAGTGCAGCCCTGCATTGCCCTGCCCCGCCCTGCCTGAGCCAGCGACCAGGAGCAGAACATTGGAACTTCTGTTCCCACCTAACGACACTGAGGCAAAGAACAGCACTCGGCCCATCTGACACCTGGACCAGTGGAGATCCAGGGACACAGACCAGATACAAGGGAAAGGCAAGAACATATCACTGACAACAAAATAGCAAGAGGAAAGAGAAAGAGTATATCCCAAGGAAACCAACACTATCTAGCAACACCAGAACCCAGCTCTCCCATAACAGCAAACATCGGAATTCCAAACACTCCAGAAAAAAAAGACACAGACCTGAAATCATACCTCAAGATGCTGATAGAGATACTTATACAAGAAAAGGAGGAAAAGCAAAAAGATTCAGAAGCTTTTAAAGAAGAAACAAGAAAAACACTCAAAGAACACAAAGAACTAGAGGAAAACAGAACAAAAGAAATAAAGGAATGGAAGAGGGAAATTAAAACGGAAATTGACACAATAAACAAAAAGCTAAAAGAGATAACCCTAGAGGCAAAACACCAAAAGAAGAAATTAAAAATCACAGAAGCAAGCATTTCCAATAGATTACAAGAGATCGAAGAGAGAATCTCGGGGGCAGAAGACAACATTGCAAACATAGAAAAAACAGCCAGAGAAGTTGCAAAAAAAAAAAAAAAAAAAAAAAAAAAAAAGCTCCTAACCCAAAATGTCCAGGAAATCCAAGACACAATGAGAAGCCCAAACCTAAGGATAATAGGAATAGAAGAGAGAGAAGAGTATCAACTAAGAGGCACAGTAAATATCTTCAACAAAATTATAGAAGAAAACTTCCCCACCCTCAAGAATGAGATGACCATGAGCATAAAAGAAGCCTTCAGAACTCCAAATAGGTTGGACCTGAAAAGAAATACCTCCTGATACATAATAGTAAAAACATCAAGAGCCCAAAGCAAAGAAAGAATACTAAAAGCAGTAAGGGAAAAAGGTCAGGTAAGATATAAAGGCAGGCCAATCAGACTCACACCTGATTTCTCAACAAAGACTATGAAACCTAGAAGAGCATGGACAGACATCATGCACACCATAAGAGAGCACAAGTGTCAGCCCAAGCTGCTATACCCAGCAAAACTATCAATCACCATCGATGGAGAGATGAAGATATTTCAAGACAAATCAAAATTTACACAATATCTGACCACAAACCCATCACTACAAACGAATTGTAGGTGGAAAACCCAATACAATGAGGGAAAATACAGCCTAGTAAAAACAAGAAAACTCCTAAACAAGAAAACTAAAAGAAGAAAAAAAAAACACAGACACAACTGAACCCAAAAAAGGAATAATGGCAGGAAACAGAAACAACTATTCCTTAATATCTATTAACATAAATGGACTCAACGCCCCAATAAAGAGACATAGACTATCAGACTGGATACATAAACAAAATCCAGCCTTTTGCTGCATACAAGAATCTCATCTCAGAGACACAGACCGACACTATCTCAGAGTAAAAGGGTGGGAAAAAAACTTCCAAGCAAACAACCCCAAGAAGCAAGCTGGACTGGCTACTCTAATATCGAATAAAGTACATTTCCAACCAAAAGTTATCAAAAAAGATAAGGAAGGCCACTTTTTACTCAATACCGGGAAAATCTGTTAGGAGGAACTCTCAAACCTTAACATATATGCTCCGAATACAAAAGCACCCACATTCATAAAAGAAACCCTAATAAAGCTCAAAAAATACATTTCACCCCACACAATAATAGTGGGAGACTTTAATACCCCACTCTCACCAATGGACAGATCAGGGAAACAGAAACTGAACAAGGACACTGCAAAGCTAGCTGAGACTTTGAACCAACTAGACTTAATAGATATATACAGAACATATTATGCTAAAGTAAAGAATACACCTTCTTCTCACCACCCCATGGCACATTCTCGAAAATTGACCATATAATTGGACACAGAGTGAGCCTCAATCGTTATAAGAAGATTGAAATACTCCCATGCATCCTCTCAGATCACCATGGTCTACGGTTGGTCTTTAGCAACAACAAAGACAACAAAAAGCCCACATACACATGGAAACTAAACAATGCTCTGTTAAACGATACCAGGGTCAAAGGAGAAATAAAAAAAGTAATTAAGGATTTTCTAGAATTCAACGAAAATGAAAACACAACATATCCAAATCTATGGGATGCAATGAAAGCAGTATTGAGAGGAAAACTCATAGCCCTAAGTGCTTCCAAAAAGAAACTGGAGAGAGCTTACATCAGCAACCTGACAGCACAGCTAAAAGCCCTAGAACAAAAGGAAGCATATATACCCAAATAGAGTAGATGGCAAGAAATCATCAAAATGAGGGCAGAAATAGACCAAATAGAAATCAAAAGAACCATTGAAAAAATCAACAAAACCAAGAGTTGGTTCTTTGAGAAAATCAACAAGATTGAGAAACCCCTAGCCTGAATAACTAGAGGGCAAAGAGCGAATATCCAAATTAACAAAATCAGAAAGGAAAGTGGCAACATAACAACTGAAACTGAAAAATTTAAGAAATCATCAGATCCTACTACAAAAACTTATACTCCACAAAATTGGAAAATCTGGAGGAAATGGATGAATTCCTAGACAGATACAAGATTCCAAAGTTAAACCAGGACCAAGTAAACCATCTAAATAACCCTATAACACCTATACAAATATAAGCCATCAAAAGCCTCCCAACCAAAAAAAGCCCAGGTCCAGACAGGTTCAGTGCAGAATTTTATCAGACATTTATTGGGGATATAACACCAGTACTCTCCAAACTATTCCAAAAGATAGAATAGGATGAAATATTACCCAACTCATTTTTTGAGGCTACAATAACCCTCGTACCTAAACCACACAAAGACCCTACAAGGAAAGGCAACTTCAGACCAATTTCACTTATGAACATTGAAGCAAAAATACTCAACAAAATCCTTGGAAACCGAATCCAAGAACACATCAAAACCATCATTCATCATCACCAAGTAGACTTCATCCCTGGGATGCAGGGATGGTTTAACATAAGGAAATCCATCAATGTAATCCACCATATAAACAAACTCAAAGATCAAAATCACATGGTCATCTCACTAGACACTGAGAAAGCATTCGACAAAATCCAACACCCCTTCATGTAAAACGTCCTGGAAAGAACAGGAATCCAAGATCCCTTCTTAAACATAATAAAAGCAATATACAGCAAACTAACAGCCAACCTCAAACTTAATGACGGGAAACTTGAACCAATCCCACTAAAATCAGTGACTCGACAAGGCTGCCCACTCTCCCCCTACATATTCAACATAGTACTGGAAGTCCTGGCTGGAGCAATTAGACAGCAAAAGGAGATCAAGGGGATACAAATCAAAAAGGAAGAGATAAAAATATCACTCTATGGCGATGACATGATAGCGTACTTGAGTGACCCCAAAAATTCCAACAGAGAACTCCTACAGCTGATAAACAAGTTCAGCAAAGTGGCTGGATACAAAATTAACTCAAACAAATCACTAGCCTTCCTATACTCAAAGTACAAACATGTGGAGAAAGAAATTAGGGAAAAGGTACCCTTCACAATCATCACAAATACTATGAAATACCTTGGTGTGACTCTAACTAAGCAAGTGAAGGAACTGTAGGACAAGAACATCAAACCTCTAAAGAAAGAAATTGAGGAGGGTCTCAGAAAATTGAAAGATCTCTTATGCTCATGGATTAGACAGATAAAAATCTTAAATATGGCAATCCTACCAATAGCAATCTACAGATTCAATGCAATCCCCATCAAAATTCCAACCCAGTTCTTCATGGAATTGGAAAGATCAATGTGCAATTTCATATGGAATAACAAAAGACCTAGAATCCATCCTCAACAACAAAAAAACATCTGTGGGAATCACTATCCCTGACCTCAAGCTATATTACAAGGCAATTGTGCTGAAAACTGCATGGTACTGTTACAGAAATAGGCATGTGGATCAATGGAATAGAATAGAAGATCCAGAAATGAGCCCTCATGTATATGGTTACCTGATTTTTGACAAAGGAGCAGTAAACATTCAATGAAAAAGGACAGCCTATTCAACAAATGGTGCTGGTCCAAATGGCACTCAGCATGCAAAAGAATGAAAATAGACCCTTTCTTATCTCCTTGTACAAAGCTCAAGTGTAAGTGGATCAAAGATCTCCACATTAAACCAGATACACTGAAACTATTAGATGAGAAAGTAGGGAAAACCTTAGAACACATAGGCACAGGAGAAAATTTCCTGAACAAAACACCAATGGCTCAAGCTCTAAGGTCAAAGATTAACAAATGGGACTTAATGAGATTGCAAAGTTTCTGTAAGGCTAAAGACATCCTCAAGAAAACAAAAGGGCAACCAACAGAATGGGAGAAGATCTTTACCAACACCACATCAGATAGAGGCCTAATATCAAAGGTATACAAGGAACTCAAAAAGCTAGACACCAGAGAATCAAATAACCCTATTAAAAAATGGGGTACAGAGCTAAACAATAGTTTTCAGTTGAGGAAAACCAAATGGCCGAGAAACATCTGAGGAAGTGCTCTTGACATCTTTAGCCATCATGGAAATGCAAATCAAAACAACCCTAAGATTCCATCTCACACCAGTCAGATTGGCCAAGGTCAAAAACTCAGATGACAGCAGATGCTGGCGAGGATGCGGAGAAAGAGGAACACTTCTCCACTGTTGGTGGGGTTGCAAGCTAATACAACCACTCTGGAAATCAGTCTGGTGATACCTCAGAAAATTGGATATAGTACTACCTGAAGACCCAGCTATTCCACTTCTGGGCATATACCCCAGAGACACTTTAATACACAACAAAGATATATGCCCCACAATGTTCATAGCGGCTCTATTTATAATAGCCAGAAGCTGGAAGGAACCCAGATGTCGTTCAGAAGATGAATGGATATAAAAATTGTGGTACATATACACAATGGAATACTACTCAGCCACCAGAAACAATGACTTAACCAAATTCTTAAGAAAATGGCTGCATCTAGAGAATATCATCCTGAGTGAGATAACCCAGTCACAAAAGAACAGACATAATATGCAGTCACTGATAGTGGGATGCTAACCCCAGAGGCTTGCACTCCTCCAGAAACAACTCACAGACTGTATGAAGTCCAAGAAATAAAGAAAACAAAACAAAACAAAACAAAACAAAAAATATTTACAAAACAAGATAACTTTAACTATTTTCATGTTACATTTTGTTTTACATGTACTTTAGCTCATTGTAACTATTAAGTTTTCAAGGCATACTATCAAACCTTGAAAAAAATCAAGTACTGACTAAAAAATATATTCATATAGTTTTATGTAAAAATTATATTAAAATCTGAAAATAGGTACTGACAACAATGTATAATTTTAAGCAAAAAATGTTTAAAATCTGTACATTTATCTTTGTTTTGTAAAATAAAGTTGTTTTAAAAAATAACTATTATATCTAAACTGTTAAAAAAAAGAAATATAAGTAGAGAAAATATCCAATAAAAAAAGAAAGCAAAAGAAAAATAATTCTATAGAAACACATCATCAGAAAAGATAGAAAAGAAGCAGAGCAGAAGGTGAGCTGCATCCTGCAACTTTACATCCATACTACTACAAGGCATACAGTGCAGAGAATCAATATAGCTTTTAAATTTTCATATCTTTTTAAACAAAGTAATCCAGACTCCTTACTTTGCCTTGGACTCTCTAGAATCTCATCAGCTATGATTAAATGAATCTGTTAAAATTCAACATGTGTAGCATAACAAATGAAGTGGCTTATGGGGGGCCATTTTACTTACAAATGAAGAAACACAATGGGTGGGTGTTACTCTTGTGATATTCTAGTTTAAGATAAAAAATTCAAATCACTATTTGTCTTTCCTTTTCAGAACTTAATAAGATGTATAATTTATGGTCTTCCTTGAAGTTCATCTTTTCAGTTTCATTTTCACTTTTCTTTGGATGTGACTATCTCCTTTTCACCTTCAGGTTCATTTAAAATGTACTTCATGTTGATTTGATTTAAATAAAATCATTGTAAATGAATATTTCAAGTTTAGAATGTATGTATAATGAATATATATTTATTTATTGAAAATAATGAATAATACATATTCACTCATAGTGATATATAGTACATTTTGAAAACTATGCATTTTATCATTGCTTTGTAACAAAAGAACTCTTTAATTTGGATGGGCTGCACATAAGATGTCATAAACCAAATTATTTAGGGCTATTTATGAAAACATACTCAGAAAAAGTCAGCAGCTCTGGAATTTTCTCATCCATACACTATTTCATGTTATGTTCATGTCACACCATACCTACTACGGTACAGGAATTATAGATGTTCTTTCTGACTTTACTTCAAATGATCAAGTAGACAGAATGAGAAGAGAAAAACAAGTAAGTCCTTTGAATAAAAATTACTTATACTTTAAAACATTGTAAGACAGCTAATATTTCCATGTTACCTAATTATTGTTGTAATACTTCAAAAGCCATAAAATGGTTAGTAAGCAATTATGTAAGAAATACAACTGACTTTAATAATACACCCATTGCCATTTTCCATTAATCAACAAATATGTTGTTTTCTACTTCATAGTTTTCATACCTTTGTCATTCTTGCTCCTAGCACAGTCCACCATTCACATATACTTTCCCATAGATTATGATTTTTCAAGAATGCTTACATGCTTTCATGATGACCGGCAGCAATGGTTATAATCATTGCTTAGAGGCATTGACAATTGTCAGTCTGCCTCTAGTCTTTATGGTTGAAATGATTTTATCTGAGATCTACAAAGAGAAATGTGACTGTATGATTACAATGAATTGCTCTTTGGATTATACCATAACTTAACAAAGGAGACCTAGGGACAGAGGTACCAAGAATAGCTGGGACATGAAGACACCTCACAGAAGCCTTCTCAGAGTTGAACAGAGCAGGACACAAGTAGGGAAAAAACCTGTGAATGACAGATAGGCTGAGTTTATGTAAAGAGATCTAATATGTCATTTTTTGACCATCTATTGATAAAACAATGCAAAACAAAAAATATAAAGTTAGGAAGAAGCAATAATGTGGGATGGGAAGGATAATTTTTATTGAGCAGTCTGGCTTCAGGACTAACTTTCAGTAATACTTTACAGAAGTGAGGTGTTTATCTAAAATTAAGTATGAGAAATTTGGCATGGTCCTTGTTATCCCAGCCATCAAGATGTTGATTCAGCAGGTTCTTGAGTTCAAGGACAGTATGGAATACATACCAAAGACCTGTTTTAAAGGGACATAGTAAAAAATGAAGGAGAAGAAGGAGGACAAGAACCAGGAGAAAGAGAGTCAGGAGGAAGAAGAGAAGGGAGAGAAGAAGAAAAAGAGAGGTAAGAAGAGAAGGATAATAATTTTGATATGTTGTTGATGATTCGAGGAGACATTAAACTTCTCTAGTGAGAAAAGAGAATTCTTTCAAAACTTTGTAGTGAATATTATGTTATTGCATAGAAATGGTGACTAACAATTTCCCTTATGTGCTTACAACCTTATTTCTCTCCATTTATATGGATATCTGTGCATGCTTATGTATATATGAGTACATACACACACATGTAGATAGATGATACAGAGATAAATATAGATTGATAGATGCATGAGCATATATATAAATATTTAACATTTGTGTACATTTATACTATATTATAATCTGTATACATAGAGAGTAGGATGGAGACAAAACAAAGAGAAAAAGAATGAGAAAGTTATATTAATTATATTAGTGTATGTTTGGAAATGAGTTTAGAACCATAATAGAGTTCTTCATAGCATGTGCCTATTATAGAGGAATTTACTATATGGGTCTGCCAGTGGTTCTCATTTTTCCCCAATTTTGTGACCCTTTAATACAGTTTCTCATGTTGTCTAGACCCTAAACCACAAAATTATTTTCGCTGCTCCCACAACTTTATTGTAAGTTGTAGTGTAAATATCTCTGTTTTCTAATGGACTTAGAAGGCCCCATGTGAAAGGGATCCCTTTGGGTACACAGTTATATGTAGACAACACTGATTGTTGTCATAAAATATTTTCTCTCATAACATTCAAATAACACAGTTTATAGTGTTATGTAAACCATTGAGTTCAATTATTAATATACGGATTCTTTTACAAGGGGATCACAAAGAATTTTCAAAATAGCTTTCCTGTACTCTTGTATTATTAGGGTAGGAATACTTACTATGAGAATTACCCATAAGATGTTTTAAATGCAAAAGCAATACACTTTAACCACAATATTAACCTCTAGACATGGTTCATCTTGCATAGCTGAAACTTCATGCATGTGCAATAGTCACTCCCTCTTTTACAGCAAATCCTTTATGATGTCACTCAGTTCTCTATATCTACAGAATGATTTGAAATATTTCACAGGCTTTGAATAGTTGTTTTTATTCTTTTATTAGTTGATGGGGGTTTTTCCAATATACTGTCTTTCAGGCATAGTTATGGTCTCAGAGTTTTTTTCAGTTATAAACTTTGAGAAAAAAATCCATTATATGTATGTCAGATTTTCTAAAAGGAGGAAACCAATTTGAATATGGTATGCAATGCATGGTACCCATTATCTGAAATCAGAGAAAAGGGAAAACAATGAAGATGGAAAAATGTTACATTGTGAAGAGGGAAGGATGAACAGGAACAGACACAACATAGAGAGTGCCATCTTTCAAGGCTTTGAAAGTACTTGGCACAACAGGTTATGCATATACATATTCAAGACACATTATATGTTTATCAAAATACAGTGCAGAACACAGTGGACAGTGCAGCAAACTAAGACATCAAATTAAAGAACATCAGTTGCTGATCATCCATATGAGTGAATGAAACGTGTAAAGCCAAGGTAAGGTATGATAGAATCCTTATGCAAATGTGGGAGTGAGAAGAATGTCTGTACTTTCTGCTTAATTCATTTATAAATCTTGACTGTTCTAAGATTTTATCCAATGAAATGGAATGTATTTTTATTCAAAGAAAAATTAAAATTTGAGCTACAAAAATTATATCTCTTAAATCCTAACTGCCTCATCTCCTAAAAAAATACTAAGTAAAAATTTGAAAAACAAAACAAAACAAACAAACAAAAGAACAAACAAAACAAACCCAACATTTTTTAATAAGAATAGAAAAGGCCTGCAGATATTCTTTAGGCCCATAAGATACTGTCTAAACAATCAAGAATATATTTATTCTTTATATTGGAATTCATGTTTAGAAATTTATACCAAAATGAAGGTTACTTGAATCTACACGTATTGTTGAGGGTAAGTTTGCCCATACCAATAGGGAATTGCCCTAATTCACAGATTCCCTGAATCAACAATGATCCATCTAGACAGTAGAGTAGGCCCATATTTATTTTCTAAACCTACACTTTAGTAAGTGCTGTTAATCACTTCAACCTCCCTTCTACCAGACCCACCAGAGATAGTGGAGAAAAATGGCCAATAAAGCAAAGGGGAGTTAGACCTTTTTATTTTTATTTTTTAAAGTTGAACAACTTTATTTTAAAAAAAGATAAATGTACAGATTTTAAGCATTTTTGCATAAAACTATACAAGTACATTTTTGTCGGTACTTGATTTTTTTAAAGATTTGATAGTGTGCATTAAAATCTTACTAGTTACAATGAGCATAAAGTACAGGTAAAACAAGAAGTAACCTGTAAATAGTCAAAGTTTTTTTGGTGGGTAAAGATTAAGCATAATAGCTTTTCATTTTCTTTTCTTTTCTGGGGGGGGGAGCTTTGTTTTTTTCTTGAACTTCATATAGTCTGGGAGTTGTTTCTGGGGTGTTCAGAGCTTTGTGGGGTTAGTATCAAATTATCAGTGACTGCATATTATGTCTCTTCTTTTGTGACTGGGTTATCTCACTCAGGATGATATTCTCTAGATGCATCCATTTTCTTAAGAATTTTATAAAGTCATTGTTTCTGGTAGCTGAATAGTACTCCATTGTGTAAATATTCCACAATTTTTGTATCCATTCATCTACTGAAGGACATCTGTGTTCTTTCCAGCTTCTGGCTATTATAAGTAGGGCTGCTATGAACATTGTGGTACATGTGTCTTTGTTGTGTGTTGGAGCTTCTCTGGAGTATATGCCCCGAAGTGGGATAACTGGGTCTTCAGGTAGTACTATGTCCAATTTTCTGAGGAATCGCTAGACTGATTTCCAGAGTGGTTGTACCAGTTTACAGCTCCACCAACAGTGGAGGAGTGCTCCTCTTTCTCTGCATCCTTGCCAGCATCTGCTGTCATCTGAATTTTTGATCTTAGCCATTCTGGTTTGGGTGAGGTGGAATCTCAGGGTTGTTTTGATTTGCATTTTCCTGATGGCTAATGATGTCAAGCACTTCCTTAGATGCTTCTCAGCCATTCGATATGAGTTTCTAATCTTCATCATCAGTAGTCTATTCTACCTAAATTAGCGGCAGCAGCTTTATTCATAAGAAACTGTGAGGCTCTGCCCACTGGCATGAGTCTGCTGAAGCAGCAAGAAGCAGTCAGTTCAGCAGTAGAAATTTCTTGGTGTGTTTGTCTCTACAAAGTTGTGACAAAAAAAACTTCAGCTAAGAAAGTAAAGCAGATCATTTCAAAAGCTTCATCAGCTAAAAACAGCATCATCAAAGCCCAACAAAGGCAAACCAATGCCAGAGCACTGGCCGCTGTTATGTTATGCTAACAGTCTTTCCAAACAGCATGTGGCCTCTCAAGCATGCCCTTTTCTAAAGTATCACATTGCCTTTCACCAAACAGCTTCTAGAAGAATCACCACATATCTGTCCTCAGCAAAACATCCTCTCACATATGCCTGCTTCAGCAAAACATCCCTACATCAGTCTGCCCCAGCAAAACATCTTATGACATAAATGAGTTTCTAAGGAATCCTGAAGATTCTGCTTCTTAATAGAATCTAGTATAACTATGAAAAGCAATGATTCTGATAGTAAAGTGTCAGAGACCACACAAGAATAGAATCTATACAGATCATGATGTGGGAAGATCTCTAGATCAAATATAGGCTATGTGTTAGATACTGAGACAGTGTCTTAAATGGATGCATCTAGAGAATATCATCCTGAGTGAGGTAACCCAGTCACAGAAGAACAGACATAATATGCAGTCCCTTATAACTGAATATTAACCCCAGAAAGCTCTGAACACCCCAGAAACAACTCACAGCATATATGAAGTTCAAGACAAAAAAAAGAAGAAAAAATTATGCTTAATCCTTACACACTAAGAAAACATTGACTAATTCCAGGTTACATCCTGTTTTACATGTACGTTATGCTCATTGTAATGAGTAAAATCTTAATGTACACTATCAAACCTTTAAAAAAAACAAGCACTGACAAAAATGTATTCATATACTTTTATGCAAAAATGCTTAAAATTTGTGCATTTATCTTTGTTTTTTAAAATAAAGTGGTTTAAAAAAACTCATAGCAAGCAAAGTAAACAATTATTTCCATAATATTTAAAGTAACATCCTAAATATGTTGTTGGTAAAAGAAATATGAACAGTGCCAGTCCCTTTTACTATAAATCAAAACTATTTTACACACTTTTAATTTTTTACTTAGGTAAATATACTAAGAAAGCATTATTTGACCTGTACATATTATGGTGGAATCTCTGAGAGACTAAAATCCAAAGACAAGGTAAAACTCAGAACTTTTAACACAAGTAACTAAAATAAGATGCAGCTATTTGAAGGCATGCCATTCAACTTATTAAATGTAACAGATAAAATTAGGTAAAAATACCTAAAGAGCAATTTATTAATCGTGGAAGAAAAATAGTGTATGAATAAAACAACAAAAGTTAATTTTAATTTTTATCAAAATGTTAGTGTTAAATCATTTGTAATGTAAGTCATATACATATCACATTTTTGACCTGAAAATATAAGGAAAGCATAAAATATCACACACACACACATGTGCTTTTCCAAAATTGCTTCCTGTGAGTACTTTAAGTCTTTGAAACAAAATGAAATTTCTTAATGGATTGCTGATTCTAGGTACACATATTGTGTCAGATGCCTGGAATGTTATTTTAACACTGTTGAGAGTTCAGCTGAGTGCATCTCAGTAGCCATTTTGTTACATAGAAAAAAGTTGTAAAACCTAAACTTATACTTGAAACCACAAAAAAAACAAAACAGCAACTTCAGCAACAAAATAATGTGAGTATAATTGACTGAGACTCTGCATGTATGAAGCCCTGCATATATATAGTATATATGTATATACTATAAAAAGAAGTCACAGCAACTGGAGAAACATTGCTCTCGGTTAAAATTAATGTTAAATGAAGAAACTTACCCTGAAAATTGCAATGCACAGAAAAGTATTGGATAATTAATAAATTAGTTTCATTTGAAGTTTGTGAATATTAATGAAGCTTTTCGAAGATTTGAGGACCAGATTTTTTTACCAAAGAAACCTGACCAATAATTATGAGAAGACAAACTGGATAACAACTGGTAAATGAAAACTTTCTTTCACTTAAAGAACACCAATGGATGCTATCATCTGCTGATGAGAAAACAAATTTCTAGGCAAAAATTTATTACTCACCAAGAATGAGACGAATACTCTGAGTCTCTGGGTAAAGGACACAGATCATCATTATTACACACTTACCAAGAGTGGGTATCAGGTAAATAAGACAAATCTCCAGAGACTGTCTGGGTAAGGGGTGGTGAAGGTAAAGACACAACAAAACAGACAAGTTAGATTATACCAAGAAAGGAAATAGACATGTAGAATAGAAAAAAGGTAGAGTATTATATAATAATATTGTTTAAGATACAAACAACACATATGGAGTTGCAGCACAATCTAGAAGTAAAGTTGAGTAGAAATACAATTCTATACTAATAGATACATTAAAAACAATTTAGTGCTATGCAATGAAAACTTCCATTCCTTTTCAAATTTACTTCATGGTATTTGGAAATGAGTGTTTTGGGGTCAGATGAGCAAATGACTATATTTCCAAAGCTGTGGTCAGGTGAGTGATTTTCACTGGTCTAAGGCATCAGAGCATGCACAACTAGTGCTTATAAATATCCACAACTTTATACTATATATTTTCTCATACACCATTTCAATTCAAAGGATTAGCTTGAGATTAATGTAAATGATGGATGTGCAATGCCTGCCTCCAAGATCCAACTACTGTAGAAAACAATTACAATCCAAGACAAAATGAAACAACTTCAAAATAGAGCAAATAGGAGGGACCTGAATGACAGGACAATTAGAGAGTAGAAAATTCACATTTAAAAAAGATTTCTCCCTTTTAAAGATTTTCAACCCTAAGCAAGCCACAAGCCTGACATGTGGAGCTGAGACAGGAGAATCAGTAAAGTGAAATATCCTGCTGACCTATCTACAGAAACAGCAAATAAGTCAAAAAATCAAAGAAGAAGGAAATTTTTAAAAGTCAAGAAGCTTTCAATTATGCATATACTGGTGGATTACTGAATCACTCATATCAGACTCCTAGTATATAGGCCTGAAGGCAACACTTTAGACTAGAGATTCTGGACTCATCCTAAGTCATTTCAAGTTAATTGTAAACACACACACACAAACACACACACACACACACACACACACACACACACACACACACACACACAAATAGAAATTTGCATGCATGCATGTGCACACACAGTAGTTGAATACAAACACTAAAAAGAAAACTAAATAAAAGTTTCTTAAAAATTAATATCCATATTTTTCAGAATACAACCTAAAGTATTTAACATTGGGAAACAAAAAGAGAATGGAATACATTTTTTAAAGAAAAATATAGTCAAAAATTTTCTCAAGAAAAAGCAGCTATGAAAAATAGCTGACATGGTTATTTTTGGTGGCTAATATAACAACAAATATAAACAGAAATGAAATACTTACCAGTGAATGAAAATCTTACCAAAGAAGTAATAAATAAAAATAACAACAATTAAAATGGAGGTTTTGAGTTACACTTCACAGAAACCATTAGAATTTCCTCAACAGCCTTGTGGTGATGGTGGATTTTATAGGTTTCCCTTTCAGATTCTTCCAACATTTACAGATTTCACAGGTCCATACACAAGATTTCTATATTTTCTTATATTTGTTGCATTAATAATTGTCCTGCTGTTGTTAGTAACTGTTCTGTGTTGCTACAACAGAATATCTTATGGAAGGTAATTGAGGAAGAACAAAGGTTTATTAGTTATAGTTCTGGATAGTGAAAAGTCTGAGGCTGAGGACTGTGCAGATACTTGGATCCTTCTTTCTTCAGGAGTCCATGATGGAAAGGGGAAAGATAATGGAGGCAGACATGAGAGACAAACAGGAGGAAACATTCCAAGTTATTCTTATAACAGCCTACATCTCAACATATATATGCCCATGACTCTAACCCCAGAAGGAAGCCTGAGTGCAGATTTCTATTTCTCTAGTTTTATCCTAGAGGCCCCTTGTTTCCACACTGCCCATGTGGGATTAACACAAACTCAAATAAATTTTGAAAAATATTCAGATTCTAATGAATGTAAAGGATAAAAATATCTCTAAATATATTTTTGACAACATCATTCAAACAAAAACCAGAGTAGACAGATCCAAGAGTATATATTTGTTCTTTGAAAACATGAATCTATCATGTAAAACTGTAGGCAAATTAGCAAACAAGAGAAAACATCAGTTATTAGACCTTAAGAGTAGAAAAGAGTTATCTTACGAATATAAAATCAAGCAGATTGCTATGAAGAATTCTAAGTCTATGTATTGATAACCAATTAAAAAGGCAATTACTCAAACATAGCAAACTAATTAATTTGCACACAGAGAAATATGCTATCTGAATCTATGAAAAGGAAAATAAAATTGACTACCTTTTACAGAAAGTTACAAGTTTAGGTTGTTTCTCTGTTGTATTTAAACCAATCTTGGCAGGAAAAATGGCACCAGCTCTCTATAATTTCTTTCTGGAAAGAAAAGTAAATGATTGCTTTCTAATTGACTTTGCAAACTCCCATTACATTCATCATTAAACCTAATAAAGATAGTACAAGAAAATAGATGCATGGATTCACATCTCACCTGAACACAAATGAAAAATTATGTAACTTACATTACAAAATGAATCAGTCAATATATAAAATAGATAATACTTATCATAATGTGAGATGTATTACACTCACATAGGTCTATTTCAACTTTTAATATTAATCAATATAAATGATAAAGTGATAAAGATCTCTCACCCTGTACAAAACTCAACAGCAAATGGATCAAGAACCTAATCGTTAGACTTTCTATCTTGAATGTTATAGAACAGAAAGCAGGGAATATGCAGAAGAACATTGCACAGGAAATGCCTTCTGCATCAGACCCCAGTTAGCACAGGTGTCAAAACCAAGAGTTAATGCATAGATGTCATAAAACTAAAATGCTTCTATATAGCAAATGATACCATCATGCTACTTGCACAATTACAGAGTGTGGAAAATATGTACCAACTATACAACTTACAGAATGGTTGTTATCTAGACTATGCAAAGAATTTTAAAAAAGTAAATATGAAGAAGCAATCAACACAGTTTAAAAATGAGAACTGTGCTAGTCTAGCTGAATCATGGTAGTAGGTTCTTTTGTAAGATCTGTGACTTTACTCTTCTTGACTAGCAGACTTAATTTCTATCACAGGGCATATTTTCTTTCTTGGCAAATGGATGTTAAGTTCAACAAGACAGCTGTTTGTTATCATCAACACAAGGGTGTCACTCAGTGCCCTTTTTTGAGTTATCTTCCCATGGTGGTTGTTGTTGTGGTTCAAAGGTGTTCAAAAGAATTGGACAAAAAAAATATTTGGAGGGATGAACAGGAAAGTAGGAAGTAATTATATTTTACTTAAATGTATTTCTTTAATTTTTTAATTTTATTGTATATTCTCTGTATTTCCATTTCAAATGTTATGCCAGTCCTCCCACTCCCCTCCCTCCTCCCCCTCAACTGGCTTCCATAAAGATTCTCACTCTCCCAATCACTCTCTTTACTTCAGTGCCTTGGATGATGATGGTGTTGTTCTTCCCATGAAGGTAAAAACCTTCAGGTCTTTCAATCCTTTCTCTAGTTCTTTTATTGGGGTCCCTGAATTCAGTCTGATGTTTAGCTGCAAGCATTTTCATCTGTATTTATATGACTCTGGGAGAGCCTCTGAGGAGAGAGACATTCATGTCTGGTTCCTGCCAGTAAACACTTCTTGGCATAATCAGTAGTGTTTGGGTATGGTGGCTGCATGTGGGGTGGTTCTCCAGGTGAGGCAGTCTCTGTAGATCTTTTCTTTAATCCCTGCTCCTCTATTTGACTTTGCATTTTCTCCACTGCTTTGTTCTCCCTTTTAAGAAGGAATGAGTCATTAGCATTCTGGTCTTTCTTCTTTTTGAGCTTCATAAGTTCTGTGAATGGTTTCCTGGCTTTTCTGAGCTTTTTGGGGATGTAGTATCTGTTTATAAGTAAGTGCATACCATACTTTTGTTACTGGGTTACCTCAATCAGGATAATAGCTTCAAGTTTCGTCCATTTACCTAGGAATTTCATGAACTCATTGTTTTTAATAGCTGAGTAGTACTCCATTGTGTAAATGTACCACAATTTCTGTATCCATTCCTCTGTTGAGGGACAACTGCATTCTTTCCAGCTTCTGGCTATTATAAATAAGGCTGCTATGAACATTGTGGAGCACATGTCTTTGTTAGATGTTGGAGCTACTTTTGGGTATAGGCCCAGGAGTGGTATAGCTGGGTTCGCGGGTAGCACTATGCTATTAAAAGTAACAAAAGTAGTTCAAATTGGGACATGGAACTATAAGGGTAATTCTCAGAAAATGAAATCATTTAAAAAATGTTCAACAATGTTAACATTCTTACCCATTGGGGGAATACAAATGAAAACTTGCTAATGCCAACATTGGTATCTATGTAGTGGGTAAACTGAGGCAGGCTGCCTTATGGGTCAGTGATTAGAGCTGCATACTGGGGTAGATCTAGTTATCTACAGGAGGTGGTGTCAAAGGAAGCCATCAAATAGAGAAGTTACTAAGCAGACATTTTTGTGAAAGAACAAAACTGAAATTACTGTTGGTGGCACTTCCTGTGACCAGCAAGAAAACTATTAACTCTTTTAACTCTTGGGGCCAGAGAGAAAGAATAAGAAAGAAAGAAAATTAGTACACACACACACACACACACACACACACACACACACACACACACAAGAGGATAAAACAAAAGGCAGAGTCCAATAACTTAATATTCACAAATCTGTGTACATATACACATACATACATACATGCTTGCATATAGACCAACAGACAGACACACATTCACACATAGAATGGTTAGAGTGAAGCTCTAGCAAGCAGGCCCAAAGTATTTTAGCCATACATAGATAAACACAAACAATTGCTGGAAGGTGCAATTTCCGACACATACCTAGACAAGCTTTACATATATACATATATAATACACCCACACACTTGATAGATAGAAGGAACAATGTTCCAGTCCCCATTCTCACAAACTGTACACATAAACATACCTACATATACTTGATGGGTGAAAAGAACAATGGTCCAACCCACTACACAGTCAAAACTTACACATGCACATAGTTGATGGATGTTCTGACTCTCAAACTTTATTCATTCTTCCATAACTTATATATCCCAGCAACATTTTTCAAGCAGTATAAAATTACAATGTGATACACTTAATTTTGTTCTAGTGAGTGCTCAGGGCAAAACAATGTGTTTTCTAATACCTTTATAAGAAAATACATTACCTAGTACAGATAAAGAAAGCACAATATTCCCCAACATCTGCATACATCTGTAACTTGTTATAAGCAACTTGTTATAGATTAACAAAACGAAAAAGGTAGTTTTCTCAGCCAGTTTCTATTATCAACAAGTAGCAACTTGTGTTTACAAAAAAAGAAATAACTATTTTATTATGTATCCTTAAAAGTAATCTTGTAAGAATCTTTAAAAAGTCAAAAATCTAAATTTTTACATAAAAATCAATCTCATCTACTACTTGTCCTCAAAATGCATATTTTACTCATCATCATTTTTACAATAAATCATATTTGGAAGCTGAGGGCAAAAAATGTGTATAAGAAATCAGTTATCACCAGTTCAGCCACAGTGAGAGTCACTTTTGTCACTGCTGCCATTGTTCTTGTTCCCTGGGCATGAAAAGGTCCCTTGCTCAACTGAGAAAGGTGTGCCTTTCTGAACTTTATATTGTTTGCTTAGATTTCTCTACATCAGAGGCAGTAGTGAAAATGCCTCAACCTAGCTTCACTAGTGATTGTAATTTTCCAAATGTTTTTAAAGAGTGCTAGTCATTGTCAACAATATATATTTCAAAATTTTTCCTAGAGTGATGATTGAATCATTCCCCCATCTGCTCTAGCAGCAATGCCTGAAATAGATCAAGCACTATTACCGTGTGTGCCAGCGATCCTACTCAGGGGAAGACTGGAAGGCCCTGAGGTTCACCAATATCTTGATAGCTTTGGTGACCAGTGGGCCAAATTACATGAGTTCTAATAAGAGATTTGTCGTTCCTTCTACCTGGCCCTTGGAAAAATCTACTTTGAGATTTTACTTCACCCCATTCTTAACTAAGGTTCAAAAGAAGGAAAGATAAAAGGAAAATAACTGATACATTCTCCATGGGATGGGGGGGGGGGTAGATTACTTATTCACTGTTGTGTGGGTAGCTGTGTTAACTGGTTCAAGAACTACAGAAATCAATAGGGACATTACTTTAAAAAAAATTAAAAGAAATTGGCCACATGCTCCAGATATAACAGTCTATGTCATATACCCCCAAAGACTTTTAGTCTTACTAAAGACTTACTTGCTCACCCTTTTCTATCCTTGTTCTATTGAAAATAGCCAGAAAATTGAAACAGCCTAGAGTTTGATCAACAAATGAATAAATAATGAGAGTATTGTTCAGATGGTAAGAAAAACAAAATTATTAAAATTTTAAATAGGTGGATGGATGTAGAAAACTATCATTCTGAGTGAGATAACCACCAAAGCCAAGACAAATAAAGCTTGCATGATTTCTCTCATAGATGGATGTTAGCTTTGAATCTTCAGACACACCATTTTTAAAAAGCATAGAATTTAGGCAATTACCAAGGGGCCATGGAGAAGGGATTCCATGAGAGGAGATGGGAAGAGATGGTATAAAACCTTAAATGGGGTTAATGGAACCAGAGGAGTAAACTGGAAAGGGAAGTGGCATTTCAGGAAAATGTATGGAATGTGGGAAGGGATAAGTAACTTAAGACATTAAAAAAAACTTATAAAAACTCCTTATTGAAGTCTATCTACGATTGTATATATTTCCTAATATATATATATATGTGTGTGTGTGTGTGTGTGTGTGTGTGTGTGTGTATGTGTGTGTGTGTGTGTGTGTGTGTGTATGTGTGTGTGTGTATGTGTGTGTGTGTGTGTGTGTGTGTACATATACATATGAATAAAGGGTTAAATCAGTCTACTCTTTAAGATGGTAATGACACTCCAAACGTGGTAACACATACATTTGAGTGTGGTTGACCTAACAAGAGCAATACGTAAAGAAAAACAGATTTTCCTCTCCCCACCTTTATCAAGGCCTGTAAACAGTTTGATTTTACTCATTCACTGTCTCTGGCTTTTAAAAACTTTAAACATCTTTCTTCTATAGTGGTTTCTTGATCTTGGGTAATGGAAGGATGGAGATGTGGTACAGAGGTACTATTTATGTCCCAGACTCATGTGCTGTTCCTTGAGCAATTATAAGTCCCAGAGTTGGTTTTTACTTATTGCAAAAAGAATGTTCTCCAATGAGGTTGAGCGTTGAGATATGCACTAATATATGAATAAAACTACGATTCTGAATTGGTTTAATCATCCTATAGCATAAGTAGGTGTTGCGGTAAATATTAAAATGAATAGCTTATTCTTTTATTGTACCCCACTGTTTCATTCTGCAGAGTGGAGCACACACATTCAGTCCCCACAGCACTTGTCACTCCAGGCCACCTCTAAGAACTCAGAGGCTGTTTATTCTACCATGCCTATTGTTTCTGTCCCAGGGGATTCGATAACCCTGTTCCATTTCTCCATTGCCCTGCACAAACATGACTCCAAAGCCCAGTAGGTTATCAAACAGGTTTATCTATTATATTCCCAATCTACAAACCCTCTACACAATGAATTTACATCCAATGGACAAATGATACAAGCTGCCCTTATATATGAAATAATGACCCATAGAAACGCTTAGAAATAATAACAAATTTATCAAGCTGGAGATAGCCGAGAGAAATATACAAGTCTGCCTCCATTTTGTCTTTGCCTTTTACCTCCACTTCTGCTCCTCAATCTTTACCATCCTTTCTCTCCAATCATAAATCTACAACTAGGGCTTAAATCTGACCAGCAAATGGCTGCTTACTTGCACTATACCTATGCCATTATTAATTCAGAAGCCAGATCTTGCTAGTGTAGTCATTATTGTAGCTTTTATGTCTCATGGCCGAATAAGGTTGATGATTTTAATTATGTATTTTATCTACCAGCCCTATGAAATCTTGAAAGTGGAGAAGAAACCTCCAGGTCCACCCTACCTTCATTTTTCCATATTCTCACTCAGGTATGGAGACCTTCAAGGATAGTCTTAACAACAAGCAAATCGGTGTGCCTCAGAGCAATGGCAATAACCTTCTGGAAAAGAGTGAGATTGACTGGTCAACAATGCAATAAAAAGTTAACCCATTCCTGACATTGAGATTTTTGAAAGCCTGTGGTCTCCTGTAGGGCCATTTTTGCTTTATCATATGTTAGATACATTTAAAAAGTTTTCACATACACACATATATATGTACATATACATATGTATGAATATTTTCACATATTCATGTATCATTATATATAAATATATTTTACATATGTATAATGTATTATCTACTACCTATCATCTATTAATCTACCTATGTGTGTTTACGGTTTAGAATGCTTCTTCAGTAGTAATTTTCAAATAACATTTTCCCAGAAGGTATTTAATGTTTTCTATCCCTCCTAATACTTTGTGGTCTGTTGTGCCCTCAAATTCACATGCCATTTAATTTTTCCATTATTCACTTATCAATTCATATCACTGTATTTTACCCAAATACCATTGAAAAATGCTTTTCATGTATCTCTCCTAGTTTCCTGAATTTAGTGCAAGAAAATAGTCTACCTCTTTATTTAGAGATTTTTTTTAGCTACCTATATCTCCCAATAGCATGAATAGTTGCCACACGTCTCATAGTGCTTTGATTTCCTTGTCACTCCATTTCACCAGATGAAAAATACTCTTACTTTACAGCTATTTCCCTGAACACATTTCTTCAGGGCTTCGTGGATTTCAAATGATAAACCTATTGCTCTCAGGTTTCTGCTATGAGTATGTCATTGTCCTCTAGCTGATTTCAAATTTTATCAATGTCTTTGATATTCACAACATTGTTACTTTGTTCCCATTAAGTTTGATCTTCCAACAACATCAATTTGTAGACAGAGTCTGTTTTTGAATGTTTGAAGTTTATATTCACCATCTCTTTGTGTACCTATCCACCCTTAATTCCTCTCCTTCTGAAGACTGCCATAAAAGAAAGTTTCCATTCAGTGGTTCATTATACCAGTACATTCTAGTATTATATATTTTCTCAATGATATTTTATATATTTTCATTGATAGTGAGAATACTAGTAAGTGTTCCTTGAAATAAGTCATGATTAAGTTATCTTCTTTTGTGTTCATTTTCATGCCTCTGTTATCCCAGCATAAAAACCTGTCATCTTAAATTTCTTTATAGTCATACGAGTTATATGAGCAAATTTTTACAGAGATCTAGAAAGATTTGCTGATGTCCTGTGTAGATGTCCAGAATCTGCTTTCAGACTTTTTATATACTCAAGGGAGGGGAGCCCCTCAGTACTGTGAGGCAGGATTAGGAGCCACAGTTAAACTGTTCATCATTATCAGGGATAGTACATGTGGCCTTGTGACAGCTAGATGTTGAGAAAAGTCTTAATTCTCCAGTAGCCATATTTAAACCTACCCAGTTAGGAGAAAAGTTAGAATTAATGTAGAATTCATTGAGCTTTATGAAGCTTGAACTTACACTGAATGTGTTAAGGAGGTTCTTACTGTCTCATGGAGAAAGAAAAATCTAGTTGTCCCTGTGGTACTCTCTGACACTATCCCTATAGTGATATAATATACAGGTCTAAACCATACATGTGGCATTCTTTTACATTGGTGTTGGATCAACACTTTCCTTTTGGCTTAACTAATGTAGACGAGATTTTTTTTTAAGATTATATATATGTATACAGTATTTACATCATCCCTCACTTCTCCCCAAGTCTTCTCCACCTGGCAGACTTACTAACTCATGTGCTCTTCTTTCGTTACTATTGCTACATATCCATAAACAATATATATATGTATGTATGTATATGTACATATATAATATATATTGTTCATATATATATCACTGTATTGATAATATAATATGCATATTGATAATTATATATAATTAAAACAATATAATATAATAATATGTAATAATATATTATTATTGTTATTAAGCCATATTATTGTCATTGTTCTTAGGTACGTCAATTTGCTTGGTATTAAGACTATTGCTGAAGAAATTACGAACCTGAGTAAGAATAATAATATAATATATATTATAATATAATTAATTTAATAATTATATGTATGTACATGCACATTCACACACACACACACACACACACACACACACACACCCTGCTTAGTCTATCTAGTGTTGCTCTCTTATGTATATTTGTAGAGTGGACCATTGCTATTGGGTAATCAATCAGAGAATGAGTTGTCACAACAGTTCTTCATTGCCTCTAGCACTTTATGTAGTGTGATGAAGCTGGAAAATTGCCTTTTTCTGCACCGGCATGTCAAATTTGTTATTATCATTGTTGCTGTTGCTGTAGCTTATGCTGCTGTTTGTAGTTCTTTGTCTTGTTTGAAATGACCAGTATTCTGGCGGGACTGCTTTCCCCCGTACCCCACATTGGCTTCCTGGGGAGCTGATATCTTCAGTTTCAGTGTGGAATATTGGAGGGGACTCATCCAGTGCTTTTCTACAGGTTCCTAGGTTCTCAGCAAAATTCTATTTTCTACATTTTAGATGTTAATATTTGTTTTACATGTAGTGTTCAGGGACTTTAGATTTAGCTAAAGGGTAGACATAAGGACAAAAAGGCCTACTAAAAATTCTGGAAGCAACAGTCTCTTTTTGATTTATTTTTCTTTTTGAATTAAATGCCCAGAATTAGTGAAAGAGTGTGCAGAATGGGAATATGTTTCAAAGGTAACACTGTAATACCCAAGATATTTGAAAAGGAGGAGAGTATTTGGTAATAAGTAGGAATTTATGGTAAATCCACAAAACTTATTCAAAAAGATTTGGAGATCAACTTGAAGCCACATTTAAAATTATGATTAAAAGTAAAGAACCATGAATATAAGATAAATGCTTTAAAAGCAACATTACTAAAACTCTTGCCTTGCCAAAGTCTAGCTGGATGGAAAAGATTTTGAACTGAATTAACAAAATGTACAATTGCAAATTGTAGAATCAGGATGAGGTTTACATATGTGGTTCATGTAATGCATGTATAAATATGACAACTGCTAGAAATGAACTCTATGTTTTATAGAAAACAACATCAAAGTATTACTTTGGAGTAAAAAAGAAAACCCCATATTTTCAACACTGCGTCATTTCCAGTACACATGGAATAATGAGAAATCCAGGATTTCCAACTGCCTTGGTCTGAGATATCTTAACTTCTTGTAAATGAACTACATTCAGATGGATAACGAGTATGTAATTTTTTAAGAGATAAAGCTCCCAGTCTTTGGCTTTCCTGACTGTCAGGGCCAATGAAGCCCAGGGGCTTTTTCAATGCAAGACTCTCTTCTGAGTCAAGCATAGTGTAAGAAATCTTCTCTATACTGACTCAGAAATTACCTCCTGTGTTTTTTCCTTTATCACATTAGTCTTTTACAGAGTAGTAACATATTCCTCAACAGTGTAGAAAGATTAAATTTACACCCAATTTCACTAATGTGTTCAGACCTCCAGTCTGTCTCTAATAACATTGAATTGTCACGACTTCTCAAGATTTCCTTCTTCTATTGGTGATAAACACCTAGACATAATAACCCAAATCCATAAAGGACACCAGCTAGGTTGGTATAAAGTTTTTAAGAGATTTTAAACCCATGGGGTTTCTATTCATGTTATTTTACCTGTTTTGGGTGTTTTAGCAGCATGTGTGTCTCTAAACATTGACGATTTAATGTGTGTTACCTGTCATGTACTAAAACAGATTTAGTTAGAAGTCAGCATTCTGTGAGGCAGTTTGTACACATTTCTTCCCCAAATCTACCTTCTCTTTACTACAGGGTATTTCTGCCATCCTTTAAGGGTTTTAAATACATTGCTTTAACATATTTGCTTTTATTCTCACTGTGTTTTCAAGGCAAATAAATGTTTCAATTTGTCAGGGCAGCCATTACATGTGCATAATTATCTAGCTATTGGTTGTCTTCTGCACAAAAAAAAAAAAAAAAAAGTGGGTGCAGCTTCTTGAAACTAAGACTGGGTGTTCCAAATCGTATCTACTTCTCAGAGTGCATACCAAACACAGTACCTGGCTGCTGCGCGACAGGACTGGATGCAAAGAATTTCACTGTGCCCTTAACCTGATCCACATTCTGAAAAGTAGGTTAAGAAAATCAAGTGAGCTCAAATGAAAGTAATTGTTCCTTCTAATGTTAGGTAGATACTAAGAAATTAAGAGGCTTAAAGGTTCTTAGGGTTAGCCACATCACTCATAACCCACAGTTTGCAACATCATAATTGTCATCAAAGGACTCAACTTACTGGTCAGAGAAACAGGCCATGACAGAAGATAGAACATCCCGAGCTACCTAAATAGTCACTAATGGGTAACTTCCTAAACCTGGTCCAAAGATTCTCATATGCTTGATTTCTAGAAGGTTTTATGTGTCTTTACTTTGATTGTAAGAACTAATTTGACAGCTATTCCCAGTGTAAGCTTAGAGGGCCTGGAAAGCAGACAGGAAGCAAGGGTAAAGCCCTGGAGGTGGTAGGAATTGCAGTATGTTAAACATCAGCTGGCTAAGTTGTCTATCAGATTTTTTAAATTGTGAATATAATATTTAAGTTATTTAAGTTATTATGGGCATCACTTAACTATAACAGATTTTGTTTTCTGTTTTATTTGATAGCTTATGTATTATTTACAGTTCAAATGTTATCCCCTTTTCCAGTTCACCCCACTCCAATTCTCCCTTCACCTGCTTCTATAAGGATGCACTTCTTCCAACCCACCCATTCCTACCTAAATACCTTGGCATTCCACTACACTATTGAAATAACTCTTCACAGAACTAAGGATTCTCCTACCATGGATGCCAGATAGATCCAAACAGTTTTTAATCACTATAGTATAGCTTGAGGTCTGGGATGGTGATTCCCTCCTAAGTTTTTTAATTACTGAGAATAGTTTTCGCTATCCAGGATTTCTGTCATTTGAAATTAACTTGAGAATTGCTGTTTCTAACTCTATGAAGAATTTTGTTGTAATTCTGATAGAGATCGCATTGAATCTGTAGATTGCTTTTGGCAAGATGGCCATTTTTACTATATTAATCCTTCCAATCCATGAGGATGGGAAATCTTTAAATCTTCTGAGATCTTCTTCAATTTCTTTCTTCAGGGACTTGAAGTTCTTGTCATACAGATCTTTCACTTGCTTGGTTACAGTCATACCAAGGTATTTATATTATTTTTGACTATTGTGAAGCGTATTGTTTCCCTAACTTCTTTCTCAGCTTGTTTATCCTTTGATTAGAAGAAGGCTACAAATTTGTTTGAGTAAATTTATATCCAGCCACTTTGCTGAAGTTGTTTATCAGGTTAAAATTCTCTGGGGGTATTTTGGGTGTCACTTAGGTATACTAAGATATATCAAGCACAAATAGTGATATTTTGACTTCTTTCTTTCCAATTTGTGTCTCTTTTGTTCTCTAACTGCTCTGGCTAGAACTTCTTGTACTTTATTGAATAGGTAGGGAAGGAGTTGGCAGCTTTGTCTAGTTCCTGATCTCAGTGGGGTTGATTCAAATTTTTTTTTTATTCTTTTCATTTAGTTTGATGTTGGCTACTAATTTTCTGTATAGTGCTTTTACAAGGCCAATTGATTTATAGACCTTGAATTCCTAATTTTCCAAGATGTTTATCATGAAGGGGTATTGAGTTTTGTTAAATGCTTCTTTCTAGGCATCTAATGAGATAATCTTGTATTTTATTTTTCCCTTAAGTTTGTTTTTTATATTGAATTATGTTGATGGATTTCCCTATATTGAACCATCCCTGCATCCCTGGAATGAATCCTACATGATCTTGGTGAATGATCACTTTGATGTGTTCTTAAATTCGATTTGAAAGAATATTATTGAGTATTTTCATCTCTGTATTCAAAAGAAAAATTGGTCTGAAGTACTTTTTGGGGGGGGGCGCGTTGTGTGGTTTAGGTATAAGGGTTACCATGGTTTCAAAGAGCAAATTGAGAGCTGCATAGTATTCCTTCTGTTCCTATTTTGTGGAATAGTTTGAAGAGTATTAGGTCTTTGAAGGTCTGATAGAATTCTGCACTAAACCTATCTGGTCCTGTGCAGTTATTGTTTGGGAGACTTTTAATGATTGTTTCTATTTCTTTAGGAGTTATGGAATGGTTTAGATGATTTATCTGATCCTAATTTAACTTTGGGACCTGATCTCTGTTTAGAAAATTTTCCATTTCATCCAGATGTTCCATTGATGTTAAAAGGTTTTAAGGAATAGTGATTTTCTCCTGTTATTTTTATTGTTAGATATAGAATTGTGTTTGTGTGGCTATCTTCCTTTGAGTTTGTTGCAAGAAGATTGTTCTCTTGCTTTTTTTAGTGTGTAGTTTCCCCTTTGTGTTAGAGTTTTTCATCTATTATCCTTTGTAGGGCTGGATTTGTAGAAAAATATTGGGTAAATTTGCTTTGTCATGGAATATCTTGGTTTCTTCATGTACATTAATTAAGAGTTTTGCTGGGTATAGTAACTTGGACTGGCATATATGTTCTCTTAAGGTCTGTATGACATCTGCCTATGATCGTCTAGCTTTCATAGTATCTGTTAAATTGTCTTATGTAAATCTGATACTTCTGTCTTTATATGTTACTTAACCTTTTTCCTTTAAAGCTTTTAATGTTATTTCTTTGTTTTGTGTATTTGGTGTTTCTACTGTTATGTGATGGGAGAAATTTCTTTCTGGTTCAATCTATTTGGAGTTTTGTAGGCTTCTTTTAAGTTCATGGGAATCTCTTTCTTTATGTTATGGAAGTTTTTTTTTTTTTGTTTTCTATTATTTTGTTGAAGATATTTACTGGCCCTTTATGTTGGGAAACTTTGCTCTCTTCTAGTAGCTCTTTTAGGAGCTTTTCCTTTTCTTTGACTATTATGCAAATGTTTTCAAATGTATCATCTGCCCCTGGGAGTTTCTCTTCTTTATATCTGGTATTCTGATGGTGATGTTTGCATCTGTAACTCCTGATCTCTTTCCTAGTTTTCCTATCTCTATGTTTGTCTCTTCTGTGATGTCTTTATTGTTTTTAGTTTTATTTTTAGATCCTGGATGGTTTTGTTCATTTCTTTCACCTAATTTTTTATATTTTCCTGCAATTCTTTAAAGGAATTTTATGTTTACTTGTTAAGGGCTTTTCCTTGTTTACCAGTATTCTTCTGTAGTTCTTTGAGGGAGTTATTTATGCTCTTAAAGTTCTCTATGATCATCATGAGATGTGATTTTAAATCTACATCTTGATTTTTCAGTGGCTTGGGATATCCAGGACTTGCTGTGATGGTTGAACTAGGTACTGATGATAATAAGTATCCTTGGTTTTGGTTTTTTAGGTTCTTGTGCTTGCTTCTTGATTGTTGGTTATCTCTGATCTTAGTTAATCTTTCTGTCTCTGACTGGAGGTTGTCCCTCCAGTGGGTCTGTTAGCCTGTGATCTTAGCAGTGAGAGCATACCTGGGAAACCAGGTCTTTCTGGGCAGGACTTGGGTATGAAGGGCTGCAGGAAAGCTTCAGCTCCCTTATGCATGTGGGGACCGCTATAGCACTTATAAACCTATTATAATGCTTTCACTAGGAAATACTATAATTAATTTTATATTCATTGCAAAATTTAAAGCATGTAGTTATAACAATGAGCATTTTGTACAGGGAAATATGTTTGGATATAAAAGAAAAATATGTGTAGTCTAGAAATAAATATTCCACACATGTATTTTAGATTAAATAAATTGTTACGGCCCCATATATTTAATTTTCTCTGAATGTTGACAAATTTTCACATATAACATATTGAGCAATTCACTTTATATTTGAGAACCTGAATTTTCAACAGTGTTTTAATAATTCCTTTTCATTCAATGTTAGGAAGAGTAAAAAGGGTTAAAATTGATTGAGAGTCAAGAACTGATATTTACGAAGTGATATCTCACTTGACACATAAAAATAAAATGATATAATAATAGAAATCATGCTTAAAAGATAATTTTGAAAAAACTGAACATGGTTTATAAATTTGCATTATGTACACTATAGTTTTATGAATAATAACTGTCCCACATAGGCTCAAAAAATTAAAGACTTTGGTAGTACTATTTTACAAGGTTTAGGAAATGTAGCCTTGCTGAAGGAAGTTTGTCCCTTGAGGCCAGATTTGATTTTATAACCTCTGCTCATTTCTAGCTTGTTTTTTGTTCCATGCTTGTGGTAAAAGTTGTTTTCTTTCAAGCTTTCTAGTTCTGTGGACATGCCTGCTGCTTTCCTTCCTGGGATGATGACTTGATGCTAATCCTTCTAATAAACTCTTTGTTCTGCAAGTTTCTTTGGTCATGATGCATTATCATAGCATATAAAAAGCAAGTGCCACACAGAACAGAGTTAAAATTTTAGAAGCAGTTAGACCACCATGGTGGAAACATATTTGAGATGATTCTTACAAATATCAACAATCTGAAGCCTTACTAAGCCACTAAAGAATTTTTTGAGGTTTACTTTCAGTTACCATGGAAGGAAGCATTAAAAGTCTACATGATTAAACTAAAAACTCATAACATACTTTGAAGTTTCTACCTTTGCTTTGTTTTAAAAAAATTGCAAATGTATTCTAGCATTTTATTTTATATACATGTGCAACATGTGCACACTTTTATTTGGTAGGAATGAATCACTTAGAAAATGCAAAACTAGAAAATATTGTGTTCCTTAATTAGGAATCCAGTGGAGTATAGATTAAAAGCCATTTATATTAGGATCTAATTTCTTTGGTGCCTTTTGTTCTCCACAACACTCAGATGAATTTTTTGACATTCTCTTTAGCAGCACAAGAGAGACAGAATAGCACAAGGCTTAGACCTCCAACATCTGGATGCAGGCTTATTGGATTTGTTTTATAGGATTGCTTTGAGAAAAATTAATTAAGCATTCAATACTAGCTGCACTGCTTTTAACTTATTGAAACATGTATTGAGTGCTTCTTACTAACAGCAGGTTTGAAGGAATATATATATATATATATACATTATGTGACACCTATTGATATATGTATGATATATATTTCATTTATCTCCTATGTAATATATTTTACATATAATAAACCTATATGTATATATTTTGCACATATTATGTACATATACTATGTACAATAATAATAGATTATGTAATTATGAATTATATAACCATAGAGTTTCATCATATTTTGATTTTGGTGTTTATGATCACCGTAATGTTGAATGAATCACCGTGATGTTAAAAATCAGCATTTTTAACCTAATTTCTCTTCTCCTACCTGCAGCAAAAAATGATCTCTCTTTCCTTTTAAAAATATTTTTAAGATTTTAAATTTGTACAGTATAAAGCTTTCCTGTCTGATTACTGTTCTTTCTTTCTAAGTATTTTTTTTTTAATGGAGATTCATGAAAGGTATTACATGACTCTAATTAGCTCTTTTTAATAACTGCATAGGTTCTTCCCATATCTTGATATAAACTTTTGATTATTTCATGATTCTTTGAAAATTACTTGGTCTATTTCAAATATTTCACCACTGCAAGCAATACTAACCTAAATTAGGTATGCAAACCTACGGTTTTTTTTCCTTTTCTTTTTTCTTTCTTTCTTTCTTTCTTTTTTTTTTTTTTTTTTTTTTTTTTTTGAATGCATGCTTCAAAGGATGGTGCAACCTGTATCTTGCAGACAATGGACTTACAAGGAATTGCCAGAATATTATATATTAGGCTTCACCACTTTAAACTTGCAGTAGGTATATATTGACAAGCCAGTTTTTCAGCAATCTGAATGAAATCTGGGATTCACATTTTTAAAAATTCAATTAAATTTATATTTCATGGATTAATGAAAACAGAATATGTACACATTATTGAGATATTATGTCATTCTATACATGCATACATGACCTATTGTTGCAACATATCTCATCTGTCCATTTTATTGTTTAGGGATTGTGGTTTTTTTGTGATTAGTATACTATGTCATATATCCCAAGTTTTTTTGGTTCACATTTGACATTTAAATTAAACTATTAGTATTTACATTTTGGTTATGAGAAGGTTTTTAAGTAGTTTGTTTTTCAAAGTAGGGTCTTATGCATGCTAGGCTGCCTTCAAATTCAGTTTGCTGAGCATGTCCTTGGTCCTTTCCTCTACCTTCTGGGTGCTTGAATTAAAGCTCAGTGCCCCATGTCCATGTTCATTGTTATGTGGTTTGGGGTCTGCATAATTAATGTTTTTTCTTATGACTTTATTTAAAGAAACAACAGAGATGCATGTACAGATTTTTAAAGGAATTTTTGCATGAAACTATATGAATATATTCTGTCATACTTAATTTTTTAAAGGTTTGATAGTGTGCATTGAAATCTTATTAGTTACAATAAGCATAAAGTACCTGTAAAACAAAACATAGCATGGAAATAGTCAAAGTTTTCTTGATGTGTATATATTAAACATAATTTTTAAATACCAAAAATTGCCACAAGGCTATCTTCTTAGCTCTTGAGTTATTGATGATTTAAGGTCTAGATGTACCCCACTCTGGGAGGGTGATTTATGTTTTTTATAACTACTTACTTTTGTTAACAATATCTTGATACTGCATGTTTGAAGAGAGCTTTGACTTGACCAGCATCATGACTTCTTAAGCACCGTTGCCTAGTTAAATTCTCTTTTACGATTTATTTATTTATTTATTTATTTATTTATTCATTTATTCATTTATTCATTTATTAAATTTCAAATGTTGTCTTTTTTCCAGTCTACTCTGCATGAATCACCCACCCCATACTACTCCCTTTAGCCTCTTATATAGTGCTGCCCCACCATCCTACCTACTTAGGATACCCCTTTTCTCAGGATTCAAGCTTCTATAGGACCAAGTGCTGCCCTTCCAGTGATGCCAGATAAGGCATATGTATGCTGCATATGTTGCAGAAACCATGGACTGGTCCATGTACTCTTTGTTTGGTAGTTTAGTTCCTGGGAGCTTTGAAGGGATATAGTTAGTTAATATTGTTCTTCCTATGGGGTTGCAGTTCTCTTCAGTTTCTTTAGTCCTTCCCCTAATTCTTTCTTGGAGTCTTCAGGATCAGACCAATGGCTGGCCTTATCTGCATTTGTCTTAGGAGCTGGCAGTGCCTCTTAGAGGACAGTCATACCAGGCTCCCATCTTAAAGCACTTCTTAGCATCAGCTATAGTGCCAGAATTTGGTGTCTGTAGGGCAATGGATCCCAAGGTGGAGTAGTCTCTTGATGACAATTTTTTCAGTTTTTGCTCCATTTTTTGTCCCTGGATTTTCTTTAGAAAGGAACAATACTGGATTGAAATTTAGAGATGGGTGGTGTGATTCCATATATGAAAGAGGTAGGGGAAAGATTAATTGGATGGTGTGTGTGTGTGTGTGTGTGTGTGTGTGTGTGTGTGTTTGGGTTTGGGAGTTCTTTGTAGATTTTTTTAAATGCTAAAAATGTTGTCTAAGACTCCCTACCTTTATAGACTGTGTCTTCATTGTTCAGTTTGTTCCCTTTGTTGTGCAATCTTGTTTCCCATTTCAGAATTCATTTCCTGTGCTGCTTCTAAGATTTCTTTCAGAACATCCTTGCCTAGTCTAGTACCACCAAGCATTTCTTCCCTGTTTTTCTATATCAATTTCAGGGTAAGGTCTTACATTTAGATGAGATCTTTCAACAATTTTGAATTATTGAAGAGGATGATTTTTTTTGTTTCCACTGTGTAGTTTTTGACATCTTTGTAAAAAACTAGGTGACTGTAGTTGTGGATTTTTTCTGCATCAGTGATTCTATTTGATTGATGATTGTATCTTCTTTGTGTAAGCACTACTGTGGTGTTTGTTTGGCTCTCTGGTATAATTTGAGATCAAGGACTGAGATAGTACAGGGACTGTCTTTCTATATGGGGCTGTTTGTCTAGTTGATATCTTTTGTGCTTCTGTCTAAATTGACTGATTTTATCGTGACGACAGATGTAGTGAATCTGCTCAAGATCATACAGAATCTGTAGTACCTTTTGGTAATACAGAACATTCTATGGTAAAATTTAGCCAGTCAATGTGAGGCAGGCAAATATAGACAACACCTTAACAATCTGGAACTCAACGTGATTTAGGCTACTCACAGTTAATGAACTGTTAATAAACTATGCAAATTAATTCATTCATTTGTATTAGACCCTTATTTTGTACATACTCCAATTTTAATTACTATACCTCACTAACTGCTAACAACCAGGACCTGCACCTATGTCAAGTTGTGCATATAGTTTCTTATGCACAATGGCATTACTTTCTCCCCTGAACAAACCATTTATCTTAGACAGATCCTATTGAATCCTACTTTCCTTGTATCTCTATAGGGATTATTAAAGGGTTTACCCAACATGAAATGGTTTGCTGTTTGGTGCTCATTCATAATACTGCAAGTGCTGTCTAAAATATAATCTTTGAGGGAAAAAATCACCCTCTTACCACCTTGGAATAAGCATATTTAGAAATATAGATGATTAAATGTAGATGTATTTATTATATGACAATACATGCACTTTGGATAAATGGATATATAATTTAATTTGTTAATCAAAATAGAAAGCTATCCCAATTGTACCCTAAGCAATAAAACTACTCTTCCTCCTTAATACCATAAAAGAATTTCACAAGTGATAACAGATGCCCTTAAGTACCTTCACTCATATGACCCATTGTCAAACTTTACTGTGTATTTCTTTATACATATACTACTACTTTTCTTTGAATAATGCTTTCTTCCAACTCTGAAAATCTTTTTGTTTTTATTTCAATGATTGCATGCAAAGCCAGAACTTAGAAAGACCTAGTACAGATCCTGACAATGAATATCAGATGAGAAGAGAAAGATCTTCCAGCTTTGGGGGTCATCTTCAATTCTTTCTTCAGTTTCTTAAATATTTCATTTTAAAGGATTTTTGCAACCTTAGGTGTATTCCTAGGTATTCTTATGTCTTGAGGGTATTCCAAGTGAGATTTCTTTATGTGTTCTCCTATAGGTTCATTGTTAAGATATAGAAAAGATACTGACTCGCTTTTGTGTATTTTATTTTTTAATCTCTATATGTTAATAAATTTATATATCAGTTAAAATAGTGTTCTAGTAGATCTTTCAGGGTCTTAAGTGTAGGATTTTATCTACATATAGGAAGGATTTGATTTCTTCCTGTTTATGCACCTTTATTCCTGGGTCTTGTGTTATTTCTTCAGCTAAGTCTTGGTATCTTTATTGGTTAAAACACAGAGATTGGGCATAATCATTGTGCTTCTAGTTCTAAAAAAAAAACATTCAGTTTTTCATCATTTAGTGTCATATTGACTCTAGATTGTATAATATAATACCTTTACTATGTTCTGGTTAGCTTCTCCTGTTCTTAATTTCTTCTTTTATTAAATCATGAAATGAAGTTTTAGCTTATCAAAAATCAAAAAGTTATAAAATTCCTTTACTTATTCCTGTGTGTTTTCTTTATTAAATTTATTGTTATACATTTGTTACATTTATATTCCATCCTAGCATTAAACTATGCAAAGAACACTAATAGAGTAGAAACATCTATAAAACAGAAATTGGTAAGTGTATGTAGAATCCTATGTAGAAAGTGTCACAAATTTTCACAGTATATTTGCACATAGGTCATGTCAATCCTTTCTCTGTATGTATAATTTTTAGCACATAACCTGCCAAAGGTGAACACTGCTGTCTACATTTTAAAAGCCAGGTTGGTAACTGGGAACTTTTAGTTAAGGTTAACCACACTATTTTCTGGCAATTTTCATTAACAGGATAAGAATCAAACCAAAACCACACACAGACACACACACACACACACACACACACACACACACACACAATTTAAAACATAGCAGGTATGAACATTTAATTTTTTCTTTGATACCAGTGCTGTCTTAGCACACACACACACAAACACAAATGCACACACACAAAACCAATAAAAATATTGAAAAGCCATATAGAATATCTCCTCTGAATATTGCTGTAAATATCCTTAACACAAGTTTTAGCAGCAAATCAAATTTATCTAAATGGGAATGATGCAGAAATTTAAAGCAGAATTAGTATTGATAAAATTACTAAAGGGATAGTAAAATAGTACTTGTGTAAAAACACACATATAGCATATGTTTGAGTTTAGCATAAAGTCTAGAGAGAAATCCATGTATTTAGAGTACCCTAGTGCTTGCTTGTGTTTTCTAGTAACACACAATGGAAACATAATATTTGTTTTTAAATGGCAGTAGAAAAATTGGTATGAAAAAATAGACTAACAATATCATGTACAGAAATATATTGAAATACTATTAAAGTCTCAGATATAAGACCTAAAACTTCAAGTTAGTGAAAAAAATTAGAGCACAAACCTCTGTAACATTCCTCTTAGGAATACTATTTTAATATACAATGAAAATCAAAGACAATGAAGACAAAAACAAAGTAAGGTTTATGTGAAGCAGAAAGCTTCAACCACAAAAGAGAAACTACTTGCAGAGTGAAAAATAATCTGTAGAAATTGGCAAATATTTACAAAACTGATGTGTCTAATAGTAGGTCATCACTGAACTTGTAGACAGCTCAGTCAAAAATAAATGTGATTTCAAAGTACTTGAGTAATACATTTATGAAGATTTTCATAGCACTACAGTGCATATAAAATGTTGTCAACAGAAGCAAGCTTCAGGGAAATGTATCTTAGATTTACATGGACATAATCACTATGCTCTTGCTCTTGTTTCTATAGTCAGAAACAAGGTAAAGGTGCCTGAAGAGATGGTTCATAAGGTGAGAGAGCACTGCATCTGGAATTGCCTCCCAACATACAAGTAGTGCCTTACCATCTTTCATAACTCAAGTTCAAGGACCCAAAGAACCCTTTTCTCTTTTCTCACCTCTGAAGATACTATTTTCTATAGCTCTTGTGAAGAAAGCAGAGATAATGATCACTGACATGAATAAAGAGAGAAAATATAAGATTAGTCAGCCATTGTAAATAAGGAAATTCCCATCATTTTTGACATGGTTGAAAATGGAAGACCAAATAATTACAGTTACCTAGTGGGAACTTTAAAATAAATTCATAGAATCGAAGCACAGGTTTAAGGCTATAAGGTGTAGACTGTAGGGAAAAATGGAGAAATTTGATCAATCTTCTCAAAGGTATGTTCTGAGCAACTGAAACACAGCATTTCTTTGAAAATGTGCAATGAAGGATTTTAAGATATTAGTTTTACCAAGAATAGAGAGTTAAGTGTTCTTATCACATATTAAAGAGAAAAAAACAGGCAGGGGATTCGGGGTTATAGGATGTAATGGATAGGCAATGTCTCCACTGACAAAATCATCAATGTTACATTACAAATATATGTGTGTTATATTTTCCAGAGATACCTTAATAAGTTAAAGATAATATATTAAGAAAACAATCAGCCTGTGTGTTTTATTTTATAAAAAGACAAATAAGAAGAGAAGCATGATGAGGAGCCAAAGGAGGAAAGTCCCTAGTTATTTCTCTTCTGAGCATATACCCAATGATGCTCTAACATATAATAAGGACACATGCTCCACCATGTTCATAGAAGCCCTATTTATGATAGCCAGAGGTGGGAAGAACCCAGATGTCCTTCAGTAGATTAATGGATACAGAAATTGTGGTATATTTACACAATGGAATACTACTTAGCTATTAGAAACAATAAGTTTACAAAATTTCTAGGCAAATAGATGGATCTAGAGAATATCCGCCTGAGTAAGGTAACCCAATCACATAATATGCACTCATTTGTAATTGGATACTAACCCCAGAAAGCTCTGAATATCCAAGAAACAACTCACAGACAATATGAAGCTCAAACAAACAAGCAAGCAAGCAAGCAAACAAACAAACAAAAAAGAAAGGGCAAAAAGTAGAAGCCTCAGTCCTTCTTAGAAAAAAAAAGTTTATAGCACCCCCTCACAGTGTGGATACCTAGACCTTAAATCATTAATAATTCAAGAGCTAAGAATGCAGCCTTGTGGAAATTCTTGGTATTTTAAAATCATTATGTTTAATAGTTACCCACCAAGAAGACTTTGACTATTTCCATGTTACATTTTGTTTTACATGTACTTTATGCTCATTGTAACTAGTAAGACTTCAATGCATCAACACCACATCAGATAGAGGCCTAATATCCAAGGTGTACAAGGAACTCAAAAAGCTACACACCAGAGAATCAAATAACCCTATTAAAAAATGGGGTACAGAGCTAAACAAATCATTTTCAGTTGAGGAACACCGAATGGCCGAGAAACATCTGAGGAAGTGCTCGACATCCTTAGCCATCAGGGAAATGCAAATCAAAACAACCCTAAGATTCCACCTCACACCAGTCAGATTGGCCAAGATACAAAACTCAGATGACAGCAGATGCTGGCGAGGCTGCGGAGAAAGAGGAACACTTCTCCACTGTTGGTGGGGTTGCAAGCTAATACAACCACTCTGGAAATCTGTCTGGCGATACCTCAGAAAATTGGATATAGTACTACCTGAAGACCCAGCTATTCCACTTCTGGGCATATACCCCAGAGACACTTTAATACACAACAAAGGTATATGCACCACAATGTTCATAGCAGCTCTATTTATAATAGCCAGAAGCTGGAAGGAACCCAGATGTTTTTCAGAAGACGAATGGATACAAAAATTGTGGTACATATACACAATGGAATACTACTCAGCCACCAGAAACAATGACTTAACCAAATTCTTAAGAAAATGGCTGCATCTAGAGAAGATCATCCTGAGTGAGATAACCCAGTCACAAAAGAACAGACATAATATGCAGTCACTGATAGTGGGATGCTAACCCCAGAGGCTTGCACTCCCCCAGAAACAACTCACAGACTGTATGAAGTCCAAGAAATAAAGAAAACAAAAAATATACATATATTCACAAAACAAGAAGACTTTGACTATTTCCATGTTGCGTTTTGTTTTGCATGTACTTTACGCTTATTGCAACTAGTACGTTTTCAATGCATACTGTCAAGCCCTTGAAAAAAATCAAGTACTGACTAAAAAACATATTCACATGGTTTTATGTAAAATTTACTTTGATGTCTGAAAAAACAGTACTGACAAAAATGTATAATTTTAAGCAAAAAATGTTTAAAATCGGTACATTTATCTTTGTTTTGCAAAATAAAGTCGTTTAAAAAAAAGACTTCAATGCATACTATCAAACCTTTAAGAAATCAAGTACTGACAAAATATATTCATATAGTTTTATGGAAAAAATGCTTTTAAAATCTGTACATTTATGTCTGTTTTTTAAAATAAAGTTGTTTAAATAAAAAAAGTTAGAGAAAGGACAGAAATTTTCAGCATTCATTTAAAAAAGTGAATAAAAGTTCAACTATGTGTGGATATAAGCATACTTTCTAAATCTAAGAAAAGTTCCTTATAAAACACCTGTGGTTGATATTACATTTGCTCATTAAATAGTTAACACTTACCTATAGAAATCAGAAATGTGTATTTTGATGGCTTCTGGAAATACTTGCATTGTAGGTAATAGCCAGTGTAAGACAGAAAATGAGTAAGTGAAACTCAGGGAAAAAAGGAACCATTCATATTCTTATAGATGTAATCTTATTTTAGAGTTGTATTGTATAGATGTAATTTTTCTTCAGGATTAAGTCATAATCAGTCCTATGCAGAAACATATGTCTTTCCATGTTCAGCTCTTGTACCTAACCTTATAAATGTGTCCAATTACTATAGAGTAATAAAAACAAAATAATTAATATTCAAATAGTACTTTTTAAAATTAGATTACCAAATAAGAGCCAATGCATATGTTTTTATTTAATATTTTTGGTTATTTTATTTATTTACATTTCAGATATCCTCTCTCCCAGTTTCCCCTCCAAAAACCCCCTGCTTCTCTGAGGGTGTTGCCACACCTACCCACCTATTCCCACCTCATCACACTAGATTCCCCTACACTGAGGCAATCAAGCCTTCACAGGACCAAGGTGCTTCCCTCCTACTCATGCCAGATAAGTCCATCTTCTGTGACATAAGCTGCTGTGGCCATGGGTCCCTCCGTGTGTACTGTGTGTACTCTTTGGCTGGTGGTTCAATGACTGGGAGCTGTATGGCTCTGGTTGGATGATATTGTTTTTATTATGGGGTGACAAAACTATCTGTGTTTGTATCAGTAAGGTTCTTGCAGAGCCTCTTAGAAGACAGATATACCAAGCTTCAGCCAGCACTTCTTGGCATCAGCAATCGTGTCTAGGTTTGGTGGCTGCAATTTCTTGACTGCTCGTCCCTCAAGCTTTAATCTACTCCTTGTCCCAGCATTTCCTTTAAAAAGAAACAATTCTTGGTTAAAATTCATAGCAACCCTATTTGTAACAGTCATAATCTGGAAAGAACCCAGATATCCTTCAGTAGATGAATGGATACAAAAATTGTGGTACATTTACACAATCGAGAACTACTCAGCTATTTGAAACAATGACTTTAGGAAATTGCCAAGAAAATTGATAAATCTAGAGAATATCATCCTGAGTGAGATAACCCAGTCACAAAAGAACAGACATAATGTGCAGTCACTGATAATGGGATACTAACCCCAGAAAGCTCTGAACACCCCAGAAACAACTCACAGGCCATATGAAGCTCAAGACAAACAAAGGCCAAGAAATTAAAGCCTCAGTCCTTCTTAGGAAAAAAATAAGTCTATAGCACCCTCTCAGAGTGTGGTGCACCTGGACCGTAAATCATTAATAATCCACGAGCTAAGAATATAGCCTTGTGGCAATTTTTGGTATTCAAAATTCATTATGCTTAATCTATACTCACCAGTAAAAACTGTTTCCATGTTACATTCTGTCCATCAAGTACTTTATGCTTATGGTAACTAGTGGAATTTTAATGCATGCTATCAAACCTCTGAAAGAATTAAGTACTGATAAAAATATTCATATAGTTTTATGCCAAAATGTTTTTAAAATCTGTATATGCATCCCTCTTTTATAAAAATAGAGTTGTAAGAGAGAAAAAAAATTGTGAAGGGTGGGTGACCACATCCTTCAACTGGGGGCTGTGCCTAAAATCTAGATATGGTCACTATAGGTTTGCTTTTCCCATTGTTGAGTATTTCAGTTAATGTCATCCCTATGGGTTTTTTGGAGCCTCTTGTTTTTTTCTGGCATCTGGAACATTCTGGTGGTTATCCATTTTCCATCCCACATCTCAATCTCCCTGTATTATTTGGTTTTCCCTCCAATTAGGACTGAAACACTCACATTTTGGTCTTCCTTTTTCTTGACCTTCATATGGTTCATAATTTCTATTATGGGTATTCCAAGCTTTGTTTCTAATATCTACTAATCAGTGAGTGCATAGAATGTGTGTTCCTTTGTGACTTGTTTACCTCACTAAGGATGATGTTTTATAGTTCCATCCATTTGCCTGTGATTTTTATGAAGTCATTGTTTTTAATAACTGAGTAGTACTCCATTGTGTAAGTGTGCCACATTTTCTGTATTCATTTATGTATTGAAGAACATCTGGGTTCTTTCCAGCTTCTGGATATTATAGATAAGGCTGTTATGAACACAGCATAGTATGTGTCCTTCCTTGTTATATGTTGGTGGATCTTTTGGGTATATTCCCAGGAGATCCTCAGGTAGTATGATGTTCAATTTTCTGAGGAACCACCAGACTGATTTCCAGAGTGGTTGTACCAGCATACATTCCCACCAGCAATAAAGGAGTGTTTCTCCTTCTCTACATCCTCACCAGAATCTGCTGTCACCTGAGTTTTTATATTAGCCTTTCTGACTGTTGCGAGGTTGAATCTCAGCGTTTGGTGTTAGCGGGTTTCACTGTCTATGACTGGAGCTTTTCCTGCATGTGGGTTTGTAAGCCTGTGGCCTCAGGTGTATCAGCAGTCCTGAGAGACCAGGGGTGCAGAAGGAAACCAGAAGCCTCGGTGCATATTTTGATATAGTGTTAACTCTTAATCATTAGCACAATGCATGATGGAGCACTCATTTATCCTACAAACTGTTTACTCCTTTTGACTCTAGACACTCTGTAATCTGATTTCCAGACTGTTTTCTTAGCAGGTTCACTCTCTCATCGTTTATCTCTCTATATCACAATATTACAAGTGAAAAATCTCACTAGTATTAGCATATGAATTTTTCCAGGGACTGTCAACATTTTTTATTATGAATCTTTAATCTGTTTCTACAGTCCAGTTGTTATCTTCCTCCTGGTCTACCCTCCCACAGTTACTCATCCCATTTCTATTCCCCATCTCCCAGAGGATGTTCCTACACTCCAACCTCAGATCTCCACATTCCCTAGAGCCATGAGACTCTCAAGAGTGAGGTACCTTTCCTCTCACTGAAGCCAGACCATGCAGTCCTCTGCTCTATATATGTCTGGGGTCCTCCTATCAGGTAGTATATGCTACCTAATTGGGGGCTCAGTGTCTGTCAGAACTTGGAGTTCCAGGTTAGTTGAGACTGCTAATATTTCTATGGGGTCACCATCCTCCTCAGCGTCCAGCCTTTCCCTAATTCAATCCTAGGGATCCATGACTTAAATCTATATGTTAGTTGTAAGTATCTGCATCTTGACTCTTTCAGCTGCTTGTTGGGCCTCTCAGAGGGCATCACTGTTTAGACTCCTGTCGGTAAGCACACCATTGCATCAATAATAGTGTCAGGCCTTGGAATTTCCCCTTGAGCTGGGTCCCAATTTGGTCTGATTCCTGGACCTTTATTCCCTCAGTCTCTTTTCCATTTTTATCTCTGAAGTTCTTTTAGACAGGAGCAATACTGGGTCAGATTTTTTGACTATAGGATGGCAGCCCCATCCCTCCAATTCATGCCCTCTACAAGTTCCTTTTGCCCACTGTTGAGCATTTCAGCTAATGTCCCTGTGAGTCCAGAGAGTCTCTCACCTCTGAAGTCTCTGGTACAGTCTAGAGGATGCATCCACCTCCTACCCCCTCAAGTTTCTGATTTCCTTTCTTTCTGCTGACCCTAAGGGTTTCATTCCTGCCCCTCCTCCTCCAATACCTGATCATGTTCCCTTTCCCCTACTCTCCTCTCCCACTCAGGTCCCTTCCTCCCTCTGTCCCACAGTGATTTCTTTTTCTCCTTCTCAAGTGCGATTGAGGAATCCTCCCTTGGGCCCTTTGGCTTGTTAACCTGGTTTCTGAGGATTGTATTCTGGGTATTCTGTACTTTTTAAACTAATACTCATGTAGTGAGTACATACCGTGCAAGTCCTGAGAGTTACCTCACTCAAGATATTTTTTATTTTTATCCACTTACTTGTAAAACTCATGATGTCATCATTTTTATTAGCTGAATAATATTCAATTGTGTAGATGAACCATATTGTATGCATCCATTCTTTCATTGTGGGACATCTGGGTTGTCTTCAGCTTCTTGCTCTTACAAATGAGGCTGTTATGAACATAGTGAAACATGTGCCCCTATGGCATTGGAGGGCATCTTTTGGGCATATGCCCAAGTGTGGTATAGCTGGATCTTCAGGTAGATTTATTTCCATTTTGATGAGGAACCTCTAGATTGATTTCCAGAATGGTTGTACCAGTGTTCTCTTTCACCAGCAGTGGAGCAGTGTTTGTCTTTCTTTATATCCTTTGTTGATGTGTACTGTCACCTGAGTTTTTGATCTTATCCATTTTGATTTGTCTAAGGTGGAATGTCAGGGTCCTTTTGATTTACATTTCCCTGATGGCTAAGAACTTTGAGCATTTGTTTAAGTGTTCGCAGTCATTTGAGATTTCTCTTTGGTGAAAAAAATCTTCATTAACTCCACATCTAATAGAGGGTTAATAACTAGAATATATAAAGAACTCAAAAAGGTAACCTCCAAAAAACTAGACAACCTTATAAAAAATGGGATATAAAACTAGACAGAGGATTGCCAACATTTTTATGTTGATTCATATAGCAATTGCATTTTTACTTTTGTCTTTCACCACAGGGAAACTGGCCTTCAAATGAAAAGTTTCAATGTAATTATAAACACCTCATATCTAACATGCCAAATAAGCTGTTTCCAAACTTTCTTATCTGTCTTCTGCGTTGATGTGGAGTGCACTTTTTGTTTTTTGTGGTTCAAACTTTGACCTGGCTTATTATTTACATCACATTTGTGTGTGTGTGATTGTGGGAAGACAATCTAGGATTCTTTCCTTTCCCATTTACTCATTTAATAATCATTTCCTTCCGTTTACTTAAAAATTGCTTATCTACATTTTTTTTCTCTCTTAATGCTACCCAGGGTACCTTGTTTCTGGACTTAGCTCATTTTAGACATACTAACAAATGTAGAACAGCATCAGTGTGTACAGCTCTGAGAAAAATTGTGATTTCAATATGATATATATATATATATATATATATGTATATATATATATATATATATATATATATATATATCCAGGCAAATTAAATATTAAATCATACATGGAAGTCATAACTGTCTGACATGAAAGAGAATGCAGTCTTGGCTGAACTTGTCCACCTTTGCTTCATTTGTCACCTGTAAGTACTTGGGACAGCAGGCATGTGGTAACAGTGAATTATTTCAGCAAACTACCCAGGATTCCTTTGGGAAAAAAACTTTTGGTTGCTTCACAGTACCTTGAAGACCAGCCGATAGAAAGGAAGCAGAAAATACATGTAGATAAACTGGAATGCTGTACTTTCGTACTTCAGAAGTTCTGACAGTAGGTCACAGAAAATTTAGATGCTATGACTTCTCAGATAGTTTCCAATACGGAGGTAAAGAAACATTCTGCAGTTTAACTCAAATATTTATCAAGTTATTTTTTAATAACCTAAAGTTTCACTTTTAACAGAATGTAAGTTATTCCCTGTAACATACTCCAAAAAAAAAAAAAAAAAAAAAAAAAAAATCAAGTCAGAATTGTACTTTAAAAAGGGGTCACTTTCAATTATATAAGGTCCAATTCAAAGTATAACTTCTGCCTTTGCAAAAAAAGAAAAAAAGTGTCAACTCTAATCCTACAAAGTAAAAGAAAGCATAGCAATTGAACAGCTTTTGAAGGTAAAAAGGGATTTTTCCAGTAAGAAATATGCTAATTGACAGACATATTTAAAACTCTAAAATAAACTTCAAAGATTCAAGATCATCCTTCACATATAAAATTCACATTTTCAAGGGAAAAGTAAATACATGACAATTTGAAAGAAAGAATGAGTAGAATATGTTGTTTCCAGCACTGGCATTATGGTATTTTTGTGAAAAAATAAACTTATTAAATTAAACATTTTGAATCTACCCAGCTTAAAATATCTCAAAACTATCAAAGTTCCCAAAATGTTATTTTCATTATTTTAACTTTCAAATGTAAGACATTAGAATTAGGTCTGGCTTCAGCATATATTAGGGGAAAATCCCAGAAAATGGCAAATAAAAAATAACATTCCTTTGCTCCCCCTAAAAGCCAATCAGCACATGGTCAAATGTTCAGGGATGACATGTCTAGAACCCAGTCAACCAACCAAAAGCTTGCAGGGAAGAAAACATTAGCCAAAGAAAATAAACAGCCCAAATTTGAAAACAATATTCTTTGTTATTTTGTCTTAGTTCATGCTGCACTGTGGTCCCTAGTTTGGTGCTGTCAGCAAAGAGAGCATTCCATACTGCTAGACTATGGGAAGGCGTGGCTGAGACCTCATTCACAAAACCTGGAACAAGTAATTTTAACTGAATGGTAGGTCCTCGCAGAGTAACATGGGCTTGTTTTCCCCATTTTACTTTGAATCTCTTCAAGAATATTCATAGATGAAACATGTTTGTAGTAATAGATAAAAAGTGATAACAGCAACAGACACACTGAGAGATAAGAGGTTTGGAATATCCCAATGTCTTCCTAGTAGTCTTTTTTTTTTTTTTTTAATTTGGAATAATTTTTATTTTAAATTACCCAGGTTATAACACATTTGTAATTTTTCTTCCCCCTACTTTTTCTTGTTTAGTGAATCTATTTTATTTATATTTCAAATGTCATCTCCATAATCCCTATTATTTACATTTCTTCTCCATAATCCCTATTTCATCCTTCATCCCCCTGCTTCTATTAGGGTGCCCCACCCACTCACCCTCTCACCTTCCTGCCCTGACATTCTCCTACACTGAAGCATCACGGCTTGGCAGGACCAAGGGCTTTTCCCATTGATGTCTAACAAGGCCATCCTCTGCTATATACCACTTTGGATAGTGATTTAATCTCTGGGAGCTCTGGTTGGTTGTTATTGTTGTTCTTATAGGGTTGAAAACCCCTTTAGCTCCTTCGATCCTTTCTCTAACTCTATCATTGGGGACCCTGTTCCCAGTCCAGAGGTTGGCTGTGAGCATCCACCTCTGTGTCTGTCATGATCTGGCAAAGCATCTCAAAGATGGCTATATAGGGCCCTTTTCAGCATGTACTTCTTGGCATCAGCAACATTGTCTGGGTTACCTCACTCAGGATGATATCTTCTAGATCAATCCATTCACATAAGAATTTCATAAAGAGATTGTTTTTAATAATGGAGTAATACTTCATTATGTAAATGTCCCACATTTTCTGTATCCATTCCTCTGTGGAAGGACATCTGGGTTCTTTCCAGTTTCTGGCTAATAACAACAAGGCTGCTATGGACATAGTGAAGCATGTGTCCTTGTTATATGTCGGAGCATTCTTTGGGTATATGCCCACCTGCACAAAGCTAATAGAAATTATGGTTACCTGCATAAGACCTGCACAAGACTGAGCCTGGAAGCATGCCCGGTTGATGACTGCTACTAAATGTAATTTTCATTTTCGATAAGACTGAAATACTCAGAATGTTGATTATACAATAGTGTATGACCACATAACCCCCAGGTATTTGGGGTCAGCGCTGAGTAATTTAAAACATTATAAAAATAGTGCGGAAAAAAAATTAGGAAGGGAGGGAGGAAGAAAATTAGAGACTATGAAGTTGTGGAGATGACTGTGGAATTGGGAAAAGAATCCAGGAGAATCTGGAGAGGGTATGTGACAAAAATTCATTGTTTTCAATGAGAGAGATCCTCAAAGATTAAATAAAAAAGGTATTATATTTTAAAAAAATTTTAAAGTAAATTCCAGGTCCCCATATGAGCATTTCAGAGAAATATTATTCAGGTTTTTTTTTTTTTGTTTCTTTCAGATGTTGAAATTATATATTTTTTTAACTTTATTTTAAAAAACAAAGATAAAAGAAAAAAATTTTAAACATTTTTGCATAAATGTATACAAATACATTTTTGTCAGTGCTTGGCTTTTTTTTTTTTTCTTTTTTTTTTTTTTTTTTTTTTAAGGTTTGATACTCTGCATTAAGGTCTTACTAGTTACAATGAGCAAAAAGTACATGTAAAACAGGGTGTAACCCAGAATTAGTCCATGTTTTCTTGGTGTGTGAGGATTGAGCATAATGGTTTTTTTTTTGTTTGTTTGTTTGTTTTGTTTTGTTTTGTTTTGTTTTCTTGAGCTTCACACAGTCTGCGAGTTGTTTCTGGGGCAGTGCAAGCCTCTGGGGTTAGCATCCCACTATCAGTGACTGCATATTATGTCTGTTCTTTTGTGACTGGGTTATCTCACTCAGGATGATATTCTCTAGATGCAACCATTTTCTTGAGTATTTGGTTAGGTCATTGTTTCTGATAGCCAAATGGCACTCCATTGTGTAAATGTACCACAGTTTTTGTATCCATTCACCTACTGAAGGACATCTGGGTTCTTTCCAGCTTCTGGCTATTATAAATAGAGCTGCTTTGAACATGGTGGTGCATGTATCTTTGTTGTATATTGGAGTGTCTCTGGGCTATATGCCCAGAACTGGAATAGCTGGATCTTCAGGTAGTACTATGTCCAATTTTCTGAGGAATCGCCAGACTGATTTCTGGAGTGGTTGTATCATTTTACAACCCCACCAACAGTGGAAAAGTTTTCCTCTTTCTCTGCAACCTTGCCAGCATCTGCTGTCATCTGAGTTTTGGATCTTGGCCAATCTAACTGGTGTGAGGTGGAATCTCAGGGTTGTTTTGATTTGCAAATCCCTGATGGCTAAGGATGTTGAGCACTTCCTTAGATGTTTCTCAGCCATTAGGTATGAGAACCACAGAACTCACACAGGGCAGGAACCTGGAGGCAGTTACTACAAAGGTCAGAGAGGAATACTGCTTACTGGCTTATTCCTCATGGCTTGCTCAGCCTCCTTTAAAAATTATATTCCAGGTCCATAAGCCTAGCAGTGCCCCACAAACAATGAACTTGACTCTCCCCTATGAATTACTAATTAAGAAAGTTCTCTTTCAATTGAAGTTCTCTTCCACATGTCCCTCTCTCTTTCTTTCTCTCTCTCTCTCTCTCTCTCTCTCTCTCTCTCTCTCTCTCTCTCTCTCTCTCTCTCTCTCTCTCACACACACACACACACACATACACAAGCACACACACACATACACGAACACACACACACACACATGCACACACAGGCACACACACACGGATAGGCACACTGACTGATTACTAAGTAGTTTACTGGTGGAGCGAATGTTCCTATGGTACGCTGCTTGAGGTCATTAGTTTTTTTTTACTCTTTTTCAATTTAAAATAACTCCATGAATACAGGTCTTTCTTTGAACACCACGTCCTCATCCATCCATCCATTCATTGATTAATTCATTCATTCATCAATTACTAATGCATCTATTCACTTAGGCATTCACTAATTTGCTAACCACGTATTTTCTGACAGATTCATTGTTCACCAGGCAGAGCTGACCACAAGAAGAAACAAAGCTGAGCCCCAATTTCTGATGATAAGTCAAATGTGAAAGACAGGTGGGATGACACAAAGTGAAATATGACAACATAGAGGATAGTATATGTCCATGTGGGATAAGACTCAGAAAAGAGCAAATAGTTCCAAGCTCTCTGGTCTTCTCTCAGAGTTCAAACTTCTCTTTCTTCATCTTCTAGAACCACAAGTCAAGTACCTATGCTCATGGACCTGATTGTTCTCTATTCAAACCTCTGGGAAACCACACTTATTTCTTGTTCCCTGGCAACATCAATTGTTACCTATTTTCTAGACTCTGAATGGGAATCAGGCTGAGTGGTTCTACCCATTGTTTAAGTCTGCACCCAATATTTAATAAGGTTATTTGATTCTCTGGTGTCTAGTTTTTTGAGTTCCATATATGAGCATTTCAGAGAAATATTATTCATTTTTAAAACATGAAGCTCTTTCCTGAGATTTAGTAGTCACCACCAACCAAATATGAAAGAGCCAGTATTAGTAGTTTTCTGTTCATTTAATTTTTTAACAGCATTTCTTTTTTTTCCAACATTTTAAATAATAAAAATAGTCAGCCTACTAAAATACTGAAAGAATTTTTTAAAGTACGTATGTATGCATGACTTTATCACTGAGACTTTCAACACCTCTTTTGTCATCTATCAATGTTTTGATGCATTTTCAACACATTTATTATTGATACATTACAAACTAAAGCACATACCCCCATGCAACTTTTCCTCATGCAGTGTCTTAACTAGAATATAGTGATTTACCTATGAATAACGCTAACTGTGTTGGGCTTTATTGCACTTTAAATGATGTTGCTTTGTGGTGTTTTGGAATTTCATAACATTGTTTTGGATTGTTGCCATGACTAATTTACTTCTGAGTGTGTCTTTTCATTGGATATGAAAATTTATTTCTCTTTTCCCTGTTAGTCATAATGGCTGACTTTAGATAATTCATCTTACTTTGCGAAGTCACTCTTTCCTTGTCACTTTCTTTATGCCTTTTAATTTTTATTTTATGTTGTATGCTTACATGTTTGTGTACACACCACATGTCTGCGGTGCCCAAGGCAGTCAGCAAGGGATGAGAGTACTACTGTGCCTGGAGTTACAAATGGATTGAGCCTTTTTATATAAGGATTAGGAGCACAATGCACCCCCTCAGCAGCAGGAACCAGTGGTTTTAAAAGCTGATCAATCCCACTAGCCCCATGGACACTCTTCCATGTTAACTGTGCCCTCAAAATGTTCATAAATGATCCATCTCATTTTCTGCCCAGAAGAATGACTGCTGTCTTTGGGTTTGTCAGTCTTTTTATTATTCTTGTGTCCCAAGGGACACATAGAATTTTAATATCAGTGGATCAAAATAAATAATGACACAGATAAAAGATGCCACTGGATAAAAGGATACTCTCAGGAAAGCAAATAGATACCAATCAGAAATGAAACAAGTTCTTGAATAAGAGGTAGAACACAGGGTAGAACACACTTGGGCGAACACAGTTATTGATTAAGTCTGAAATATGACAAGCTTCAGAGAAAAGATAATTTTTCTCTGAAAGATTTGCTGAGAACTGCTGCAAGTATGTGAGAACTATTTTGATATGGGAAAATCATGGTGTACATTGTCATTTTAAATGATGGATATAAACTACTGTAGCACCAACTACTTCTGTGGTCAACTTATTTGTGGTCATATCAGGTCTAGTCCACACTTAAGGAACTATATTTTATTGCTGGAGGAAGAAATGCAACAAAAGCAATTCTACTGATTACTTTTTCCATTGTGACTTCTCTTAGTTTGGTATGGGAAAGTGGAATTCTGTTTTACTAAAGTCTAGGTATATCAGTGGCTTTGAAATTGGGTAGTAGCTAGAGATTGTAAAAGTTTTTGAGACATTCAATTTTTATTTTAAAAAAGAGTCCAGTCAGAAGACTCTTAGCAGAAGGATGCATGTTGAAGTACTTCTGAGGAGAAGCTAGGCTGAAGTGTTGACTAGGTCTTTGGAATAGGAAGAAGAGCACACCTGCTCTAAAGCAGTAGAGGAGACCTAGCTGCTCTATGTTTGAGTGTTTTGTGGAAAGTAGAATGTAGAAAGTAATGAATTTGGTTACTCAACTGATGAGATGTCTAATCAAAGCATGGCAGGTGTGGCCTAGTTCCTCCTCATAGCTTTTAATAAAACTCTAGCATGAAAAATGAACTGAAGGGGGAACTGCTAAGTAAAACCAGAGTTAAAACAACACCGAACAAAGCAAAATAGCATTTCTGACTTGGAAGATTCTCAGCCTATACAGAACACACTCTGCGGCTGTGCACCTATGGATGTGGTCGTACAGACTGGCTGTGTGACTCATGAGTCCAGTTAAGCATCTCAATCAAATCCAGAACCCATATGTAATTCTCCAAGGAGTACTCACTTTCATTTAGCTGCATGTGCCCTCAAGATTTTCACAGGAAACCAACATAGGTTACAGTATTTCAGTGGTTGAAATAACAGTAAAATGACACGAGATAGGACAGAATGGAGAGAGAAAAAAATGGTTTAGAACTTCTGGAGGCTGTCACACAGCACAGGGTAAAGCATAGGGCAATAGTCTGTGGCACCAAGAAGTTGTGGCCTGGAGCACAGAGCACAGAGTCAGAGAGGACTGTCCAGCAGCCCTTTAAGTGCTGATGGAATTTGCCTCAAGGTATTCATACATTGTTGGAATTCATTATGCTTTATTTGCTTCAGCATTTTTTTTAATGAATAAGAATTTCTTTCTTATGGCTGACCCACTGTTACGCTTTGTAAATATGAATATCTTTCTTGTATGCGATTTATCAGTAGATTATTGGCTGTCTGGTTCAATGAATGCTCTGGGTGACTAGCTGAGTGTTACATTTGCTTTAGAGTTAATAATGTATGAAGTTCTACCAATATTTGGACTTCAGTATCAGTAACCTAAAAATACCAAAGAAATTGGGACATATCACAATGACCCCCTTTTGCAGGGTCTTAGCCTCTTCATTAACAAAATGATTTGAAAGCAGAATAAAACTCCAGCACAATTTTATTGGAATTGAGAGAAAGAAATGGAGTTGACAAGCTGGAAGGAAATAAGATATCAGCAGCTGATAGCCTTGCAGCAATTATTGGTATTTAAAAATCATTATGTTTAGTCTTTACACACCTAAAAAACTTTGACTATTTCCATGTTACATTTTGTTTTACATGTACTTTATGCTCATTGTAACTAGTAAGATTTCAATGCATGCTATCAAACCTTTAAAAAAATCAATATTGACAAAAATATATTTATATAGTTTTAAGCCAAAAATGCTTTTAAAAATCCGTACATGTATCTCCATTTTTTACAAATAAAGTTGGAAAAACAATACCAGGGAGACGATCTGCAAAATCCAGCCTGGGAAACCAAACAGTTACCTATGCCATTAAATCACAAGCCATTACAAAAACAGGAACAAGGGAAATGACAGCTTTAAAGACTACCATTCAGTATCAGTGGCCACACCCATTCTTCTGTAACGTGTGAAGCACAGATCAATAAAAAAAATCTCAATGCCAAAAGTAAAAAAAAAAAAAAAAAAAGGATATCAGCATCTGGATAGAAGGAGACAGTGAAACAGAATCAGCAGAAGTTACACTGTTGATAATAATCAATGTAAGAAGCAGTCAGGCTGCACAGGGGAGTTGACTAGTAGGGTGTCTTCATAGACTCAAATGGCTAGGGCAACCTCCTTGGGAGTTTGGTTAGTGTCAAGAGAAGAACATAAAAACAGGAAAAAGGAGAAACATTTATATTTCAGGAATACAATTTATGTGCAGTGGCATAGAGGAAAAGCTCCAGATGTCTGTGCTCTGTATGTCCTTAACGGCAGTTTCACTTCCCATGTTCTTACCATGTCTCCCAGGTACATTTCCTGTTACCTTCTGACTTCAAGTTGGTCTTTAGGTTTCAATATAATTTCCTCATAGTACAAGATTTGTCTCAGGCAGAGAAGTGACTCCTGTTTGCATCATTAGAGTGTTATCAGTTTCTGACCAAAGTATTAGTAAATGGACCATTGACCATACAGTTTGGGGCAGGGAATGTCAGAATGCTGTTTATATGTCTGATCGGGGTTCCAAAAGGAGAAAGAAAATTTCATAGCTCAGAAAGGATGCTGGCCATGGATCAAACCATTTGAACCCTAGGAAGCTGGAATAAATATGCCTAAGATCTAACTAGCAGCCAGGAAGCAACTAGCAATGATTGAGCTCTTTCTTTCTTCCTCCCTATACACATACACATACAAAATTATGAAAATGAACATCAAAGATGGCCATGCACACATCAGGAGCTAGGATGAGGGTCGTTTTCTTCATAGACCGCAGAAGACACAACATTGCTGTCACTTTAGTCTTAGATTTTTAGTGTTCACAAGCATGAAACAATCAACTTTAACAAAACCATTTGTGCTGTTTTACTATCAAAGCCTAAGAAAAGTCATAAGGGGATAATAATAAATAAAGGAGAAATACATATTTCTCAGAGTTGAGCTCAGAATTCATATAAAAACAATTTGAAGGTTGAACATTTGCTCATTCATGCTGTTATGATCCTAAGGTGGTGGCAAAGCTGTTTAATCTACAGTTTGTTCTCCTTAAGCTCTGATTTGTTGTTTCAAGATCTCTTCATTTAGAGTGTGAATTAGTATTTAGATTTCATCAGCAATTCACACGTACAATAAGGAATCATCACTTTACAGAGCAGTGAAGTGTTTCATATTAACAAATTTGCGTGTTCCAATTTGCACCAGCAGTGTTTCAGCTGCTTCGGTAGCAATATATGTTTTTCTGGTTCCCTCCCTTCACGAAATGCAGATGATTAGGTATGGAACACCAGATGAAAAATATGTATTTTCTAACCTTTATCTCTAATTAAAGAGAAATTTGAAAGGATACAAGTTCGGAAAAATTGATTACCCAGGTGTTACAAAGAATAAGTTATCCAAAGTTGCAGCATAATTCTGGAATTTTTGAATTGGGGACCAATTGTGTGCCTCCCAAGGGCCAGGTCTTCTCAGAGTATACCTCTTTTGTTCTATCTGTGTCATCTCTGTAATTTTGGACTAATTTAATTATTCGTGTGTCTCTGCTTTAAAATATTCTGTATTTTATTTTCAGTGTGCTCATTTGTATTATCTTATTAAAAGCTAAACAAATTTTTGGGCAGGCAGCCCATTTGCTGAGACCATTTCTCAGACTACATTCCTCAGTCACGTAACTATTTTAAGTACACACACTTAGTGCATAGTATCCAGGACAATGGTAATATTACAGTTATTTTTAAACCATTTTCTTCGAGTCATTTTTTTCCTCAACAATTTGGTAATGTCAATAGCACAGATCAAAGGCTTCTGTCTTCCTTACATCCTCTCAGCTGAGGGAAGCCGAAGTAATAGCAATGAAGTGTTTCTCAAAGCAAGCTTACTCCAGAAAACATCTCCGAAGAGGAAAATCATAAACTGTGTCTGGGTTCTCCCAAAGTTCTAGAACAATGATGAGCAGCAGTACTGGAGGAACAGGATGGTGAGGCCAATCAAAATTGATCACATCCGGATGTGGACAGCCACTCTTATTTGAAAATCAGTGATTCTAGTTCAATATAACCCAAGTTAGAATACTATGGTTTCTCCAAAACTGTGCACCCACAGCCCATTCCCATATGTAGCAGATAGTACGGCTGTAGACCTGAGTCTTTATATCTTTGCAGCATGCTTAATAAACAAACTTTCTACTGTAGTCGGGAACACCAATTCCTCCACCGCTCCTTCACCAACCTCTTAACATACCCTCCCCAACCAAGTCCAAGGTCTCAAACAAGTCTTGCATTATATCTTTCTCAGTGACTCTCAGTAAGGGGCTCAGGCTCAGAGTCATGTGAAGACTTAAGGCTTGGAGACCCCCATGAATCCAAATACCTCTACTCTCTGGCTCACATTCACTGCCATCTGGAGAGAGACAGATACAACCTTCCCTTGAATGCTCTCTCTTTCTCAGAGTACTCTGTTGAAAACGCTAAGATTTCTAGACGGGACAACTGTCTAGTGAAATCCATCTCCCCATTCTCAGACAGCTGTTCAAGACCCAGACTCTGTAACAGACTTCAATGTGAAGTTTGCCTTCCCTAGGAACCAAGGTTCTTTGGTCTGAACAGCTCTTTGGGGGAGTCTGATTGTCTGGCTGTACAGCGGTGGTTGTACCATTCATCCCATAGGGAGACAATTTGTTTTCCTTACCAATCTTCTTGAGAAAAGCTGTTTTACTTCCTAGTCTTCATTGCCAGCCCTGGAGCTTGGGCTGATGCACACATGTGACAGCCAATTCACCATTATTCTTTTCCACTTGCCTCATCTTGGCTACATCCCCACATCCATCTGAGCACTGCACCACAACACCCCTCTGCCAAGTCTTTTCCTCTCAAACTTGGCTTTGTTTTCTTAACCATTTATTATCGGTGCTAGGGATTTCTTTAGGAAGAAATTGATGCTACTTCTAAATGTTTCAACTCAGGTTCACAATGATAGCCTCTAGGAAGTCATCTTAAGAAGTAGGTTTATCCTTTTAAAAACTGTATTTGGCACCTTTACAGGTAATGGGATCCACCATTTGAAGGTTACACTTCCAGCCTCTGTAGAGATTCAATTAGGGGCTCTTTTAAAGGAGAGGGGGGAACTTTTTTGAAACTTACACTCTTTAACCTCCAGAAGGGATGTCCTGTTAGGAATCTGTCACCAATCTCATAGAGAAAGGAACTATCTATCACTTCAGACTCAATGTTAGGCAATAGTTAAAGATCAAGATAAACTTGACCTTAAGATCTTAAAAGAATTCTTGTCTTGTATTCCTTAAAATGTCATTGGTTTCCAAATAGCTCTTATGGCTGTAGTTGGTTAAGACTCCACAGCAAGCGTCACCTTATAGGCCATTATTGTCAGTGGGTTTCTCTCAATGTTTTTGTTAAAATCTGCATCAGTGAAACAATTGTTTCTGTGCTTTTAAATTTACTCTATGTAATTTTAATTATACAGTTTGTGAGTTTCTTCTTAGGGTTTCACTTGATGTTTATTTTGTGTCATTATTGGGATCATTATCTGTAGGTACAACTGTTATTCTCTGTCTATGATTTGATAATTGATATTATTTGATATTTCTATCAGTATATCTGTTTATTGTGTAACATTCAAATACAGGCTTTCAGTAAAACAATTTCTGGTCTTTTTAGCAACATTTACAAAATTTGTTCAAAAAACAAAAGACTTGATATTTTATCAAAATAATTTATGTTTTCTGCTAAAGTGAACCTTTAATAACTTAAAATTGAATTTTTTCACTGCCAAAATTTATTTAATTTCTGATCTTTAAATATTATATATAACAGCTAACTTTTAAGTAATAATTGGTCTTTCAAGACATGTATAAAATAATTTCTGTATATTAAGGTCACACATAGAATGCAAAGTCATAGAGGATGAAAGGGCTAGAAAGACAGTTCCAATGTTAACTAGTAAGTCTGAAAGGTCCTGGCCAGGTCAGCTGGACACTTTTATAAATTCTACACTCTGATGAGTCCTCTTTCCTCTCTATCAGGAAGTCCAGGCAGATGTCAAGAATTTAAACACTAGTGCGTACGCTGTAATGGAATTTCTTTGAGAAGCAGGCACGTAGAGCTTTCTCTATCACAGACTATAACAGCTATGGTAAGGAAAACTGTAACTGAGCTAAGGGGATACTGATACGTGTCTAAGACTCACCTTGAGTAATCTAGATCATCTATAACAAAAAGAATCTAATTTAGCAGCAGGTTCCTGGCCTTACACACCCAGAAACAATCTAAAACCAAATCTAAAACCAATAATGAACAGTATTAAAAATAAGTATGTCAGTCCTACCTACTATCCTCATACTGAGCAAGTTAATCCAGAGAACATGGTGCTCCTAAAGACTGGGTTTACTTTTTGATGGGGAATCTGAGTCTACCTTTGCCTCTCAACCTGGTAGACAGAGATTTATTTCCTGACTGTACTCCTCCCTCAAATCATTTGATCACATACCTCCATATTTCAACCTTCCTGTCAAATTTATTTTTGCCAGGGTCTATCTTTAGGCAAGGTTCTTAATCCCTGCTGTCCAAAGCCACCCTTACTTTAAGCCTACCAGTTCAATAATATTAGAAGTAATTCCTGTGAGTTACAATATCCATTCCTGAACAGAGTTGTCTCTGAGTGCCTGTGAGGTTTCCTTTACACGTCCATATGCTATTGCATACAAACAGGCCATAAGATTGAAATCACTTCCATAGTGGCTCTAGGGAAACAATGACATACTGAAGATACTGTCTGTTTGTTAGTTAGTTAGTTAGATTTTTTAGTCAAAGGATTTGCATGGGTATGTATATACCCAAGTGATTGTTTTAGGCATTTTATCAAGAAATGACATTTATTTCTAGGTAAATGATAAAGTTAAGTAATCTTTCACTCTCTGTTTTACTGTTGCAGTTGTATATTTATTAATTTAATTTCAAATTATTGAAAGGTTTATTTATTTTATTGTATCATGTATATGCATGTTTGCCTGTATGCAGGTATGTAGATGGCCTGGTGCCAATGCCAACATGTGGTTCTGGGATTAGAACCTATGAACCTATGATGTTTGCAGGAACAACTTTTAATCATTTATATACATATATATATATATATATATACGTATATATATATATATATATATATATTGGCTAAAATATATTTAAACAAAACATTTGTTTTATTATAAAAACACAGCATATCATATTTAATTTTAAGAAATTGGGATAATTTTCTAATAAATTTCAATGATATGTATCACAGAAGAATTTTCTGGTTGCTTATTGTTTGCTTCCTTTTATCAGGTAAGCTACTAGCTTTTATCTTTACTCTGATTTGGAATGTTGTATAACTTCTCATTTTACAATGTGCAAAACCTGTATGTAAATGACTAAAGAAGAGAGGAGGAAAACTAAGGTTTAAAAGTTCACAAATCTGTCAAGCAATCTCCATTTCAGTGTTATGAAGCCATGCTTCTTCTAGGGTGTCTTACTCCCTCCCTTCCTTCCTTCCTTCCTTCCTTCCTTCCTTCCTTCCTTCCTTCCTTCCTTTTTTCCTTCCTTCCTTCCTTCTTTCTTCTTTCCTTACTTTTTCTTTCTTTCTTTCTTTCTTTCTTTCTTTCTTTCTTACTTACTTTCTTTCTTCCTTCCTTCCTTTATTCCTTCCTTCCTTCCTTCATTCCTTCCTTCCTTCCTTCCTTCCTTCCTTCCTTCCTTCCTTCCTTTCTCTCTTTCTACATGAAGCTCAAGACCAAAGTGTGGATGTTTCAGTTCTCCTTAGAAGGGGGAATAAAATATTCACAGAAGAAAATACAGAGGCAAAGTGTGGAGCATAGACTGTAGAAAAGGCCATTGGGAGACTGCTCTACCTGAGGATCCATCTCATATACAGTCACCAAACCCAGAAAATATTGTCAATGCCTGGGGTGTGTTTTGTGTAAGAGTGTAGACAGGGCCTTATACAGGATTATGCACACAATACTGTAGGCTCCTTTTAAGAACCTAGGGACCCAAGACTTCAGCCACATATGTAGTAGAGACACTGTCTGGCATTAACAGGAGGAAAAGCTTTTGGTCCTGTGAGGGCTCATTTTCACAGTGTAGGGGAATGCCAGGGGAACAGGGTAGGATTGGGTGTGTGGAGGTGTGAGTCTCTTTATGAACACAAGGTCAGGATTAGGCAAATGGGAGAGGGGGAAAATGGAATAGCATTTGAAATGTATATACATAAAAAGATAAAAAAAAAAAAAAAACTGCAACCATGTTCAAATCCTCTGTTTAAAGTGGTACAGAGAAAATGCTGGTGGCAAGGGTGTGAGGAGTTTGTTGTTAAACACCTGTTTAATTTTTCAGGACCTCAAACCCTCACTTGCATAATAGAGTTAAGCCTGTGTGAGTCCCAAGGATCTGTAGAGCACTATAATTCAACCAGCAGAGAAGCATCACAGCCAGGCTGTAATATTCGCATAAAAATGAGATTTCTAAGTAAAGGCAGTATGATTAATGTATGGAAGACTCACTAAGGATATAATTTATTGATAACAAATATACCTTCATCAATTTTTCTAGGAAGTCATAAACACAATAAATTTAAGAAACTAAATTAGATTTTTTATACTTACTATCCACTGGGTAAAATATGGTTTATTTAAACCAAGAGTGTACATTATAAGTTTACCAGTCAATAACTTTTAGGAAAAGTTTCACATCTTCATAACAGAAAGAGAAAACAGGTAAAAGAGGTTCAATCACTGCACAATCTGTCAAGAAAGTCAGTCAACACAGGAAATGAGCTCTTGTGTCTTTGTCTTAGAATGTATTCCCAAGTGTTCTTTACAGTCTTTCTTGGGAAACAGACCTGAATTTATTTAAAAATTAAAGAATCTTTGCAAACTTTTAAAATGCACTGTGTTGAAGTCACCCTTTGAGAAGCTCAGAGATTTAAATTAAGGTTGGGTTTGAAGTTCTGCCTTGACAAACACAACTCTGACTTCTATAGTGCAGAGAACCCTGGCTAGGAAGGCTGGAGAAACCAGGAAACCCTCCAGAAAATGGGCAGAACCACTCTGCCTGATTCCCATTCAGAGTCTAGAAAATAGGTAACAATTGTTGTTGCCAGGGAACAAGAAATAAGTGTGGTTTCCCAGAGGTTTGAATAGAGACCAATCAGGTCCATGAGCATAGGTACTTGACTTGTGGTTCTAGAAGATGAAGAAAGAGAAGTTTGAACTCTGAGAGAAGACCAGAGAGCTTGGAACTATTTGCTCTTTTCTGAGTCTTATCCCACATGGACATAAACTATCCTCTATGTTGTCGTATTTCACTTTGTGTCATCCCACCTGTCTTTCACATTTGACTTATCATCAGAAATTGGGGCTCAGCTTTGTTTCTTCTTGTGGTCAGCTCTGCCTGGTGAACAATGAATCTGTCAGAAAATACGTGGTTAGCAAATTAGTGAATGCCTAAGTGAATAGATGCATTAGTAATTGATGAATGAATGAATTAATCAATGAATGAATGAATGAATGAATGAATGAATGAATGAGGACATGGTGTTCAAAGAAAGACCTGTATCCATGGAGTTATTTTAAATTAAAAAAGAGTAAAAAAACTTCTGACCTCAAGCAGCATACTGTAGGAACATTCTGTCCTCCAGTAAACTACTTAGTAATCAGTCAGTGTGCCTATCTGTGTGTGTGTGCCTGTGTGTGCATGTGTGTGTGTGTGTGTGTGTGTGTGTGTGTGTGTGTGTGTGTGTTTGTGTGTGTGTGTGTGTGTGTGTGTGTGTGTGTGTGTTTGAGAGGGGGGGGCATGCAGAAGAGAACTTCAATTGAAAGAGCACTTTCTTAATTAGTGATTCATAAGGGAGAGTCAAGTTCATTGTGTGTGGGGCCACTGCTAGGCTGCTGGACCTGGAATATATTTTTTCAAGGAGGCTGAGTAAGTCTTGAGGAATAAGCCAGTAAGCAATATTCCTCTCTGACCTTTGTATGACCTGCCTCCAGTTTCCTGCCCTGTGTGAGTTCTAGTTCTAATACCTTTCAGTGATGTGGAGGTATAATCCAAATAAACACTTTCATCCCCAAGTCTCATTGGTTGTGATGTTTCATTGTTACAGTAAATATTAAAATACAATGTTTATCTTTTTTCTGCCCCCATAGTCTCACTTTCCTGGTGTGGAGTAGAGTGCACAGACTTCATACTTTGGTCTGCAAACTGTCCTCTCTACATATTTCGCTTTCCTAGTGGTTCACTGTGCCTGTCCTCCTGCTTCTGTCTTGGGTGGTGGTTACTGCCTCAGAGACTTCTTTTCTCCACTGCCCATCACAAACATTACTCCTAGTCCTGATGGGTTTTCATATAGATTATATATTACAATCTCAATCTACAAACCCTCTATACAATAAGTTTGCATAAAATGGACAAAGATACAAACTGGCCTTCTGTAAGAGAAAAAAGATCTATAGAATCCCTTGCCTGATTAGTTAGGAGATCAATGGTATACAAATTAGAAAAAAAGTCAAAGTACCATTATTCACAGATGTTATGATAGTGTACATAAGTGACCCAAACATTTTTACCACAGAACTTGTCCAGCTGTCAAACAACTTTGTCAAAGTGGCTGATTACAAAATTGATTCAAAAAATCAGTACCCTTTTTTATTCAATCAATAATGGGCTAAGCAAGGAATTAGGGTAAAGGCACCCTTTAAAATTGCCACGAAAATATATTGGGATAACTAACCATGCAAGTGTAAGTCCGGTATGACAAGAACTTCAAGTCTTTGAAGAAAAACCTTGAATAATATATTTAAAGAGGGAAACATCTTCCATGGATTAGTGGAAAGAGTGTCATAAATATTACCATCTTACCAAAAGAAATCTACAGATTATATGTGATTCCTATAAAATTTCCAGCACAATTCTTTCCAGAATTTGAGAGAAACATTCTCAACTTTATATGGAAAAATAAAAGAACAAGAGTAGCTAAAACAATCTTGTACAATGAAAGAACATCTGGAGTTATCAGCATCCCTGAACTCAAGCTTTAGTATAAAGCAATAGTAATAAAAACTGCATGATGTTGGTATTGAAACAGACAGGTTGCTCAAAGGAATTAATTGAATCAAAGACACAGAAAAAACCCACATACCTGCAAACATTTGCCTTTTGACAAAAAAGTCAAAACTATACATTGAAAAAAAAAAGCAGCTTCAAATGTTCTTATAACCGGTTATCTAACAGGATATATCTAACAGGATATTTGCATGTAAAAGAACATAAATAGAGTCATAAATGTCACTATTCAAAAAACTCAAGACCAAGTGAATAAAAAAAAACCACAACATTAAAACAGATTCACTAAATCTAGTACAAGAAAAAGTAGAGAATAACCTTAAATTTGTTGGTACAATAGACATCTTCCTGAACAGAATACAGTGGCTCAGTAACTAAAATCAGCAATTAAAACATGAAATCTAATAAAAATAAAAAGCTTCAACAAAGGACACTGTCAATAGCATAAAAAAGTAACCCACAGATAGGAAAAAGTTCTTCACCAACTCTACATCTGACAGAGGTCTAATATCTAAAATGTCAAAAAATTAGACACAAAAATCAAAATACCTGAATTTAAAAATGGGGTACAGATCTAAACAGAGAATTTTCAACAGACTAATGTCTAATGGCTGAAAATGACTTAAAAATGTTCAACATCTTGAGTCATTAGCGAAATATCAAAACGTATATCAAAATGACTCTGATATTCTACCTTATAGCCATCAGAATGGCTATGTCCAAACACTCAACTCTCAGCTGGCAATACAGGTTGGAAAGGATGTGGAGCAAAGAGAACACTTATCCTTTACTCTTAGGAGTCTTTGTGCAACTTCTCTCAAAACCAGTGTCAAGGTTTCTGAGAGAATCAGGAATACTTCTACCTTAAAAACCACTATACCTCTCTGGTCATATACCCCAAAAGATTTTCTACCATCCCACAAGGACACTTATTCAACTATGTTCACGGCAGCTTGCTTTGTAATAGACAGAAACTGGAAATAACCCAGATGCCCCTTAAATGAAGAATGAATGAAGAAAATGTGGTTCATCTACACAGTGGAATAGCAATCACCTATTAAAAATAAGGATATAAAGAAAATTTCAGGCATATAGATGAAACTAGAAAATATCATCCTGAGTAAGGTAAGCTAAATCTAAAAGGACATATATAATATGTACTTACTTTTAAGTAAATATTAACCATAGAATATAGGATACCCATAGCATACCTCACAGAATCCTAAAAGCTAAATAATAAGCCCAAGAAAAAAGGCTTAAATCTCACTTTGAAAAGGAAAGAAAATAATCCTTGGAATGGATAGTGGTACGGAATTAAGTGCAAGAAGGATTGGAGAGAGGAACAACATGGGGCCTTCAAACATAAAGAGAGCTGGGGAGAGAATGCTGGTAGAGTGAATGGGTATCAGCAAGAGAGGAATATCTAGAACATGCCAGAGATGTGGAATGGGGAAAGCTCCAGGGAGTCCACAATGAGGCCTCTAACTGAGATATATAGGAGTGGGAGATTTGAAAACTTATGTGGCCATCTCTTTTAACCAGGCAGGATTCCCAGTGACGGGATATGGGCACTATCCCAGGTACCAAAATTTCAACTCAAAATTTCTTCTACCTACTAGAAGTATGGGAATAAAAAAAACAAATGTTATAGAGACTGAAAGAGTGGCCATCCTAATGAATGGCCCAACTTGAGATCCATCCCATGTGCGAGAAGCTACCCCGAACCCTATTAATGATATTCTGTTATGCTTGTCAACAGGAGTCTTTTCTCTGAGTGACTCCAGTCTGCACATGACTGAAACAGACACAAAGACTCATATACATACATTAGATGGAGCTTGTGAAGTCTTGTGGAAGAATTGGGATAAGGATTTAAGAACCTGGAGGAGATAAAATCTCCCTAAGACCAACAGAGTCAACTAACCTACACCCTTGAAGGCTAACAACCAACAAAAGAACATTAAAGGACTGGGCCTACTCCTCTCTACTACACATATGTAAAAGGTATACAATTGTTTTTCATGTAGGTCCTCCAACACCTGGAGCAGGTACTTAGCCTGACTCTGTTGCCTGGCTGTAGATCCCGTTTCCATAACTGGGATGTATTATCTGGCCTCAGTCAGAGAGAATATACCTAGTCCTAAGAATAGATTGAGATTTCTGGGTAGGTTCATTTTCTGGGAGAATATTTTTTTTCTTGATGGTGAAGGGAAGGGTGAGAAATGAGAGCGTTTTTTGTGAGAGAGAGACTGAGAGGATATGGAAGGGCTACAATCGGATGTAAAGTGGATAAATAAATAAATTAATGGGAGAATTATTTCTCTTCTCCATACGTTACACATTTAGAAACATAGCATTAACCTTCAAATCAGGAATAAAATGGTCAGGACCATCTATAAAGTCTTGATTGTCAGGACGTAGAGAAACTGCCAGGCACCACATTGAGTCATGCTTCATATTCTTGTAGGAATTACATAAATGCCTTTCAGAAGATACTTACAATTTTATGTGGCTAAAACACAGTCAATGGGATGTTCATGGTTTAAATCATGTAAACATTCATCAGAAGTTCAACAAGTTATAGAAGTTAGTTCTTATCAACAAAAGGATATCACTACTTTTGCTAACATAAAATAAAAAGTATGAGACTGCTGCAATATAATGAATAAGGAAAGTTGTGGAAATAATATCAGGACAGGTAAGGGTATCGGAACAACCAACATAGTCTGTGTTATTGAATCTGCTTCCTGAGCTAGAAAATCACTCAGCAGCAGTGATGAAACACTCCTTACCTTAAGCACCAGAGTTACTTCTAAAGCTCAAGTTTATTTTCTAGATGGGACAACACACTGTGTCCAAGCTAACAAGTTTGCATGTCACACAGTAGGTGGCTTGGGGTTTTGTTCCTCTCAGCATTTTTTCCCTGGGTTCTGCATGTGCAGTATGTCTTAGGTAGGTTTATGTATCTCCTGAAATAGTTTTTCCACATTTTAGAAGCCTCTAGCCCAGAGAATCCAATTTTATTGAGCATATTTACACAATTCTATTACAGAAGGTATCATTCTGTTACACTAAAAAGAATTGAATCTGCTCCCTTCTTCAAAGGCAGATAGACTTTATCTTCCAGAGCGTTTACTCGTCTCTGAATGTTATTGAGAGCAAAGGCCTAACTGATCTTCTGCTCTCCAGAGACACAGGACTATGAAAGACCCATGCACAAAGACAAAGAAATATTTGATGTGTATCTTTACAGTATCTCACCTTCTTGTTGCATGCTAAGGCAAACCTGTTATATTTGCTTTATATACTTATTAATTGAGACACTTGCAGAAAATGGCTAAGATTGTCCTATAATATTAACATACCTTTGTCTACAGAATATAGCCACCCAGACTTCGAAGTTTTACCTTGGGAAATAAGATCTCTTTGGCATCTATACCTGGCTGGATATTTCTAGTATTAGGGACTAGAATTTCCATAAATGTAAAAATTCTGCTTCAGTTTCAAGGATAAATGTCTAAGGTAATTCAATGGTTCACAGAGTATGGGAAGGAACACCAACCTGTAAGTCTGACTAAACCAAAATGGTATTATCAATCACTTCAAGTTGAGTGATTCCTGATTTTCATGGTAGAGTTTCCCAAAGACAATTTATAAATCACTAGTGTCCTTTGTTCTTAGAAACTATTTTGTACTACAGGAATCACAATGTCCTATGTTAATATATTTCTCGAGTTATGTGAGTGCTTAGGGTCTTATGGTGGATTTCAGCATATTCTTGTATCTTTCATGACCATATTTAATTAGCAATACACTGTATTCGGAAGCGAGATAACCAAGGTGAGGGTTATGTCATGAAGGTTTGAGTCACAGGGGACAAGTTAAGCTGAGGTAACAAGAGGGAAGGTAGAAGGGAAAAGAGAGGAAGAAGCAGGGCCGAGGCAAAGAAAGACCTTCATGGCTGGTTGGCAAGCTACATACTAGTACACTTAGTACATTTTTATAATTGAGAGTATTCATTCTGTCCTATTCTCCATTTTATGGCTGTGATAAACACCACACTTAAAAGCAATGTGGAAAGTATTATAATTTATAGTTGCAGTTTTTCATTACAGGAAGTTAGGGCAGGAACCCAGAGGCAGGAACTAAAGCAGAGATCACGGAAGAACATCATTTACTCTGTTTACATGGCTTGTCCAGTCTGCTCTATTATAGAGGCCAGGATCACCTTTTAAGGAGCGGTACCAATCCCAGTTGAATGAGCTAATGGAAATCAATAATTAATCACAAAACTGCTCCACAGATTTGCCTTTAGGCCAATCTGATGGAGGCATTGTCTCAACCAAACTTTTTCTTCTCAGATAACTCGCTTGTGTTAAATGAACAACAACTAACCAGAACAGTTTCCTTGTAAGGACTGCTACATGTCAGTTCTCATTCAGGGTTCTCATTGCCTTACCCAGGTAATAGTTGAAAAGAATGAATATACTTAATACACTCTAGAGATGATTGACACTAAATGACAGTCTGTGGTAAAGATGGGATGGGGACTTTCAGAGTTGCTTATAATATAGGTGCTGGACACCCCTTCCTGATTTTGGCAAAACCTTAATGAAATTAAAGGACATGCAGTTAAATGCATGAAAAGTGTGACTGTAAGGCTTTGTACAGGCAACAGTTGGTCTGAGGAATTTGGACATCTCAGAATACTCAGACATGGCATTGTCTTTTGAGAGAGTCTCTAGAATCCAGAGAGAGAGAGAGAGAGAGAGAGAGAGAGAGAGAGAGAGAGAGAGAGAGAGAGAGAGAGAGAGCATCAATATTCTTCTCTTTAGGATGAGTCCTATGGTATATGTGTGTGGGTGTGTGTGAGGTGTGTGTGGGTGAGGTGTGTGTGTGGGTGTGTGTTTATACATATATATATAACCAACATATATATGTTACCTTAGTTTTCCCTACATGTAGTCTTCTCGACCTTTTCCTCTTCACTACATCTAGTGCATTGGCCCTTCCTTCTTTACTTACTGCCCTGAATTTTTGTTGATTATTTTTGCTCCACTAGTGGCTGCAGTGGTGAACTATCACCACCTGATTGTGATAAACTGGGAATGGATCTTGCCACTTTGTGCGGAAATACAAAACTCATCTATGTAGCTGTAGGTAGTATTACACTGATGATTGTCTTTGGATTTTCTCTTATATATGTGCTTTCCACACTCTGAGACTGTTGAATTAGGGAACCTATAAAGAGGCATCTTGAGAATTGAGGAATCTTAGATAACAATTCCGGGGCAGACCACAATTTTTCTCTCCATAATAGGTCTGCTTTGTGAATAACCATGCCTGTCTACTAGAGGTTGTCTCTACAGGTTGTATCTCCCCTTCTCTGGGAAGTTTGGCTAAAGTTATCCCCATTGGGTCCTGGGAGCCCCTTAATTCCCTGGCATCTAGGACCCTCCAGTGGTTATCCCTAGGTCTTCATCCCCCACTACTACATATTTTTATTTTATTTCCTAATCCTCTATACCTCTTCCCTGTCCCCTGCAATACCTGATACTGTCCCTATTGTTTTCTCTCCCTCCTTTCTTTTCCTCTCCTTCTCCTGTCACGTGCCCACGCTTCCCGCCGGTAGGAACAGGCGTGCAACAAACAAACAGATTCTTCTGCGGACAACCTTTATTGTACAGCACTCTGAGCAGGGGTGTAGGGAGCCGTTTGTGCTGCACCCAAACATGGTGCCGGCTTCCCACCGAGAACTCAGCAAACAGAGCTGTTGCCCAGCCAAGAGACTTAATGCGCATGCACCACATAAGTCTCAGCCCACCCCGGGGCACGTGATTGAGCTACAGGAGGATGCACCAATCAGGTAGTAAGACAAGTCTCCTAGGCATTTATAGCAGTGCATTTTCTCCCCCACGTGAGAAGAAGAGGAAGATGGAGAGAGAGAGACCACGTGGAGGGATGGCGGAGAGATACCACGTGGAGAGAAGCCCGATAGGAGAGGTTGCAGGAGATCCCGCGTGGACAGAGACTGGACAGAGAGAACGCTCGTGGGGGACTGCGCGTGAGAGGTCGGCTAGACAGTAGAACCCGGTAGGGGGTCCCTGGCTGAGAGAGAAGTTTCCTGCCCAAGAAGCCCCCTGCTCAAAGTGCTGTTCAATAAAGGTTATCCGCAGAAGAGTTTGTTTTGTTGCATGCCTGTTCCTAGCGGCGGGAAGCGTGGGCGCGTGACACAGGGGACTTCTTGAGCAGGAAACATCTCTCTGAGCCGGGGACTCCCTACCGGGTTCTACTGTCTAGGCGACCTCTCACGTGCAGTCTCCCACGTGCGATCTCTCTGTCCACTCTCCACATGGGGTCTCCCACAATCTCTCCACTATCTCTCTCTTCTCCTCACGTGGGGGAGAAATGCACTGCTTATAAATGCCTAAGAGACTTGTGTCACAACCTGATTGGTGCGCCCTCCAGTAACTCAATAGTATGCCCCGAGAGCGGGCTATGACGTATGTGTCGCATGTGCATTAAGTATCTTGGCTGGGCAACAGCTCTGTTTGCTGAGTTCTCGGCGGGAAGCCAGCGCCATGTTTGGGTGTGGCACAAACGGCTCCCTACATTCTCCCTTCCCCCCCATCTCTCTGTCTCTCTCTCTCTCCTACCTCCCTTCTTCCTATACTTCCTTCAATCATCCTGTTCACCCTCAAGGCAGGACTGAAGCATCCAAACCCTGGTCTTCCATCCTCTTATGCTTCATATGGTCTGTGACTTGTATATGGACATTGTGAGCTTTTGGGATAATATCCACTTATCAGTGAGTATATACCATGTATGTTCTTTTGTGTTTGGGTTATCTCACTCAGGATGATACTTTCTTGTTCTGTCTATTTGCCTTCCAATAGAATAATTCATAATTTAAAAAGATCTTATTGTATTTTTAAATTTTTTCTCAGTTTCTATTGTTATGTCTAATTTTGTCTATAAAGTCTGTTGTTTCTTTTTTTCTTTCTTCCATGACCACGATATTCTTGATCAGAGAATTGTTTCCACAAGCATGTGGGCTTTTTGTTTTGCTATTATTCAAGTCTAGCTTTAATATCTGGTGATCTAATAGAATGCATGAGATTATTCCAATTTTCTTGTATATGTTGGCGCTTGTTTTATGCCTTGTTATATGGTCAATTTTGTACAAGGTTCCATGAGGTGCTGAGAAGAATTTGTATTCTCTTGTTTTGGGGTAAAATGTACTGTAGATATCTGTAAATCCATTTATTTAATAACTTCTGTTAGTTTCACTATGCCTCTATTTAGTTTCTATCCATTGGTGAAAGTGGTGTGTTAAAGTCTCCTACTATTATTGTTTGAGGTTCAATATGTGTTTTGAGCTTCAGTAAAGTTTCTTTTACTAATGTGAGTGCTATTTCATTTGGAGCTGAGATGTTCAGAATTGACTCTTCTTCTTGGTAGATTTTTCCTTTGATGCATGTGAAGTGTCCTTCCCTATTTTGTTTAATAACTTTTGGTTGAATATTTAATATCTATTTAATATTGGATATTAGAATGGCAACTCCAGCTTGTATCTTGGGATCATTTGCTTTGCATACTTTTTTAATTATTATTTTCTTACTCTGAGATAGTATTTGTCTTTGTCTCTAAGGTGTGTTTTTGGTATGCAGAAAAATGCTGGATCATGTTTGCGTATTCAGTCTGTTAACCTTTGTCTTTTTAGTGGGGAATTAAGTCTATCAATGTTGAAAGATATCAAATACAGCTGATTGTTAGTTCCTGTTATTTTCATTGCTGAAGTTGGTATTATGTGTATGTGACTCTTCTTGTGGGTTTGTTGTAAAATTGTTTGTTTCTTATGTTTTCTCGGGTGTAGTTACCTTCCTTATACTTGAAATTTTGTTCCAGTAGTTTCCATAGGGTTGTATTAAAAGACTTAGTTTAAATTTGGTTTTGTCACAGGATATCTTGGTTTCTCCATCTATGATGATTGAGAGTTTTGTTCATACAATAATATCGTGGCTGGCATTTGTGTTTTCTTAGGGTCAGGACGGCATCTGTCCAGGATCTTCTGGATTTTGGAGTCTCTGTTGAGAAGTCTTCTGTAATTTTGATATGTCTGCCTTTATATGTTACTTGGCCATTTTCCCTCACAGCTTTTAATATTTCTTCTTTATTCTGTACATCTAGTGTTTTTATTATTATGTGGCAAGAGGATTTTCTGTTCTGGTTTAATCTATTTGGTATTCTGTAGTCTTCTTTTATATTAATGACCATTTCTTTCTTTAGATTAGGAAAGTTTCTTCTATGATTTTGTTGAAGATGTTTTCTGGCCCTTTAAGCTAGAATTCTTCACCTTCCTTTAGTCCTATTATTCTTATGTTTTATCTTTTCACTGTGTACTGAATTTCCTTTATATTTGTGTTAGGAGTTTTGTACACTTTGTATTTTCTTTGGCTAATGTGTCAATATGTTCTATGGTATATTCTACACCTGAAATTCCCTCTTCTATCTCTTGTATTCTGTCGGCGATGTTTGCATCTTTAGCTCCTTATCTCTTTCCTAAGTTGTCCATCTCCAGGGTTCTCTCCCTTTTGTGTTTTCTTTATTGTTTCCATTTCAATTTTTAGTTCTTCAATCATTTGGTTCAATTCCTTTACCTGATTGATTGTATTTTCCTTTATTTATTTAAGAGATTTATTTGTTTTTTCTTTCAGGGCTTCTTCCTCTTTGCCTGTGTTTTCCTGTATTTATTTAAGGAAGTTCAGTATATTCTCCTTAAAAGTCTCTATCATTTTCCTGTGATGGGATTTTAGAATATTATCTTGCTTTTTAGCCATATTAGGGTATACAGGGCTTGCTGTGGTGGGAGAACTGAGTTTGGATAGTGCCAAATTGTATTAAGTTCTGTCATTAATGATCTTCTGCTTGCCTCTGGCTATCTGATGTTAACTGACCTGGGTGTTAACTCTGACTGAAAAGAGCCTCCTTGGAAGTAGGTAGAGCTCTGTCACCTGAATTAGATCTGATGTTCTTGAAGGCAGGTAGTGTTGTCTCTGGTTAGGGTGAGCCTACTCTTTCTCTGGATAGAGCAGACCTCTTGAGTCCATGGTTACTGCAGACCTCCTGTGTCCTTGTTTCCTACATAACTCCTGGGAGAATTGCAGGCTATAGCATTTAAGTCCAGATGCTAATGTAGCCAAAGTGGAGAAGTGTGCAAGAGGAAAAGTAGAGCTCTGAAATGGGGGAGGTGGAGGTAGGCCTATGTCAGCTGGACCCTGTGGTTGTCCCAGATGGTATGCATATTTAGGCAAAATTCTCTCCTGTGTTTTTGGTTATTTTGGAACTCCTAAGGGGAAAGCATTTTTTTGGGTGGGTATCAGGCCTAGGAATTTTCTTAATTGAATTACCTCCTCTCAGATGACTTTAGCTTTTGTTATGTTAACATAAAACACAACTGATATTGGAAAACCCTACTCCTAAGCCCATCTTCAGTAACCTAGAGGTAGTAGAATGGCATCATCAGGCTTCCAAAATGAATAACATTTTCTCTGTCACCAAGAGTTGTTTATTCTCCCTATATGCATGGGTTATACTCCATTATTAAAAACAAAACAACAGCAACAACAACAACAACAAAAAAAGAGCAGTGACTTTTATTCTTGCCCCCTTCCCCCCTTCACCCTCTCTGAGGCAGCTTCCATATACATGAAGCTGTCTACCAATAAACCTTCCAGATGAGATTTGTTGTTTGGTTTGATCTGTGTTTGGCACACCTTGGCTCCAACCCACCAAGTACTTCTGCTAATAAATCATAGTCAGTTCACAAACACATCATTTTCAAGCTACAACCTTTCCTTTCTTGTGCATCCCATTGATCACACACTAATATAAACATAACAGTATAAAACTTAAGAATTCCACAATCTTACAAATTCAAGCACTTTTTAAATTCAGTTTCTTTTCAAATAGAATGTATCTCCTGTGGGATCTTATAGAATCGATAATTGAATTTTAAATACTTTCTCACTTAAAGAGGAAAAATCAGGGCATATTCACAATCAGATCAAAGCAGAACTGTACTCCAACAGCATAAATCACCCAATATCCAACATCTGGAATTTACTCTCAATCTTCGACATTTCTTCTGCTAAACTGGGTTACGATTTCACTAATAATCTTTACTGGGTTTTCTACATGGTGCCATACCTCAAATTTTCTTCATGACCCCTTCAATCCTAGCTTTCTACTGCTACTGAGGCTCTACCCTTGGCAATGGCATCTTTTGATTTCTCACAACACCAAGCCTCAGCTTATCTTTATTTTTCCTCCTCTCCTCCTTCATGTCTTCAAATCTAATACAACTTGGAAGACTCTTACTTGTGAACAAGTTTGGTGTCAGCACAAGAATGAAGCTTCTGAAGACAGTGTGCTTCTGCTGACTCTCAGAAAATATTTCCTAGACAACTTCACCACACTGATTCTATTTCCTTCTTAACTACCACTGGCATCTTGGTTCCAGCTGACCAGCATCCATTTTCACAGAACATCAGAGGTTTTACTTCAGTGGTTCTAAAATTGTGTTAATCACATCTGACTCTTCAGTCCCAGCTAACTAGAAACAGACTCTTAACTAAAAATAGGAAACATCCCTATAGTGTCATTAAAGGATTTTCAAACTTGCCCCAGAAACTTTACAAGTAAGGCCTCCATTACCCACATGGCTCTCAGCATTCCTGTGTTTCAAGATCCCAAAGAAAACCTCAGTGAGCTTGGAGCATTCAATGACTTTTCTTGTTCAAAATTCCACAAAAAAAAGGGGGCAAAGCCAAGGCTTTGACAAACTACATCTTCTAGGATGAAAATCTGAGGACTGTTAAGTTTTAAAATTGAACAAATTCCTCTTTAGTGGAATGTATGATACAAAGTATTTTCTCCTTTGTGTTGAAGATACTTTGCAATCTTCAAGAGAGAAATTGCATCTGGAAATAATTTTTTCTGTTTCAAATACTAAAGATTTATATATAGTGGTTCACAAATATGTTATATGCTATGATAATAACATCTTTGGAATGTGAATGTGCACACAGCATTATTAAATCATTTAATAATAGTTTTCTCCAAAATGCAACTTTTTAACTCTTTTACATCTATCTCTATAAAAGAATCTACTCTCATTTGGGTCAGGAAGTACATGTGAAAGGTATTACACAGAAGTTCTCACAGTCCATTCACTGAAGAAATATCATTTCTTACCTGTTGACATTGTATATACAAGGCCATATTTGACTATTTGAACCTACACATTAGACATATAGCCTATAAATTAGATTGATTTTGTATCACCCAGCTCAGATAAGGGATTGGATTATTTAGTTTTCATTTTTATGTAGCTAGAACAAAGGCAAAGTAGGGAAAGTATACCAAGGTATATGTTACCAGCAAGAGACTCTATAAAATTTATGGTTGAATGCTGTGCTTGTACAAACTATATGGTAGTGTTCACAGCTCCCAGTTTTTCTTTGCAAATGCTAACATGGTGACTATGAGAACCTCACAGATGAAACTCAAGGAACAATTTTGAACCAACCGTTCTCATATATCTCAGGAGCACTTCATAAGCATTCACTGGCATCTTCAAACCATGCAGCAATGGGTACCAGTGCTGCAGCTACGAAGTGGGGACTCTCTTTCCGAAGCCATGCCTATTGTTTACAGTTAGGAACTTCGCAATCAACACATTTGGCAAACGTAGATCTCAGCTGTCTTTGCATCCCTTACATATTCCTGTGATGTAGGACTCTCATCACTGTGCTCAATATCTTGCGATTTATGAGGGCAGGCGTATTCCTGATATACAAAACGAGAGGGTCTTGTCGCGGAGTATGTTTGGATCTTTCCCTTTGCCTGGAGCCTTCCTGTCCTGCTGAATTTGTTGCACTGTGTGCCCAGTGTCTCTGATATAATGGCCTCGCCCTCAGGTCATTATTCTGTATCTATACCATCTGTCTGTCAGTGTGTTTGCCTGCCTGACTTTGACCTCTGCACTGTTTAACAGCATTTCTAAAAAGAAGCTTTCCTAGGAACCTCATATTCTCACTAATAAAAATTATATTTGGCTGTATTTTTACCTCATTTATTTCAATTCTACTCTTATTCCTATCACTACTCCTAGGAGGCAGAAAAGCTGGGGCCATAAGCCCCAAAACTTCCTCTTTTCTGTTCCTGCCAGGAGAGGAACAGGGCTTTCCTCTTTGGACTTTCTCTTGCATCCGTTTTCTTTTCCCCTAGTCCCATCTGGCCTTCCACTCAGAGACAGCAGATTCCCTTTGAAGCTTTTGTTACAGAGATATAAACAGAGAGCTATAAAAACACAGAGGGATCAATTAATTCTGCTGCAGGGGATCAAGTAGGACATCAAAAAAAAAAAAAAAAAAAAAAAAAAAAAGAAAGAAAGAAAGAAAGAAAAAAAGAAAAAGAAGAAGACCTTGGAGTTTGCCCTTGAAGCTTGATTAGTACTTTAAAAATATATCAAGAATTGAGTCAGAAAGAAAATCCAATCGTTTGCTGTCTCAACCAACTGTCTTGGATGAAAACCAATGGACATGTGTTCTAACTGGCTGGGGGTTTTCTAACCCTCTGAGCTCTTCCTACAGAAGTGTAGCAGCAGCGCTTGCCATGATTCTGGAGATGAGGATGCATCAGCTCAGTTTAGATTAGTGGCCCCAGGTCCCTGCTGCTGCTGCTGCTGCCTCACCTGACTGCCTTGGACATGTCTGTTTTGATTTCTCAATTCTCTTCGTTTTTCTCTCAACCTCCACTGAAAAGACACCAAAGAACATTAAAATTAAGATTCTGAACAGTGTAGTCAAAGAAAGAAGCAAATATTAATGTCAGTCTGATTGGAAAGTAGACAAGTAGAACTGTATATTGGACAGAAAACTGCTTTTACCTTCAAACAAACTGGAATTTCAATGTGGCTGTTGAGGGAAATGACATTAACCATCTGAGTTTCCTTTTACTTTTTTTTTTTTAACTTTCATACTTAAATGAGAATGAATGTATCTTCTTCCATGTATTTTCAGATTTGGAATCTGTATTTGCTACATAGTGACAGCAAAAACATTAAACCCTCATGACCATGATTATATACATACACTCACACACATATACATACTCGTATACATACACATACACAATTTTTTACAGTTCTTGCCTCCAACATGGCTTAAAATATTTTCCTCCTTATACAGCAGATGTTAAAGCCAGAGGCTCTAGGGGAAAATACACTAAGTTCTTAGTTATAATGTAAACATGTTTCTATAATCATGGACTGGTATTTTAGTGTTTATTTGCCACAGTTATTTTTAAGAGGGCAAAATAATAGTTCTTAGAGCATTGTGAAGAATAAAATTCACAAAATGCATAGAAATACATAGAGTATAGAAATAGAATAAAATGGAATTATACTTTTATGGAATGGGTTTACCCATTTAGAAATTAATTTATGATTACATGGAGTAACACAGTAAAAATCTTTCAATAGGGTCTAGAACTGAGGAAGCATTGACTGTGACTGTCAGCATTTGTCATATGATATTGATTTTTTGATATGTATATAAGTTTTAGTTCTCAAAATGATCCTTCATGTATCTGTACATGATCCTTGAAGTAATTTAAGAAAATCAGTGGCAAAGCTAACATGCTGAAGTAATGTAGCCAAACTCTGATTCTACTCAGTACCCAGAGTCTAGCCTTCCTGCCTACCTCCAGGTCTCATCTGAAATCTGCCCATTGTGTGCTCAATGCGTTGTGTCAAGCCACACTCAGACAGAATAGAAGCCTGTATCATTATGTCTGCTGCATCAGGCTTCCGCTTTCTCCCCTCACAAGATCTTCACAATTACATAGATGCTAAAACACAATTGGCCTTCATTAGCCTAGGGAGTTTTTTTTCACATACTTGCCCATTTCTCTGCTACCTTAACCCTACCAGAGGCATTCAAATTTCCATTTGTTTCACCAGAAGTATGGCTCTCTTGAGTTTCATATAAATGGAACTGCATGCTATAAACGCAGGTACCTAAAGGCATCTTACCTCCATAAAATTTTTCCAGGCATCAGTGTTGGCCAAAGACCTGCACCTTGTTCATTTTCTTTACTTTCTACTACCCTGTCTTCCATGATCATTCTGACTTTGCGTCAGTAGGAAGAAAGCAAAAGCTATGGATATTCCTGCAACAATATCTCACGAAAAAATATAGATAGAAACCTTTTAGTAAGGTAGATTTGGTCACCATGTAAGCTTAATTTAATGTTATAATCACATTGCCAGAATAGAAATATTTACTGGCAATCTTTCTTTCCATCTCGTTGACCTTCTGCCCACTTTTCCTCTCACATGTGCTGCCTCATGTGTGATACTTATTTAATTATAAATTCTAAGCTTTGAGTAGTATTAAAAAAAAACAACATTCTGATGTTCTCTGAAATTTTATGGTTTTCACTTTAAAATTTAATTATATCTTGTTTTATTTCTACATGTATTCTATTTGAACTTCATGTGCCCTTCCAATCTGAGCTATTATAGATGTCCCCTTTTTAGTGTTTTAACATGCTTGAAATACATCTATTCATCTATTCTTAGCTTTGGTGCTTCTGTCCTCAATCCATTAATGGTGATTTCTGTCAAATTCTTTTGACCTTATCTATTAGCTCTCTCATTTTATTTTACTTAAAGTATTTTGGTGTCCAACTCATATTGAAAGCAATTTGTTGGAAGATTTTATTTATTGAGTTGTATATCTAATTGGTATTTATATGTAACTACCTTTTTTGTTTTGTGGGTTTTCAAGAGTATCATTTAAAGCAACTGAAAAACATAATTCCTTCCATCCCATTGGCTTATTTTCTTCCAGATAATCCCCTCTCTTTGCATATTCTCATTTCAGTTGAGGTAACTATATTATGTGTCTCCTGTGTTTCTTTTCAGACTTTTTCTTATCTCTCTGTGACTGTGAAGCTCCAACTCTTCCCCACAGTACCACTGAAGCAGCAACTATTTCCTTTTGGTTTTTGTTTTGTTTTGTTTTTGCCTTTGCTGAGACTCTTTTACTGATTACAGGCTGCAGAACTAGGACAAGTTAATAAGTATTGATAAAACTTGGTTATTGACAATAGGACATGCCCTTTAAAGTTGTTTTGGGTATTGATCGGCATAGTGCATGTATGATGAAGCAAAGATACCTGCCTGAGATAAATGCTGAGCTGTGTATCTGTGGACACAATGCTTTTAGTAGACTTCACTCTGACCATGCTGAAGAGACACTTAAGCACATATTAGAGGAAGGTGATCTTCTTACATATTGGGGTAGACACAGGCAATAATTTTCTATTGATTAATCCGCTAGGTTTCCTAAGTAGTCTCAGTGGCTTAGAGATGATGAGCTTCCAAATGAAGCACAGAAGCAGGATTTACAAAGCAGAAAAGATGAATGTGAATATTGGGATTAGGCATGGTAGTATATACCTTTAAGTCCATTAACTAATTAGTAAGCTAGTGTAATGTAGAAAGATAAGTTGAGCCCAGACGTGTAAAATTAGACTTGGCAACATACAGAGACTATGTGTTTGAAATCATAGACCCATGGAGGAAAGCATTGATGATTTTTCTAGATGCTCATGTTCCTCAGTTGCCTTCTAAATTGTTATGTTTATAGCCACAAGTTTGAGATTCTTTACCCTTTATCATAGAAGCTTCTTGATACAATAGATACTGGTTGAAGTGGGGGTTTATAACTGTACACAGTCTGAGACTAAACCACTGTAACTCAGATAGAGACAAAAAGAAATTCATATAAATACCCCTCTCACCCCCCACACACAAAAGGTGGAAGAGAAGTAAGGACAAAAGAATGTGGGAGAATGGATATTAAGTTATGAAAGTCACTCTTCTTTGGTAGTATGCGTACTGGCACATTCTCCATTTCTGGAAATGATGACTCTCCAAATCATCTTTATATAGTAGAAAATAATGAGGAGGAATAAGGACACTGCGGTGTGGTAGGGAGATTAAAGGAAGCCACAGAGAGTGTGGGGCATGGATATGACCTGTAAATGCTTCTTTAAAAGTTGCCTTTTTTTCTCTATTCCTGGCTAGCTTACAAATGGATGGCACAGAGAACATCAGAATTTCTTAAATAGTCTGTTCTAATCCTCTAAATTAGTCTTGCTACCTTCCAGCCAAAATCCCAGTTTAGTTTGGTCTGGCTTTCTGGGTTTCAGGTTCCCCCCCCCCCCCTGCACAATATCTCTTCAGACCTCTTCCTTATGGTGCATTTCCCTTTCCTAATCTCCCTCTCCCTCCCCATCCCCTTCTCCCTCTCTCTCTCATCCCCTCCTGGTAGAAGTTTCATCCTACTCTATTCTGCCCAGCTATTGTCTGATCACTTTTTATGAACAAGATAGAGCAAAGAGGAACAATATTTATGCAAACCTGAAAGAGGAAATACTTATAATAAGCATTACAAAATCACATGTAAATTGTATCAAGATGTACAGGTAGAAAATAGCTTTTAAATAATACAACAATATTTTTTACACAATACATGCAAACATCATGCTTGATATGACCAGATGTTTTGTATGTATGAGTGAGATTTTCAAATCAAAATGAAAGGGGAAAGGCTGAAAACACAAGTTATAGAGGAAATACTGCATATGATGCCAAGGGCAACAGTGTTTTATAATGAGACTCATATAGGAACAAGTAAAACAAATAAGCAAATAACAAAAAAAAAAAAAAAAAAGAAAACACTGTTTTTATTTACTTTTCTGTTGTTGTGAGAAAAGTCCAGGAAAAAAAAAACTGGGACATGGTAGAGAAAGATGTTTGTTTCAGTTTACATATTACAGCATATTATAAAGAAATGTCAGGGCTAATTTCAATGCAGGAACTTATAAGGAGGGCCAAAGTAAGGATGATGGAGAAATACTGGCACTGGCTTTGTCCTCATGGCTTGTTCAACTTGCTCTTTTTACTAATACTAAGTATTATCTATCCAAGTCTGGTGTCTGCAATATCAATCTTTAGTTAATAAGATGCCCCCATTAGAGTTGCTTTTAAACCAAGCTTATGGTAATTTCTCAGTCTTTCCAGATGACTCTGGTTTGTGTCACATTGACAAAGTATGTAACCAGCACAATCACTCAAGTTGCCCATAAGCATATCAGCAAATAAAAGAAAAAGTCAAATTTCATTTGATAAAGCCAGAAAAAATATCTCCCTAGGCAAAGTTATAGGCAGCCCCAACAGCTGCCTATTAAGAAGCAACTGCAGATTTTTTGACTTGTACTTTACCTATATTGATTGCTGTGTCTTGGGAAATGCAGTACAGTAGAATATTACAATTCTCAAAAGACAGTAGCAACTATAGTGAATAGGACTTTAACTATTTTTAATACTGTCAGCACCGTAATTATTACACTGGGATGTGTGTGTGTGTGTGTGTGTGTGTGTGTGTGTGTGTGTGTGTGTGTGTGTGTGTAGACACTGGAGAAATAAAGTTTAACTAGTTTCACCAATCAGTGCTGCATCCTGGGAACACAGAGGGTTATAACCATTGGTTTTCTGCACTCACCTACTCATCTAAATATCTGTGGACAATGTTAGACACTGGTAACCAAGAGGATATTGACAGTATCTCAGATTTTCAGTTGAATATAGCTGTGGAAAATGCTTACAAACTAGCATTGAAGGAACACACTTGAGAGGAGATAAGAGGAGGTATTATCACCTAAGTCCTAATGAACTTCAGAAACAGCTTCACATAAGCCTTTCTGGACTGAGCTTAGAATTATTGCTGATAACTCTTCCCTGAAGAGAAGAGGCTGGGAGGGGAATATGGATATACTTATTGGTCATTTTCTTGCCTTCTGCCCTCTGAATGATCAGGGCCTCCATTATCTGAACTGGAAGACAAAGGTAAGTAAAGATCTCCCAGGTAGAATGAGCATCCTCTTTCCACACCCTCTCTTCACATCTTCTTTCTAAACACATGGATCTTTGCTCCCAAGATGATGGAAGCCTAGAGCAGAAGTTCAGCTTTCTGTTCACTCAGTAAAGTGACCATATTATAAGAGAGATAAGTGAAATAGGAGTTTTGCTATATTAAAGCTGAGAAATTAAGGATGTTAATTGCCTTGATCAAGTAATAAGCAAGAAGCTTTCATCAAATTTCGAACAAGTAAGCTTTGCTAATATTGCATGCACTTATCCCGTACCTAGAAATATGTGTAACACCTAAGGTTCAAAGGCATTGCATGTTTTAAATGAAATTTCTAAAGAAGGAATGCAGATTTCATGACAATTATTGATAAACAATATCCAGTCAGCCGTGTTTTTAGCACATCCTGAACTGAGTAGAAGGATAATTAACCTGTTCCACTGTCATTTTATATCATTACATGTAGACAATATCCTGATGTCATTTAATGTATTAAATACTTGAGATATGATTGTGTTTTTTTTAAATGACTTTATTTTGCAAAACAAAGATAAATGTAAAGATTTTAAACATTTTTTGCTTAAAATTATACATATTTGTCAGTACTGTTTTTTCAGACATTAAAATAAATTTTACATAAAACCATGTGAATATGTTTTTTAGTCAGTACTTGATTTTTTTCAAGGGCTTGACAGTATGCATTGAAAACCTACTAGTTGCAATAAGCTTAAAGTACATGCAAAACAAAACGCAACATGGGAATAGTCAAAGTCTTCTTGTTTTGTGAATATATGTATATTTTTTGTTTTCTTTATTTCTTGGACTTCATACAGTCTGTGAGTTGTTTCTGGGGGAGTGCAAGCCTCTGGGGTTAGCATCCCACTATCAGTGACTGCATATTATGTCTGTTCTTTTGTGACTGGGTTATCTCACTCAGGATGATCTTCTCTAGATGCAGCCATTTTCTTAAGAATTTGGTTAAGTCATTGTTTCTGGTGGCTGAGTAGTATTCCATTGTGTATATGTACCACAATTTTTGTATCCATTCGTCTTCTGAAGGACATCTGGGTTCCTTCCAGCTTCTGGCTATTATAAATAGAGCCGCTATGAACATTGTGGTGTATATATCTTTGTTGTGTATTAAAGTGTCTCTGGGGTATATGCCCAGAAGTGGAATAGCTGGGTCTTCAGGTAGTACTATATCCAATTTTCTGAGGTATCACCAGACAGATTTCCAGAGTGGTTGTATTAGCTCGCAACCCCACCAACAGTGGAGAAGTGTTCCTATTTCTCCGCAGCCTCGCCAGCATCTGCTGTCATCTGAGTTTTGGATCTTGGCCAATCTGACTGGTGTGAGGTGGAATCTTAGGGTTGTTTTGATTTGCATTTCCCTGATGGCTAAGGATGTTGAGCACTTCCTCAGATGTTTTTCGGCCATTTGGTGTTCCTCAAATGAAAATGATTTGTTTAGCTCTGTACCCCATTTTTTAATAGGGTTATTTGATTCTCTGGTGTCTAGCTTTTTGAGTTCCTTGTACACCTTGGATATTAGGCCTCTATCTGATGTGGTGTTGGTAAAGATCTTTTCCCATTCTGTTGGTTGCCGTTTTGTTTTCTTGACGATGTCCTTAGCCTTACAGAAACTTTGCAATCTCATTAAGTCCCATTTGTTAATCTTTGACCTTAGAGCTTGAGCCATTGGTGTTTTGTTAAGGAAATTTTCTCCTGTGCCTATGTGTTCTAAGGTTTTCCCTACTTTCTCATCTAATAGTTCCAGTGTATCTGGTTTAATGTGGAGATCTTTAATTCACTTACACTTGAGCTTTGTACAAGGAGATAAAAACGGGTCTATTTTCATTCTTTTGCATGTTGAGTGCCAGTTGGACCAGCACCATTTGTTGAATAGGCTGTCCTTTTTCCATTGAATGTTTACTGCTCCTTTGTCAAAAATCAGGTGACCATATACATGAGGGCTCATTTCTGGATCTTCTATTCTATTCCATTGATCCACTTGCCTATTTCTGTACCAGTACCATGCAGTTTTCAGCACAATTGCCTTGTAATATAGCTTGAGGTCAGGGATAGTGATTCCCGCAGATGTTTTTTTGTTGTTGAGGATGGATTTCGCTATTCTAGGTCTTTTGTTATTCCATATGAAATTGCACATTGATCTTTCCAATTCCATGAAGAACTGGGTTGGAATTTTGATGGGAATTGCATTGAATCTGTAGATTGCTTTTGGTAGGATGGCCATTTTTAAGATGTTGACCTTTCCAATCCATGAGCATGGGAGATCTTTCCATTTTCTGAGATCCTCCTTAATTTCTTTCTTTAGAGGTTTGAAGTTCTTGTCATACAGGTCCTTCACTTCCTTAGTTAGAGTCACACCAAGGTATTTCATAGTTTTTGTAACTATTGTGAAGGGTACCTTTACCCTAATTTCTTTCTCCACATGTTTGTCCTTTGAGTATAGGAAGGCTACTGATTTGTTTGAGTTAATTTTGTATCCGGCCACTTTGCTGAACTTGTTTATCAGCTGTAGGAGTTCTCTGGTGGAATTTTTGGGGTCACTCAAGTACACTATCATGTCATCGGCAAAGAGTGATGATTTTATCTCTTCCTTTCCGATTTGTATCCCCTTGATCTCTTTTTGCTGTCTAATTGCTCCAGCCAGGACTTCCAGTACTATGTTGAATAGGTAGGGGGAGAGTGGGCAGCCTTGTCGAGTCCCTGATTTTAGTGGGATTGCTTCAAGTTTCTCGCCATTAAGTTTGATGTTGGCTGTTGGTTTGCTGTATATTGCTTTTATTATGTTTATATATGGGCCTTGGATTCCTGTTCTTTCCAGGACTTTTAACATGAAGGGGTGTTGAATTTTGTCGAATGGTTTCTCAGCGTCTAGTGAGATGACCATGTGATTTTGGTCTTTAAGTTTGTTTATATGGTGGATTACATTGATGGATTTCCTTATGTTAAACCATCCCTGCATCCCAGGGATGAAGCCTACTTGGTCATGATGAATGATGGTTTTGATGTGTTCTTGGATTCGGTTTGCAAGGATTTTGTTGAGTATTTTTGCATCAATGTTCATAAGTGAGATTGGTCTGAAGTTCTCTTTCCTTGTAGGGTCTTTGTGTGGCTTAGGTACGAGGGTTATTGTAGCCTCAAAAAATGAGTTGGGTAATATTCCATCTGATTCTATCTTTTGGAATAGTTTGGCGAATATTGGTGTTATATCCCCAATAAATGTCTGATAAAATTCTGCACTGAACCCGTCTGGACCTGGGCTTTTTTTGATTGGGAGGCTTTTGATGACTTCTTCTATTCCTTTAGGTGTTATAGTGTTATTTAGATGGTTTACTTGGTCCTAGTTAAACTTTGGGACCTTGTATCTGTCTAGGAATTCGGCCATTTCCTCCAGATTTTCCAATTTAGTGGAGTATAAGTTTTTGTAGTAGGATCTGATGATTTCTTGAATTTCCTTAGTTTCAGTTGTTATGTCACCACTTTCTTTTCTGATTTTGTTAATTTGGATACTCTCTCTTTGCCCTTTAGTTAGTCTGGCTAGGGGTTTATCAATCTTGTTGTTTTTCTCAAAGAACCAACTCTTTGTTTTGTTGATTTTTTCAATGTTTTTTTTTTTTTTTTTTTGTTTCTATTTGGTCTATTTCTGCCCTAATTTTGATTATTTCTTGCCGTCTACTCTTTTTGGGTATATCTGCTTCCTTTTGTTCTAGGGCTTTTAGCTGTGCTGTCAGGTTGCTGATGTGAGCTCTCTCCAGTTTCTTCTTGGAAGCACTTAGGGCTATGAGTTTTCCTCTCAATACTGCTTTCATTGCATCCCATAGGTTTGGGTATGTTGTGTTATCATTTTCGTTGAATTCTAGAAAGTCCTTAATTACTTTCTTTATTTCTTCTTTGACCCTGCTATCCTTTAACAGAGCGTTGTTTAGTTTCCATGTGTATGTGGGCATTTTGTTGTATTTGTTGTTGTTAAAGACCAGCCGTAGACCATGGTGATCTGAGAGGATGCATGGGAGTATTTCAATCTTCTTATATCGATGAAGGCTCGTTCTGTGTCCAATTATGTGGTCAATTTTCGAGAAGGTGCCATGGGGTGGTGAGAAGAAGGTGTATTCTTTTACTTTAGGATAGTATGTTCTGTATATATCTATTAATTCAAGTTGGTTCAAAGTCTCTGCTAGTTTTGCAGTGTTCTTGTTCAGTTTCTGTTTCCCTGATTTGTCCATTGGTGAGAGTGGGGTGTTAAAGTCTCCCACTATTATTGTGTGGGGTGAAATGTATTTTTTGAGCTTTAGTAGAGTTTCTTTTATGAATGTGGGTGATTTTTTATTAGGAGCATAAATGTTAAGAATTGAGAGTTCCTCCTGACAGATTTCCCCGATAATGAGTAAAAAGTGTCCTTCTTTATCTTTTTTGATAACTTTCGGTTGGAAGTTTACTTTATTCGATATTAGAATAGCCACTCCAGCTTGCTTCTTGGAGCTGTTTGCTTGGAAGTTTTTTTCCCACCCTTTTACTCTGAGATAGTGTCTGTCTCTGTCTCTGAGATGAGTTTCCTGTATGCAGCAAAAGGCTGGATTTTGTTTATGTATCCAGTCTGATAGTCTATGTCTCTTTATTGGGGAGTTGAGACCATTTATGTTAATAGATATCAAGGAATAATTGTTTCTGTTTCCTGCCATTTTTGCTTTTTTGGGTTGAGTTGTGTCTGTGTTTTTTTCTTCTTTTAGTTTTCTTGTTTAGGAGTTTTCTTGTTTTTACTAGGCTGTATTTTCCCTCCTTGTATTGGGTTTTCCACCTATAATTCGTTGTAGTGCTGGGTTTGTGGTCAGATATTGTGTGAATTTTGATTTGTCTTGAAATATCTTTGTCTCTCCATCGATGGTGATTGATAGTTTTGCTGGGTATAGCAGCTTGGGCTGGCACTTGTGCTCTCTTAAGGAGTGCATGATGTCTGTCCAGGCTCTTCTAGCTTTCATAGTCTCTGTTGAGAAATCGGGTGTGAGTCTGATTGGTCTGCCTTTATATGTTACCTGACCTTTTTCCCTTACTTCTTTTAGTATTCTTTCTTTACTTTGGGCACTTGATGTTTTTACTATTATGTGTCGGGAGGTATTTCTTTTCTGGTCCAACCTATTTGGAGTTCTGAAGGCTTCTTTTATGCTCGTGGTCATCTCATTCTTGAGGGTAGGGAAGTTTTCTTCTATGATTTTGTTGAAGATATTTACTGTGCCTCTTAGTTGATACTCTTCTCCCTCTTCTATTCCTATTATCCTTAGGTTCGGTCTTCTCATTGTGTCTTCTATTTCCTGTACATTTTGGGTTAGGAGCTTTTTGTTTTTTGCATTTTCTCTGGCTGTTTTGTCTATGTTTGCAATGTTGTCTTCTGTCCCCGAGATTCTCTCCTCGATCTCTTGTAATCTGTTGGAAATGCTTGCTCCTGTGACTCCTGATTTCTTTTTTTGGTGTTCTGACTCTAGGGTTATCTCTTTTTGCACTTTCTTTATTGTGTCAATTTCTGTTTTAATTTCCCTCTTCCATTCCTTTATTTCTTTGGTTCTGTTTTCATCTCGTTCTTTGAGTTCTTTGAGTGTTTTTCTTGTTTCTTCTTTAAAAGCTTCTGAATCTTTTTGCTTTTCCTCCCTTTCTTGTTTAAGTAACTCTATCAGCGTCTTGAGGCATGATTTCAGGTCTGTGTCTTCTTTCTCTGGAGTGTTTGGAATTCCGATGTTTGCTCCTATAGGAGAGCTGGGTTCTGGTGTTGCTAGATTGTCTTGGTTTCCTTGGGATATACTCTTTCTCTTTCCTCTTGCCATTTTGTTGTCAGTGATATGTTCTTGCCTTTCTCTTGTATCTGGTCTGTGTCCCTGGTACACTTTCCGTGTGCACTCCGCAGAGATCTCTCTACTCCCCGGCAGCCCAGGTCCTGGGTGGCAGCTGGGCCAGGCTCCGCTCTGAGTACTGAAGTTTCGTCCGGGTGGATACAGAAGTTCCTAAGATCTGTTCCCGGTCACTGGGTCGGGGAGGACAGGGCTGGTCAGGGCAGGGGGTGCCCTTTCCGTGTGCACTCCGCAGAGATCCCTTTGCTCCCCCGCAGCCTAGGTCTCCCACTCACCAGTTGCTCAGCCTGTACCTATGATTGTGTTTCTAATAAAAGTTGTCAAGAATGAACAAACAATCCAGCATTATTACTAGCCATTTACTACAATGTAAGTCTCGTGTGAGCCCATAAAATTTAACCATCAAGGGTTAAAAAGTACAGTGTTAACCATAATACAGCATGTCCCAAATACAGATGAATGTTTATCTAACTAAGAGCCGATAGCACCTACACTGTACTACTCCTTGACATCCCAAACCCTGATGAATTGTTTGTACTATATGGTAGACTGTGTATTGCACATTGCCATGTTTCTTACTTGTGTTTTATTGTATATTCAGAATTCTCCTTCCCTGAGTGTTCTTCAATGAAATATTTATGCCATGGCAGACCATTAAATAAACAAGCAATTCCATGGTAGATTTATTTGTCTGCCCTCAGCAAACCTTTGAGCTCCATAGAGTTCATTATTTAAAGCCTGTGTGCAATTCTGAGTGTCGGGTACCTGTGATGATGCTCTTCCTCTGTTCCTCTTTCTTTATTTACATCATGAAATAGACTACTCAAGCTGAAATGAAAGCACGGAAATGGCATTACATGCCCGTGAGCTGAACAAACCGCAATACCTCTCTATTTTTTTTTTTTTCACGTTATTCTTTTCTTTTGTTACCTTCTTTTTTGGTTGTTTTTATTTTTCATTTTTTTTCTCTTTCAACTTTATTTTTAAAAAAGAGAGAGACATATACAGATTTTTTAAGGTATTTTGGTATAACACTATATGAATATATGTTAGGCAGTACTTGATTATTTTAGAAGTCTGATAGTATGCATGGAAGTCTACTACTTACCATAGGCATATAGTACATGTAAAACAGAACATAACATGGAAAAAGAGTTTTCTTGGTGTGTATAGATTAAACATAATGACTTTTGAATATCAAAAATTGCCACAAGGCTATATAATTAGCTTTTGGCTTATTAATGATATAAGGTCCAGGAGTACCACACTCTGAAAGGGTGCTATACACTTATTTTTTCCTCTTTTTGTTTAACAGAGTATTGTTTAGTTTCCATGTGTATGTGGGCTTTTTGTTGTCTTTGTTGTTGTTAAAGACCAGTCGTAGACCATGGTGATCTGAGAGGATGCATGGGAGTAATTCAATCTTCTTATATCGATTAAGGCTCGTTCTGTGTCCAATTATGTGGTCAGTTTTCGAGTAGGTGCCATGGGGTGCTGAGAAGAAGGTGTATTCTTTTGTTTTAGGATGGAATGTTTGGTAGATGTCTATTAATTTTAATTAGTTCATAACCTCTGCTAGTTTCACTGTGTCCTTGTTCAGTTTCTGTTTCCATGATCTGTCCATTGATGAGTGTGGGGTGTTGAACTCTCCTGCTATTAATTTGTGTGGTACAATGTATGTTTTGAGCTTTAGTAGGGTTTCTGCTATGAATATGGGTGCTCTTGTATTAGGAGCATACATGTTAAGATAGAGTTCCTCCTGATATGTTTTCACTGTAATGAGTAAAAAGTATCCTTTCTTATCTTTTTGATAACTTTTGGTTGAAAATCTACTTTATTCAATATTAGAATGGGTACTCCAGTTTGTTTCTTGGTGCCGTTTACTTGGAAGTTTTTTCTCAGCCTTTTACTTTGAGGTAGTGTCTGTCTATGTCTCTGAGATGAGTTTCCTGTATGGAGCAAAATGGTGGATTCTGTTTATGTATCTAGTCTGATAGCCTCTGTCTCTTTATTGGAGGAAGTGGGTTCATTTATGTTAACAGATTAGTTGCTGTTTCCTGCTTTTTTTGTTTTTAAAGTTAGAATTATATCTGTGTGTCTTTCTTGTTTTGGTTTTCTTGCTTAGTTATTTTCTTGTTTTTCTAGCATGTAGTTTCCCTCCGTGTTGGGTTTTCTATCTATTATTCTTTGTATAGATTTATGTTCAGACATTGTGTAACTTTAGTTTTTTTCCTGTAATATCTTAGTCTCTCCATCTGTGGTGATTGAGAGTTTTGCTGGGTATAGTAGCCTGAGCTGACATTTGTGTTTTCTTATGGTCTGTATGATGTTGTCTAGGATCTTTTAGCTTTCATAGTCTCTGTTAAGAAGTCGGGTGTAATTTTGATTGATCTGCCTTTATATCTTACATGACCCGTTTTCCTTACTGCTTTTAGTATTCTTTGTTTTGAACACTTGGCATTTTGACTATTATGTGTTGGCAATTTTTTTTCTAGTCCAATCTTCTTTGTCTCTGGGCTATCAGGTCTCTTGCTCCTGGTTATTTAGGCAATGCTAGGCATAAGCTTCTTCTCATTGAATGGACCTCATATTAGACAAGTCATTGGCCTTTTCAAAAAGTAATGCACCACACTTTCCATAGCAATCCTACATGCAGATAAATTGTAGGTTCAAAGATTGATGGTTTGGGTAGTGTCCCAGTCAACCACTAAAAGTCTTGCTCAGTAACAGAAGATTGTTGGTTCAGGATCTATATCCTCCATTATTAGAAAGCCTTGTATTGTTCTCCCTCATAGATTCCTGGTAGTTTCCACTGTACTAGGTTTCTACATTGCTCACAAATGACCTCTGATTTTAGTCATCTTTTCCTGCACTCTCACCTTTTATACCCTCCCACTATATTGATCTGTCCTATTTTCATAACCACCCAACTCTAATCCACTTACAAAAACTATTCTGTTTCCACTTCCCAGGAAGATCAGTACATCTTCTGTAGAGCCCTCTTTATTACATAACCTCTTTGGGTCTGTGAACTTTAGCATAATTATTATTACCATAATAGTTAAAAGTCACTTATAATCATTTGTGTTGTCTCATTCAGGATGATTTTCTGTAGTTCCAATAATTTTTCTGAAAATTTCATGGTGTCACACTTTTTAGCCTGATGAATATTAGGCCATTGTATAAGTGTCATATTTTTAATCCATTCTATGTTTGAGGAATATTTAGATTTTATACATACTCTGATATTATGAATAATGCTGCTATGATCATAGCTGAGCAAGTGTCTTTGTGGTAGGACATATTGTACTTTGGATATTCTAAAAAATGTGTCTTGAGTTTGATCAATTTTGATTTTTGATGAACCAAAATATTGATCTCTAAAGTGGCTGCATAAGTTTGCATTCTCACCATCAATGGAGGTTAGTTCCTTTTCCTCCAGTGTTAGATGGAATCTTGAAGCAGTTTTGATGCACCATTTAAATAAATAACGTTGGGCTATTCTAAGATTATTAAGAAAACTTTGGTCACAGTGCTTTGTGCTGTCAACCACATAAATGTATTCCCTTCATTCCTTTCTCAGACTCTAAACCTGAATCCTGATTTATTGCATTGAAAGTAGATGGTCTGCCTTCCAAAGGAGAAAGGTTTTTGTTTTTTTTTTTTTTTTTTTTTTTTTTTTTTTTTTTTTTTTTTTTTTTCTGTAAGATATAGATAAAAGAGAAAAACTCTTCATTAATATTGTTAAATAAAGTACAACAGATCATATAGAGAATGAATTTTCATCTTTTTCTCACAAAAGTTTTAGTAAAGGCTGTGGTTGCACAACCTTGTCACAGAGGCCCAAGATAAGAATCTCATTCCTGGGAAGTATTCAAAAGTGCTGTGCTCTTGCGTGGCTGAGAAGGACAATTTCAACATTCGAAGACTCCTGAACAGAAATAGCCTATATCATAAACACAGGCTATTCCTGTAAGTTCATTAAAGTTTCCCCAAAAAGGGTACAATCAGGTGTCCGGAAAAGCCAAATGGAACAAAGGTTTGTAACAGGCGTGATATTTTTATCACCCCCAACATTGTGCCAACATTGGAGACATTTGCAAACACAATTTATAGCATCCAATCATTTGAGTTCAAGTATGTAATTCTCAGGACAGATGCCAACTTTCCAGTTTCAAGATCCACTGAGTTCAGCATGCAATGCGTGCCTTAGTCCAGGGCTTCTTGCAATCTTTTCACTCTTTTTTCAAGAAACTGTTATGCAATCACAAGTAATAAAATCAGGTATATAAACCAAATATGTACTGGCAATGTGTCATAAAGAAATGTACTTAAAAACAATTCTTTGTCATACATACAATTTTACCATTTAAAGACAAATATACATATTAATTATATACTGCTGAGAATACTGTGTTCATTTAATTTTATACAGTATAACAAATATAACATTGAGAAATAATGACAGAAAAATATTAACAATCTTTTTATGTTTGTATATCAGCAGAAAATTTTTGTATGTAATCACTGTAATGTATAATATAAGATTGTTCTCAAATCTTATCTGAAACTCAGACAGAATTGCTTGGCATTATGTGATCAGTGGGCATATGCAAAGCACATGCTTCACAATGTGTATTTTGAGCCATGGCTGCCATGGACAGTGAAATTTTGCTAGAAATGATTTTGAATTCAAATGTACACTTGTTTCTGAATTAATTTATTCTGGTTACTAAGTTTTCTTCAAGATGTAAAATCAGTTATGAAGCTGCAAAAGAATAATGTGACCTTTAGCTGGTAAAAGCTATAATAATTTATTATGAATAAATTATATGTAAGATTATGGATTATGTCTTATTCTTATCTGTAGTTAAATAGGTTTTGAATGTTTTTCAGAAATGTGCTCCTTTGTTAAACTGCTGAGAAATATATTTTATAATTGATTTGCATTTAATAAGTAAAGGATTTAATAAATAAATATAAATTAAATTGTTGTTAATAAATGATGATGTAATGGTTTTATATTATAGCTAAAATATTGTGAACTGTTAAAAGATTTTTTTTTTAGTTTTAAGAGAATAAAATAAGTTGCAAAATCCTCAGTGCCTGCTCTGTTAACTCAATGATTCATTTGGGTCACCATCCTTTCAACTTGATACCTAGATCAGCAAGAGTTTTGGTGTCTTGGAGGAAGGGAAAAAACAAACCAGAAGACCACTTGATGCCAAAAATAATGCCCCAATAATAACATTTTAACATCCTTTAAGATGAATGCTAAAAATGATAGAACAACTTAATACAGCTGTGAAACAAAAAACTATTTGAAAGGGTACAGAAGGGAACAGACAGAGAAACTAGGAGGAAGTAAGCATGTGAGGGCATGTCTGAGAGGAGATTAAAGGAGGAAGAGTGAAGACTGTCAAAATTCATCATATAAAATTTTCAAATAATATATGTATTTCAAAATATGAAACAAAGCAACATGGAAGATGGATTTATATGCATATATATTCTTCAAACATAATTTTCTGAAGAGTACAAACATAAAGGTTTACAATGCTTATAGTTATAATAGAATAAAACATATCAGAAAAGAAAATAGAATGTTTGGCATAATACTAGATAAAACTAATTTCTTTGAAAAACAGTTTTCAAATTCTGTAACCATTAAGGCAACAAATCAAAAGTGTTTCTTTTAAAAGGAGAAAAAATAATTTTTATTCTTTAGTAAAACATTTAATTCAGAGACGATTAATGAATCACAACTGTTTCTGTTCCACATGGCTGCTGTGATTGCAGCTGAGTCTTGGAAGCACATTCACACTGCCTCACAACGACAAAGATGCTGGGGTACTGAAAAGAACTTTTCTCCTAGGATAATATTGAGGATCTAAGGACAATGTGCTTAATCCTAATGTCAATGAGATAACCCTGAGTCACATTGATTCTAATGATGATAAAGTTCCATTATTACTTATTCAATGTCAGAAATTTATTTCAATATCAGAAGTGTAAAGGAGAAAATATTGTATTTAAAAATAATCTGGAGGAATGGATCATTTTTAGACAGATACCAGATATCAGAGTTAAACCAGGATCAGATAAACCACCTAAATATAAAAATGGTCATTAAAAGTGTCCCAGCTTTAAAAAAAAGCCCAGGGCCAGATGGGTTTAGTGTAGAATGCTATCAAACTTTCAAAAAAGACATAATACAAATATTCTTCAAACTATTCCACAAAATAGAAACAGAAGAAACAGTACTCAATATATTCTTCGATGTCACAATTATGCTTTTATCTAAAACACAAAGATTCTACAAAGAAAGAGAACTTCATGTCAATAAAAATTCAATAAAATTCTCACAAAGCGAATGCAAGAATATACGAAAATGATCATTCAGTATGATCGAATAGGCTTCATGCCAGGGATGGATCCACTATATAAACAAACTAAAATAAAGGAAGAAAACACACACACACACACACACACACACACACAAACACACACACACACACACACACATGATCATCTCAAATGAGGAAGCATTTGACAAAATTTGTCACCCCTTCATGATAAAAGTCTTGGAAAGATAAGAATATCAAGACCTATACCTAAATATAGTAAAAGCAATATACAGCAAACCAGTAACCATCATCCAACTAAATGGTAAAAATCTTAAAACAATCCCACTAAAATCAGGGACAGGGTTGCCCATTCTGCCCCTACCCATTCAATATAGTACTGGAAGGACTAGCCAGAGCAATTAGACAACAAAAGAAAGTCAAAGGAATACAAATTGGAAAGGAAGAAGTCAAAAAAAAATCACTATTTGCAAATGATATGATTGTGTATTTAAGGAACCCCAAAATTCAACCAGAGAACTTCTGAAGCTGATAAACAAATTCAGCAAAGGGCTGGATTTAAAATTAACTCCAACAAATCAGTAACCTCCCACTACTCAAAGGATCAACACACCGAGAAAAAAAAATAGTCACTTTCATAATAGTCACGAAAAATATAAAAAATATAAAATATCTTGAAGTTAGACTGAAGGAGCTGAATGGGGTTTGTAACTCCATAGGGATAACAACAATATCAAGCAAGAGTCACTGCCCCGTGCACAGAGCTCTCATGAACTAAACCATCAACCATAGAGTACACATGGGGGATCATGGCTCAAGCCACATACATAGCAGAGGATGGCCTAGTCTGGCATCAATTAGAGGAAAGGCCCTTTGTTCTATGAAGTTTGGTTCTCCAGTGTAGGGAAATTCCAGGACAGGGAGGAGGGAGTAGGTGGGTTGGTGTGGGAACACCCTCATAGAAGTAGAGTGAGAGGAGATAGGATACGGGGTTTGCAAAGGGAAAACCAGGAAACCATATCTTAAATGCAAATACATAAAATATAAAAAAAAATATAATGGGCCTTGAGTCTAATTAGTCAGCTGATGGTTACAACTTGTAAGTAGCACATATTGCATCTTTGCAGATACTTTGTCATACTGGTCATTGTTATGAATCTTAGGTATTGAATCAGCTTAAGACTATTAATTGCTTTTTATTCTTGATAAACTGCATAGTGCTTTTTACTACCATAAACAAAAAGCTAGCTGGTAGGAAGGAGAGTTTTAGGTTACATCCAACTCAAACATGCTAAGTCCCATGTTCTAAACATCAAGTATCTTAAGCAACTTGACTATCTTGGCAACAGCATTTGCTATCAGCTTTTTTGTTGCTCTTAGTCATTTTAACTGGGGTAAGACGTAAGACGAGGTATTCATTCCTGGACTAAATACTATATTCAGTCTAGTAGGTTGAACTGAAGTATCTCATTATATAAAGTAGTGAAATCAGTAAATTTTAAAATGTGTATAGGATAAATGATGTAAAAGTCCTCTATATATTTGAATAGTATCTTAAAAATTCTAAAGGCAAATTGCTTATTTTGTCAGGATTAGTAATGTTTTAAGCATTTTAACTGAAGCAAAAGGACATTCTTTAGATCTAGAAATATAGACATGTTACCTTTCTGTGCATGTGAACATTTAAAGTTTCTATTCCCTGCTTTATTTGGTTCACTTTCACCACAACCTTTTGGATACCATTTTCATCTCCATCTCTTCCCGTGTTCAGATTCCTGTGTCTTATGAATGTTGGAAATTGGCAATTCACAAGATTTTAATGCCTAAATATATTAGGTTTATGCCTAGGGCTATATTTTATTTCTCATATTAAATCAAACTTATGTGCTGAAGAAAGAATATTATTAAATTAAAATCTATGATACCTGCAGGTATGGCTTCATTTTTTCTTATGAAGAAATTTCCTTAAGGACAGTAAATGATTAACTTAGATTTCTAGTAGACAATCTAACACAGTACAATGAAGTCTTGTGGACATGTTATGAAATCAAACATTTGAATGAATTCCCTCAAAATAAAAAGAATCTCTGGCTTAAAAAAGAAAATCTCGTAATTTACTTACAAGTATAGCATTTTGAATTTTACTTTTGCAGTAAAGTAATAATATTGGCATAATATTGCAACACATTTATGGCATTGAAGTCATTGTGTATATATATCAGAATCTCTCCTGTGTTTGTGGGGAGGGGTGAGTGGCTGAGGTGTGCAAATAACATGCCCCTCTGTGTTGGAGAAGAATTATCGTTTCAAACTAATCATTTTATTCCTCATAAATAATTCTTTTCTTATCAGGTTTGGAGATTTGGAATTCTTATCAATACATGCCCATGTCTATTCTAATATGCATGCTGCTGGTTTAATGCTCTGACTAATTAATCTATATGATTGTAGCTAAAATAATAGTATATATCTTATTTACTCATTACCACATTCCAGTTTACAATATAATTTTTACTATTTTATTAATAAATGTGGTGCACCAAATAAAAAACTAAGAAATAAATTGCAATCAACTCATATCTAGAGGCTCAGTCAGGTTTCAATAAGAAACATTCCTTTGATTGGTGATAACTTCTCTAAGAAAAGCCAAGCACTGACACAATTGTATTTGTATACATTTATGCAAAAATGTTTAAATTTTTTTTCTTTTATCTTTGTTTTTTTAAAATAAAGTTTTTTTTTAAAGAATTAGTTAAAGAAACTTATAAATACAATCCTACGTTTCACAGAGCAAACATGGAACTAAGGGGAATGAGGGAGACAAAACTTACTGACCCAAATCTCACTGGAATACCCTCACTCAGTATGTGCTGTTGAACCATGAATAAGCTGCAGGACAAAGTTATAATTCTATGCACTATAACCTCTTGGAATTTGATTCATTCCCCAAGGCTCAAAGTATCTTAAATTCTCATAGGAAGAAGAGAAACATGAATGGCTTTGACTAATATCTGATGCAATTGCCTAAGCCCTCTATTCCTCAAATGTTCCAAGGGCTCCAGAATACATTAGCTGAATATTTTATTCTGCAGAACACATCTTCAGTTTTACAATGCTTTATTGTGTTGAGCAAAGAGGTAATTTCTTATGGAGAGAGTGTAGACTAGACTAAGAAAATAACTTTAATTTCTTTGCATGGTCAGAACTGAAATTCTGTGAGCTAATAATTTTCCCAACTTATATTCTTACTTTTAGCCTACTAATTTAAGAGTAGAATCAAGTGTTTTTTTTTTCAAAATTAAAGTTGTGCTATTACAAAGTGTTCATTTAATTTTTCAAAGCTTTGTGTTGATGCTTTTGCACTGTAGCTACACTTAAGGCTGTGTACATTCATTTTTATAACTTGACATTTTGACTGCATTTAATATTTAATTATTTGTATCTTTATATATTCTTATTTCTTTCTATGTTAAGGGTTTGGTTATGATTTTAGAAACTGCAAATTTCTACACTCTAGTAATTATTTAAGTATTTTATTGTGTTATTGTTGTCAAACCACATTTGTGTTTTATTCTCTCCATAAGAAATATTTTATTTTCTGAAAGGGTCACAGTTTTATGTCATAATTACTACTGTTTAAAAAATAGTTTAAAAATAATTTTATTACTTCTTTCTTAAAAGCCAACTCCCTTCTGTCGTTCTTCATCATATTTCCTCTTCTCTGCCAGTAAAATTCTCTAGAAATAAATGTCTAGACTTCATAAGAAATGGGCCATTCAAAGGACTATGAAGCACATAGCTATTGTCCTATTTGTATGTAAATCACACCAATTGTTAAGTGACTATTGAAGAGTCTTATTTTGCTCATCAGTTATAGTGGATAAAATGATATACTGTAAACACTATATATTGTAAATAACAGGCTTCCTTGCATTTCTGATTTTATTTTTATGTCTTTGTATTTTACAGATGGACACGTAGAAGTAGACAGAACATATATTTTAGTGCGATACTACGGTATGTATAACTGTAGTGACAGGCTTCACTTGTGTGCCTTTGGCCTCCTCAGAGAGGTAGTGCTGAAAAGGTCTTCTATCACAATGTAAGGTACAACTTGCTTTGAGATACTTGAACAATCAGAGGAGGTTCTGAATTTAGATCTATTTCCAGAGAACCAAAGCAGAGAAGTTCCTTGAATGAGTAAGAAACATTCATGGAAGATGCAGCCATTACCGAACACCAGAAATGCACATATTGTTTTCTTCTTTTTATGATATAGATGACTTCACCTAAGGCGCATAACCCATGGGCAGAAAAAGCCTCCAGAGGATTCCTATACAATACATAGGAGCAATTTTCCTGCTTCCCAGAGACTCAGCCAAGGATGACTGGTATCTCAGTTCTGAGCAAGATCAGCCTGGAGTGGGTAGTGGACACAGAAATTTAAGAATAATTATGCTGATTTAATTTCAAATGGCAACATTCAAGAAAAAAAAGTTTTATTTGCTCTGTAACAGAAGTTTACCAGAAGAAATGGCAGGAAGAGGATATAGTTTGAGTTTTTTTAATAGGACTTTGTGCAGGAACAAAGGGGAGAATATATTACTTCAAATATGCTTACTGGATCTTTTCCCAGTTACTGAGATGAAACAGGAAGTACTTATTACTTATGAAAACACGTACTGTCACTGTATGAAGCACTTTGTGAGGAGCAGAACGGAGCTTATTTAAAATGAATTTAACCCCTGGTAGACTTCTCTTCAAATCCTGGTGAGAATCAGTGGTATGCAGTTGCAGAAAAACATTGTTGAATATCATTTTATTTTTTTCTCTTGAGGAAACTTGGTGTCATACTTAATTAATATTAATTATCAAAAACCAAAAGGAAGCTTTGTAACAAAACTCATCAAGTACATTTGGGCTGAATATCTACTACATACTCCTTACTATGCTACATGAAAACTAGCAAGGGAAAATATAAACAAGGATTGTATTTTTGTATAACCTATTCTGCCTTTGAGGCAGATGTTATATAACAGCTATTTCCATGTATCTTTCCACAGTATAAATATAAATACATAGGTCCTAAAATGTGAGGGAAAGACATAAAGAAAAAGATGATTTATATGGACTGAGAATTGGAATCATCAAGAATGAGACAGAGAACATTTAGGGGTTAATCTTGTCAATTAGATGCCTGATTGATTAGGAGAGCACACCTCTAAGGGTCTCTATAGGTTCAGAATATTATGACATTATTGGGAGATTGTGAAAATTGTGAGAGAGGTTCTGGGACTAGGTGGAAGATTCAGTTCATTAGGGATGTGTTCTAGGGCACTATGAATGGCCTCAGGGTCTTTTATGTTCTCTCTCCCTATTTGTGTCAGAAAAAACCCTGTGACTTGCTTTCACCTTCAAGTGTTGCAGTCAGCATGGTGTTAGGGCTCAAAACAAACCTAGAAATCTACATGTAATCAAGAGACAATGGAATAACCACTCTGCACCAGTGAGTCAAGAAAGTTATTTTCCTATTAAAATTATTTTGGGTGGTTTGTCTCACCCAAACACACACAAACATATACCTAACATGTAAAGGTCAGAGCACACAATTCCTAAGAAAAAGTTCTCTCCTTCAACCATGGGCCTTAGGGCCCCCTTTACTGCTGAGTTATCTCACCTCTCCCCCTGTACTCCCCCTTTAATTTTATTAACTCAAAATTGTTTGAGATTCTTGTTATCAATAAGTCTAGCTCATTTTGGTAAACATTCTAATATTCTTGAAATGACACAAATATTCTTGTCAGAACAAATTTTATTGTTTTGAAGCTTTTGTGAATATGAATAATTTTAGGCAGTTAGACAAATAAATAAAATGAAGACTTTTTATTGCTTGAATATTATAAACTTAAAATTGAGTAAACAATGGCAGGTTTCAGCCAGGGGTCATTTTTTCAATTATATTGAATATTCTCGGTATCATTTCATAACTGTATTAGCTATCCTTGATGTTTTCTCTTTCCATATGAGGCAAAAATATGTTCATTCAACAATTATAATGAATGGGAATACACTGAGTATTTAGATAGCTTTCAGTAGAGTGGTAACTTTTACTATATTAATCCTACCCATCCATGAGCATGGGAGACCTTTCCATCTTCTGATAACTCCTTTGTTCAGTGATTTGAAATTTTCAATCATAAAGGCTTTTTTGATTAGTATTATCCCTAGATACTTTATAATTTTTGAGACTATTGTAAAAGATGTTTCTTTTACCTGATTTCTAGCTCAATTTGGCAGTTGTATAAAGACAGTTAATAGACTTCTGCGAGTGAATTTTATTTCCAGATACTTTTGTAAACATGCTTATCAGGTATAGGCATTCACCAGCTTCTTGGGGTCACATATGTATACTCTTACATCATTTGCAAATAAACATACTATGACTTCTTCTTTTCCAACTTATATTCACTTGATATTTAGTTTTCTTGTGGTTGAATAGACTTCATACCTCTATTCAGTAGTTGTAGAAAGAGTGGAGTTCTAAATTTCATGTAATTGCTTTGAATTTCTCTCCATTTAAGTTGCTATTGTCTGTGGACTTGTTATAAACTGCCAATATTAGACTGAGTTATATTTTTTACCTTCCAGATCTTCAGAACTTTTATTATGAAAGTTTATTGGATTTTGTCATAAGCCTTTCCCGAATCTGATGAAAACATCATCTTGTTTTTACCTTTCAGTTTGTTTATATGGTGAGTAACATTTGTCATTGTACATACATTGGGCATCTCTGAGTATCTGGAATGGAGCCTACTTCATCACAAAATGAATGATCATTTTGATGTGTTCTTATTTGATTGGTGTGTATTTTATTGAGATTTTTTCATTAACATGAATAAGTGATGGTTGGACATTTTTGTATTTTGGATATCAGGGTAAATACTGTTTTGTAAAATGAAGTGGACTATATTTGTATTGTGAAGGATAATTTGAGGAGTATTTGCACTACGTCTTTGGAAGTCCGGTAGTGTTGTGTGTTAAAACCATCTGACTCTGAACTTTTGGAGGTTTTTAATATCTGTTTCTATTTCACTGGGGATTTATAGGTCTGTTTTCGTTGTTTATCTAATCTTAATTTAATTATTCTAGGTGTTAGGTATCAAGAAAATTATACATTTCCTTTAAATTTTCAAAATTTGTGAACTACAGATTATTAAAGTATGTTAATAGGAGACTCTGATTTTCATTGGTTTTATTGTTATTTTCTGCTGTAAATTTTGTAATTTTTATTTTCTCTCATGATGCCTTTTAGTTAATTTGGATAAAAGTTTACAGATACTATTTTCTCAAAGAGCTAACTCTTGTTTTATTGATTCCTTTTATTGTTCTTTAGGTTTTTGTTTGTTCTTTCTATTTTATTGATTTCAGCCTGAGTTTGAGTATTTCTTGCTTTTTATTTGTTTGGAAGGTATTTCTTTATTTTTCTCTAATATGTTTTGCTATGTTGTTAAGTTACTAAAGTGTTCTCTCTCTCTCTCTCTCTCTCTCTCTCTCTCTCTCTCTCTCTCTCTCTCTATCTCTATCTCTATCTCTCTTGAATAAATTTGTTCAATTTGGTATTGTTGTTGTTAACCATTTTATATTGGAGTTTTGCTTTTTGTGCCTTCTGTAGGGCTTGATTTATAGATAAACATTGCTTAAATTGAATTTATCGTGGGATGCCTTGTTTTCTCTATGCATTGTGTTTGAACAAATTCTATTCGGTATAGAATAGAGGACCAGTGTGATATTTTAGAGTCTGTAGAACATCTGTGGCATTTAGGATTTCCATTAAGCAGCCAAGTATGTCTGCCTTTATATATTACTTAATTTTTGCCTTTAGGCTTTAATATCCTTTCTTCATTCTGTACATTTAGTGAATTGATTATGGTGAGCCAAAGGAGATTGTTTTTCTGGTTTGGTCTATTTGATATTTTTGTAGTCTTCTTGTACCTTCATAGGCATTTCATTCTTTATGTTAAGAATTTTTTTTCTGTGATTTTGCTGAAAATTATTTTGTGGCATTGACCTGGGTTTCTTCTTCTATTTCAATTATTCTTAGGTTTGATATTTTTATAGTATCCCAGATTTTCTGGTGGAATTGTGCCAGGAATTTTTTAAACAACATTTTGTTTGACCAAAGTATCCATTATTCAATAGGCTCTACACTGACATACATTCTTTCTTTCATCTCTTGTGTTCTTCAGGTGAATCTCATGTTTTTGTACTGACATATAAGTATCTGGGTTTGGGAAGGAAGGCATTCTAGGTGCTGATGTTTGGTCTTGTCTTTGTTGGGTGAGTGCTTTGTTCTTTGGTTTATGTTACACTCTTTCATTCTTAGAGTATTAACATTCTCTTGGTACTTATTTTATTGGCTTGCATAATCTACCACATTTCCAATCCTTAAACTACCTGAATTTTGTTCTAACTTGCAACTCTAGCTATAAGAGAAAGAAATTTAGAGGGGAAGGGGCATAGACCTCAAAATACTACTTGCTGCTGATTAGGAACCTAGGGTTCCTTGGGTAAAATTTGATCGTTGTTTGTAAAATATCACAATTTCTTCATCTCACATCTTTGCTCCCAACCACTTGATAAAACAGCAGTAGGAACTACCAGCAACAGGAGGAGCCACAGCCATCACAGGTCCTCTTAGGGATTCCCCATTTATATCCTATTTAGAGTCCCCATAATTCCAAACATAAACTGTAGCTGGCAAAAACCATGCTCCTCTTAGGATACAATCTTACTTAGCAGCTGGGAACAACCTGAAGCAGCTCCATATGTGCACCTCAGTTAAAAACAAAAACATATTAATATATATCATGTCTGGTTTCAATTTTTTTTTGTTGGTTGTTGTTAACAAAAATCTCACTTCAGTGTGATGAGTGTGTTACATGGTAAGATATTTCTTTCTAGAGTCCTTCTATGTGGTTACATACAGTTTCAGGCAAAATGTGTTTCTAGATATGGGGCAGGGGGGCAGCATTATCCCAGACCTGAACTCCAGATAGTGTTCTCTGGGAACATTCCCACCTACGAGGCCACTCAAATTAAAGAAGTAAGTAGGTTAACTATTGTTCTACAACTTTCCCTCCTCTCTTCTTAATCTAATACCCCAGTCTAAGCAAGCTGTGAAGAGCAAGCCAGTAAATCACCATGGGACTGCATCAATTCCTTCTTTCAGGTTCCTAATAGAGGTCCTGTCCTGACTTCCTTCAGTAATGCACTATGACCAAGAATTCTAAGCCAAATAAACCTTGTTTTTTTGTCTAAGTTTCTTTAGTTTATGATGTTTATCATTTCAGTGGAAAGCCAACTAGAAAATGGTAAGGAAATTGAGTGATAATCACTGAAATTTTGTCTTCATTCATTAAGAATCCATTGAGGTCCTCCGTTAGGTAAGTTATTGACATTATTATACTTTTTATAGGTCAAATTTCCTAGGCAAAGTAAGGTGGTAGAATAGAAGTTAAACCAATTAGAACAACCAAGATATTTGACATCTCATAAAAAAATGTATTCTACTAAAACAACCATCAAATTGTCTTATAAGTAAACAATATTGTTATAACAGGAGAAATAAATAAGAAATGAGTCAACTTAAAGGTTTTAACTAATTGTTATTATCAAGATTATCCTATGTATTCTATATGTTTTATATTATTATGTTAGTTGATAGCTCCAGAGGATCAAACTAGTCTTCCTTATACTGGCACATTAAATTCAGGATTAGAATTTAGAATTAGAAATTAGAATTAAATTCAGATTATATCTGAAAAAACTTAATTCATTTTTTTTGATGTTATCATTCATCATTTTTCATATCCTCCCTAACCTACTATAATGTCAAGACTATTGGAAATGTCTTTGGTTGCTTAATGCATAAAATAATGAACAATGGTTGTTTTGTCAAAGAAGATAGAATTTGGACTTACTCTTTAATGATATAGGGGTGAGTACAATTATTTCTCCAACTCCAATGGATATGCATTCAACTGTCCTCTTGTGTGATGCCAGGTATGCTTGGTGGGAAATAGAGTCTTACTGTAACTTAGCAGGATACCAAAAACAATTGAATCCCCAAGTCTGTGGAAGAGATCAAAGCATTTGATACCATCTCACATCTGATTGGGAACCAAAGTAGGACAAGGATTTGCTTACAAGAAGCAAAGGGGGGGCAAGGCAGGCCAAGAGTTGAAGCTTCCTTAAAATTGTTGTACAAAGTATGACAGCTGTGGGGACAAAGAATATCAAAATCCTTTCACATTTTTGTTCTCTCTGTTATTAAACTTCATTTCTAAGGCACGGACTTAACTTCACTCTACCCCATTGTTCAGCGTCCACCAGGTATTGATGGTTGATAAATGATGTAGAGGTACTATGTTGTAACTAGACATGAGAAAAACAGAGGTACAATTTTTAAGATAGCTGCCATCTGTTAAGTCAATTTTCTACTGCTAAAAAACTTCCACTTCTTTCAACACCATGACAGTGTTAATTATTCTGTTGCTTAACACTGCATCACTCAAAACAAACTGAAATTTGATGTATAACATATTTAGCTAATGGTTCTGCTGCTTTATTCAGTTTTCCCTCCATTCGTGGTTTATTTAAGACAATTATTTATTAAAATCTATTTGAGGAAATAATAATGGGAGAAAGCAATTGTGAATTAAGCAAAATGGAAATCTTGAAAGGAATCTGTGCTGTTCCCCTGAAGACACCACATCCTGTGGATCATCCTAGAAGATTCACTACACTCAGAGCATTTGATAATTCTTCTGAAGCCGTACAGATATTTTTAGGAGCCCAGTAAACTCAGGACGATCAGCCCCCAAAACCATGCCTATGGATACCACTCCCCTTCGGCCTGACCCTTTCTGCTGAGACAGACTGCTAGCTAGTCTGCTACCATGAAGATACCACATCCTGAGGCATCCCAGGAGAGCTGCTGCACCCATGGCATGGTATCTGAAACCACAGCATGAAACATCCCAGGAGAACCACCACACACAGGGCAACTGACACTACAGCCTGAAGGCATTCAGAAAATCTGCTGCTCACAAGGAACATGATTAACTGATCTCCAGCTTGTCTGCTCCCCTGAAGATACCAGAGCTTGAAGGCATCTCAGGGTTTCCACTGTAATTAAGGCAACTACACAACCAACACCATAGTCTGAAGACCTCCCAGGGGCTCCACAGCATTCAGAGCAACTAATCAAACAGACTGAAAGCCCCTTTGGAATTCTTCTGCACACAGGGAAACAGAAACAACCATCCATAGCACCCTCCCCCACATCCCGGAGAACAGATTCACACAGAACAACACTTGACTGCTCCTTTGAAGACTCAGCAGTCTAAAGGCCTCCTAGGAGATCTACTGCAGCCAGTGTAATGAATCAGCATTATCTCTGCACCTCTGAAGACCTCCCAAATGGAAGGTGCCACAGGAGGTCTACAGGCTCTAGGTGTGCAAGCCTACCAGGAGGACAAAAGAGTCAGACTCCAGACAGAGTCATGCAGGATAGCAAACAACAGAGATAACCAGATGGCAAGACACAAGTAGAAGACCATAGGCAACAGAAGTCAATATACCTGGACATTAGCAGAACCCACTTCTCCCACCACAGCAAGCCCTGAACAAAACACACCAGAAAATTAGCAAGGTAACCTATAATTCTATCTCATGAAGATAACAGAGTCCTTTAATGAGGGAATAAATAACTCACTGAAAGAAATACAGGAACACATAGGAAAATGAGTAGACGCCTTTAAAGAGAAAACACATGTCTTAAAGGAATACAGAAAACACAATCAAACAGATAAGAGAATTGAATAAAATGGTCCAAGACATAAAAATGGAAGTAGAAAAAGAATGCAAATGGAAGCAAAACTTGAAGTGGAAAGCCTAGAAAATAGGTTAAGAATTACATATATAAGTATCACCAATAGAATACAAGAGATAGAAGAGAGAATTTCAGGTGTAGAAGCTACCTTAAGAGAGTATACCTAGAAAAGACACAGCAGTCAAAGAAAAGTCAAAACATAAAAACTCCTAAACCAAAAAATACCCAGGAAATTCGGGACACAATAAGAAGACCAAATCTAAGAATAATTAGAAGAGAAGAACAAAGATTCTCAGGTCAAAGAAGCTAAAAATGTCTTAAACAAAATCATAGAAGGAAACTTTTTCAACATAAAGAAAGAGATGGCCATAAATGTACATGAAGCCTATAGAGTACCAAATAAATGGGACCAGAAAAGACACACATCTTGTCACATACTAATCAAAACACTAAATGTACAGAACAAGGAAAGAATATTAAAAACTGCAAGGAGAAAAGACTAAGAAACAAATATAGGCAGACCTATCAGAATTATACCAGCCTTTTAAACAGAGACACTAAAAGCCAAAAAAGCCTGGTCAGAGATCATACAGGCTCTAAGAGAACACAAGTACCAGCTAAGGCTATTATACTCACCAAAACTCTCATCAACATAGATAGAGAAACCAAGATTTTCCAGGACAAAACAAAATCAAACAGTATCTTTCTACTAATCTATCCCTGCAGAGGATTTTAGAGGAAAAAACACCAAAATAAGGAAGGAACATACACCAAAGAAAAGCCAAGATATTAAGCATATCATAACAAAGCCAAAGGGAGATTACCACAAGCACTTAAAAATACCTACAAAAACAAGCATAACTGGAACCAAGAGTCATCTATCTTTAATTACTATCATTATTAAGGGACTCAACTCATCTATAAAAGGTTATATTCTAACATTCTGAATACACAAACAAGATATAGCATTTTGCTGCATACAACAAAACACACCTCAATAACAAAGAGAGACAGCATCTCAAAGAAAAAAGGATGGAAAAAGTTTTTCCAAGTAACTGGTCCCCCCCACCAAATAAGCTGGATTTGGCATTCTAATATACAATAAAATAGACTTTCAAGCAAAGGTAATCAAAAGCTATAGGAAAGGACACATCATTATCATCAAAGGAAAAATCCACTTAAGTGGAGGTTTAATTCTGAATATCAATACCCAAATGCCAGGGTACCCACATTCATGAAAGAAACTTTACTAAAGCTCAAACAAATTATTGAACATCACTCAATAATAGGGGGAGGCTTCAACATGTCACTCCCACAAATTGACAGGTCATTGTAACAAAAACTAAACAGAGAAACAGTAAATCTAACAGAAGCTATGAATGAAATAGATTTCCAACCAAAAGTTATGAAAAAAAATTAAGGAAGGACATTTCATAGAAATCAAAAGAAAAATATATCAATATAAACTCTCAATTTCTAAACATCTATGCTCCAAATGCAAGGGCACCCACATTCATTAAAAAAAAAAATAAAGCAAAAAATCTCTACTAAAGCTCAAAGCATATAATGCACCGCACACAATGGTAGGACTTCATCACCCTACTCTTAACAATGGACAGATTATGGAAACAGAACCTGAACAGAGACACAGTGAAACTAACAGAAGTTATGAGCCAAATAGATTTGATAGTATCTATAGGACATTTCATCATAAAACAAAAGATTATACCTTCTTCCCATATTCATCTGGAAAGACAAAAAAACAGAATATTGAAAAATAATTCTTAACAATAAAAGAACTGCTGTGAATCAACATCCCTGACCTCAAGCTCTACTACAGAGAAATAGTGATAAAAGTTTTATGGTATTGGTACAGAGACAGACACCTTGATCAATGGGATAGAATTGAAGACCCAGAAATAAAACCACACAGTTATATGCACTTGATCTCTGAAAAAGAAGCCAAAAATATACAATGGAAAAATAAAGCATCTTTGATAAGTAGTGATGGTCTAACTGGCTGTATGTAGTAAAACGAAACTAGATTCATATTTGTCACATTGCACAAAGTTCAAGTACAAGTAGATCAAGGATGTCAACATAAAACCAGATACACTGAATCTAATAGAAGAGAAAGTTAAAAATGGACTTGAACTCATTGGCAAAAGCAAGACATTTCCTAGACAGAACTCCAATGACTTAAACCTTAGGATCAAAAATTGATAAATGGAACCCCATTAAACTGGAAAACTTCTGTAAACTACAGGTTATAGTCAATAAGACAAATCAGCAAACTACAGATTTGGAAAATCTCTTCACTAATCACACATCTAATAGAGGGATAATATCTAAAATATATAAAGACCTCAAGAAGCTATCTACCAAAAACTAAACAACCCAATAAAAAATAAGTTATAGAACTAAACCAAGAATAAACAACAGAGGAATCCAGAATGGCTGTGAAGCACCTAAAGAGTGTTAAGAGTCCTTAGTGATCAGAAAAATGCAAATCAAAACAAACCTGAAAGTTGACTTCACACCAGTCAGAATGGCTAAGATCAAAGCCGCAGGTGACAACACATGTTGGCAAGGATGATCTCAGACAGGGAGACTGTCATTCCTGGTTTGGTCAGGTCATTATGAGTGACTATGCACAAAAACATCTGCAAGGCAGGGCATGCTTGACCTATCACAGACCATATCACCTGTGGTTAGGATGCATTTGAGAATATACTAGATGCTCCTCACCACTGCCTAGAAGCAACAAATATGTCCCTGGCTTCACAAAATTGTGCCATGTTTACTGAGGTTTCATACAAGTCATAGGCAAAGGTTTCTGTTTTCTTACTTGTTGCACACAAACTTCAAAATCAGTGTTTGATATGTGTTAGGTTTACCATGAACATTTAATGGGAAACTGGCTTCCCTTCTTCTCTTGGACCAAAGCACTTTCTAAACAAATACCATCTTAAGCTATGCTATAACATTCCAGTTATCTTACCTGGAAAAAAAAAAAGAAGACCCACTACAACTTAATCTATGTGAATTTTCCAAGACATTCTTACGTTCTTATCAGACTATATAAAACATGATTTAAGAAGGTAGGAAAATGAATTGATTACTGTTTTTGGAGCATGTGTACTTGAATGTTGACCCTTTCCATCATCATTGCAAGGCTGGATAAAGACAGAATTCTTGAGACTGTGTGCCAGGCCAAAAAAAAAAAAAAAAAAAAAAGATTCATGACTACATGTAAAAGCATTATTGAAGACTGGATTTAAAGCATTGTGTATTGTAGAAATTTTTACATTATGATTTTCACTCCAATTAATGTTAAGTATTAGGTATGTAAAAGTTTACTTTTCACTTTGATTAATAAATATTAAGACCCACACAATATTTTCTAATACTTAAAGAAAATGACAATTGTTAAACATTGGAATAAGTGTAAGTTTAAATACTATTCTCTTTTCTTTAAGCTAATCACCAAATATGTTTTGAAGACTTTTTTATGGTTTTGGGATCTGGTTTTAGGATTTGAACTCAGGATCTGATGCCTGTTAAGTGACTTTCTACATCCCTTTCTACCAAGGACAAACTTGGAGAGGGGTTTTGAGAGAAGGGGTGTCTGAGAACACAAGAAAGAACAACTCAAAGTTAAATCATAGGTCCAAGCAGAAATCCTGCATTCTGCGTGACACAGCTTCCTAGACAGTCCTCTCAGTATGTAGCTCTTGGCTCTGTAGTCTTTTCAAGATAGATTTTTCTTGAGACAGCTCTTTCTTGCTAGAAAAAAATTCAAAAACTCTGGAAAGTTCATGTGTTTTCCAACCAAAGTCAGAAAAGCTGCTATTAAAAAATTCTTAAATTTTCTGATCAAGACAGAAATCTTGTTTAAAAAAATTCTAACATAATTCTTGAGTTTTCTGATCAAAATAATAAAGCCAGAAAGTGTTTTAAAATGACTGTGTTTGGTCTTTAGACAACCTTTTCTGTATAGCATCTGGAAAATATTCCAAAAAGAGCTGTATTTGCTTTCTAAGTAATTTTGGGGATATCTAACTAAGGTCAGAAATCATGTTTGGAAAAAAAATCTAGAAAAACTATGAAAAATTCTAAAAGAGCTACGTTCATTTTCTGTTAGCTAGTCTTATGAAGACTAAAAACCCAGTTTTTATTTACTTATCAATTTGGGTATTTATTTCAGGTTTCTTGTTGACCACCTTACAAATTAGCATTTTATGACTTATTCCCTTGACTCTTAAGAAGACACAGAAAACACATTTATTTTAATATTGCAAAAGTAACCAGATATCTACCTGCCTTTGTAAACTTAGCTGGCCTGGACCTTGCTCTGTAGTGTGCATTCCCTAAATCTCTTCATCTTTTCCTCTTCCATCTTTTTAACAAGATGTCTCAAAATGTAGTTGTCTCTTTTTACTAAGTTGATGAAGCCATTTATTTGATCCTTATATTTCACATAGTTTAAAATGATATATTTTTGAACTCATATTTTTAGAGATCTTTCCAATAGCCTTAAGAGCCATTGCACTGAACACAGGGACCCCAGTGCAGGAACTAGAGAAAGAACTGAAGAAGCTGAAAGAGTTTGTAACCTCATGAGAAAAACAACATTATCAACCCACCAAATCCTTCACAACTCCCATGAACTAAAATACCAACCATTGAGCACACATTGAGAGACCTATGGTTCCAGGTGTATATGTAGCAGAAGACAGCAGTGTCTGCTGTAAAAGTGAGAAGATGCCTTTGGTACAGTAAGGGCATGTTTTTCCAGTGTAGGGGAATGCCAAGGCACTGAGGTGGAAAGGGTGATTGGGAGAGGGTACAGCCTCATGGAGACAAGTGGAGAGGGAGGGATATGGAGAAGGGGATGACATTTAAAATGTAAATACAGAGAGTATATAATTTTAAAAAATAGCTATCCTGAAGGTCAAGTCATTCTAACACTTGGCTGAGGCAGATACCCCATTGCCTCCTGGATTCATGTTGTTCTTATTATCATGGAGTCATTGACCTTGCCAGAGAGTATGTTTTTTGAAGGAGGAACATGAAAATGTGTATACTATTATATAAACAAGCCCTATGCTCAGAGCAACCATCAACACCCATTTGGAGGCCAACACTCTGCTGGGTTTGTGGCTGGGGCAGGACATGATGTAATGCGGTTCCTCACATTGCCAAGCCAGACTCAACACCTTTCCTCTGCTTCAGAACTTTCTATCATGATAGTTTTCTTGTTACCATTTAGATGCTAAAAAATATTTTGTAGAATTGAAAACTACAATCCACTCATATCTATTGAAGCTATATTTTGATAAGAAAATTTAAAAGTTAGGAATCAGATGTGACCATCTTAGTTCACAATAGCAAACTATTGTGTTGTTTATATATAATCAGTCCTTTATTTGTCTCCAACTCAGACTGTCCTGAGTAAAATCTATTCTTGATCAAATTGAAATACCTATTTCAGTAGATAATTACTAGGGTAATCCATTCACAGCAAAAAGTCATGCCAATTCTGAGGCCCAAAGAACACAAATTCTTCTCCATCCATGGTATAAAGTGTTCATGAAGGACTGCAACCCTACCTGTATTCAAATATCCTAGGGAAATGAATATTTTTATAGGTTTTTGACCCTATCTTGGTTTTTTCAGTGATACTGTCCAGGAACCTAAATAACATAGAGCTTGTGCCAAGTTTGGGTCATTGTAGCTCCTTGAGGAAGTCAACATCACTGGCCCATAAAAGAGATAACACGGTGGAACTAAAGGGAAGCTTTTACCTTTGATCTTTGCTTAACTGCAGATATGTAATCAGTTTTTCAGTTTAATATCAAATGCTAAAGCATGATAAGAACTGGCATCCTATTTTCTCAAGCTTTGTTGTAAAGGGTATAAGTTTCTCTATTCATTTTAGCTATTTTAAATTTGGATTAGCTGCCGGTTTTCAACTCCATAATATATGCTGAAATGAATTTTTTTTAAATTTATGAAATTCAATATGAATATGATCAAAACAAAAGGAGAGATTTTAAGAAAACCCACAGTCATTCTATTAGACATTCCATGATTAAGTGTAATTCATTAAAATAGAAAAGTTATTTGCATTTTGTTACATACTGAACATACTGAAAATTTGATTAAATTCAAAATTATTTCTTAAATTGAAAAGTATATCTACAAGTGACAAATACAAAGGGTTGTGTTCATTTAATTGTAGCAGTCAATGGTTAATGCTCTGTAGTAACTAAGTAGAACGTGGATAAATATTGATTATATACATTACTATGTAAGTAGGAAATCTTATGAAACACTAAAATTTCAATGACTAATGAGCTTACTTGTTTTGTAATCGATTTATTCTAGACGGCATTGGCAGTATATATTTTACCTTAATGTAATGCACACATAATTCTTCTTTAAAACCATGCTACAGAAATGTTTGTTAAGGTATATTTAGACAGCAATGGAATAGTATCTAAAAATAAAGGTGATATACGTGAAATTACATAAACTCAGACCACCTCTGAGAAGAGTCTAATACTTTATTTTCAGAGTTCTTACGCTTACAAGAATAAAGGTTCACAAACAGCTACAGCCACAACAGCAACAACAACAAGCACCCTTCTGGTTGTGGATTGTCCTGCAGCCTTTTGTATTTTGATATTAATTCCATTTCTCCAAGAAGGGCTGCCTAGTTATGTTCTCAGGTGACTTCATCAGAACCTACTTCCCATTTTAATTAGTAAAATAAAGGCAGGAGTCTGTGATTGAGCAGGGGAAGGGAGGGTGGAGATAGAGAATCAGAGGAGAAGGATTAGGGAAGGTGACAGAAAGGAGATCAAACGGAGCTAGGGAAAGATGAGCTAGATCCAGTGGATTTATAGGCCTTAGATAGCTATGAACAGTTTAAGGATTTTATAGGCTTTTAATCTCATATAGAAAGGAAGTTTGTATCTTTGTCTATTGGATGAAATCTTTAGAGTATGTGGATTGAGAACTGAATGTATAAACCTGTATGAAAATCTATTGGGCCTTAGAGTCATGTTTGGCGAGGTGGTAATTCAGCCGGGGATGGGGACAGAAGGACCAGGGTGGGCAGAGTGAACCTACAGGGAAAGGAGCCGTGCAGAGAATACGCTTGCTGACCCAAGACAGAATCCATGCGCACGGCTCCATAGTAGAAGTGGTCCCTGCAGAGACTCAGTGCTGATAAAACCAGATTTCTATTTTAATATTTACTGCAATACCTTCTGTATTTCATTTCAGGATCATGTTAAAATAACACGTGTCCCAAACTCCCATATCTACTGCATCTGCTTCAGAGACTGCAGTCACTATGCAAAGCCACCATTTTCTCAAACAAGGACTTCTAATTGAGTCTGTCACCCAAACTTCACCACCTATGGATGCTTAGCAACGGCATTATAGTTAGTGCTGCATTTAGGATGTTTAGTATTGAGTATCTGCTTGATTTAATCTTTACTTTCAAACCTTTTTCAAACTGGTCGCTGATCTTAAACATGTTCATTCACGCTGTCTTTGTAAATGCCATCTATGGTGGTGTATTGGCTTATCAATTATTATATCTCTTAAAAAACCCACTCTGGTTTTAGCATTTGAGCAAGCATTACAGTGTCAAAATAATTCAAAACATGAGAGTTTGTATTGACAAAACTAGGAAGAACTAAATGATAGCAGCTAAATTACAAATGAACTCGCAAGCTAGAATAAAATGGGTAAAGAACAAATGTAAGTATCTTTGCAAAGATTGTTTTAAGTTTGTTTATGTTAAGACTATTTATTATAGGGACTATGTAGACATACTAGAATCTATCAAGTCTGTATATATTTTTCTTTGAAATGACAAGGTTACTAATTTAGAAATAACTTCTCATATGTTAGGTTCATACAAATAGATGTAGATTCAGCTAAAGCTAGGTACACTAATTGGGTTTGAGTTAAAGTCGCATGTATAACAGGGGTAGAAATCTTGAGTATCTATTTATTAAAATTTTGCATGTAATGGATGATCACAAATTAGAAATAAAGTAATTATGTTTTAAAAATAATTTATAAGTTAGCATCTAATCTTTTTAGAAAATTTTTCCATTATTGTTAACCCTGTCTCACATCACTATTTGAGCCTTGATTACCATCCTCCTTGAGCCCCCTACCCTTGTCTGTTTATGTTTCCTTTTAATTCTGTTACCCCTTTCTGATGACATGATTTTCTTTTTATTTCCAACACACACACACACACACACACACACACACACATGAGAGAGACAGAGACAGAGTCAGAGAGACAGAGAGAGAAAGAGAAAGGGAGGAAGGGAGGGAGGGAGAAAGAGAAGAGATAGAGAAAACCTACATGGTATACAATATTTCTCAGTCTTATTTTACTTAATGTAATGATTTTCAAGTCTATCTATTTTCTTGCAATGATGTGATTCTGATTTTCATTGTGACTGAAAGAAGAACCAGTCATATGCATATATTTTCTTTTCTTTTTATTTTATTTTAATTAAGTTTTTGATTGGATATTCTCTGTATTTTCATTTCAAATGTTCTCACACCTCTACCGCTCCACTTGTCTCCATGAAGGTGCTCCCTCTCCCAATCACCCATGCCCACCTCAGCTCCTTGGCATTCTACTACACAAGGTAAATGAGTCTTCACTGGAACAAAGGTTTCTCCTTCCATTGATGCCAGAGAATGCTATACTCTGCAACATATGCAACTGTAGCCATGGGTCTCTCCACTCATATTTATTGGTTGCTGTTTTAGACCCTGGCAGCTGTGGAAAGTTTGGTTGTTTGATAATTTTGTTTTTCCCATTGGGTTGCAAACCCTATTAGCTCCTTAAGTCTTTTCTCTAGCTCTTTTATTGGGGTTCCTGTGTTCAGTCCAGGTGTTAGCTGCAAACATCCTCAACTGAATCTATATGACTCTTGCAGAGCCTCTGTGGAGGCATCTATATATTTCTCTTGCCAGTAAGTGCTTCTTGGCATCAGCAATAGTGCTTGTTTTGGTGGCTGCATGTAGGGTGGACTCCCTGGTTTGGCAGTCTGAATGTTTTTTTTTTTTTTTTTTTTTTTTTTTTTTTTTTTTTTTATCAATTTTGTGCCTCTATCGGTCCTTGTATTTCTTCTGATGAGTGTTTTGTTCTCCCTTCTCAGAAGTACTGAGGCAACCACATTCTGGTCTTCCTTCTTATGATCTGTGAATTATTTCTTCAGTATTCAGAGCTTTTTGGTGTTAGTATCTGATTATTGGTGAGTGCATGCCATGTGTTGTTTTTTTTGCAATTGCTTTACCTCACTCAGGATGATAGTCTCTAGTTCCATATATTTGCCTACAAATTTCTTAAAATCATTGTTTTTAATAACTGAGTAGTAGTCCATTGTATGAATGTGCCACGATTTCTGTATCCATTCCTCTTTGAAGAACATCTAGGCTATTTGCAGCTTCTGGCTATTATAAATAAGGTTGCTATGAACATTGTGGAGCATGTGTCCATATTATATGTTAAACCATATTTTGGGTATATGCCCAAGAGTGGTATAGCTGTGTCTTCGGTTAGTACAATATCCAGCTTGCTGAGGAACTGCCAGACTGTTTTCCAGAATAGTTGTACCAGGTAGCAATCCTACAAACAATGAAGGAGGGTTCTGCTTTCTTCACATACTGGCCAGAATCACCTGAGTTTTTTTATCTTATCCTGACTGATGTGAGGTGGAATCTCAGGATTGTTTGATTTGCATTTTCCTGGTGACTAGAGATGCTGAGCATTTCTTTAGTTGCTTCCCATCCACATATTTTGATCTGTTCATCATATTGTGAACATCTAGACTTGGTCCAGTGGTTTGATATATCATGAATAGGGCAGCAATCAGTATCAATGTATGATTATTTTTTGTGTTGAGACCTAAATTCTTACACACACACACACACACACACACACACACACACACACACACACATACACATATACACATGCAAACACACCACAATCAAGAAATAATAATAAAAATTTATGATTTTAAGTCTTTTAGTTTTTTTTTTTTTAAGAAACTTTCATTACTGATTTTCATAGTGGTTTCATAAGTTTACTCTCTGACAGAAAGTATATGTTCTTGTTTCCTCAGATCTTTGCCAAGGGATGTTATTATCTTCTTGAAGTTATTCAGACTAGAGTGTAATACAATCCCATTACTCAATTCTTGTTGTTATTTCTTATGTTATTAGAAACCATTTTAGAAATTTGCGACAATGTTTTTTTCTTGGCTGGGAACTGGTCTGTTTTCATGGTCACTACGATTCATGTCTTTCATTGGATTATGGTCTATTTTGACCAAGTTTCATTCTATTATGCAAGAATATTCTATTTCTAAGCACCAAGTGTTAATGAGACATGTTTTTCAATGTATGCTTTTGATGGTTTGGTCAAATACTAGGTAGCTGTAGCTTTGAATATGTGTAAGCAGCTTAGGAGAGGGCTGCTTTCTATTAGACTCTATGAGTCTACATTTTTGGTTTTGTGTCAGTTCTATATAGCCTTTGCCAGAATTGCTGTGTAATGTACTTGAAATTTTGGTAATGCAATACCCCCAGCATTGCTTTTATGTCTTAGGTTGTTAAACAACTTGGTAAGTTTTGCTTCTATGCTCATTTTAGGATTATTTTTCTACTATTTTGAAGACAGTTATAGTAAGCTTGATAAGAATCATATTGGATCTGTAGATTACTTTCAATAATTAAGGCTTTTTAGAATGCTAATTCTGCCAATCCAGAAGGGTGGTATATCTTTCATACATTTTATCCCTTTCTTGATTTCTCTAGTTCTTGAAAAATTACACTGCAGAGTTTTACATCTTTAGAATGTTTTTTATAAACACTTTATCATTGATGAAGCCATTGAATATGACAATTTTGCTGAGTACAAAATTTATTATGTCAAAGATGTTTCTTTTATGCTAAAGTTTTCCTAAGGCTTTAATCAAAAGGAAGGTTGAACTTTTTACAGCCTTTTTTTTCTATAAGCCTGTAAGACATTAATCTGTACTTCATTTACTCTCAGTTACCGTTCTGTGGCTCAGATAAAATAGACTGACAAAAGACAATTAAGGGAAAATTAGTTTATTTCAGTTTAAAATTCCAGAGGAATATATGTAATCACAGAAGAAAACATGGTAGCAGATAAGCAGACAAGCAGGGAAAATACATGCAAGAGACTATTTACTCATATTGCATTTATACTCAGAAATCAGATAATAAGCAATTGGTCCTTGGCTATAAAACCTCAGGGCATATCTTCAACAAAACTTCTTACACCGAGACTATACCTCATAAAATTTCTATACGTTTCCAAGTTTCAAATAACCTGGAACCCTGAGATCACTAGATACCACTCCAGCAACCAGGCAGCATAAATCAGCAGATACGAGGCCCCCAACACCTATATTGCAGAGGACTGCTGGATCTGAACTCAGTCAGAGCAAATTCTACTAACCCTCAAGAGACTTGAGGCCCCAAGGAGAGGTCCGAGGAGGTAGAGTTTGGAGGTGAAGACATCCTCTTTGAGATGGCAGGGAGGAGGTAGGGTATGTGGAACAGTCAGAGGGTGAACTGAGAGAGGGCAATGTCTGGACTACAAAAAAGATTAAGAATAAATAAATAAATAAATAAATAAATAAATAAATAAATAAATAATAAATAAATAAATAAATAAATAAATAAATAGATTCTACAAATTTCCTAAACAGTACTACAAGCTCTTAACCATATATATACACATGAACCTATGTGATATATTTTCCATTTAAACCACACATTTATATATAGGTTGATGTCAAGGCGATAGATAATTAGACAGTAGAGAGTAGGCCAGGGATAAAGTTTTTGTAAGGTGGAAGAGAGGAGAAAGAAGGAGAAACAACATGAAAGACAAAGATGACCTATCTCTATCTACCTGGCTCTTAGTAGTGATAGGTAGTTAAGTATACTTTCTAAGTGAAGGATATCTATAGGTCAATTTATCTTTTCTTGGTGAGTGTCAACTGGTTGTGAGATTATTGAAAGGATGTATTGTAGACTGAAAATTTAACACATAAATCTGATGGTTAAATTATTGATTGTTGAGTCAAGATTTCAATGGGCTGCGCAGAATGTAAGCCAAGTTCCCAGATGATAGGGAGATAGCATGGAGGGGAAAGAGGGTGTTTTGCAGACTGTGATGGAGAAATAGACTGGGAATATGGCTCCACTAGAGCATCTCCAACAAAGTGATATTTACTGCAACATTAATACATATTTGTTTGCAAATGTTGAAAATATTTTGAACCCTAAATAGAAGCAAAATTAGTCATGATGTATGATATTCTTATTGAATTTGATTGCACATATTCTATTGGCATTTTATGTATATGTCCTTTATAAACATAAGTTCACAGAAATTACTCTGGATTTATATTTTTGGGTGATCATTTTGTCCAGTTTGTGTATCAGAATATTACTAGCTTTCTAGAATAAGTTTAATTTCTTTCCATTTTCTGTTTGAAGTGTTAGCAGAAGTCATCTTTCAAAGTTTAGTGGAACCCAGCAATGAACCAATGAAGCCTTAGACTTTGCTTTGTGAAAAAGTTTCAGTTTGTCAGCCTCATGCTTGTTATAAGACAGTTTAAATGGTACATATATTAGTCTGTTTCAATTTGTCACATAATGATTTTGTAGGAATTTATTCAGTTTTTCAAAATAGAAGTTTGTAATGTAATCTCCAGTGATCATCTGGATTTTCTTTGAACCTACTGTTATATTTTATTTTTCACTTTTATTTTTTTTTATCATTTTGCTTATCTTGGTTTGGGCTTGTCAATCTTGTTTACCTTTGAAAAAACATAGTTATTTGTTTGATTGATGTCTGTGGTCTTTTAGCTGTAACTTAATCAATTTCTGCTTTTATTATTATTTATTATTTTTTCCTACCTACACAATATCAGGAAAAGCATAGTTATCTATTGTTTTTCTATCACTTTAAAGTTCACCATTGCATTATTTATCCAACCCCCTATTTTTCTCTCAATAAGAACGTGCAGACACAAATTATCTTCTTAGACTTACCTTACTTATTTTCCAGTTAAATAAATTCCATAACATTTTCATTTAAATTCCAAAATAATTAAATATCTTCCTTATTTTTTTTTCAGTAATATGCAATTTATTTTTCACGGAGTGTCTCTGGTATCTCTTGCTATTGATTTTTTTGTTTTGTTTTACTAAAATCTGATAAGATATGAAGAATTATTTTGATTCCACTGCCTTTGTCAAAACTATCATCTGATGCCTTTTAAAGAAAAGTTAAGGTCTGCTTTGAAAAATGTATATTTCCTAGATATTGAATGGTATATTCTCTATATCTTTGTTAAATCCAGTTGACCCATAATTATGTTTAACTCTGAAATTTCTTTGTTGCTTTTCAATTTAGATGGCAAATCTCAAGGTAAGAATATGATATTGAAGTTTCTCATTAGTATTACTACATCAGAACCTGTATGTAACTTCATTAATTTTGATATTTAATTTATAAAATGTAAAACAAAATGACTGAAGAAAGAAGTAATTTATAATTCTTGTTTTCTTTGATAAATTTTGCCTTTATCATTCTACAGTGACCTTCATGTTTTATGCCTAGCTTTGGTTTGAATTCTACTTTACTGCATATCTGAAGAACTACAATACCTTGTGTTGGCTTTTTACTTCCTTGTTATATTGATCGTCCATTTTTTGACACTTAGTCTCTGAGCATCTCTGACAATGTTTATTTTATAAGCAGTTGAATTTGATTTTGTAGTCATTCTAGGTAATGCATATCCCTTCAATGGAGAAAAAATGTAGTTCATACTTAAAACTATTGTTAGGTATCACATATTTGCTCATGGTTTGTTTCCTACAGATTTTTGTTAATACTTTCCTTTCTCCCCAGGTACTAGTGGGGGTTTGCTGATTCCTCGTGCTGGACATAATGGAATTCTTTCAAGTACTCCACTATTCATCATTTTCTCATGGAATATTTGCTTTTCTTTTGTTCTTAGGATTAAATTGCCTTTCATTGAATCACTTGTCTATGCCTTTAGACTTTTTATCACCGGTTTTTTTTTTTCCATGCCACAAGTTTTCAGGTTTGTTCTTCTATTAAAACCCAGAATAATTAGAAATTGATATCTGCTCACTATTTTTATTTTCTTTACATGTGTCCTATTGTCTTTATGGCCCTGTTGTTATCTCTTCCACTGGTATGTAATTCTTTTTTTTGATCTTTTTGATAATATTTTCACTCTTCTTTTATAAATTAATTTACTCTTTTATATTATCTCTGTTTTCTTCTTTCTTTTGGTGAAGTTTTCCTACGTTTTTTTTTTTTCCAAATTGCTGAACAATTCAACAGCTCTGTCAAGTTTCTTATTTCTATCTGGAATTGATTTTTTCATTTCATTCACAGAGTTCAGTTCATGTGATCAATGTTTTGTTGGTGTTGTAGTTGTTTGATTTTTTTGTGGTTTTAAATAACAAAAATATTTTTGTAAACACTGATATTTTATTAGTTTTTTTGTTTTTTGTTTTTATAATTAAGGGGCAATGTGTGAAAGGCATGGCTTACTTTTCCACTTTGTATGTGTTTTCATATATATGTATGAATATATATATTGTCTTCCAAGATGGGTATGTGCATCAGCTTATACACTTCTTTTCTCACTTTTTATAATAATGTGTGGCTTTCTAGTTAGATTTTATCACCTGGGTTTATGTTTACATCTGGTATGGATTGGGAAATTCCTTTGAAATAACAAATATAGTAACCTGATAGCAATTTTGGAGTTACCCTGTAGTAGAACATTCTTTTATATGTCAGTTGTATCTATTATAACATTCAGAGAAAACAGACCTGGTATATTGATTAAAATGAGATAACAGTGATTTACAGTTAAAAGTATTCACAGAAAAACAGGGAGGATATGTAAAAATGGTAAGTTTCAAACTTGCATAAGTTAGAGAAATAGCATAAAATTCTACAGAGTTGAATGCAAAGAAAGAAAAAACTATGAATGCCCTTTTTACTTAAACATAAGCTAAAGTCAATAAACTGGAAAAAAAAAAGCAAAGCACAAAAATGCAAACATAGAATAAAGGATTAATCTCAGACACTGTTTTGTGTGTGTGTGTGTGTGTGTGTGTGTGTGTGTGTGTGTGTGTGAGTTTGTGTATGTGTTTGTGAAATAAATGTTCACCCCACCCTCTGTCTTTATTTTCCAAATAAATTTATCTCATGCTCTACATTGGATTATTTAATGATGAAACTTGATAAGAAAAAGCCTGCAAATCTCCTTAAGATTTCAGGCCAGTGTTGGGGTTTCATTGATTTTTATTTTCATGAATCCAATGGGTTTCTAGATAACTTCCGAAGTTATAGATTACAGTCACAGCATTGTTTGTTTTGTGGTAACCTAAATATTATCTACTCCTCTTCAGTGAAATGACCCCAACAATTTCTCAATTTATTCATTGCTTAATTAAGGGCTTATAATTATATATAAAGTATATATTCATATTATACAGAGAACTAGAATGTACAAGAAACATTATGTAAATTTATGTTTCTATATCTATGAAATTATTATGACATAATCTTGTTGATGGTTTAGCTTTCAATTTTTACATAATATTTTATTAATTATTTGAGAATTTAATAACGTATATTTGTGTCATAATTATACTTTCCCAAAATTCCCTTCAGATCCACTCTTGTATCTTTACATGCCCAACTTCATGTTCCTTCCTCTTCATGTCTAGTTTGTATTTCCACCAACTTTAGTGTAGAGGGACAGCACTAGAGAGTTTTTAACATACCAGGTATATTTTGGAGAAAAGTTTTTTTTTTTTTTTTTTAAATCTCTCAGCATTTATAAAATACCAATGAATCCTCAGCTAGATATGAGGCAACTTTATGTTTGCAAAGCAACCTTCATGCTGGGATTTTGTCTGGCTCAAGCTTATTGACATCATGTATATGCTGTCATATTTGCTGGTTCATATGTGCATTTGTTCTGTTGTAGTTGGAAAACACTGCTTTGCAATAGTCATCCACAACCTCTGGTTTTTACAAGCTTTCCTTTTTTTTTTTTTATCTTTTGCATAGATTTCCCCACTGTCTTGAAGGGAGAGGTTTGATGTCACCTCCTTTGAGGCTGATTACTCCAAAATCTCTTTTCTTTGTATGTTGTCTAGTTTGTTGTTTCTGTGTTAATTATCATCTACTGCAAGAAGAAACATCTCTGAGAAGGACTGAATTGTGATGAATTATGTAATCCATGAATACAGTAGTAAGTCACTATAGTTATTGCTATTATATGTCCATGTGGCCAAATAGTAGGAGTTATGATTTCCCTTAGGGCCCTTGATATATTTAGCAAAAGGACCCCATTTTTATTAACAAAGGCAGGGTGGAGATCCATCGTGGGAATAAGACCTTTAATACAATATAAAAAAGACTGGTTACTTCCTTTTCATATATAATATAAAATGACAAAATTAAGTTACCATTTGGTGTAGTTTCTATGTGCCAAGGATTCTGAGAGTCACCTATTCATCACTCCCTTTCTTTGTCCCTGCCACAACTGATATTTCATCTCTTCATAGTCAGTTTTCACAGTGTCAAATGATTGAAAACACACAGAATGTAGCATTTAAACTGGCCTGTTTCACTTAGTGGTATGCATTTGCTTTCTCCTGTGTCTTTCCCATTTTAGGAGCCTTTTTGTTTCAGCAATGAATAGTATCTCATGTGCTTCTTCCTGCTTGAGAGTTTTTCTAATTTCTCTATAAGGACTGAAGTCATTGTTTTACTTGCTATTTATCACAGACTTCAAAATATGAAATGTAAGTAGTACCTGTGTATACTTTTAAAAAACATTTTTTAAATCAATCATTATATAATTACATTACACGAAAAGGTTGTAAGCTCCATCCCTCCACATTACTCTAATTCTCTATTGGTATATCATGCCCAGTTATCATTTGAGATGTAAATTAATGGAATTATTAATAATAAAAACCTCAAATCCCAAAATTCCTGAGAAGACATGTATAATATAGGAAGAGATTATAATAAACCATATGCTAAAATTTAATGTATACATACTTTAAACACACACAAATTGTGAAAATAAGTACCACCATACTGTCACTCATGAGCTATCAGTGATAGTGTTACATGTGTGGGAAATTGAAATGCTCTTAGCTAGGTGGGAATAAAGAAAAAGCAAGCTGGTGGTGGGAACTGTCATTTCTGCTTTTTAACAATGAAATTTCAGAAGATAATTTCTAATGTAAAGTCTGTCCCAAAGAAGAACTAACTGAAAACTGGAATTAGCATTGGCAGGAAAAATGTTGGAAAGTGATTGTTGGAATGCAAAGACTGCAAGGTCCTTTTGTCAGCTAGTGTAGATAGTCTTCAGATTTTGAATAATTAGTGAAAGCTGTTTTGGCAAAATCAGATGAACTTGTTTCTGAAAATTCTATTATAGAAAATATGGCAAGAATATTCTCTATATCTGGATCTCTTAACAGCCGGGATAACCAAAGTCAAGTTCAATGGTATTTGGAAAACTCTATTAACTGACACAGCGTTGAGACTGTATTCAGCTTAGTCACACAGTGTCCAAGAAAGCAGACACTATGACTGTTCTGTATTTTTCTCACAATTCTAAAGACTGGGGGTTTCCAGGTTGAGTGAGATCAGAGCTGTACATCTATTCCACAAAGTGTGAGCTGTGCCATTTTACTACTTTCTTATATGGGTAAAAATGGTGGAGAATTGTTATAACCTCTTTTAAGAAGTGGCTCATCTCATCTACAAAGACCCCTGCTTCATTATCTGTTTTTTAAATTTTTTATTGGATATATTTAATTATATTTCAAATGTTATCCCCTTTTCTGGTTTTTTCTCCATAAGTCCCCCTATCCAACACCCTCCTCACCCTGCTGCTTTGAAGGAGCTCCTTCACCCATTCACCCTCTCCTGCTTTCCTGCCCTGAAATTTGCTTACACCATGTCATCAAGCCTTGGCATGACCAAGGGCTTCTTATTCCATCATAGCCCAACAAAACCATCCTGTGATACACCTAGATCCAAGGGTCAGTCCATGTACTCTTTGGATAGGGGTTTAATCTGTGGGAGCTCTGGTTGGTTGTTATTGTCATTCTTATTGGGTTTAAAGTCTTTCAGCTCCTTCAATCAATTCTCTAACTCTTACATTGGGGCCACTGTTCTCGGTTCAATTATTGGCTGGTTCACCTCTGTATTTGTCATACTCTTGCAGAGCTCCCAGGGGACAGCTATAGCAGGCTCCTTTCAGCATGTGCTTCTTGGCATCAGCAATATTGTCTGGGTTTGGTGGCTGTATATGGGATAGATCCCCAAGTGGGACAGTCTCTGGATGAACTTTCCTTCAATCTTTGCTTCAAATTTTGTTTCCTTATTTCCTCCTGTGAATACTTTTGGTTCCTCTTCTATGAATGACTGAAACATTCCCACTTTGGTCTTCCTTCTTCTCGAGCTTCATGTGGTCTGTAAATTGTATCTTGGGTAATTTGAGTTTTGGGGCTAATATGCACTTATCAGTGAGTACATACATGGGTGATTTTTGTGAAATCTCAGTCAGGATAATATTTTCTAATTCCATCCATTTGCCTAAGAATTTCATGAAGTCATTGTTTTAATAGCTGAGTAGTACTCCATTGTGTAAATGTACCACATTTTCTGTATCCATTCCTCTGTTGAAGAACATCTAGGTTCTTTCTGCTTCTTGCTATTATAAATAAGGTTGCTATCTTCAAAAGCCATTCCCTCCTAACATCATTAGACTTGATGGAGTGCATCTACACATGGTATAATGTCATTCTCTATGGAATTGTAACAATTACACTCTTTATTTCAGTCTAGTTATAGGTCTCATGTAATAGAATGAGCCCAAGTTGGAGATAGAGAGTATTTGATAATATAGGAATTTGGAATGTTGGAGCAGTTATATCAGAACTGCAACCTACTGATCAGAAAAAAGATAAGGGTCAAAATCTGGAATGAATCAGATGAAATTTTCATAAAGAAAAGAAGTTCAAAGAGTCTGAGGATACAGAAGATGTTGATGTGTGTTGGTGAAACTGGAGCTGTGGCTTCCTTAGTCTTTCAAACTATATGCTGATATTGACACTAGTACCCTAACCCCAAACCTTAAAGGGAATGGACATCCTAGCTTGTACTGTGAGAGGCAGTCAAGGAAAAGCGTTTACTTTTACCTGCATGTTAACTTTGCTGCTTTCTTTCTACTGTGATTGTTTTTCATGCAGTGTTCTGAGATGATAGTTGGTATCACTTCATTTCTCCTGAACTGTCAACAACAACAACAACAACAAAAAACCTATATATTTTTTTTAATTCTAAAATCTTTTCTGAAAATGTTCTCTGTGCATTTGACAAATGAGTTTTCTGTTCTACTTTTGAGAAATGGTCCGCCTGTCCCAGGCCCTTTCACTCTGTGACTTTTTGGAATGCTGCTTCCTTCCTGTACTGCTTGTTGTCTGATGTTCTGCTCATTACAGAAGTTGTTTACTGTTGGATGTTGTCAGTTATTCCTACCTACTGCACAATGAATGTTCCGAACTGTCAGTTGTTGTACTGATGGGAGTCTGTCCTTTACTACTGTGCTCTCTCTGAAGCAATGACCTTTCTTTTTCATTTGGAGTATCGCTACCTGCTCACTTAGTTAGAATTACAACAATTTTCCGTCTTTTTTTTTTTAGAGTGCATTTATGTTCATTGATAAACATGTTCAGCTTGTATTGTTTTCTTCCTTATACAACCTCAGCATGCTTGGGTTTGGCAGTTTCATATACTGTCTGTCAATGTGATTTTTGAGAGGTAAAACTTTGCAATTGTTAATTTGTTAATTTCTTTTTTCTAGTTTTTTTTTCAACTAAACTCTGCTTCTTTTGTCCTCTTTTGATTTGCTTTTTTTTATTTTTTTGATTTGGGTTGTTTTGCTGTGGGTCTTTTTATTTGCTTAATAGTTTTCAGGTCTATTGCAGAGTTTTGCCTTGTGATTTTCATTAAGTCCATATATAACAGCTTATGGTTACAGTAAAATAAGTATTAAATTATTTAAAAACTAAACTGTGATTATTGATGCAAAACTATGCATTTTACATGCTCCTGCATTTTATATTTTAAGTCTTTAATTTATATGTTATATATTGTATATCCCTAAACAAATTATTTTCTCTGGAGTTGCTTCTATTTACTCTGTCTTATTATTTATACTAGAAGTCACTAGCATTATTATAGCATCCTAAAGCTGAATATATAGATATGTCATATGGATATACTTTTCTGTTCATACATATTAACTTCCTTTGTTTGTGTGATTGTCTTCATCTTCTCTTCATTTCTCAAAGACTGTTCCAGGAACAATATCCAACTTGGAAGTTTTCTCTATTAGCACTTTGAATATTTTTTACTGCTGTACATTCCCAAACGTAGTTATTACAGCTTTTTATTCTGTATGGTAATTGTTCTACCTAAATTTGAGAAGGCCTCACCTAATTTTCTTTTCAAACATTTTTTCCCTTCTCTCCCCTTTACTTCCACATATATTCTACAAATTATGGTTCAGTCTGTGGCACCTCCCATATCCTTCAGGCAACTTTCAGTTTATCTTTTATTTGTGTTGTTTTGCTAGTTTCTTCTAGTTAGAAAATTACAAATTATTTGCACTAGAATTTTCTGGCTTCTATGTAACTTACTTGGCCATTGATGTTCTTTGTATTTTTTATTTTTTTCTCAGTCCCTGAAGCTTTCAGGCAAGATTTTCTGTTTTATTCTTTCCTATGCTTTCCTTATGGGTCAGACTTCTCATTTCAGTTTGGAATTTTTTTTTTCATTTTATTATCTGTTGTCTGCTGTTGGGCACGGTCATTCTGTTCATTAGACCGTTTATTTTGCTGGAGATCACATAATGCTTCGTTCCATTGTGTTGAGTTTATACATAATTGTTACCAGAAAAAAAAAAAGTTATTTAAACATCTTAGATTTCCTGTGTTATGCAAGGACCTTTAACCTGAAAGGATGGGATATTCACAGAATTGTCACCTACAGAAGCTTATCAAATGGTTTAGTGGCAATGGTAACTTTATAGCTTAGATATTTTGAGTGTCCATCAAAGAAAGTATAATTAATCTTTGTAGGAAAATAATAAAGTTCTCTAATGCTGCTCTAGCCATTAAACTTTACAGTGTTGCCACTAAGTCTAATAATACAAATGCCTAGGTATGTGTTCACAGTCCTGCAGAACTTAGTATCAGATGTGATGGCCACTGGGTTCTGGGATCAAACACCTGCCAGTGCTGGTTGGTGAGGTTTGAAGGCTGAAAAGTCAGAACACTGGAGTCTTTGGAGGTAGTGACTTCATGGTCTAAAATTTTTGACAAGAAATGGCGGGCATGAACGTTCAAACTATAAATTGTTTTTAAGTGTTTTCTCTATATTCATTCTTCATTGTTTTGATCAGGTGTTGGGGGAAAAGGAGAGAAGCCCTGAAGGCCAGTAGAATGGAAATATACATCCTTGGAAGTGGGAGTTTGGGGGGGGGAACCCTCTAAAAAGTACCAGAGACCTTGGAATGAGAGACTCTCAGTACTCAATTGGAGGGACACTAGATAAAATGCCCAGCAGTTGGGAGAGGAAGCTGATATTAAGTCTGAAGACCTGAACTATCTCTCTAAACTAAACTCTGCATTAACATTTTAAAAAATTCATAGTACTTTAAATATAGTGGATAGGACTGTTTTGTGTTTTGTTGCTTTAGTTTCATTAGTTTTAAAAAATTCATTGCTATAAATTAATTGCACATAGTAACAGATTTCATTATAACAGTTTCTTTTGTACATGTAGATAGTGTGTTTCATTCATATTCATCCTCATCACCCTCTCTTGTCTGAACCTCTCTGGCAAAAGCTGATAGCAGCACTAATCTATAGGCATAGAGATGCTTATTTAGAAGACAGCTTGACAGTTCTGTTAGTTCTATTTAGTAAAACAATCAAAAATCGTGTCACAACTATACTGGGACTTAAATCCAACCACAACAACATTGATTACTGCTAAAATAGTTGTAGTAGTAATCTTTTTTAAAAAAATATATTGGGTATTCTATGTAGTATGTTTCAAATGTTATTCTGCCCCCCCCCCCCCAACGCCCATCTTCCTTCCCCTCCTCTTGCTTCCATGAAAGAACTCCTTCTTCAAAACACCCTCTCAGTGCTTTGGCATTCCCATACACTGGAAAAACCCATCTTGACTGGACCAAAGGCTTCTTCTCCTATTGATGCCAGATAATTCTGTCCTATGCTACATATGCAACTGGAGCCATGCATAGGTCTCTCCATGTGTGCTCATTGCTTGGTGTTTGAATCCCTGGGAGTTCTGAAGGTTTTGGTTGGTTGATAATATTATTCTTCTCATGGGGCTGCAGACCCTCTCAGCTCCTTCAATCCTTTCTCTAGCTCCTTCATTGGGGGCTGGGTTTGTTCAGTCCTATGGTTAGCTGCAAGCATCCTCAACTGTATCTGTATGACTCTAGTAGAGTCTCTGAGGAGGTATCTATATCAGGCTCCTGCCAGGAAGCACTACTTGGTATCAGCAATAGTGCTTGAGTTTGGTGACTGCATATTGTGTAGATGTGCTGGTGTGGCAGTCTCTGAATGATTTTTTCTTCAATCCCTGCTTCTCTATTTGTCTCTGTATTTCCTCCTGTGAGTGTTTCCCTCCTTTAAGAAGGACTGAGACATCAACATTCTGGCCTACCCCCTTTTTGAGCTTCATATGGTCTGTGAATTTTTTTTTTTGAGTATTCAGAGCGTTTTGGGCTAGTATCCACTTATCAGTGAGTACATACCATGTGTGTTCTTTTGTGACTGGGTTACCTCTCTCAGGATGATAGTCTATAGTTCCATCCATTTGCCTAGGAATTTTATAATGTCATTGTTTCTAATAGCTGCGTAGTACTACATAGTGTAAATGTACCACACTTTCTGCATCTATTCCTCTGTTGAAGGACATCTTGGTTCTTTGCAGCTTCTGGATATTATAAATAAGACTGCTATGATCATTGTGGAGCATGTGTCCATGTTATATGTAGGAGCATATTTTGGGTATATGCCCAAGAATAGTTATGTAAAATCTCACACTGTGGCTAGATTCTGGGACCAGGAGTCACTTGCCTCTTTCTCCTGTCCAAGGCCTCTCCCACAAATGCTGTCTTTGCCTCTCAAGAGCTCCACAATGGTTCTCTTGCCAGCCAACCATCTCGTAGCCAGCTCTGCCAGTGTCTGACCCATACAAACTTCACCTTCTCGGGACCACACTCTTGCCAGTAGGTACTCTACCCAGTTATCTATATATTCCAGCCAACTTTGCCAAGCCAGAGCTCCAAAATTGCCACCTGTTTCTCCAATCCCTTTCCTCTGGCTGCGTGCTTTCTTTTCCAGCCTACTTTATAGCCAAGAATGAAAAACACCACACACACACACACACACACACACACACACACACACACACACACACATATATATATATATATATATATATATATATATATATGACCAGATAACTTAAAGATTGGGCAAAACTTATCTTGCCCCATAAATTTTGGCCTCTACAGGTTGCACAGGCCACAAATTATTGTTACCCAAAGAAACCTACATGTCTGAAGCTTTGTTCCAGTTAGATGCATAATCTCACAACTAATCCTCTCTCCCTCTCTGTCTATCCTGTCCAGAAAAATCCATCCTCCATATCTTCACCCACAGACTAACTTCTGTTCTGTTTATTAGCCAATCAACAATTAGAGAATTAATTAGGAAAAGAATCAGGGAAACCTCTCCCTACAAATAGTCAATACTATTACTTCGTTAACTACGTTTTGCCTAGCAACTCAGTAAGGTATCAGACTCCACACAGAGCACACACAGGGCACACACAGCTGAGAAAAATAGTAGGTAGAAATTCTCCCCCAAGCAACCTGCGTATCACCTTACTTCACTGTAAGATAGCCAACAGGGTATCAGGCACCATCTCAGTTACAACTTAGATTCTCTGTATTTTGCATTTAAAGCATCTTTAGCTATAGTGTCTTCAGAAATAAGTCCTTACCATTTAGTTCTCCCAGTAAACCAAGAGCAGCAGTAAGATCCTCTATTCCTATGCAGGCTTCAGGGCAGTCCATAGCAAACAATCTGGAGACAAGCATCCTATCCAGGGTCTTTGAATTTTCCTTCATACCTCTCTATATCCAGTTAAATTTTCCATCCCTAATAGTCTCCCTTACATTTCATGTTAACATATTTTCTTTTGGCTGCATACATAAAAGTGGTTAACAGAGTCATCCAGCAGATGTATTCTTCCACACGGTAGCCACATCAGTTTACACTCAAGCCACCATTAAATAAGGGTTCCTTTGGCCCACTGTCTCAGCAACACTGCTGATACAGAATTTCAGAATACACAAAGAACTAAAAAGCTAGCAGAAATAAGAAGACAGAATAAAAAATAGCTAATTTATTAAGCATAAAATTCTCAAAAGAAGAAAAAATAATAAATTTTATTAAAATATTGATTAGTGTCCTTCCTAAATCATCAGGAAAATGTAAATTAAAACTTCTCTTTTTGATCTACTGTGATGCCTCACATTTAACTAGACTACTGAGTTTTTCTAGAGCTATTTTCTCTAGAGATATGTTAAGGATATTTGGTGGATGTCTACAGAGCTGGGATTGCGATATGAAAGCCAGGATCTGCTACTCCATCCCATTATGTTACACAGTACATTTTTTTTATTCTTTAATAAAAATTTGATGTTTGGGGTACTATGTAAGCATTAGATTAAGTTCTGAGGATTAAAAGGATACTGTTAGTTGACCTTTAAACCCAGAAGTCATGAGTTCTTCCCTGTATCATTTACACTCCATGTTTACACAACTCAAACCCAGCCACAGTGGCATCAGTGACCACTGGTTAGAACCCTTCTTAAACTTCCTGACTGCTGGCACATCTGGGCAAACCTAACAGCATTGAGCTCCATTTCCAAGGCCACAGCTCTACCTGAATTCTTAGCAGTCTGATGCTGTAGCTCAAAACTAGGTAAGTTCTAAACTCCATCTTCTGGTTCACACATCTAACCACAATCCCAGACAACTGCAGTGATCAGTGACCACCAGGTGAGACTCCTACTCTAACTCTCTTCCTGCTGGCCCCCTAGATGAGTCCAGGAGCAGAGAGCTTGTGTGTACTCCTTCTGCACTCCATTTTCCAGGTGACAACTTTGCCTACATCCCTGGAGGCCTACTGATGCCCAGGACAAACAGAGGCCTGCAACCAGTAAAGAACACCAGCACTATTTTCGTCCCAAGAGTGCCACCATTTACAACAACTATCAACCTCAAGCCATCAGGTTCTACCAGCCCTGCTTTAAACCCTAGAAACCTTCTGCTACCTCTACCTACAATCCCAGATGACTGATGTAATCAGAAATTACCTGCTCTATAAGCAGCTTCAGAAGCCTGCTACCATCAGGTACAACAAGATGGTTAAAGGCCAGTGTAAGAAAATAATCAGCATAAGCCAGGGTAATATGACACCAGCAGAACCCAGGTATCCTATGGCAGCAAACCCCGGACATCTTGGTACACCTGAATCTCAAGAAAAAGATTGAAAAGCTAATTTTATGCACATTATAGAGGCCTTTTAGGAAGAAATGAATAAATCCCCTAAGGAAATGAAAATACAATCAAACTAGTAGAAGCCCTTAAAGAAGAAACCAAGAAATATAAAGAAATACAGGAACAAATGAAACTGTTTGGGACCTGAAAATAGATACAGAAGCAGTAGAGAAAGAATTCTGAGGCAATCTTGGATAGGTGAAACTTGGGAAAGAGAAGAGAAAATACAGACAGAAGTATCACCAATAGAATAAACAGTCAAAAGAAAATCCCAGGCATAGAGGATACTATAGAAGAAATTGATAAATCAGTCAAGGAAAATGCTAAAGAGGCCACCAGGAACAGTGGAGATTCGGGGACACAGGCATGGTGAGACTGCAACAGCGAGTAGTCAGTGCACTGAGAGTTCTGGGTCGAGTGCTCAGAAAGCAGAAAGCACCCATCCCAGTTGGTTTATGGGATTAGGAACTCTGCCTTAGGGTCTTAGTTTTCACCCAGCAGGCCAGTGCATGTAGAACGGGCGCTCAGGCCATCTGCCATCAGGGACAGCAGAGATCCAGGATCAGAGGCCTGGTTAGACTAATCTGCAAGTAGCCCAGGCATAGAGAGATCTGGGCTGAGTGATCAGAAAGTGCGCCCCCCGCCAACCCCCAGGCAATTGGTTCAGGGGAGCAGGAACTCTGCCTTAGGGACTTGATTTCAAACTGGAGGTTTTCTGCATGCTGGACAGGCACTCAGACCACCTACCACCAGGAACAGCAAAGATCCAGGGACTCAGGCCAGGAGAGACTCTGCTGTGAGTAGCTGGGGCACAGAGAGGTCTGGGCTAAGTGCCCAGAAAAAGTGCTGCCCCCCGGGTAGTTCAGGGGAACAGAAACTCTGAAATAAGGACTCGGGTTTCCACCCAGAAGGCCCTTGCATGCAGACAAATGCTCAGGCCATCTGCCACCACAAACAGCAGAAATACAGGGAACCAGTCCAGGTACAGAAGAGAGACAGGAACCAATCACAGACAAGAAGACCACATGTAATCACAGACAACAAGATGGAAAGAGGAAAGTGAAAGAACTTACCCCCAGAGAAACCAAGACAACCTGGCAACACCAGAACCCAGCACTCCCATCAGAGCAAACAGCAGAATGCCAAACACTCCAGAAAAAGAAGAGTCAGACTGGAAATCATACGTCAAGATGATGATATAGATCCTTAAATAAGAACAGAAGGAAAAGCATAAAGAAATAGAAGCTTTTAAAGAGGAAACAAGAAAAACACTCAAAGAAATCAAAGAACTAGAGGAAAACAGAACCAAAGAGATGAAGGAACTGAAGAAGGAATTTAAAACAAAAATGGAAACTATAAAGAAATCACTAAAAGAGACAACTCAGGAGGTAGAAAACCTAAAAAAGAAGTCAGGAGTCAAGGATGCAAGCATCTCCAACAGACTAAAAGAGATGGAAGAGAGAATTTTAGGGGCTGAAGACAACATTGAAAACAGACAAAAGAGTCAGAGAAGATGCAAAAGCCAAAAAGCTCCTAGCCCAAAATGTCCAGGAGATCCAGGACACAATGAGAAGACCAAACCTAAGAAAAAAAAAGGAGTAGAATAATGCAAAGAATATCAACTAGGAGGCACAGTAAATATCTTCAACAAAAGCATAAAAGAAAACTTCCCTACCCTTAAGAATAAGATGACCATGAACAGAAAAGAAGCCTACAGAACTCCAAATAGAGTGAACTAGAAAATAAATTCCTCCAAACATATAATAGTCAAAACACCAAGTGCCCAAAGCAAAGAAAGAATACTAAAAGCAGTAATGGGAAAAAGATCATGTAACACATAAAGGCAGAACATTCAGAATCACACCCAACATCTCAACAAAGACTATGAAAGCTAGAAGATCCTGGACAGACATCATGAAGACCCTTAGAGAACACATGTGTCAGCCCAAGCTGCTGTACCAAGCAAAACTCTCAGTCAACATAGATGGAGAGACCAAGATATTCCAGGATAAAACCTAATTTACACAATATCTGACCACAAATCCAGCAATACAACAAATTATATGTGAAACCCCAATACAAGGAGGGAACTACATCCTAGAAACACAAGGAAATACCTAAGCAAGAAAACCAAAAGAAGAAAGACACACAGGCACAATTCTACCTCTAAAAGCAAAAAGCACAGGAAACAGCAACCACTATTTCTAAGTGTCTGTTAACACAAATAGACTCAGTTCTCCAATCAAAAGATATAGGCTACCAGACTGTTTACATAAACAGAATCCATCATTTTTGCTGCATACAGGAAACTCATCTCAGAGACAAAGACAGTCACTATCTCAGAGTAAAAGGTTAGAAAAAAACATTCCAAGAAAATGGCCCCAAGAAGCAAGCTGGAGTGGCCATTCTAATATTAAATGAAGTAGATTTTCAACCTAAAGTTATCTAAAAAGATAAGGAAGGACACATTTTACTCATTACAGGGAAAATTTGTCAGGAGGAACTCTCAATCTTTAACATATATGCTCCAAATGCAAAAGCACCCATATTCATTAAAGAAACCCTAATAAAGCTCAAAAAATACATTGCACCCCACACAATAATATTGGGAGATCTCAACCCCACACTCTCATCAGTGGACAGATCATGGAAACAGAACCTGAACAAGGACACAGTGAAACTAGCAGAGGTTAAGAAGCAATTGTAATAAATAGACAGCTACAGAGCATATCATCATAAACAAAACAATAAAAAAATGCATCTTCTTCTCAGCACCTCACGGCACCTTCTCCAAAATGATCATATAATCGGTCACAAAGCAAGCCTAAATAGATATAAAAATATTGAAATACTTTCATGCATTCTATCAGATCACCATGGTCTAAGGCTGGTCTTTAATAACAACAAAGACAACAAAAAGCCCATATACACATGGAAACTAAACAATGCTCTATTAAATGATAGCATGGTCAAAGAAGAAGTAAAGAAAGAAATTAGGGATTTTCTATAATTTAATGAAAATAAAGACAAAACATACCCAAACCTATGGAATGCAATGAAAGAAGTACTGAGAAGAAAACTCATAGTATTGAGTGCTTCCAAAATGAAAGTGGAGAGAGCATATACTAGCAACTTGACAGCACAGTTGAAAGCTCTAGAACAAAAGGAAGCAGATACACCCAAGAAGAGTAGACAACAAGAAATCAGAAATTATCCAAATAGAAAAAAAAGAACAATTCAAAAAATCAACAAAACCAAGAGCTGGATCCTTGAGAAAATTAACAAGATTGATAATCCCTTAGACGGACTAACTAGAGGGCAAAGAGAGAGTATCCAAATTAACAAAATCAGAATGTTGTTATGGAGACACAACAACTAAAACTGAGGAAATTCAAGGAATCATCAGATTCTACTACAAAAATCTATACTCAACAAAGCTGGAAAATCTGGAGGAAATGGATTAATTCATAGACAGATACCAGACACTCAAGTTAAACTAGGACCAGGTAAACAATCTAAATACTCCCATAACACGTAATGAAATAGTAGTAGCCATCAAAAACCTCCCAACCAAAAAAAATAGCCCAAGTACAGATGTCTTCATTGCAGATTTTATCAGACATTTATTGATGACCTAATACCAATACTCTCAAAACTATTCCACAAAATAGAGATACTACTGGACTTATTTTTTGAGGTCACAATAACCCTCATTACTAAATCACAGAAAGACCCTACAAGGAAAGATACCTTCAGAACAATCTTACTTATGGACACTGATGAAAAAATACTCAACAAAATTCTTGCAAACCAAATACAAGAACACATCAAATAATCATTCACCATGATCAAGTAGGCTTCATCGCTAGGATGCAGGGAGAGTGTAGTGTATGGAAGTCCATCAACTTAATCCACCATATAAAAAACTCAAAGAAAAATCCACATGGCCATCTCATTAGATGCTGAGAAAGCATTTGACAAAATTCAACACCCCTTCATATTAAAAGTCTTAGAAAGAACAGGAATCCAAGGCCGATACCTAAGTATAATAAAAGCATTATACTGCAAACCAATAGCCAACATCACATTTAAGGGTTAGTAACTTGAAGCAATCCCACTAAAATCAGGTACTAGACAAGGCTGCCCACTCTCCCCTTTCCTATTCATCATAGTACTGGAATTCATGGCCAAAGCAATAAGACAGCAAAAAGAAATCAAAGGGATACAAATTGGAAAGGAAAAAGTAAATCATCACTGTTTGCAGATGACATGATAGTGTACATAATTGACCTCAAAAATTCCACCAGAGAACTTCTAGGGCTGAAAAACAAGTTTAGCAAAGTGGCTAGATATAAAATTAACTAAAATAAATCAGTAGCCTTCCTCTAATCAAAGGACAGATATTTGGAGAAAGAAATTGGGGAAAAGATACCCTTCACAAAAATCACAAACAATGTGAAATACCTTGATGTGACTCTAACTAAGAAAGTGAAGGACCTGTATGACAAGAACTTCAAATCTCTAAAGAAGGAAATTGAGGAAGATCTCAGAAAATGGAAAAATCTCCCATGCTCATGGATTGGAAGGATAAACATTGGAAAAATGGTCATCTTACCAAAAGCAATCTACATATTAAATGTAACTGCCATCAAAATTCCAACAAAATTCTTCATAGAGTTGCAAAGAAAAATGTGCAATTTCATCTAGGAAAACAAAAGAGCTAGATTAGCGAAATCCATCCTCAACAACAAGAAAACATCTGCAAGAATCATTATCCCTGACCTCAAGCTATATTACAAGGCAATTGTGCAAAAATTACATGGTACTGGTACAGAGATATGCACATGGATCAATGGAATAGAATAGAAGATCCAGAAATGAGCCCTCACATATACAGTCACTCGATTTTTGACAAAGGAGCTGTAAACATTCAATGGAAAGAAAAACAGCCTCTTCAACAAATGGTGTTGATACAACTGGTATTCAGCATGCATAAGAATGAAAATAGACCCTTTCTTATCTCCTTGCACAAAGCTCAAGTGCAAGTGGATCAAAGATCTTTACATTAAACCAGGTAAACTGAAATTATAAGAAGAGAGAGTAGGGAAAACATTAGAACACAAATGAACAGGTCAAATTTTTCTGAACCTAACACCAATGGCTCATGCTCTAAGGTCAAATATAAACAAATGGGACTTAATGAGATTGCAAAGTTTCTGTAAGGCTAAGGACACTGTCAAAAAAACAAAATGGCAGCCAACAGATTAGGAATAGTCCTTCATCAACCCCAAATCTTATAGGAGCCCAATATCCAAGGTATACAAAAACTCAAGAAGTTAGACAACAGAGAATGAAACAACCCTATTAAAAACGGGGTACAAAGCTAAACAAAAAGTTCTCAATTGAGGAATATCGAATGGTGGAGAAGCATTAAAAGAAGTGCTAGACATCATTAGCCATCAAGGAAATCCAAATCAAAACAACCCTTAGATTCAACTTCACACCAACCAGAATGGCTAAGATCAAAAATTCATGACAGTAGATGCTGGCAAGGATGCGAAGAAAGAGGAACACTTCTCCACTGGTGATGGGGTTGTAAACTGGTACAACCACTCTGGAAATCAGACTGTCAATTCCTCAAAAATTGCACATAATACTAACTGAAGACTCAGTTATTCCACTTCTGGGCTTATACCCCAGAGACACTCCAACAAACAACAAAGACACATGCACCACAATGTTCATAGCAGCCCTTTTCATAATAGCCAGAAGCTGGAAAGAACCCAGATGTCCTTCAGTAAATGATTGGATACGGAAATTGTGGTATATTTACACAATGAAGTACTATTCATCTATCAGAAACAATGACTTTATGAAATTCTTAATAAAATGGATGCATCTATAGAATATCATCTTGAGTGAGGTAACCCAGTCTCAAAAGAACAGACATAATATGCAGTCACTGCTAATTAGATACTAACCATACAAAGCTTTGGCCACCCCAGAAATAACTCACAGACTATATGAATTTCAAGAAACAACAAAGGCCAAAATATATGAAAAATCATTATGCTTAATCTTTACACACCAAAACTTATACTCTTTCCAGGTTACATCTTGTTTCACATGTACTTTATGCTCATCGTAACTAGTAAGATTTTAATGCACACTATCATACCTTTAAAAAAATTACTGACAAAAATGTATTTATATACTTTTATGCAAAAGTGCTTAAAATCTGTACATTTTCTTTGCTTTCTAAAATAACGTATTTCAATTAAAAAAAGAAAATGCTAAAACTAAAAAGTTTCTAACATAAAGCATCCAAAAATTTGAGACACTATAAAAACACACAAACTAAATGAATACGAGTAATAAAATGTAATGGTTCCTAGATCAAAGAACCAGAATCTATCTCCACAAAATCATAAAAGATAAATTTTCTAACCTAGTGAATAAGATGCTTATACATATACAAAAAGTGTATTAAACACCAACTATTATACAATAGACCAAAAAAATAATTCTTTCCTCTCCACAACAATCACAACACTAAACGTAGAACAAAGAATGAATATTAAAAGCTGCAAGGAATAAAAACCAAGTAATGTATAATAAAGGCAGATGTTTAAGAATTACACTGTATCTCTCAACCAAGACTTTAAAAGTCTGAAGGTCCTGAGTAGATCTCTAAGAGATGCCTGCCTGAACCTATATGCCATGGAGAAAACAAAATTTCTATGACAAAACCAAATTTAAATAATATCTTTCCACTAATATCCATCTCTACAGATGATACTAGAAGAAAAGCTCCAACACATGGAGAGAAACTCCCACCACCCCAAACACCACACACACACACACACACACACACACACACACACACACACAGAGAGAGAGAGAGAGAGAGAGAGAGAGAGAGAGACAGAGAGAGACAGAGACAGAGAGAGACAGAGAGAACAGAGAGGCAGAGACAGAGAGACAGAGAGAGACAGAGAAGAAGAGAGACAGACAGACAGACAAAGAGAAGCATTATGATTTTATTAGCTGCATAAAAGCCTTTGACAAAACCCAACACTCCTTCATGTTTAAAGTCTTGGAGAGATCGGTGATACAAGGCATATCGCTAAGCACAATGAATGACAAGTTAGTGGCTAATATCAATGAAATGGAGACAAACTTAAAGTGAGTCCATTGAAATTAGGGACAAGCCAAGGCTCTCCATTCTCGCTATCTCTTCAGCATAGTATGAAATTCTAGCTATAACAATACAAAAATTAAAGGACATCAGGAGACACAGGAAAGATACAAGGAAAGCAGTAAGTCAATATCTCCATATTTGCAGATAATGATAGTAACTATATATAGCCTCCTAAATTCCAACAGAAAACTCCTAAGACTGAAAATATGCCTCTAGCAAAGTGATCAGATATAAAATTAACTGGAAGAACTCAATAACCATCATTTATACAAACAATAAACTGGATAAGAAAGAAGTGAGTGACAATAGCCACAAATATTATAAAATATCTTGGTATAACTCTAATATAGCAAGGTAAGACCTATATGCCAAAATGTTCAAGTTCCTGAAGAAAGAAATTAGGGAAGATAACAGAAGATAGAAAGTGTTCTCCTGCTCATGGATTTGCTGGGCTAACATAGTGAACGAGGCCAATTTATCAAAAAAAATATATAAATTCAACACAATTCTCATCAAAATTCCAACACAGACCTTGAAAGAACAATTCTCAACTTCATATAAAAATATATAGTGGATAGCAAAAACAATCTTGTATAATTAAATGTCTGGAGGGATCATTATCCCTGACTTCAAGCTGTAGTACAGAGCAATAGTAATAAAAACTGCATGTTGTTGATATATTAAACAGACAGTTTGATCAATGAAATTGAATTGAAGACCCAGAAATAAAGTCACATTATTATGGACTTTTGACAAGCAAAAGACATACAATGGAAAAAAAAAGAAAGCTTCTTTTTTGTTTTTCAACATATGGTCTAAGTGAATTTCTGCATGTAGAAGAACACGAATAGATCCATATTTACCAGCCAGTGGATCCCATTCCCCTAACTGATCTGCCTTGAGTGGCTTCATTGGATAGGATATGCCATGTCTTTCATGATATACAAATTTAGCATTTCATGAGGTCCCATTTCATTATTTGTTAATTTTAGTGCCTGAATCATTTGTGTTCTGTTCAGAAAATTGTCACCTGTATCAATAAATTTAAGGCTATTTTTTTCTGTTCTATTAGATTTAGTGTATCTTCTTTTACATTGAGGTCTTTCATGATGTAACATGTAATGGCAGGAAGGGGCGATACTTGGAGAGAGTTCTCCCTTCTCAGAGAATAAGGGCAGGAGAGAATGGGGGAAAATTTGTGTGAGGAATACTTAGAGGAAAGAGGGAGCTAATGTTGGGATGTAAAGTGAATAAATAATATAAATACATGGCTACTGTATCACACCTACTATGTATAAAAGTGAAAGAAGACAGTTTCATATATTTTTTCTCTAAAGTCAATTTTTCCTTGTATCTTTCCTGTGTCTCCTGATGTCCTTTAGTTTTCGTATTGTTCTAGCTAGAATTTCATACTATGCTGAAGAGATAGCGAGAATGGAGAGCCTTGGCTTGTCCCTAATTTCAATGGACTCACTTTAAGTTTATCTTTAAATTTCTCTAAATTATTTCCTGTAATCATTATGTTCCAAATTTAACGGTTCTTAAAAGCAAAACTTTAATGAGAGAGAAGGAATTGAACTGGTTATTCTTCACAATTTTATTTTGATTACAATAAATGTTTATAGGCATAAACTTCAATGTTTTAGGCAATTATTCATCTTTATAGGAAAAAATATAAAGTGCATGAGTTTCTTTATTGTTGATATTTTGCCTGCATTTATTTTTTCAAGCCAAAGCTTATAGCCTCTGTGGAATCCAGTTGTTCTCAACACTGGATAGTAAGTTTAAATTAGGCAAAGTAAGTAGGAGCTCTGGGGAATTTAGCTATTTCAGGATGAATTATAAGAGGTTGTTTTAAAAGTTATTGGTAAATAAGATAGTGCTAGCATTCCTCAATTTCCTATACTAATTCAACTATCATTCTGGGCAATATTCCTCAATGTCTTGAAAGACATTGGATATTGGAATCTTCCTCTGATTCTGCATCTCATCATTATGTATTCCTGCCTACTGTATGTGGCAGCTATCTTCTATACTCAGCCAATTTCGGATATTCATTATCTGACGATTCTGAGTCAGCAATGAGTAGGTTGCTTAAATATTATTGGTTAACTCAGTCAACTCTTGGGTTGATTTCATTTTACCCAATTGCTGATATCCATTCTCCATGATTACTCTGACTCAGCAATGTTGTAGTTTCATTATCTCCATGCTGTAGAGTAACTAAGTCAGCTCCTAGGTTCATTTCATTTTACCCAATTGCTGATACCCATTATCTATGACAATCCGGAGTCAGCAATGTTGTAGTTTTATTGACTCCATGCTGTTGGTTCCACCATGTTCAGAGGCAAGAATGTCAACTACAACATTCAGTTGAGTTGAATATACAAAAAAGGAACAAGAAAGCTTTGTATGAAAACACTCAATATACTAGAAACAACTAAGAAGTAAGTTTTGTGAAGACACCTTTATTTTTATATCACTAATACCTATACTATTACAGTGAAAATAAATGGCATTAAATAAATAGAATCCCAACTTCAGTTAAATAAACAACATTAAGATGATCTTTTGAAATTTGTTTATTTTGAATCTATATGCTTTTAACATTTACTGAGAAAGGAACTCTGTGGCTTGAAATTTTATCACATTGAAATTTCTAGGTCATAGATAATTATCTAATCTCTTTAGATATTTTTCTACATTTTACTTAGGAATAATAATTACAGTGAAAGACTTTAATAAATATTAAATGAGAAAGACAAAAGATTAAGTAACTAATAAAGAAAATGGACAAAATATTTTTTAAAAATTATAGTTTGTTTACAATTCACAAACCTCAGGAGCAGGACCAAGTAGGTCTATACTGAATGACCATATATATTTTAATCATCACAGAAAATGTGCAATAAAAGTATTTGTAGTATAGTTAGGGATTAAAATGATGGAAGAATATAAATGAATTTTTGTCAGATTGACTGAATTACTAAACAGTCTTACATAACAAGAGTTACATGTTCCTGGCCTCCAGTTCTCTGATTTATTAACATATTATAGAACATGTCACTTCAGAAACTAAATGTCATCATAAAATTGGGGAGCAAATTATTGAGCTCCATTTTCCATAATAGCTAACTTATTTTCATAGATGACTGATTTTTAACCAATGCATGCTTTCTCCAGCAGTAAAAGCAATCACATTCATTACATGCTTGACACTTGAGCCTCCTATTTAATGATACTCAGTGTGTGCCTTTTCGTCTCCTCTTAACTGAGATTCATTATATAAACTATAAGGGATAACGTAATCTTATAGCCTAAGAAACACAGAGAACAAGATCTATAGAGTTTTCTCTTTTTTTTCCTCAGCAGGTAAGTAGATAATGCTAATGTAGTATGAGAGGTATTTATTATCTGGTCCATTTGAAATTCAGGGTAGATCATATCCCCAAAGTTGATGACCACAGGTTTCTGGGGGAATTTCTTCCATTAAACCTCAGATAACTGCTCTGGTATTTTTATTCCAAATTTTCAATATCCATATCTTTTCTATATAACAAATAACAAGAAATAACAAAAGGGAACATTGTTTTTTTCTGTATGATGCCCTCTGTGGCCACATTTATATATTGAAGAATATGAGCTTTTAAAGTTTTTATTACTTTTACAGCCAACTTCTTGATGTTCTGAAGGTTGGTATTAAAGTGTAGGGGCAAAAATGTATAAATAAGTTAGAATAAAATATCACTTGACAGTTTTTTTTGCACTCTGTAAAAATGTCCTTAATGGAATTTATTATCTGTGCAGATTCTAGTATTATTACAATAATCAAAACTCAGAGTGATATGATTATCAGAAATAATCTTCAGTGCCTACAAGCTCTCTAGGATGTTTTCAGTGACTACTACAGTACATTCATGGAATGATATTTCTTATTTAGCTCTTCTTACAACTTAATTTTAAAAAATAAGGGTTACATATACAAATTTTTAAACACATTTTGGAATAACATCATATGAATATTTTTGACAGTAATTAATTCTTTTATAGGTTTTATAGCATGTATTGATACCCCACTAGTTACCATAAGCATGAAGTACATGTAGGACAGAACATAACATGGAAACAGATTTCTTGTTGAGTATAGATTAAGCATAATGATCTCTGAATAGCAAAAATTGCCACGAGGCTATTATATTAGCTCTTGGATTATTAATGATTTAAGATGCAGGTGTACCACACTCTGAGAGGTTGCTATACATGTATTTTTTTCCTAGAAATGTCTGAGGCTAATTTTTTTTTTTTTTTTTTTTGGCCTTTGTTTGTCTTGACCTTCATATATTCTGTGAGTTGTTTCTGGGGTGTTTAAAGATTTCTGGGGCTAGTATCCAATTACCAGTGACTGCATGTTATATCTGATCTTTTGTGACTGGATTACCTCACTCAGGATGATATTCTCTAGATGCATCCATTTTCTTGGGAAATTCATAAAGTAATTGTTTTTGATAGCTGAGTAGTACTGCATTGTGTAAATATACCACACATTTTGTATCAGTTCATCTACTGAAGGACATCTGGGTTCTTTCCAGCTTCTGGCTATAATAAATAGGGCTGCTATGAACATTGTGGAGCATGTGTTTTTATTGTATGTTGAAGCATCTCTTGGGTATATGTCCAGGAGTGGATTAAGTGGGTCTTCAGTTAGTAGCAGGTTCAGTTTTCTGAGAAACCACCAGAATGATTACAAGAGTAGTTGTACTAGTTTACAATCCTACCAACAGTGGAGGATTATTCCTCTTTCTCACCATCCTTGCCAGCAACTGCAGTCTTCTGACTTTTTGATCTTAGCCATTCTGGTTGGTGTGAGGTGGAATCTCAGGGTTGATTTGATTTGCATTTCCCTGATGGCTAATGATGTTGAGCACTTCCTTAGATGCTTCTCAGCCATTCGATATTCCTCAATTGAGAACTTTTTGTTTAGCTCTGTACCCCAGTTTTGAATAGGATTTTTTGATGGTCTGGTGTCTAACTTCTTGAGTTCTTTTTATACCATGGATAATAGGCCTCTATCAGATGTAGGATTGGTAAAGATCTTTTCCCACTCTGTTGGCTGCCATTTTGTTTTCTTGACAGTGTCCTTGGCCTTACAGAAACTTTCCAATGTCATTAAGTCCTATTTTTGTTGATCGATCTTTGACCTTAGAAAACAAGAATGTTGTTCTGTTCAGGAAAATTTCCCCTGTGACTATGTGTTTTATGGTTTTCCCCATTTTCATTTCTAATGCTTTCAGTGTACCTGGTTTAATGTGGAGATCTTTGGTCCACTTGAACTTGAGCTTTGTATAGAAGATTAGAAAGGGTCTATTTTCATTCTTCTGCATGCTGAGTACCAGTTGGACCAACAGAATTTTTTGAAGAGGTGGTCCTTCTTCCATTGCATGTTTACAAGACCTTTGTCAAAAATCAAGTGACCATATATGTGAGGGTTCATTTTTGGATCTTTTATTCTATTCCATGGATCAACATGCCTATCTCTGTACCACTACCAAGTGGTTTTTAACACAATTGCCTTGTAATATGGCTTGAGGTCAGGCATGGTGATTCCCACAGACATTTTCTTGTTTTTGAGGATGAATTTCTCTATTCTAGGTTTTTTGTTATTTCAGATGAAATTGCACATTGCTCTTTGCAACTCTGAAGAATTGGGTTGGAATTTTGGTGAGGATTGCATTGAATCTGTAGATTGCTTTTGGTAAGACAGCTATTTTTACAATGTTGATCCTTCCAATCCATGACCATGGGAGATGTTTCAATTTCTGAAATCTTCCTCTATTTTCTTCTCCAGAGTTTTGAATTTATTGTCATATAGGTCCTTCACTTGCTTAGAGTCATCTGAATGTATTTCATATGTTTTAAAGTGTATGATTTGCCTAATTTCTTTCTCCGCATGATTGTTCTTTGAGTAGAGGAAGGCTACTGATTTTTTTTGAGATAATTTTATATACAGACACTTTAATGAACTTGTTAATCAGCTGTAGATGTTCTCCAGTGGAATTTTTTAGGTCAGTTACCTACAATATAAAGTCATCTGCAAACAGTGATGTTTTTAGTTCTTCCTTTCAAATTTTTATCCCTTTGATTTTGTTTTTGCTGTCTTATTGCTCTGGCCAGGACTTCCAAGACTATGTTGAATAGGTAGGGGAGAGTTGGCAGCCTTGTCTTGTCCCTAATTTTAGTGAGATTGCTTCATTTTTCTCAGCGTTAAGTTTAATGTTGACTATTGGTTTGATGTATAATGCTTTTATTATGTTTAGGTATGGGCCTTGGATTCCTGTTCTTTCCAAGACTTTTAACATGAAGGGGTGTTGAATTTTGTCAAATGCTTTCTCAGCATCTAGTGAAATGACCATATGGTTTTTATTCTTTGAGTTTGTTTATATGGTAGATTACATTGATGGATTTCTGTATATTAAACCATTCATACATCCCAGGGATGAAGCCTACTTGATCATGTAAATTATCTTTTTGATGTGTTATTGGGTATAGTTTGCAAGTATTTTGTTGAGAATTTTTACATCAATGCTCATAAATGAGATTGTGTGGTTTAGGAGCGAGGGATATTGTGGCCTTGAAAAATGAGTTAGGTAGTATTTTATCTGACTCTATTTTGTGGAATACTTTGGAAAGTATTGGTATTTGGTTGTCAATAAATATCTGAAAAAATTCTGCACTGAACCCATCTTTACCTGGACTTTTTTGATTTAGAAACTTTGGATGATTGCTTCTATTTCTTTGGGAGTTAAGAAATTATTTAGATGCTTTAACTGGTGCTGGTTTAACCTTATTATCTGGTATCTGTCTAGGAATTCATCCATTTCCTTCAGATTTTTCACCCTTGTTGAAGAAAGGCTTTTGTAGTTGAATCTGATGATTTCTTGAATTTCCTCATGTTCAGTTGTTATGTCTAAACTTTCTTTTCTAATTTTGTCAATTTGTATATAACAACTCACAGACTATATAAAGTTCAAGAAAAATACATAGGCCAAAAAAAAAAAAAAAGAAAAAGAAAAAGAAAATCCATTATGCGTAAATTTTACATACCAAGAACACTTTGACTATTTCCAGGTTACATCTTGTTTTACATGTACTTTTTGCTCATTGTAACTAGTAAGATTTTAATGCATACTATCAATTCTTTAAAAAAATCAAGTACTGACAAAATGTATTCATATCCTTTTATGCAAAATGCTAAAAATATGTACATTTATCTTTGTTTTGAAAAATTAAGTTGTTCAATTTAAAAGATAAAGAATTTGTAAACTCTCAAAATAAAGAAACTCCTCAATTTCTTTCATTATTTCTTCTTTGACCATGTTAACATTTAATAAAGCATTGTTTAATTTCCATGTGTATACGGGATTTTTATTATCTTTGTTGTTATTAAAGATCAGCATTAGTCCATGGTTATCTGATAGGATGCATGGGAGTATTTCAATCTTTTTATATCTATTGAGGCTTGTTTTGTTTATGATTATATGGTCAATCTTGGAGAAGGTGCCTTGAGGTACTGAGAAGAAAGTATATTCTTTTGTTTTAGGAAGAAATGTTCTGAAGATGTCTATTAATTCCAATTGGTTCATAACCTCTGCTAGTTTCTCTTTGTCCTTGTTAAGTTTCTGCTTCCACAATCTGTTCATTGATGAGAGTGGAGTATTGAGGTCTCCCACTATTATTGTCTGGGGAGCAATGTATTTTTGAGCTTTAGTAGAGTATAATTTATGAATGTGGGTGCTCTTGTATTTGGAGCATATATGCTAACAATTGAGAGTTCCTCCTGATAAATTTTCACTGTAATGAGTAAAAAGTGTCCTTCCTCATCTTTTTTATACATTTTGGTTGAAATCTACTTTATTTGATATTAGAATGGCTTCTCCAGCTTGTTTCTTAGAGCCATTTGCTTGGAAGGTTTTTTTTTTTTTTTTTTTTTTTTTTCCCAGGCTTTTACTCTAAGGTAGTTACTGTCTTTGTCTCTGAGATGAGTTTCCTGTATGCAACAAAATGCTGGATTCTGTTTATTTATCCAGTCTGATAGCCTATGTATTTTTATTTGGGAATTGAGCCCATTTTTTGTTAACAGATATTAAGGAATAATGGTTGCTGTTTCCTTTCCTGCTATTTTTGCTTTTACAGATAGAATTGTGCCTTTGTATCCTTCTTTTGGTTTTCTTGCTTAGGTATATTTTTGTTTTTACTGGGATGTAGGTTCCTCCTTTGTATTAGGTTTTCCACCTATAATTCATTGCAGTGCTGGATTTGTAGTCAGATATTGTGTAAATTTAGTTTTATCCTGGAATATCTTGGTCTCTCCATCTATGGTGATTGAGAGTTTTGCTGGGTACAGCAGCCTAGGCTGACACTTGTGTTCTCTTAGGGTCTGCATGATGTATGTCCAGGATCTTCTAGCTTTCGTAGTCTCTATTGAAAAATCGGGTGTTTCTGATTGGTCTGCCTTTATATGTTACATGACCTTTTTCCCATACTGCTTTTAGTATTCTTTGCTGTGGACACTTGGCGTTTTGACTATTATATGTCAGGAAGATTTCCTTTTCTGGTCCACTCTATTTGCAGTTCTGTATGCTTATTTACGCTCATTGTCATCTCATTCTTAATGGTAGGTAAGTTTTCTTCTATGATTTTATTGAAGATGTTTACTGTGCCTCTTAGTTGATATTCTTCGCCCTCTTCTATTCCTATTATTCTTATGTTTGGTCTTGTTCTGGATCTCATGGACATTTTGGGTTAGGGGCTTTTTGGATTTTTCATCTTCTCTGACTGTTTTGTTTATGTTTTCAATGTTGTCTTCAGCCCCTAAGTTCTCTCTTCAATCTCTTTTAGTCTGTTGGAAATGCTCGAATCTGTGACTCTTGATTTCTTTTTTTAGATTTCCTACCTCTATGTTTGTCTCTTTTAGTGTTTTCTCTATTGGTTCCATTTCCATTTTAAATTCCTTCTTCAATTCCTTCATCTCTTTTGTTCTGTTTTTCTCCAATTCTTTGATTTCTTTGAGTGTTTTTCATGTTATCTCTTTAAAAGCTTCTATTTCTTTATGCTTTTCCCCTCCGTTCTTGTTTAAATGAGTTATTCACGCTGTTCTCAAATCCTCCATTATCATCTTGAGGTGTGATTTCAGGTCTGAGTCTTCTTTTTCTGGAGTGTTTGGCATTCCACTATTTGTTGTTTATCCCTACTATCAATACTTGATGGGCACAGCATGCATTTGTCAGACATTTTTATAGGTGTATCTTACCAAAGTTACAATTTATAATTCATATAATATCTTCTGGAGAAAGTATCATAAACAGTTGCTTATAATTCAAGCATCCACCCAACACAGAGTCTTAAAATCAAATTCTTGTCCATAACGTAACCACTTAATGCTCTTAGCCCATGTCTCCAGCCTCCACCACTCTTTGTGTTTCAAAGATTGATGGTGCAAATAAAGCTGAGAACTGAACCTACAACTTAAAAAAAAATCTAGGCAAGTCCTAACCAGTGATCTCTATTCTCTGTCCTTTTTTATTACAGAATGGATCATGAGTATAAAAGCTTCACTCATTGCTAGATCACAAAGATCTTATATTTTCTTCTGAGGCACATAGGTGTTTACAGTATAGTTCTAACATAGTATGTGCTAATTTTATGTATCATATATGGGCCCATCTGAAGAATGCTTTAAAGTTCTTATAAATATATGATATTTCCAACATCATTTACTTCTGTGCTTCTGTCAAAAATTATTTTGTCTTTTTTTTTTGACCATGATGAACTGTTTATTTCTATGACACATAAGTCTATGCAACACTTTTCCAAAAGCTTCAGCCAAGTCTTCTGCGATAATCCAGATTAATTTCTTTTTTTTAATTGAACAACTTTATTTTAAAAAACAAAGGGAAATGTACAGATTTTAAGCCTTTTTGCATAAAAGTACACAAATACATTTTTGTCAGTACTGGGTTTTTTTGAAGGTTTGATAGTATGCATTAAGAGCTTACTAGTTACAATGACCATAAAGTATATGTAAAACAAGATATAACCCAGAATTATGCAAAGTTTTCTTGGTGTGTAAAGATTAAGCATAATGTTTTTTTTTCCTCTCTTGAACTTCATATAGCCTGTGAATTGTTTTTAGGGTGTTCAGAGCTTTCTGTGGTTATTATCCAATTATTAGTGACTGCATATTATGTTTGTTCTTTTGTGACTGGGTTATCTCACTCGGGATGATATTCTCTAGATGTATCCATTTTCCTAAAAATTTTATAAAGTCATTGTTTCTGAGAGCTGAATAGTACTTCATTGTGTAAATATACCAAAATTTTTGTACCCATTAATCTACTGAAGGACATCAGACTTTTTTCCAGCTTCTGGCTATTATAAATAGGGCTGCTATGAACATTGTGGTGCATGTATCTTTGTTGTATGTTGGAGTGTTTCTGAGGTAAATGCCTAGAAGTTGAATAACTGGGACTTCAGGTATTACTATGTCCAATTTTCTGAGGAATCACCAGACTGATTTCCAGAGTGGTTGTACCAGTTTGCAACCCCACCAAGAGTTGAGAAGTGCTCCTCTTTCTCTACATCCTCGCCAGCTTCTGCTGTCATCTGAATTTTTGATCTTAGCCATTCTGATTGGTGTGAGGTGGAATTTCAGGGTTGTTTTGATTTGCATTTCCCTGATGGCTAATGATGTTGAACACTTCCTTAGATGCTTCTCAGCCATTCGATATTCCTCAATTGAGAACTTTTGTTTAGCTTATTCTAGGTCTTTTGTTATTCCAGATGAAATTGCACATTGCTTTTTTGAACTCTATGAAGAATTGGTTTGGAATTTTGATGGGGATTGCATTGAATCTGTAGATTGCTTTTGGTAAGATGGCGATTTTTACAATATTGATCCTTCCAATCCATGAGCATGGGAGATCTTTCCATTTTTTCAGATCTTCCCTGATTTGTCTTTTTAACCTTGGCCTACTTTTACATTTTCTATTCTGTGCTAGTAGTCTATTAGCCTAACTTCTTCAATGTTAATTCCAGTGACTTCTCAAAACACATAGTGCCTTAAATACCAGGTAGTGTAATTCCTGAGTATTTACTTCTTTATGCATTACCTGTTTTCAAATATTTATTTTAGAGGCGTGCGTTGTTGGGCGTTGAGCCAGTATGTATCTATCTACGTAGGGGTTATAAGAATATGAGTTTTGGTACCTCTAATGTGAAATAAGCATCAGAGATTCTAGTGCTAAAGTTTCAGGTGGTTTTGTGTAGCCTTATGTAATGTTGGGAAACAAACTCCACTTCTCTACAAAAATTATATGAATATGAAGGTCTTTTTGTTTTTGCTTTTTTTAAGTCCAACAGTAACCTGCCCTGGTCTATCCTCCTATGTAACTCGATTTCATTTCTCCTTTTCTGTTTCCAAGAGGATGTGCCAACCCACCTGTTCCAGGCCTTTCCATTCCCTGCAGCCTCAAGTCTTCTTATTGTTAGGCAAGTAGTCTACCACTGAGACCAGACCAGGCAGTCCTCTCCTGAATATGTGTTGGGGACTCAGTTTCTGAGAACTCTCAAGGGTTAGTTGAGACTGCTGGTATTCATATAGAGTAGACTTCCTTCTCTGCTTCTTACAGCATTACCCAATTCAATCACATGAGGTCCTTGACTTCAGTATACTGGTTGGGTGTAAATATCTGCATCTGCTTATTCACCTGGTTGTTGGAACTCTCTGACAATAGCCATGCTAGGCTTCGCTCTGTAAGCACAGAATTGTATCAATAATAATGTCAGTCCTTGAAGCGGTCCTCTTGAATTGGATCCCAAGATGAGCCAGTCACTGGACCACCTTTCCCTCAATCTCTTCTTCACTTTTGTCCCTGTAGTTCATTTAGACAGGAACAATTATGAGTCAGAGTTCTTTTACTATGTGATAGCAACAACATCCTTCCACTTGACACCATGACTACTAAGGTAGACAAATGACCATCCTACCAAAAGCAATCTACTGATTCAATGCAATCACCATCAAAATTCCAACAAGATTCTTAAAAGACATTGGAAAAGCAATTCTTAATTTTATGTAGAATTATGAAAATCCCAGGAGAGCAAAAACAATTCTTAACAATAAAAGAATGTCTGGGTGAATTACCATTCCTGACCTCAATCTGTAATGCAGAGCAACAGTAATAAAAACTGCATGGTACTGGTACATATACAGGCAGGTTGATTAATGGAATAAAATTGAAGACCAAGAAATAAAACTACACACTATGGATACTTGTTCACTGACAAAAAGCCAAAAATATATAATGGAATAAATAAAGTATGCAATAAAAGTTGCTGGTCTAAATGGTGCTAGGTATGTAGAAAAATGAAAACAGAAGAGAAATGGGGAAAGAACCTTGAGTCCATTGGCATGTGGAAAATTTCCTAAACTCCAGTGGCTTAGGCTTTAAGATCAAGAATTGATAAATGGGACCTTATGAAACTGGAAAGTTTCTTTAACAGAAAGGATACACTCAATAGTACCAATATATACACACACACACACATATTATACACACACACACACACACACACACACACATATGTGAACATAACCTCCCCCCCAAAAAAATACCCCATAGACTCAATCAAAAAAAATTAGGTATAAAGCTAAACAGAGGATTTACAACAGAAAAATCTCAAATGGCCCAGAAGCACTTACAAAAATGTTCAGTGTCCATAGTGGTAAGGGAAAGGCAAATCAAAATGGCCCTGCTATTCTACTTCACAATAATCAGAATGGCTTAGATAAGAAACTCAGGTGACAGCACTTGCTGTCAAGGATGTGGAATAAAACAGAACAATCCTCCATTGCAGATGGGATTCCAAACTGGTACAGTCACTCTGGAAATCAATCAGGTGTTTTCTTATCAAAATAGAAATATAAAGACCTATATAAAGACCCAGCTATGCTACTCTTGAGCATATGCCCAAAAGATGCAACATCATGCCACAGGGGCACATGCTCCACTATATTCAAAGCAGCATTATCTCTGATAGCCAGGAACTGAAAACAAACTTGATGTCCCACAAGAGAAGAATGGATACAGAAAATTTGGTATGTTTATACAATGGGATACTATTCAGCCATTAAGAATAAGGACATACAATGTTTGGTAAGGTTGAGATCCTCCTCCTAGCTGCCTGAGAACAGTTTCCTTCTAGCTACCTTCGAGTTAAGATGTAGAACTCATATCCTTCTTCTTTAACATGTCTGATTGGATACTGCCAAGATTCTTACCTTGATAATAATGAATTGAACCCCTGAACTTGTAAGATAGCCCTAATTAAATGTTGTCCCTTATAAGAACAACAACAACAACAAAAGAATAAGAACTTCATGAGTTTTTTAGGCAAATTGGGTGGAACTATAAAATACCATCCTTAATGAAGTGCCTCAGATCCAAAATGACATGCATGTTATGTACTCATTAATAAGTATAAAATACCTAGGATTAATTTACAGAACTCAAGAAGTTTAACAAAGAGAAGGGCCCATGTGAGGATGCTTCAATACCACTTGTGAGGGAGAAGGAAGAAATCATGAGTGGCAGAATGAAGGAGGGACTTAGGTGGGAGAAAAAAAAAAAAGGAACATGGTCAGGTATGGGAGAATAGGACAGAAGCTCTGAGGGCCAGCAGAATAGAAATATGCAGCATTAGTGGGGTGGCGAGGGGCTCTAAAATTTACCAGAGACCAGAGGTGAGAGACTCTCAGGACTCAAACAGAGGGATCTTAGATAAAATACCCAACAGTGGTTAGAGGGAATAATCTCTCTGCATTAAAAGTTTTAAAAATTCATGGTACTTTAAATATAGTGGATAGCATTACAGCTTACTTAATATACAAGTTAATCTTTTCTTACCTGAACACTCTGATAAATATTCTCTAGATATAATCTTCTAAGACATATACATGCATTTGATGTTCTATATATAAACACAAAGCTTAAATAGTTATTGAATGCATTATTTAGATTCTGCCATCACATTACCCTAAACTCTGTGTAACAATCAAGGAAGCACTCAAGGAAATGACATCTGTCTCCCTTTTCAATATCTGCAACCCCCAGAATGTCATTCTCTGAATATATTTTGGGTATTGATGTCAGTAAATAATCTACAGCACATACAGGCAACAGACAGATTATTTATTTATGTAGGAAAATACTATGCCATAGCATCGCTTTAGTGGGAGACATGGGTACAAGAAGGATAGAGTTTCACCTGTTAGACAATGTAGCAAGACTGCATGGTGTCCTGTGTGCTGCTGACAAAAAAAAATCATTTCCTCTGTTATCTGTTATAGGAAGACATTTATCAGTGAGAGTAATCAAATATCTTGCAACTAATACATGGAAGGACCAAAACACACATATTAAACTTAAATCAAGTAAACATATTCCTACAGGAGCAGATACATTCACCAAATCCAAGAGCCTTCTTATTTGTTGTGTAACTCTGTTCCAAGGCTAAGTCATTATGCATACTTATAATCACCCTCTGGCTCTACCGGAATATGGCTCAGCACTTTACTTTTCAAATTGTTCTTTTATTGATATATGAAGATTAAAAATGGTTCAATACCTGTAAGGGGATATTGAAACTTTAAAATGGAGTTTCTTTATTCTATTATTAGGGATTAAACCTAAGGACTTTCAGATCATAGACAATTGCATCACATAGTATCTAGTTATACTGACAGCACTTTTCTCCCCCTTTTTGTTCTTGGATGTAAGGTTATCAAGCTGTCCAGGCTGATCTTGAACTCCCTTTGTAGTGCAAGGAGAATTCAGCTTCCAGTACACATGGATTGTGTCAATCTGTCTGTCATAGGCTTTTATTGCTGTGAAAGGATTCCGTCACCAAGACAACTATTATGAGTGGAAAAACAACATTTAATTTAAGTTGGGTTACAGTTTCAGGAGTTTAGACCATTATATTCATGGCAGGAGACATGGCAATATGTAGGCGTACATAGTGCTGGAGAAGGAAACAAGAGTTCGACATCTGGATTCACATATGAAAAGCAAGAAGTGAACTGGCTTGAGCTTCAAAGGCCTCAGAATCTACCACCTAGTGACACATTTCTTCCAATAATGCCAGATATACTCCAACAAGGCAATATTTCCTAGTAGTGCCATTCCCTATGGAACAAACATTCAACCACATGAGTCTATAAGGGTCATGTTTATTCAAACCAGCACATTGGTATACTGGTGAGACAATTTCATACAAAATGAAAAGGACTGGAAATGTAGCTCAGTGGTAGATTGCTTGCCTAACATGATAAGGCATCGCCTACAACCCATAACATACCAAAGAAAAAAACAATGAAGAGTAATGAAAGCAAGAAAGCAAAGTAGGAACAATAGCCTTTATATCTGGCAAAAGATAATTATCTATGAGCAAACATAACAGAGAAAAGGATCTTGTTCTTAGTTAAGAGACTCTGAAAACTGAGTGGAACAAAGCACTGAGAAAGGATCATTAGACATGAAGTTTATAAGATAATGTGATTATAAAAGATTATATAGACTGTGGTGGTTTGAATATGCTTGGCCAAGGCAAAATGATGCAATTAAGAGGTGTAGCCTTGTTGGTATAGGTGTGGCCTTGTTGAGGGAAGTGCATTGCTGTGGGAGTTCGCTTTGAGGTTTAATGCCCAAGCTTCACCCAGGGCAGAAGATGCTTCTGGCTGATGTTTGATCAAGACTCAGAACTCTTTGGTTTATCCAGCTCCAAGTCAGCCTGCTCAATGTCATGATGATAGTGAATTGAGTCTCTAAAACTGTAAGCCAGCCCTAATTAAATGTTTATTTTTTAGAAAATTGCCTTGGTCATGGTATCCCTTTACAACAATGAAACCATAACTAAGAAAATAAAACACTTGGGATTTCTGTAGATTGCCTATAGTGAATTTTCTGGGCCCTGTATCAGGTACATGTGTGCACCACTCAGTATTGTTCCAGATGTCTTGTATACAAAGTGCACATGCTGACTTTTCCACTGAATAGACCAAAAGATATTTCTACCATGAGCTCTCTGGAAGATGGCATGGTTCTCTATTCCATGTCTAAATGAATTACCTTTGTTATAGGATTAGAATAACAACATATGCAACCTTAGGCCTAAGGCTTTAAAGGTATGAATGCTCCATGCATGACTGTGCTCCATACATAAGATCCCTTCACCTCAAGCTCTGGAGCTACTCTGGGTAGGCTTGACTATCTTAGCGCCTAGAGTCAATGCTGCTATATATGAAACCATTCCCCAGATCCATGTTTATTGCCACTCTGTGACTGACTACGTATCAGACATCTGTGTATATATCCAAAAATAAAATAATCCAGCCATATGGTAATTCTGTTTTTTATTTTTGAGAAATGCCCAGGCTGATTTTCAAAATGGATCCACTAATTTGCATAACCATCTATGGAGTATCTTTTCCCATATCCTCTCTAACATCTGCTATCATATTTGTTGGAGACAACCATCCATTCTGTTTGGAGTGATGTGGTATCACAAAGTTGATTTAGTTTAGCTTTGCATCATGGCTATGGATAAGGAACAATTAAAAAATATAGTTATTGGTCACTGGTGTTTCTTTCTGAACTCTGTCTATTCAATTTGTTTGCCCATATGTTAATTGGAAGATTTATTTCTTTTGTATTTAATTTATGTAAGTCTTTGTAAATACCCAAATATTACACTCATGTTTGAAATATATTTGGTAAAGGTTTTCTTTTATTTTGTGGACTATTTATTTGCTCTGCTGATAGTCTGCCTCATTTTGCAGAAACCTTTCCATCTCCTGTATTCCCATCTATTGATACTTGTTGATAGCTGTGCTGTTGAGGTTCCATGTCACTTTGTTGGACAATCTGAGTAAGGTCAGGCTTATAAGATTCTGGAAGTTACTTATATGCCAGGTCTCTGGGAATTTCTGGAAGTTCCCTCTACCCACAATCCACAGCAGATGCATATTTCCACTCATTCTCCTAGCTCTCTCTGGGCTTCTCTTCTGTCTCCAATTATACCTGATCCTAACTCCTTTTCTTTTCTCCTTTCCCTTATCACCCAAATCTATCCATCTTTCTGCCTCCCATGATTATTTTGCTTACCATTCTAAGTGGGGTTGAAGCATCCTCATTTGGGTCTCCTTCTTGTTAAACTTTGTAGAGTCCATGAGTTGTATGAAGAGTATTTTGTCTTTTGGCTAATATCTACTTATCAATGAGTACATACCATGTATATCTTTAGAGTCTGGATTACATTACTCAGTATGGTATGTTTAATAATGATGTTCTTCTTTTAAAAAATAGCTGAATAAAATTTTATTACATGCACGAACAACATTTTCTTTATCCATTTTTCATTTGAGGAACATCTGGGTTGTTTCTAGTTTCTAGCTATTATGAATAAGGCTGCTTTGAACATAGTGGGGCGTGTGTCTTGGTGGTATGATGGAACATGTTTTGTGTATCCATCCAGGAGTGGTATAGTAGGGTCCTCAGGTACCACTATTTTAAATTTTATGAAGAACCACCGGATTTATTTCTATAGTGGTTGTACCAGTTTGCAGTCTCACCAGCAACAGAGGAGTATTCTTATTTCTCCATGTCCTTGTCATCATTTACTCTACTCTGAAAATTTGATCTTAGCCATTTTGACTGCTGTAAGTTGGAATCTCAGTGTCCTTTTAATTTGCATTTCCCTAATAACTAAGGCTGCAGAACACTTCTTTAAGTACTTCTCTGCTATTTGAGATTCTCTGCTATTCAAGATTCGTCTGCTGAGAATTCTCTATTTAGTCCTTTATCTCATTTTTTCAAAATTTGGTAATTTGATTTTTGGTTTTGTTTATTTTTTGAATCTAAGTTCTTAAATTTGTTATAAAGTTTGAGTATTTTCCCTCTATAATATGTCGGGGTGGGGAAGATATTCTTCCAATATGTAGGTTGCTTTTTTTTCATATTTCAGCTTCCTGAGTCCTATTTATCAATTACAGATGTTAGAGAATGATCCATTGGTGTTCTGTTCAGGAAATTTTCCCCTGAGACAATGTAGTTTCTTAAATTCTCTTTGATTAAATTCAGTGTTTTTGTTTTATGTTGAGGTCCTTGATATACTTGGATTTGAGCTTTATTCAAGGTAATAAATATAGATCACTTAGCATTCTTCTACATTCAGATCTTCAGTTAACCCAGCACTACTTTTTGTAGATTCTTTTTCGACTGTATGCTTTTTGTGTCTTTGTCAAAGAACTAGTGCTGTCAGGTGTGTGTGTTAATTTTGGTGTCTTCAGTCCTATTCCATTGATCAACCAATCTGTCTATGCACTAATACCATTTAGTTTTTTTCACTAATTATTGCTTTGTAATGCAGATTGAGGTCATGGATGATGATTTCCCCAGAAGTTCTTCTATTGTTAAGAATTGATTTTCAGTATCCTTGTTTTTGTAGGTTTCCACTGGAAATGAAGAATTGCTTTTTTGAGGTATTTGGAAAATTATGATGGAATTTTGAAGGGGATTGCATTGAATTTGTAGATTGCTTTTGGTAAGATAACCATTTTTACTATTTTAATCCTACTGATCCATGAGCATTAGAGATTTTTCCATCTTCTGAAATCTTCAATTTCTATCTTCAGAGACTTTAAAAATTTGTCATACAGATCTTTCACTTGCTTGGTTAGGGTTACACCAAGACATGTTATATTACTGGTGGGTATTGTGAAGGATGCTGTTACCCTAATTTCTTTCTCAGCCTAATTATTACTTGTATTTTTAAAAGGCTACTGATTTGGTGAGATAATTTTATATCCAGCCACCTTTCTGAAGTTGTTAAGCATTCTGTTAGAGTTTTGGGGGTTTTTTGTGCATTCTGTAATATCACCTAAAAATAGTGATACCTTCAATTTTTCCTTTCTAATTTATATCTAATTGATCTCTTTTCATTGTCTAATTGCTAACACTTGAACTTTAAGTACTATAGTGAATAGTTATGGATAAAGAGTGTATCTCTAGCTTTTCCCTGATTTAGTGGGATTTATTGAAGTTTCTCTTTATTTAATTTGATATTGGCTGTTGGTTTTCTATTTTTAAAAAACTTTATTTTAAAACACAAAAATAAAGAAAAAAATTTAAACATTTTTGCTTAAATGTATACAAATACATTTTGGTCAATGCTTGTTTTTTTTCTTTCTTTCTCCCTTTCTTTTTTTTTCTTTTTTGTTTTTAAGGTTTGATACTCTGCATTTGGTCTTACTACTTACAATGAGCAAAAAGTACATGTACAACAGGATATAACCCAGAGTTAGTCAACGTTTTCTTGGTGTGTAAAGATTGAGCATAATGTTTTTTTTGTTTTTTTTCTTTTCTTTCTATTTTTCGTGAGCTTCACACAGTCTGTGAGTTGTTTCTGGGGCAGTCCAAGCCTCTGGGGTTAGCATCCCACTATCAGTGACTGCATATTATGTCTGTTCTTTTGTGACTGGGTTATCTCACTCAGGATGATATTCTCTAGATGCAACCATTTTCTTAAGAATTTGGTTAAATCATTGTGTCTGATAGCTGAGTAGTACTCCATTTTGTAAATGTACTACAATTTTTGTATCCATTCATCAACTGAAGAACATCTGGGTTCTTCCCAGCTTCTGGCTATTATAAATAAAGATGGTATGAACATTGTGGTGCATGTATCTTTGTTGTATATTGGAGTGTCTCTGGGGTATATGCCCAGAAGTGGAATAGCTGGATCTTCAGGTAGTACTATGTCCAATTTTCTGAGAAATCACCAAACTGATTTCCAGAATAGTTGTATCAGTTTACAACCCCACCAACAGTGGAGAAATATTCCTCTTTCTCCACAACCTTGCCAGCATCTTCTGTCATCTGAGTTTAGGATCTTGGCCAATCTGACTGGTATGAGGTGGAATCTCAGGGTTGTTTTAATTTGCATTTCCCTGATGACTAAGGATGTGGAGCACTTCCTTAGATGTTTCTCAGCCATTCAAAATTCCTCAACTGAGAACGTTTTGTTTAGCCCTGTACCTGATTTTTAATAGGGTTGTTTGATTCTCTGGTTTCTAACTTTTTGAGTTCTTCGTATAGCTTGGATATTAGGACTCTATATGATGTGGAGTTGGTAAAGAACTTTTCCCATTCCGTTGGCTGTCGTTTTGTTTTCTTGACAATGTCCTTAGCCTTACAGAAACTTTGCAAGCTCATTAAGTCCCATTTGCTAATTTTTGACCTTAGAGCTTGAGCCAATGGCATTTTGTTCAGAAAATTGGCTCCCATGCCTATGTGTTTTAAGGTTTTCCCTACTTTCTCTTCTAATAGTTTCACTGTATCTGGTTTAATGTGGAGAACTTTGATCCACGTACACTTGAGCTTTGTACAAGGAGATAAGCAAGGGTCTATTTTCATTCTTCCGCATGCTGAGTGCCAGTTGGACCAACACCATTTGTTGAATAGGCCGTCTTTTTTCCATTGAATATTTACAGCTCCTTTGTCAAAATTCAGGTGACCATATATGTGAGGGCTCATTTATGGATCATCTATTCTAATCCATTGATCCACTTGCCTATTTCTGTACCAGTACCATGCAGTTTTCAGCACAACTGCCTTGAAATATAGCTTGTGGTCAGGGATAGTGATTCCGGCAGATGTTTTCTAGTTGTTGAGGATGGATTTCGTTATTCTAGTTATTTTGTTATTCCAGATTAAATTGCACATTGATCTTTCCAATTCCATGAAGAACTGGGTTGGAATTTTGATGGGGACTGCATTGAATCGGTAGATTGGTTTTGGTAGGATGGCCATTTTTCAAATGTTGATCTTTCCAATCCATGAGCATGGGAGATCTTTCCATTGTCTGAGATCTTCCTTGATTTCCTCCTTTAGAGGTTTGAAGGTCTTGTCATACAGGTCCTTCTTTTACTTAGTTAGAGTCAAGCCAAGGTATTTTATAGCTTTTGTGACTATTGTGAAGGGTATCTTTTCCCTAATTTCTTTCTCCACATGTTTGTCCTTTGAATATAGGAAGGCTACTGATTTGTTTGAGTTAATTTTGTATCCAGCCACTTTGCTAAACTTGTTTATCAGCTGTAGGAGTTCTCTGCTGGAATTTGTGGGGTCACTTAAATACACTATCAGGTCATCTGCAAAGAGTGATGTTTTTACTTCTTCTTTTCCAAATTGTGTCCCCTTGATCTCCTTTTGCTGTCTAATTGATCCAGCCAGTACTTCCAGTACTATGTTGAATAGGTAGGGGGAGAGTGGGCAACTCTTGGTTTTGTTGATTCTTTCGATGGTTCTTTTTGTTTCTATTTGGTCTATTTCTGCCCTAAGTTTGATTATTTCTTGCCTTCTACTCCTCTTGCGTGTATCTGCTTTCTTTTGTTCTAGAGCTTTTAGCTGTGCTGTCCAGTTGCTGATGTATGCTCTCTCCAGTTTCTTTTTGGAAGCGCTCAGGGCTATGAGTTTTCCTCTCAGTACTGCTTTCATTGCATCCCATAGGGTATGTTGTGTTTTTGTTTTCATTGAATTCTAGAAAATCCTTAATTTCTTTCTTTATTTCTTCTTTCACCCTGCTATTGCTTAATAGAGCATTGTTTAGTTTCCATGTTTATATGGACTTTTTGTTGTCTTTGTTGTTGTTAAAGACCAGCCTTAGACCATGGTGATCTGAGAGGATTCATGGGAGTGTTTTAATCTTCTTATATTGATTGAGGCTCGTTCTGTATCCAATTATGTGGTCAATTTTCGAGAACGTGTGATGGGGTGCTGAGAAAAAGGTGTATTCTTTTACTTTAGGATGATATGTTCTGCAGATATCCATTAATTCCAGTTGGTTCATAGTTTCTGCTAATTTTACAGTGTCCTTGTTCAGTTTCTGTTTTCATTATCTGTCCATTGGTGAGAGTGGGGTATTAAAGTCTCCCATTATTATTGTGTGAGGTAAAATGTACTTTTTGAGCTTTATTAGGGTTTCTTTTATTAATATGAGTGCTTTTGTATTTGGACCATATATGTTAAGGATTGAGAGTTCCTCCTGACAGATTTTTCCTGTAATATGTAAAAAGTGTTCTTCCTTATCTTTTTTGATAACTTTTGGTTGGAAATTTACTCTATTCAATATTAGAATAGCCACTCCAGCTTGCTTCTTGGGGCTGTCATCTTGGAAGTTCTTTTCCCAACCTTTTACTCTGAAATAGTGTCTGTCTTTGTCTCTGAGATCAGTTTCCTGTATGCAGCAAAATGCTGGATTTTGTTTATGTATCCAGTCTGATAGCCTATGTCTTTTTATTGGGGAGTTGAGTCCATTTATGTTAATAAATATCAAGGAATAGTGGTTTCTTTTTCCTGCTATTATTGCTTTTATAGGTTGAGTTGTGACTGTGTCTCTTTCTTCTTTTGGTTTTCTTGCTTAGGAGCTTTCTTGTTTTTACTAGAATGTACTTCCCCTCAGTGTATTGGGTTTTCCACCTATAATTCGTTGTAGTGCAGGGTTTGTGATCAGATATTGTGTAAATTTCGGTTTGTCTTGAAATATCTTCATCTCTCCATCTCTTGTGATTGATAGTTTTGCTGGGTATAGCAACTTGGACTGGCACTTGTGTTCTCTTAGGATCTGCATGATATCTATCCAGGCTCTTCTAGCTTTCATAGTCTCTGTTGAGAAATCGGGTGTGATTCTGATTGGTCTGCCTTTATATCTTACCTGACCTTTTCCCCTTACTGCTCTTAGTATTCTTTCTTTGCTTTGGGCACTTGGTTTTTTTACTACTATGTGTTGGGAGGAATTTCTTCTCTGGTCCAACCAATTTGGAGTTCTGAAGGCTTCTTTTATGCTCATGGACATCTCATTCTTAAGGATAGGGACGTTTTCTCCTACAATTTTGTTGAAGATATTTACTGTGCCTCTTAGTTGATATTCTTCTCCCTCTTGTATTCCTATTATTTTTAGATTTGGTCTTCTCATTGTATCCTGGATATCCTGGACATTTTGGGTTAGGAGCGTTTTGGTTTTTGCATCTTCTCTGACTGTTTTGTGTATGTTTTCAATGTTGTCTTTGGCTCCCGAAATTCTTTCTTCCATCTCTTGTAGTCTGTTGGAAATGCTTGCATCTGTGACTCCTGATTTCTTTTTTAGGATTTCTACCTCTTGGGTTGTCTTTTTTAGTGTTTTCTTTATTGCGTCCATTTCTGTTTTAAAATCCTTTTTCCATTCCTTCATCTCTTTGGTACTGTTTTCTTCTAGTTCTTTGAGTTCTTTGAGTGTTTTCCTTGTTTTTTTTTAAAAAGCTTCTAATTATTTATTCTTTTCCTCTTGTACTTGTTTAAGGATCTCCATCATCATCTTAAGGCAGTATTACATGTCTGAGTCTTCTTTTTCTGGACTGTTTTACATTCCGCTGTTTATTGCGATGGGAGAGTTGGGTTTTAGAGTTTCCAGGTTGTCTTGGTTTTCCTTGGATATCCTCTTTCGCTTTCCTCTTGCCATCTTGTTGTCATTGATAGGTTCTTGCCTTTCGCTTGTATCTGGCCTGTGTCCCTAGAACTCCGCTGGTCCAGATGGCAGATAGTCAGAGCCCTGTTCTGTGTCCCAAAGCCGTTGGGTGGGACAGCGGTCCCAATGCTGTGTTCCTGGTCACTGTTTCAGGCAGGGCAAGGGTGTGCTTTCCGTGTGTGCTCTGCAGACGTCTCTCTGCCCCCTGGCTACTTGGATCCCCTTCTTACCAGGACTTTCTCTCTGGGGCTCTGCTGGTCCAGGTGGCGGATGATCTGAGTCCTGTTCTGCACCCCAAATCCGCTGGGTGGAAACAGAAGTCCCAATGTTGTGTTCCAGGTCCCTGGTTCAGGCAGGGCAGGGGCGTTCTTTCTGTGTGTGCTCTGCAGAGATATCTCTGCCCCCTGGCTGCTCAGATTCCCTTTTCACCAGGCCTTTATCTCTGGGGCTCCGCTGGTCCAGGTGGCAGATGGTCTGAGCCCTCAGTGAAGAATTTTATCAGATATTTAATGAAGACCTAATACCAATACTCTCCAAACTATTCCACAAAATAGAGTCAGATGAAGCATTAATTAACACAATTTTTGAGGCCACAATAACCCTTGTTCCTAAGCCAAATAAAAAACTGTAAACATTCAATGGAAAAAGGACAGCCTCTTCAACAAATGGTGTTTCCTGAACTAGCACTCTGCATGCAGAAGAATGAAAATAGACCCTTTCTTATCTCCTTGTACAAAGATCAAGTGCATGTGCATCAAAGATCTCCACATTAAACCAGGTACAGTGAATCTATTATAAGAGAAAGTAGGGAAAACTTTACAAAACATTGGCACAGGGGAAAATTTACTGAACAGAACACCAATGGCTTGTGCTCTAAGGTCAAATATGGACAAATGTACATTAATGTGATTTCAAATTTTTGTAAAGCCAAGGACACTGTCAAGAAAACAAAATTGCAGCCAACAGATTGAGAAAAGATCTATACCAACCCCACATTTGATAGAGTCCTTATATCCAAGGAATACAAAGAACTCAAAAAATAGACACCAGAAAATCAAACAACCCTATTAAAAATGGGGTGGCGAGCTAAACGAAAAGTTCTCAATTGAGAAATAATGAATGTCTGAGAAGCATCTAAGGAAGTGCTAGACATCCTCAGTCATCAGGGAAATGCAAATCAAAACAAAACTGAGATTCCTACTCATACCATTCAGAATGGCTAAGATTAAAAACTCAGGTGACAGCAGATGCTGGTGAGGATGTAAAGAAAGAGGAACCCTTCCCCATTTTTGGTGGGGTTGTAAACTGGTATAATATCTCTGGAAATCAGTCTGGTGATTCATCAGAAAATTGGACATAGTACTACCTGAAGACCCAGTTATTCCACTTCTGGGCATTTACCCAGTGAAGCTCCAACATATAACAATGACACATACTCCACAATGTTCATAGCAGCTCTATTTATAATAGCCAGAAGCTGGAAAGAAACCAGATGTCCTTCAGCAGAAGAATGGATACAAAAATTGTGGTACATTTACACAATGGAGTACTACTCAGCTATCAGAAACAATGACTTCATGAAATTCTCAAGACTATGGCTACATCAAAAAATATCATCCTGAGTGAGGTAACCCAGTCACAAAAGAACAGACATAATATGCAGTCACTGATAGTGGGATGCTAACCCTAGAGGCTTGCACTGCCCAGAAACAACTCACAGACTGTGTGAAGTCCAAGAAAAAAGAAAAGAAAACAAAACAAAACAAAAAGAAATTCATGCTCAATCCTTACCCACCAAGAACACATTGAAAAATTCCGGGTTACACCCTGTATTACATGTACTGTTTGCTCATTGTAAATAAAAATAAAAATAAAAATAAAAATAAAAAATCTTTACACACCTTGAAAACTTTGACTATTTCCAGGTTACATCTTGTTTTACATGTACTTTATGCTCATTGTAACTAGTAAGATTATAATCACACTATCAAACCTTTAAAAAAAAAAAAACCAAGTGCTGACAAAAATGTATTGTATACTTTTATGCATAAAATGCTTAAAATCTGTACATTTATCTTTGTTTTTTAAATTAAGTTGTAAAAAAATAAAAATAAACTTCAATTTAAAAAAGAAAAAAATTTTAAAAATGAAGGCAAATGGGGTGATAATTTTATAGTTGTTACAGTGAAAGTTGTTCACTTTCTATCACTTCTGATAGTAGTTAATTAATTGATTCTTTTGTCATCTCAATACCTGAGTCTTCAAATTGATCCATATTTTCTGTGATTTTATTTATCCTGAAGAATTTACAGAATATTTACGTTAAAGATTTTCTTTCCTGCTCTTTGAATCCTAAGCAGCAGCAGAAATATCAATAAAATACATGTTAAGTAGCCTGTACATCAAAGAAAGGAAATTAAAAGGCACATTAGAAATGCTTTCAATCTAGGTGAGGTTGACACATTACTTTAATTCCAGAACTCTGGAGGCAGAGACAGGTGGATAAGAGAAGTGTGAGTTTTAGAAGTACAACTTGTTTTGAAAAAACAAAAAAGCAAAGCATACATCCAAAACAAAACAACAAATTATATATATACACATACATACATTTATATACCTACATATATATAATTTCTTCATAAAATTAGTGTAACCCTAATAAGACTAATTATGGATTTCTATACAAAAAAGGCATGCTTTCTAGGAAACATGTCTATTGCATAAGGCACCATAAACAAAGGATAACCTGAAAAGTGCTGTAATTACACAGACACATAAGAATGGTCAAATGATAGTAATTTCACCAATAACTCTAGTGGCTGTCTTAATTATAATGGAAAGTTCTCAATGTCTGAATCTCATCAAATCTTAACTTCTCTCTGTAACCACATAGATGGGCTACATCATACTTACTTTTAAAAGCCAAAAAGAACATTTTTCATTATGCACACATACTGAGTACACGAATTACTTTCTTCTAAATCCCTCTTACACAGAAAATGAAAATCTCACTTCTAAGTGGATGAGGTCCTCTGATTTTTTCACCTTTAAGTCTGTACTTACTATACATTCCTTAGGAAATAAAAACTAACAGATCACACTGGATTGAAGTTCAAGATATTTCTAGATTCTGACCACTGAACCATAGTGCCCTGACATCACACATTGGTTTGGATGATTGGTATTTCTTATCTGTATTCTTGTAGCTGCATTCTTTCTTGGCTTTTGTTAACAACAGGCAGCCAGGCCCCCATCATTCCCCTGGTTCTTCAACTTCTCAGACAATTCTACATTTCATAGTATAATTTCTTAATACTTTTAGGCTCTATTCATATTGAGAATCTCTGTAATTTATCTCCTGTGACAATGCAAGTTGACAGACCATGTTTGTAATACTAGCACTCAGAAACCTACAACACAGGAATTGATAAGCTAAGGCTAAATACTGAGATATAACCTCAAGATTCCAAACAGTTAGCTGTGCACAATTTTATCACTATCACTATTTTATTTCATGTCCTAGTAATCCATGCCTTCTTAACTTTTAATGTTTGTTGCTAAGCAATGTCATCATGTTGCATGTAAGATCATAGCTCTACAAGACAAGCAGACTCTCTATGTTTGTGTAAGGGGTCAGAGAGGGAGTGATTAACTTCATAAACCAAAAAGAAGTTATAAAATCTATATTCAGAAGATGGTACAGAAAACACCAGTGAGAAGGAGAAAGGAAAATGAAATGGAGAAGGAAAAATAGCAGGAAAGAAGGAAACGAATAAAGGAGAAGCTTTCGGGCACAGAATAATGAGCCAGAGCTGCATGGAATACAGGGGCTTGGAATGGTAGTCCTATTCCAGAAAGCTGTCAGCATGCAAGTAATGATGATCAATATGCATTGTCAACTTGACAGAATAGAAAAACTATTGCTGAAACAAACCAGTAGAAATACTTTCAAGGAATTAGGTAAATAGCTTAAATAGGTTAAAACACCTCACCCTGAATATGGGCTTTATCATTATATGGGCTGGCATCCTAGATAAAACAAAAGAAGATTGAGAAATGGCTGCACATTGTTTTCTGCTCACTGACTGTGAATGCAGTGTGTGATCAGCCAACTCAAGTTTGTACCTCAAGTACATCCCTACCATTATGGACTTTGTCATGAACAAGTGAGGCAAAGTTACTCCTTCTTCCACTATGTTAGTTTTGATAAATATTTTGTTGCAAGAACTAAACAAGGCAAGCTAACACTTAGCAGGATAGAAGTGACATAAGTAGAGAGGGGAGCAGGAGCCTGTGACAATGCTTAGGTTGAAACAGGATTGTAGCAGAAACTGTGTGAGGACAATGACCCTGGGAGCACTTACTATGGTGATGTTTTATGTCCCTGTCTTCCTATTTCTGTAATGTTTATCTTTGGAAGATAAGAGACACTCCAGCCAATCATGGGAAGAAATAATCTTGCCAAATATTCATGAAGCCAAGAAGCACCTAAAGAAATGTTCAACATCCTTAGTCATCAGGGATATGCAAATCAAAAAACCCTGAAATTTCACCTCACACAAGTCAGAATGCCTAAGATAAAAATCTCAGATGACAGTGGATGCTGGAGAGGATGTGGAGAAAGAGGAACACTACTCCACTGTTGGTAGGGTTGTAAGCTGGTACAACCACTCTAGAAATCAGTCTGAAGGTTCCTCATAAAATTGGACATAACACTACCTGAACCTATTCTGCTCCTGGGAGTATACTCCAAAGATGCAACAAAATATAACATGGAAACGTGCTCCACCATGTTCATAGCAGCCTTATTTATAATATCCAGAAGCTTGAAAGAACCCAGGTGTCTGTCAACAGAGAAATGGATACAGAAATTGTGGTACATTTATACAATAGAGTACTACTCAGCTATTAGAAACAATGGCTTTATAAAATTCCTATTCAAATGGATGAATCTAGAGACTATCTTCCTAAGTGAGGTAAATCAGTCACAAAAGAATACTCAAGGTATGCACTCACTGATAAGTGGATTCTAGCCCCAGAAAGCTCTGAATACCCAAGAAACAATTTGCTTATGAAGATCAAAAAGAAGGAAGACGAAAATGGGGATGCCTCACTCCTTCTTAGAAGGAAGAACAAAACACTCAAGGGAGAAAATACAAGGACAAATAGAGAAACAGGGATTGAAGAAAGGATCATTCAGAGGCTGCCTCACCCAGAGATCCACCTCATACACAGTCACCAAACCCAAGAACTATTTCTGATGCCTAGAAGTACTTACTGGCAGGAACCAGATAGAGATTCCTCCTTAGGGGCTCTGCCAGAGTCAACTCACTTCATCTGAAAATGTTTTATTTTAGTTTCATTTGCTGCCAAAAAACTATAATTTTTCATTCATGGATTAATTTACTTTATAGTTTTATGGTTTTTCTTTCTTTTCTGAGTTTTTTACTTTGGTGACAATTATAATTATGTTAATTTTTTAATACATATGTTTCTTGTTAAAACTTTTCTAATATAGATGAAAAAGAGTGAGCATATAAATAAATCAAGTGGCTGAGCTGGTAGGAACTCATTTAATCATGAAGTAATTTAAATACTTCTGATTCACAGCCATTATGATAAATCACTCACAATCTCCAAATGAATATGAAATGATTCTAAATTATTCCAAAGAACAGAAAAATTAATGGTGTGATTAATATACAATATTTATTTTGTTAAGTATTTTACTTAAATTAGGGTGGGTACTTATGACTTTGTGGCTGCTAAGCACACTGTGAATTTTAATGATCTATTAATGGTTAACTTTTATACCAACCAGGAAAAAGTGCTCTACTTATATAATTAGTAAAAAACACATTAATCAAATTTAATTATCCTTTTTCTCACTTGATATATTATTATACAATTGTATGATTGTTTCTGATTTGGAAAGTACTAGAATTAGTTTAGAAAATATATCTTTTCCTTGTGAAAAATTAATGTGTAAGTTTTAATGGGAATTTTTAAAGTTGTAATAATTCTTGTGAAAACAAATAGCATAATGTAGAAATTGCAGTGTTAGCTGACATTTAGTTACCACTTACTGGGCTTGAGGATCCATAATTAGTGATAAATGAATGTTTTATCTAATCTAATCCCCTCAAAAATGCTATCAGGTTAATGGGTTTTCTTCCATCTGCATCATCAATAAGAAAATAATTATTGTGCTTTGATTTACATAGGCCATAAATGAAATTTGGATTCAGCCCTATAATAAGGAGAGTTACAGTGACATAAATGTAAGTTTTCTACTAACCGGAAGTATAACAACCGAGCTTCCTACCTGTATAACTAGTTTTTTTAATTGCTGGGACAAAATGCACAACAAAAAGAACTCAAGGGAAAACAACAGTTTATTTTCACACATTATTTGAAGCTATAATTTCTAAACTGTTGATCACAAGCTGCAAGTAGCCCAGGATACTGATGAATGTGAATAGTATGAAAATTCTAATGTTTCCTAAAATATAACACTATTTTGTGATTATTTTAAAACTCAACTGTGCAATTTCTAGGCATAAACCTTGCATATTACACTTGCATTAATGTTATACAACACACACACACACACACACACACACACAAACACACACACACACATTTTTAGCATTATTGTATACTGTTTCCAAGGAGGTATATTTTAAGCAATAATGATAAAATTACAGCTATCATGTTTTTCCATGTACTTTCCAAGTGAAATGCTTTCTAATGACTTAAGTGATGATATAAATTGCCATTGCAAAAGATAGGAATTTAATGTTGTATAAAGACATGTAGGTATTCTTACTTGATTATTAAAGACAAGTCCAGACACTGGTCTCTGGTCAACCATGCATCAGCAACAATATGCTACATTTAGTAATCCATTTTCAGATGCATTGAAAAAGGAGATGTGAAAGGGCCCTATGACGATTAGTTTTAGTTACTAACTTGACACAAATTAGAGTCATCTGAAAATAATATCTCTGTGACAGATTGTGAACAGTGAATTGGTTCACAGATATGTTTATGGGGAATTGTCTTGACTACACTAATTGAGGTAAGGAGACATAACCTACTCCGGGTAACAGCATTTTCTTTGAGGGAATCTTGTATTATGTAAGAATGGACAGAAATTTCAGTATTTGTGTATTCATTGCTATCATCTGGTGACTCATGATATCATGTGACCAGCTGTTTCAAGATTCTACTACCCTAATAAGAGTTCTATAACACAAAATTAAAAAGAAAGTACAAGCCTTTTCTCCCATAATTTGTTTTTTTATCTGGGTGTCTTTATTATATCACCAGAAATGAAACTAAAACAGGACAAAACCTTACATTCTATTTCCCAATGAAGTAATTTTCAGAAAAAGTAATTATAATGCACTATCTAACATTTTTCTCAAATTCCACCATTGCTTATTATAATATTTTCAAAAAAACAGGCATAAAATATTCTGATCAAAATATAATATTTCAAAAGGAGAGGTAGACCAAAAGTAAAGCACTCTGTTTAATTTGTGGGAATTTTATGTAAATTCTCAGATGATTCTTTGAAAGCACATTGTAAAAAACATACTGCAGAATTCAGTGTATATCATGGGATGTATCAAAAGGATGAAATTCAGAAATGATAAAATTCAACTGAGGAAATTTTTCTTTAAACCTTGAAAGCTATAACTAAATAAAGAGATTTGCTCATAAAGCAGTAAAAGATGTGGGAAAATGATTTTGTTTCATTTTCACATAAATAGTTAAGAATGTTGTCTTGGTAGTGGTATATAACAGCCAGGGACATTAAAAAATAGTAGAAAACAATGCATTCACCTTCCAAGTTATATTTAATGAAATGTTGTAGAATACACCAAGGAAAATTATGTAGAAAACTGATAAAACTGAATGTCAAGTAAATCTTCAGGGTCAAAAATTTCCAAAGAGCCAAGGGATTAGATCAGCATTGGTTCCTATTATTCCTTTAAAGGATCTATGCTGTCCTTGGTAACTTATTTCACATTGCAGAAGTCAGATGGTAAACATGAGACTTGAATGTTGAAAAGATTGTTTATGTGTGATATATTCGCATGTCATTTGCATTATTCAAAACAAGTTTGGGAGAATGTGGAGAGATAACCCCACAGTTAATAGTTCTTCCTTGCTTTAGAGAAGCCCTGGGTTACATTCTCAGCACCCCATCAGTTGGCTCAAAGTTGTTTCACTTCACTTTCAAGGGATTTACTATCCTCTTCTGTCCCGAACTGACATGGACATGCAGGCAGTGTGCATAAATTAACGTATGCACACACACACAGAGACACACACAGATACACACACATAAATATAGACACACATACTAGTGTGCACATATCTATTATTTTATTTATTCACATCCAATCATTGCCCCTCGCCCAATCTCCTCTCCCACAGTTTCTCATCCCATTGCTCCACCCCAGCCTCCCTTCCCTGGGGCCTCAAGAATCTTGAGGACTATACTGGTTGGTTTTATGTCAACTTCACACAAGCTGGAGTTATCACAGGGAAAGAAGCCTCAGTTGAGGAAATGCCTCCATGAGATCCAGGTGTAAGGCAGTTTCTCAACTAGTGATCAAGGGGGGAGTGTCCAGCACATTGTGGGTGGTGTTATCTCTGTGCTTGTAGACTTAGATTCTATAAGAAAGCAGGATGAACAATCCAGGGAAAGCAAGCCAGTAAATAATATTCCTCCATGACCTCTGCATCAGCTTCTGCTTCTTGACCTGTTTCAGTTCCTGTCCTGACTTCCTCTGGTGATGGACAACATGTAAAAGTGTAAGCTGAATAAAACTCTTTCCTCCCCAACTTGCTTCTTGGTCATAATGTTTTGTGCAGGAAAAGAAACCCAACTAAGACAAGGATTAAGCGTAAATTCTCCCACTGAGGCTAGACTAGACAAGTTCTGCTAAACATGTACCTGGAGACCTTAGAACAGCCCCTGCATACTGCCTGATTGACACACATTTTCTTAAAAACAATACTTGTACCAGAACTTGACACCTAAAGTTGGTTTGTAGATTTAGAATTTTTAGTGGATTTAACACTCATTACAGGAATTCCATTTGTCTTCAAAGTAGTGACCAACTACCAATCTAATGTTTCAAATCGTAATAGCATTCTGAATGAAATTGTAGCTAAACAGGTCAGATGAAGGCAAACAATTTTGTGGATTCTTTGATACTGGCTAAATACTGTTATTTGCACTGCAAATGTATATACATTTACAAGTTTACATATATTTATAAATATTATATATGTTTATAGGCATGCACACACACAGGTGTATTTGTGTGTGTACTGACATGCTCTTTAGTTTGATAGAAATATTTGAAAAAAAGCTTCAAGATTTTTTGGGAAAATAATAATTATGACACCATTTTCCATTGATATTGATTTGTTATGGTTTAGCTTTGAATAAGAAGGCATAAGGTTACATTCTGAAATTCAAATTAAGGAAAAACTTAATCTTGTCTCTTTACTAGATTTTCTAGCTTCCACTTTCCCACAGGAATTATTCCTTACTGCACTACCATGCCTTGTCAGGGTCATCACATTTTGGCAGTGCCTACATATTTTAACAACTAGTTTCAAGATGATATACAGTGTGAGTAAAATTAGAACCAAGATATCCAATGGGTACCTTGAGAACTCACTGAGAATCATAACTCTGTCAAGCCATATGTGAAGCTTTGACTGGTCATATATAATATCAAATACCCTGTTAGTCATTTTATGTCTCTCTTACAAAAAAAACTATGAAAACTGAGGCTTCATTGCTTGCATATGTTCATTTCTTAGTAATCATGAACTTGGGACATTAATGATTTCACAGACTCACAAGATTAAATTACTATTTGAGAACTCTTTTCTTCCATGCAATGGTGCAATGGTGTATATCATGAAAATATACACAGACTTTGTTTTTCCCTTCAGCATCATTTGGTGTTTGTGTAGTTTAAGTGGTGACTCAAGGTAATTCTCTATTCAGTGTGACTCAGAGAAGACAATAGGCTGGATTTCTAAGAACATGAAATTCCTTCCTGTCCGGGAAGCGAGGGCCAGCCAGGGCTCAGTGCACAGCAGTGGATGGCTGCTGGAGAGTGTTCTACAGTGCTGAGCATGGCTTGACAGAAACCATGGCCAGTAGAAGTGCTCAGTCCCACTTCTAGAAGCCCACAAGCAAAATTCTGGTGACAGCATACCATGACAGGAACTGCCATCAATAGGCATGGTTGAAGACAACTCAGAAACCTGTGGCTGCTCCTTTTAAAAAAGAATGGTAACTGGGACCCTGAGAAGCAGGAGACACATTCCTCTAGGGGACACACCATCTCAAATAAGAGACTGCCTGGAGTAGGCCAGGATGGAGACACCTCAGTGTCCCATGGCAGGTCTTTATAAAGGACAGTTGTTCCCACTTCTCCAAACCTTAGTCCTAGACAATGGTTGTATAAATTTCACTTGTAAGTGACTGCATTTTAGTTTGCCTTGGTATGCATAATCATTCTATTATATCTGACTTTCCTATTTCTTTCTCCTTCTGCTCTGGTGGATTCTATGAAACTAGATGAATTTTTGAGTAATGATTCTTAAACAATTAAATATTGAGACATAGGTGCAAAGCACAGTCCTAATGGCCCAGGTGCATGCTGTGTGTTCTCATCTTAGAAACGATGTAATAACTGCACAGTAGTAGTTCTAGATTAAAGCTTGACTTGAAAAGAGAATTTGAAGAAGTTATTAGAAAATGAATTAGAGCCAACACTGGGAATCCAAGAATGGAAGATATTGTTGAATTTATAAAATAAGTTTTGCCTAACATTTGAGAGTGGTTCCTGGATAAGAAAGTATAAAATGCATGAAATTATATACTCCTAAAATTAAGTCAAAATACTGGGATTCATAGGAGACTCATTGTGTGCAATGTACGGGAAAAGAAAACTGGCAGAACTACTGACTTAAGAGTTAACTTGATATTTTTCTGACCACTGCCTGGCATATTTGCCAATGGCATTTATCATTAGAGCTTCACAAGAAAATGCAAGTAGCTGACAAAGAGCTCTAAGTTCACAAGTATACTAAGCTAAAAGTTAAAGCTTAAATAATAAGTTTGCAGCTATTATCATTTTGGCCACAGGCTTGGGGATAGGGGAAGCTTGAGACTTTGGGGAACAATTGTAATTCTTAATTCTTTGTAGGATATGGTTATTCTTTTGAATTTGATGTGGAAATGATTATTCAGTGTCTTTTGTTTTCTACCTGTTTTTGGAGTATCAATAAAAGTCTAGAGCAATAGAAAGTTTAGTGAGCAAGTGAGTGAGCAAGTGTGCAAATGTGAGTGTGTGTGTGTGTGTGTGTGTGTGTGTGTGTGTGTGTGGGTGTGGGTGTGTGTGTGCTGAGAGAGAGCATCAACATTCTTTTCTTTAGCATGAGTCCTAGGGTATATGTGTGTGTGTGAGTGTGTGTGTGTGTGTGTGTGTGTGTGATGAGAGTGAGAGAGAGAGAGAGAGAGAGAGAGAGAGAGAGAGAGAAAGAACACATGAGAAGAGCATGTGAAGAGTGAGTGAAGAGAGAATGTGAGGTGGGTGTGGAGAGTGTGTGTGTAAAAGGAGGGTGCATGTGGAGTGTGAGATATGTGTGATGTGTATGAAGAGTGTGTATGTGAGAGTGAAAGGGAAATGAACAGAGATGTTTAGGAGTGTGGGAGTTCTATAAAAAAAAGAGCAAAGAAGAAAAGCAGAGTGTGCAAGAGAATGAAAAGCGTTTGCAGCCTCAAGCTGTAGGGAGAGACAAAGAAATCAGAGAGAGAGAGAGAGAGACAGAGAGATGCAAAAAGAGAGAGAGGGAAGGGCAGAGGGGAGAGGGATCAAGATGAAGAGGACGAGAGGGAGAGGACGAGAAAGAGGGAGAAAGGGAAAAGGAATAGAGAGTACCTTTAAGCCTTGAAAAATTGCCTGTCAGCATGTACCCAAAGAGTTGTCCGTGTTTATTTATTATGTGCCTTCCAGATATCCCTGCTTCCAGCTGAGAACTCAGAACCTGTGTCAAGGCTGGAGCCTGACAAAAAAAAAAAAAAAAAAAAAAAAGCTGAAAAGCTGCATCCTCTAGCAAGGCCTGAGTCCTAAGGGTTCCACAAACCTCCAAAGCAGTGGCAGTAGCAATATTTGGGGGGTTGGACCAAGTGTTGGAGTAGATGAGCCTTTTGAGGCTCATTGATACTCATATGAGTATTTCATATTCAAATCAAAACACTTGTTATCTCCACTGACCCTGAACTAATGAAATTACTTCATTAGTAACATCTGGTCTTTAATATTCAAATTAGTGACACTAGTGTGAAATCTTTTTGTCTTCCATAGCAATAACTGAAGCAAGTCTATGCTTACTATTAGATGTCACTCAAATGCAATCCCCTCGTGTGTCTCGGTGACTGACATTGATGTTTCTGTACTTGTCAGGTCTGCAGTTCTGTCATCTCAGCCTAGGGAAGGGAAATCATTAGAGCAGTTTGTTCTCCGTCAAAAATACCTTTTCTAATTGCAGTTGAAACTTAACATGGATGGCAGATTCCTTTTATACATAAGCTATATCAATAAATTCCTGGTTTTCTGCAACATGCTCATGCCTCCAAACTGATATCCTAGTTGCAGCTGATTCAATGACCTGATATTGATAAAATTGGGAGGGGAGGCTGAAGAAACAGGATCCAAGTTTGAGAGCTCTGGTTGCTCTCCCAAATTCCACATAGTGACTAATTCAAGATCCAGCAGATTCCATGACCTCTTCTGACCTTTAGAGTAATGTGTGCAAGGGGTTCACAGACATACATACAATTAACACACACATAGTTGTGAAATAAAAAATAAAAAAAAATAAAACCTTTAAAGTAGGTGACTGGTAAAATGGTTTGTTGTTTCCCACCATCAGGTTGCAGAAGCTGCTTTATTCTAATTATTGATTCAAGGCCCATGCCAGAAAGGTGGTGTCCCAGGATATATAAAACTCAAGAAGGTTAACAAGCGGTGTTGAATTTTGTCAAATGCTTATTCGGGATATAAAGAGATGATCATGTAGGGTTTTTTTTTTTTTTTTTTTTTGCTTGTTTGTTTGTTTTTTGTTTCTTTCTTTGTGTTGGTTTACATAATGGATTACCTTTATGGGTTTCCATATATTGAACCATCCTTGCAGTCATGAGGAAAATTCATTTAAAGTTCTCTTTCTTTGTACGGTCTTTGTGTAGTCTAGGAATAAATGCAATTGTTGCTTCAAAGAATGCATTGGGGAATGTTCTTTCTGTTTCTATCTTGTGGAACTCTTTGGATTAGTATTATGTCTTCTATAAAGGTCTGAAAAAATTCTAGACTAAACCCATCTGGTCCTGGGCTTTATATGTTTTAGAGACTTTTGATGAATACTTCTATTTCTTTAGAAGTAATACATCTGTTTAGATGGTTTATTTGATCTTGATTGAACTTGAGTACCTGCTATCTGTCTAGAAAAATGTTCATTTCCTCTATATTTTCCAGTTTTGTTGAATATAGGCTTTTTTAGGAGGATATGATGACTTCTTAAATTTCTTCAGTTTCTGTTGTTATGCCTCACCTTTCATTTCTCTTTGCCCTCTAGTTATTCTGGCTAAGGGTTTATCAATCTTGTTGATTTTCTCAAAGATCCAGCTCCTGGTTTCCTGCTCTTCTTGGGTCTATCTGCTTCTTTTTGTTCTAGCGCTTTCAGGTGTGCTGTCAAGGTGTTAGTGTATATTCTCTCCAGTTTCTTTTTTAAGGCACTCAGAGCTATGAGTTTGCCTCTTGGCATTGCTTTAATTGTATCCCATACATTTGGGTATGTCATGCTTTCATTTTTGTTAAATTCTAAAATGTCTGTTTTCTTTCTCTTTTGTTTCTTCCTGGACCAAGCTATTATTGAGTAGATCATTGTTCAGCTGCATGTGGAATGCATACAGAAAATGTGGTACATTTACACAATGGAGTACTACTCAGGTTTTAAAAACAATGACTTCCTATAATTACTAGACAAACTGATGGGAATTGAAGCCATCACCTTGAGAGAGGAAACCCAGGCACAAAAGAACACTCATGGCATGAACTCGCTGATGAGCTGATACTAGAAAAAAATGCATGGAAAACCCATGAAACAATTCATAAAACTTATGAAGCTCAAAGAAAAGGAAGGCCAAAAGTTGGATGCCTCAGTCCTTCGTAGAAGGAAGAACAAAACATTCATAGAAGGAAATAAAGAGACAAATAGAGGAGCATATATTGGAGAAAAGATCATCCTGAGACTGCCTCACCTGAGGATCCACCCCATATGCAGCCACTAAACCCACACATTATTGTTGATGCCAAGTAGTATCATGGGCAGGAGTCTGATATGGATGCCTCTTCAGAGGCATTGCCAGAGCCATACTGATACAGAAGCGGATACTTGCAGCTAATCATTGGACTCAACACAGGGACCCCAATGAAAGAGCTAGACAAAGGACTGAAGGAGCTGACAGGGTCTGCAACCTCATGGGAAGAACAAAGTTATCAACTAACCAACCCACCATAGACCTCAGAGACTAAAACACCAACCTATGATCTCATGATGAGACCCATGGCTCCAGGTGCATATGTAGCAGAGGATAACATTCTCTGGCATCAATCGGAGGAGAGGCCTTTGATCCAGCACAGGCTCTTTTTTCCAGTGAAGAGGAATGCCAAGGTGCTGAGGTGGGAGATAATCGTTGGGAGTGTTAGCAAGTTCACGGAGGCAAGGAGAGGGAAAGAAGGGATAAAATTGGGGGAAAGGGATAAAGTTTGAAATACAAATACAGAGAATATCCAATAAGAAAAAGATAAAAAGAAATGAAGTAAAAAAGTAGAAAAAGAAAAAGGTTAACAAGTGAAAGTTCCCAAATGAGGTTGCCTTAATCCCACTTGGGTGAAGAAGAAAGCAATCACAATAGTGAGGATGGAGGGCCCTGATTGGAAAGTGGGACAGGAGGAAACGCAGGAAAATAATCAGGTATTGGGTCGGGGGTGAGGGTGAACGGGACTGAAGCCATAAGGGTCAGCAGATAGAATGGAAACAGGCAACCTCCAAAGGTAAAACTTGGGATGACCCTGTAGAAAACCAGAGACCTGAGAGGTGAGAGATTCTCAGGACTCAAACGGAGGGACCTTAGAAGAATTGCCCTACAGTGGAGAGAGGGAACTTGCAGAGTCCACCTCCAGTAGAAAGAAAGGGCATCAAATGGAGGAATGAGATTGCCATCCCATAGTCAAAAACTCAAATAATTCTAAAACTAAGGATCACCAAAAGAAGAAATTATTGACAGACAGAGGTCAAATATGCATGTTTTGAAGGAATGCAATGAAGACCCAAGGTAAGTGAGTCAATTTATGCTCATGGCTTTAACTCTCCTTTTTCTTTTCAAGTGGAAGCTGGGATATATTCCTCTTTAGAACACCGATATTTTCTAAGGATTTTTTTTCTGTATCATGAACAGGCCTAATCCAAGCACTAGAAAGGCCAAGCATCTGCCTGTTGGTCCCCCATAAAGGATATTTCTACCACTGACTATTCAATACTCATCTCCCAGGAAAATGGAAAGATCACTTATGCTTCTATTGCCAACCATTAAAGAGCATGTTCATTGATCCGTTGTCATTGTCCTTCTTTTTGTCACTTTTCCATCATAAATAAAATCTCCTCACTAAATGACTAGATTTGAAATTCTTACCTCACAATCATATGAGCTCAAACAAAAACTGAGCAAAAAACTGAGCATTATAGTGGGAAACTGACACACAGCAGTCCATAAAGTTATACAATTTTGTTTGGATCAACGTATGGGCTAAGTTCTCAGAGATGGAAAGCATAGAGAATAGCAATATCAATAAGATGAGATGGACTCAGAGTCCAAGCTACTTGATGGTTCCACCTTATGACAACTCAGTGTGATTGTTGATAATAATTTCAATCTCATATAAGCTAACCTTCTTTGAACCAGAAATCCCCACTGAATTCAGCAGATCATATATGAGTCTACTTAATAGATATGTGTGGAACTTCTTAATAAGAGTACTACTGATTAATTTCAAAGAAAGCCAAATAGTTAATAAGGGAAATTCTCTGTGATCATTTTAGTAGATATTAACCAGCACTGTAAATTTTTCCAAGTCAGTTAACCTCATTGTGTTTAGTTTGCGCCTGTAAACTAGGAGTTGCACTGGGTACTTTAATGAAATGTTTATTAAATACCCAGATTTTGATTTAGAAGAAAATCCAAACGTCATACTTAACAACTATTGTTTTCCATTATTTTTGCACAACGAATGGCAGTGTTTTTGAGCACAGCATAGTACATAGTTAACATACCTTTAACAAATCAAGGTATGAGAAAAACATTCTTTTTATTGATGACTTTGTGATATTATCTGGTTTCTGGGTGCCAGATTGCTTCCTCAAAACTTCAACATAAAACACATTCTTTATTCCATTAGCTAAAGAATTCTCTTTCTACATCACAGAAGTTTTCCCAGGTGTAAACCAGCAAATGTCACTCCCTCCCAGTAACTGAAGGCAGAACAGTTAACCAGTGCAGATAAGCCCACTTTGGCTGCCTGTATTTTATATGTTGTAGTAATTTCTCACTCTAGATATGTTTTTCAATTATGAAATTGTTTCATTGTCTTTGTTTTCTCACTTATCAACAGAATTTCACTCTTAATGAATAATTTCTAGGCACTGTAACTATCAGATACTGCTAAGAGAGGTATAGTAATATAAATTTCCTGGCTTTTAGCTTTAAGCTGTTTTAACCCCTAGAGTGCATTGAAGAAAATGAATGAATAACATTTTTATGGAGAATAAGATCTATCAATAGAATCTTTGAGTTTGGGTAGTAAGGAAAGACTTTTCTGTTGGAGTTTTGATTCCAAAGTTGCAAGGGACTGAGGCTTAATATTGATGGGTAAACAGTTCTGCAGAGTAGGACATAAAGGATAGATATCTCTTGGCTATCTTGAAGGACTGAAGACATGTGGAATGGGCATGGTCAATATCTTAAAGTCATTGCCTATGTATCCATGCTTGATATAAGCAAAGTTGTGAATGCAAAAACAAATCGAAGTTGACCAGAAACACTAGAGGTAGAAATGACACTCCAGGAACCAGTTCAAGAAGCAAGATAGGAGAAGACACATTCACACAAATCTTCAAGAAGCAGAAAGTCAACACTCAAAACTCACTTTGAATTAAGAGCAACTAGGTTATAAGAGGGTGTTCAAATGTAAACTTACAGTAAACAGACTCAGTAAAATGCAGTACCTACAGAGAAATGATTACTCATTTTGATTAGAGTGTAACATGAGTAAATGATGCATGTATGGAAAAGATTATTACCTCTATTACTATAATAAAAGCTCCTGTGTTTCAAATACATGTATTCATACATTTTTCTAGTCAGAGAATAGGTAGAATGATACATGATCACTTGAGCAGCATTCTATTTCAAAAGTAGAACTGGGATGCCCTTTCTAGCATCCTCTCTATCTCACCTGGTAGGCAAATTTAGTAACTTACAGTTTTATATAATCTGGCACTCATAAACAATGCATGTGTCATTTTCTAAGGACAAATAAACTGACTGCAAAAAGCTACATATCTTATGATATTAAAAGGCTCAGAAGTTTCTCCTCACATTGTCTTTATGAGAAATAGTAAGTACGCTGTTCAATATCATCATTGGAGAGAAATTGGAATATTGTGCCTCCATTGTTCTATTTTGGCACCTCTTAAGTGTCAAAAAAGGGAAGATGCATAGAACATAGAATATTACTTACAGAAGGAAGAAGTGGTACTGTACAACCATATGTTGAGAGTAACAAGTTGAAGGAGTACCTGAGTATATACATTCTATTTGGAGTAGCAGAGCAACATCAAATATATCTCTATATGAAGTTGAGAATAATGGGCTTTGACCTTAATCAATCTTTGACCTTAGAGCATGAGCTATTGGTGTTCTGTTCAGGAAATTTTCCCCTGTGTCTATGTGTTCTAATGTTTTCCCGACTTTCTCTTCTAATAGTTTCAATATACCTGATTAAATGTGGAGATCTTTGGTCCACTTGCACTTGATCTTTGTATAAGGTGTTCATAGGAGCCCTATTTATAATAGCCAGAAGCTGGAAAGAACCCAGATGTTCTTCAGTAGATGAATGGATACAAAATTTGTGGTATATTTTTACACAATAGCATACTAGTCAGCTATCAGAAACTTTATGAAATTCTTAAGAAAATGGATGCATCTAGAAAATATTATTTTGAGTGAGATAACCCAGTCACAAAAGAACAGACATAATATTCAATCACTGATAATTGGATACTAACCCCAGAAACCTCTGAACACCCGAGAAACAATTCTCAGATGACTATATGAAGTTCCAAAGAGAGCAAAGGCCAAAAAAAAAAAAAAAAAAAAAAAAAAAAAAAATAGAAAAAAGAAAAGAAAAGAAAGAAAAGAAAAAAGGAAATGAAACACCCTTATGAAAAAAAAAAAAGAAAAACCATTATGCTTAATCTTTACATACCAAGAAAACTTTGACTATTTCCAGGTTATATCTTGTTTTACATGTACTTTATGCTCATTGTAAGTAGTAAGATTTTAATGCCTACTACCAAACCTTTAAAAAAATCAAGTATGGACAAAAATGTATTTGTATACTTTTATGCAAAAATGCTAAAAATTCATACATTTGTCTTTGTTTTTAAAAATAAAGTTGTTCAATTAAAAAAAAGAAAAGAAAATGGATGCATCTAGAGAATATCGTCCTGAGTTGGGTAACCCAGTCACAAAAGAACAGCTATAATTTGCAATCACTGATAATTGGATACTAACTCCAGAAAGCTCTGAACACACCAGAAAAAACTCACAGACTGTATGAAGCTCAAGAAAAACAAAGGCAAAAAAAAAAAAAAAAGGAAAAAGAAACCTTCAGTCCTTCTTAAGCAAAAAATGAATGTATAGCACCATCTCAGAGTGTGGTACACCTGGACCTCGAATAATTAATAATCCAAGAGCTAAGATAATAGCAGTGTGGCAATTTTTGGTACTCAAAGATCATTATGCTTAATCTATACCAAACAAGAAATCTGTTTTCATGTTCTGTTCTGTCCTACATGTACTTCATGCTTATGGTAACTTGTGGGACTTCTATGCTTGCTATCAAACCTCTAAAATAATTACGTACTGACAAAATTATTCATATAATGTAATGTCAAAAGTCCTTTAAAATATGTAAATGTATCCATCTTTTTTAAAAAATAAAGCGGTATGCAATAATAAAAAACAAAGTTTTGTTTTTTGCTTTACCAGATAATCAAAACTGAACTGACAGTACATATATTGAATGGCCATTGCATTGGTGGAAATTATTCTACATGTGATCAATAGGGACAAACAAATGGAAGGTGCCATTGATAATTATATAATTCTTTAATATCCAGGGACAGAGAGTATGCAATAGATTACCAGTTAAATAAGCTAAAGCAAAACTCTAAACTAAATGGATTGAAAGTAGCCACTCTCTTTGACAGATTTGAAGGAGCATTCATATTGTAAACAAAGGCCCTAATTTTCCATCTGTTCAGAAAAATCCATAACTAAAAGATAATTTTGTAAAGTAGTTGGTGAGAGTACCCTCTACAACTGGGGCCAGTAATTTTTTAAAAAAAGATTTACTTGCAATTACCATTGATATTGAAGCAATTAAACTTACTGTGAAAGATTCTTCACATAATATGCTACTTGGAATCATCATATGGTTCCCAGGTGATTCTTAGGTGTACAGAAGTTTAAGGACAACAATCTAGACTTTGGACAAGCTAAAATTTAAAATTATATCAATTCATTTTGATTTTCTCTTGTGAATTTTGAAGTCATGATAATCATAATTGAGCTACAATTTCCTGCACTTCGGAATCTCTTTGATGTTTACTTGTCTTTCCATCTTTCATCAAATAGCTTATTTCAGCTAAGTTGATGTAACCTAAATAGCTCTCAGGGTTTCACAACATGGAAAGCTGCATGTTTCAGGATAACACCTGGGTACCATTAAAAAAAAAAAAAAAACAATTCTGAAAGCAAAACAATATCCCAAAGTATAATTACTTAGCCTTAATTACGGAGTATCACAGATCCAACCAATATTACCAAGCTCATGGACTTTATTTAGAAAATATGTAAATATTTTCAGAAAGATTGAACACCCTGCACTAAAAACCCATAGAACACTTCAAAGTAAAAGGAGTGAATACCAGTTGGTGAGACATCGAAAGAAACTACAATAGCTAATACCCTTACCCTGAGAGAGAAGGTTACATTGTCATTTTAGAGAATGCTAATTACCGAGGGCAATAAAACTCCATTCTCTGGTTGGTGGATCGGTGTCTAAGAGATCTTGGGGTCCAGGTTAGTTGAGACTGCTGGTCTTCCTATGGTCACCCTCCTCCTCAGAATCTTCCCTATTTCAGACATAGTAGTCCCCAGATTCTGTCCATTGGTTGGGTATAAGTATCTCAATCAAACTCTTACAGCTGCTTTTTGGGCATCTTGGGGGGCAGCCATGCGAGGTTCCTGTCTATAGCATCCCATCACATCAGTAATAGTGTCCGAACTTGGAGCTTCTCACTGAGCTGGAACTCAATTTTGGCCAGTTAATGAAGCCCTTTTCACTTCATCTCTAGCTGATACGAGGCTCCAAAACATATACAGCAGAGGACTGCCTTGTCTGGCCTCAGTAAGAGAAGACAAACCTAACTCTCTAGAGACATGAGGCCCCAGAGAATAGGGAGGTCTTGTGGGGTGTGGGTGAGGGTGTGGACATCCTCTTGGAGACAGGGGAAGAGGTATGGGATAAGGAACAATCAGAGGATATACCTGGAGGAGGATAATTGGTAGACTATAAAAAAGGATTAAATAATAATAATAATGATAATAATAATAACAATAATAATAATAATAATAAATAGAAATTCTATTCTCAACTTTACACCATGGACTTCTAATGTCATCTCACTTAATGTACTTCATGTTGAAGAGCAGTTATATTTTGAGGTGGCAGCCTTTTGCCCCATCCTTAATATAAACTATTAGTCAATAGGAGTAACAGGAATAGTAAAAGATAATTGAGGAAAATGAGTATAACATGCAGAGATCCCAATTGTAAACACATTTGTATCAAAACTGCAAGTAAATTCAATGTCAGAGTTTCTAAAATCAATGAAAAAGGTATGTAGAAAGAAAATTAATGTAATTAAAACATTTACATTAAACAAACATTTTAAATAATAAAAATCAATGTAAAACTAAGAAATGTTAAAAAATGTTAAAAGGGCAATCAAAAATTAAGAAAAGTAAAAACAAATTGACAAATCAAGGTGAAGATGGAAATTAGAATATTGGAAAACTTCAAATTCTAAATTCAAACCTTCTTTCACAAGTATTATTTTCATACTCTAAGGGTCCATCATTCCCTGAAGAATGCCTCAAATAGTATGTAAATGCACAGATTGTTTTATTCTGCAAAAGTCCACATTGCTGAGGTTGCCTCAGATAGATAGATAGATAGATAGATAGATAGATAGATAGATAGATAGATAGATGATAGATAGATGATAGATAGATAGATAGGTAGGTAGGTAGACAGAGAGAGAGAGAGAGAGAGAGAGAGAGAGAATCAAGTGAGCTTGCAAGCCTGATTTAAAGTACACTGAAGAATCTGGGGGGAAGGTGACCTCTATAGTAATCTGTTGGGTCCATCTCTATTAACAGTCAATTAATGTGATGTTTGGGGGTTGAAAACTTCTAGGTTGATCTGGAAACTCTTGCTGAAGAAATAGCTGAGGAAGTCTGGAAAAGGCTGCTGATCCATTGTCTTTGCCTTAGGCCAGGTGTCAAGGCAGCTTGTGAGGCCTGGACATGCCTGGAATTGCCCAGTTTGTGAGAACAGATTTAGGTCTAGTCTCCTTAACTGCCAATTTGAAGGAAACAGTTTCACCTTCCTCAATACTTGGGAGAAGTTTTCCATTTGCAAAGCATTTATTTATCTTGCAGTCATGACCTGTGTTCTTTCTTAACAACTGACCCTCACACAAATAGAAATGAATAAGCTGTGTGTGGTGATGTGCATTTGTGATCCCCACCATGGGGGCTTCAGTTCTCTGGGGATTCTTGGCTCACTACCTAGTCTACTTGGGAGCTTTAGACTTACAAGTGACACTGTCTCAATAGGCAAGATAGGAAATACCTGAGCATTATCAGCCAAAGTTGTGTTCTGGCTTCCACACTCACACATGTTCACAAGAATAAACAGACACACGCACACACACACACACACACACACACACACACATTGTAAATACTTTTTAAAGGATAAGAGTTCCCTGTTCATAGAGGCAAACTGGGAAATTTTAACACATGAGCTTATCTCTTCAAAGGATGGATATGTCTTCCTATTTGCTACTCAGAAGGTTAGAAATTTAGGTAGTTTACAAACTGGTAAGTTTTTGTTATCTATGGATCCAGGGTTCATCCAAAGCTCCCAGTATATGTTTATTATACTTTTCTTGTTGTAGGTCTTAAGCATGGCTTCTTAGTCCATAAATACAATTCTTATGAGTAACGACCCTTGCAATGTATTTTCAAGAGCCTAAGTGACTTCTGTTTTCTTTTGGATCCAAATCTCCATCATTCTCCCTAGACTTTAATCTTGCCCATTTTTTTCAACGTCAACTGTATTTATCTTTTTTAAGAGGTCATATGTACATTTTAAATAGTTTCAGTGAAAATACATATGATATTTTGTTGTATATACAGAGTTATTTTAATTGTCATCAGAAAACTATATTCTTAAATTGTATTGTGCATAAATGTGGCTAAAATAAACTTTCTAGTGTCAGACTCTAGAAATTTGAACCAGCTATGCCACCTAATGATTAAACTGTTATTTTCTCTTGTGGATGATCATTTCTCTGCTGACCCTGATATTTACAGAGACACACCCTTAGATAATAATAAAAAGTAGGAGTGCCACTAATAAAGAATTAAAAAATAAATAAAAGTCACGCTGGAATATGGTTCTATCTGTAAGATGATTGACTTTCATGTGTTAATACCAGAGTCAGGTAACTAGAACACACATGGAAATACAAGGAATGCTATCACTGTGGGGATACAAATTGGTATCACTGAGATTCACGGGCCAAAATGCCTATTTTAATGTGTGTGTTTCATGCTAATGAGATACCTTTTTTCTAAGGTGTATGGCATGCCTGAAGACAAGAACTAAACAGGTCCTTGCAAGATTCAAACACATGTAAACCTGTCCAAATTCCTCCATACACATATCATAAAAGTTCTTTAAAAATTAAAAATCAAGTTAAAAATTAAATAATAAAAATATTGATTATACCTTCACTCAGAATTTATTGATGTAGATAAAGATAACTTTTGGGACAACTAAACTTAGTTCAGTTGACTGCAATAGAGTTGAAACTGAGCATCCTGTAGGTAATTAGTCTTCAACTGTACTCAAATACCAATCTACCATTCAAAGGAGGAGAGATCCTAGCCTCTGAGAACATGTTTGTTTTCTAATAGTCACCTAGCTTCTTGAACACAGCAAGCTGATAAAGTAGGCCAGGCAATGCACAAATTATTTATGAAGTAAAAAATATTTCCAGCTGTTAAAGGGACAATGATTATGTGTAAACAAATGTGTTTAATGCAAAAGAAAGACAATGGAGAGTTTCACAAAAACCTTCAAAAATTTCATCAATAGGATGAAATGCATGGACCAGAGAAAAATGGGATAAAAGAAGTACTGAAACCTACATGTGATAATTCTTTAATGTGACCTTATCAGGAGCAGCATCACTGGAAGGAAAATTCTTCCCAGACCTTGATCACGGTTCAGGTAAAGATTCAGAGTTAATGTCATTTAGTGTAGGGGAATACCAAGGCACTGAGGTGGAGAGGGTGATTGAGAGAGGGTGCACCTTCATGGAAACAAGTGGAGGGGGAGTGGAATGTGAATGAAAATGGAGGAAAGGAGATAATATTTGAAATGTATAGAGAGAATATCCAATACTATAATTTTAAAAAATGATAAGGGGTTACAATGGTGCATTGGCGGGGCAAGAAGGCCAAAGAATTAGGAATATCATGGTACTACAATGCCTTCATTTGAGACTCACAGAATTCAAAAATGTGACAATCCAAGGTCTTTCTTTCTTTAAGTCATTCTTTTATGATATTCCACTACAAGAGCCATGGCAAATGAACACTTCTCCATGCTAAAGAAACCACACACGTAGTATAGACATTCTTCCCGTAATGGAACAAAAAAACAACTGGCATAAGAACAACAAAGCTGCTGACAGGAATGAAAAGAAAATAAAAAATAAAAACTAAGCCAGAAATCCTAAACGTACCTTTTTAATGGAGACTATTAGTAGACAATGAAAATATATGTTTAATACCTAACAGCACTACTAAGCAATTAGTCAGACTATCATTTCTAGATTATTCCCTTAATGCAAATGTGTAATTAGCTGTAGCAAAGAACTGAATGAAACCGTTCTTTCCTTCTTTGTCACAAAGTACTAAACTGTGGGATTACACCTAAATTTATATTTGTCAATTTAATATTTTAAACTTGATTTTTGGAAAATTTTGTTTCACTCGCACCATTTATTAACTCCCCCCTTTAAATCCACAGTTTCTTTCTTCTTTCTTAATTGTTTTTCACACACACACACACACACACACACACACACACACACACACACAAACCTGCTGAGTCTATTTACTGTTACTCATATCTCTCTGTGTTTAAGGATGGATACTTGGGGATAGATAACAGGGCTGGGTCTTGTCCAAAGAAAAGACTGATTCTCCCTCTTTATACATCCATTAATTACCTATTGCTCATCATCTAGGATAGGACCTTGGGAGGTTTCTTCTGTTCATATGGCATGTAAAAAAGAAAATCGAGGAAGATGTCAGAAAATGGAAAGATTTCCCATGGTCATGGATTGAAAGTATCAACATTGTAAAAATGGCCGCCTTACCAAAAGCAATCTAAAAATTCAATGCAATCCCCATCAAAATTCCAATGCAATTCTTCATAGAGTTGGAAAGAGCAATGCGCAATTTCATCTGGAATAACAAAAGACCTAGAATAGCAAAATCCATCCTCAACAACAAGAAAACAACTGCATGAATTACCATCCCTGACATCAAGCTTTATTACAAGGCAATTGTGTTAAAAACTACATGGCACTGGTACAGAGATAGGCATATTGATCAATGGAACAGAATAGAAGATTCAGAAATGAAACCTGACACATATGGTCACTTGATTTTTGACAAAGGAGCCTCAAACTTTCAATGGAAAAAAAACAGCTTCTTTAACAAATGGTGTTGTCTCAACAGGCATTCAGCATGCAGAAGAATGAAAATAGACCTTTCTTGTCTCCTTGTACAAAGCTCAAGTGTAAGTGGATCAAAGATCTCCACACTAAACCAGGTACACTTAAACTATTAGAAGAGAAAGTAGGGAAAACCTTAGAACTCATAGGCATAGGGGAAGATTTTTTTCCTGATAAGAACACCAATGGGATGTGCTCTAAGGTCAAAGATTGACAAATGGGACTTAATAAGATTGCAGTTTATGTAAGGCTAAGAAAACTGCCAAGAAAACAAAATGGCAGCCAACAGAGTGGGAAAAGTTCTTTACCAACTCCACATCAGATAGAGGCCTTATATCCAAGGTATACAAAGAACTCAAGAAGCTAGACACCAGAGAATCAAACAACCTAATTTTAAAAAATGGGGTACAGAGCTAAACAAAAAGTTCTCAACTGAGGAATATAGAATGGCTGAGAAGCATCTAAGGAAGTGCTTGACATCATTAGCCATCAGGAAAATGCAAATCAAAACAACCATGAGATTCCACCTCACACCAACCAGAATGGCTAAGATCAAAAATTCAGATGACAGCAGATTCTGGCGAGGATGCGGAGAAATAAGAACAGTTCTCCACTGGTGGTGGGGTTGTAAAATGGTACAACCACTCTAGAAATTAGTCTGGCGATTCCTCAGAAAATTGGACATAGTACTAGCTGAAGTTTCAATTATTCTACTTATGGGCATATACCCCAAGAATCTCCAACATACAACAAAGAATCATGCACCACAATGTTCATAGCAGCCCTATTTATAATAGCCAGAAGCTGAAAAGAACTCAGATATCTTCAGTAGATGAATAGATACAAAAATTATGGTATATTTATACAATGGAGTACTACTCAGCTATCAGAAACAATAAATTTATGGAATTCTTAAGAAAATGGATGCATCTAGAGAATATCATCCTGAGTGAGATAACCCAGTCACAAAAGAAGAGACATAATATGCAGTCACTGATAATTTGATACTGACCCCAGAAAGCTCTGAACACCCCAGAAAGAACTCCCAGACTATATAAAGTTCAAGAAAAAAGAAAAAGAAAATGAAAAACCATTATGCATAATCTTCACACACCAAGTAAACTTTGTTTAATTCCAGGTTACATTTTGTTTTACATGTACTTTATGCTCATTGTAACTAATAAGTTCTTAATTCACACTATGAAACCTTTAAGTTTTAGGAGCAGGCACCTAGGTTCCAGCGGACGCTTCGCTTCCCCTGATCTAGGCTCTACCCCCACCCACTGCTGTCGTACCGCCCACGATGGCCCTCCTGCACTGCGGCCGCGCCTCTCCGGAATGGCTGCTGCCTTTCACCCAGGCCTTGCAGCTGCAGCCTCTGCCAGAGCCAGCTCCTGGTGGACCCACGATGAAATGGGACCTCCGGATCCCATCCTGGGAGTTACCGTTACCGAAGCCTTCAAGAGAGATACCAACAGCAAGAAGATGAACCTGGGAGTTGGTGCCTACCGGGATGATAACGGAAAACCTGACATGCTCCCCAGCGTCCAGAAGGCAGAGGCCCAGATTGCAGCAAAAAATTTGGACAAAGAATACCTGCCCATCGGGGGACTGGCTGAATTTTGCAAGGCTTCTGCAGAACTGGCCCTGGGCAAGAACAATGGAGTGTTGAAAAGTGGCTGGTTTGTCACTGCAGACCATTTCCGGGACTGGAGCCCTAAGGGTGGGAGCCAGCTTTCTGCAAAGATATTTTAAGTTCAGCTGAGATGTCTTTCTGCCCAAACCGTCCTGGGGAAATCACACGCCTATCTTCCGGGATGCCGGCATGCAGCTCCAAGGTTACCGATATTATGATCCCAAGAACTGCGGCTTTGATTTCTCTGGAGCCCTAGAAGTCATATCAAAAATCCCAGAGCAGAGTGTTCTCCTTCTGCATGCCTGCTTTTACAACCCCACGGGTGTGGACCCTCGTCCAGAGCAGTGGAAGGAAATAGCGTCCGTGGTGAAGAAAAAGAACATCTTCGCATTCTTTGACATGGCCCACGAAGGCTTTGCCAGTGGTGACAGTGATAAGGATGTATGGGCCGTGCAGCACTTCATCGAGCAGGGCATGATTGTCTGCCTCTGCCAGTCTATGCCAAGAACATGGACCTGTACGGGTGAGCGTGTGGGAGCCTTCACCGTGGTCTGCAAAGATGCTGAAGAAGCCAAAAGGGTGGGGTCACAGCTGAAGATCCTGATCCATCCCTTGCATTCCAACCCACCTCTCAATAGGGCCCGGATGGCTGCAACCATCCGGACTTCTCCAGACTTGGGAAAGCAGTGGTTCCAAGAAGTGAAAAGCATGGCCGACAGCATCATCAGCATGAGGACCCAGTTGGTGTCCAACCTGAAGAAAGAGGGCTCGTCCCCAACTGGCAGCACATCACCGACCAGATTGGCATGTTCTGTTTCACCGGCCTGAAGCCTGAGTAGGTGGAGCGCTGACCGAGGAGTTCTCGGTCTACATGACAAAGGATGGCCGAATCTCCATGGCCCGGGTCACCTCCGGCATTGTGGGTTACCTCGCCCATGCCATTCACCAGGTCACCAAGTAATTACCAGGTGCAAAGGAACAGAGGCCACTTTCAGCCTTTGCTCTTGTGAGAGTCACGTGCAGGGTGAGGGAGGGTGGGTGGTGGTTAGTGGATCCTGTTTTCAACCGCGGTGCATAACACTTGGCAATTGAATGTGTTCCTCCGGGCAAAAAAAGGCAGGGTAGAGGATTCCACGGCCGGTATCTGGAACTTCGTCGGCTCTAAACCAAACTCTCCCTCATCCTTTTGTCTTCCGCTTTTCTGAAAGTTTACACACACGAACGAAAATCACAGCACCAAAATCCTGTCAGCCAGGGCATTGGAATAGGTCAGAAGCTTTACCTGAAGCCTCAGATGGTAACAGGGGACTCCCCTGTGGACCCCAGTAGAGCATCTCATATCAGAGGCTGTAAGAGAAAAATAACTAGTTCTGTCATTAACGGTTGTCCTCGAGTTTGTCCTGGTCTGAGCAAATGTGTCAGCAGACCATGTCACAGAGATCATGCTTTACAAAAACCAACAGGTTTGCTGCCACTTCAGCAGGGACAGTAGATGATGTAGTGTCATGTCTGCCTGTCATTGTCATTGCTGTTCTATAGCGTAGTTTCATCCCGCTCTACTGCTTGGCTGGCTGTCAACCTCACCCTATCGGAGTTATCCAAGAACAGAGAGCATAGGTTTCCTGCTCAGGCCAGAGCCTCCTCTTTCAGCAAAGAGCTGTGGAGAATGGGACCCCGCCCTTGACGTCAGTGTCCTCTTCAATAATTGATTGGCTTCTACTGGGATGGGGCCTCTGCCCAGCTCTTCCTTCATCCTGGCTTAGCAGCCTGTGTCTTCACTTGAGGCAGACATGCAGGGTAGGATCAGGAGATGTCCTGGGGTTTGTGAGCTGCCAGCCCTTGGGAAAGATAACCACCATCTGCTCTCATCATGTAGATGTACCGCCGCCTGGTTTCTCTGTTACAATAAACTTACTATACACCCCCCCCCAAAAAAAAAGAAAAGAAACCTTTAAAAAAATCAAGTACTGACAAAAATGTATTCATATCCTTTTATGCAAAAATACTAAAATCTGTACATTTATTTTTGCTTTTTTAAAATAAAGTTGTTCATTTTAAAATACAAATGTTTGCCAGTGTAAAGAAATTTTTTAGGCAACCATATTATTTAGATTTCATGGGTTCAATTTTCCTGTACATACGGAAAAGATTGTCTTGTGCATATATCCTGGTCCTCTGGCTCTTACAATATTTCCACCCGTGCTTTCTTTGCGATGTTCCCTTAAGTTTAAGTATAGATGTGATATTGTAGATGTGTTAATTGTTGATGTTCACTGCAAGTTGAGTGTTCTATGCAGTTTGATGTGTTGGGCTTTTCTGTAATTGTCTCCCTCCAGTGAGGAGAAACAAAAACCAACAAAACAAAACACCACAAACAAACAAAACATTTCTTAATAAAAGGTGACATCTCCACTCATCTGCTGGATCTAGTGATTTAATGGTAGCTTTTTAGAATGTAGTTGGGAATTATTTGATCCCTGTTCCCACTAGTAATTTAAAGTGCTAAAAATTATATAAGTGATTAAAAAAAATCACAACTCACAGTTAATATTGAAAGGAACTTTACAACTGTAATTTCATATACATCAATCAAGTGCTATATGAGGTTAAAGTAGCCAAATCAAATCAAAACTATACATGCTCTAGTGTTACAGCTATTTTTTTCTGTGTGAGAAATATAATTTTACATTAAAAGTAAATCCATAGATTTAAAATTTGTACAGTAACACTTTATAGTGATGTCATAGTTGCATGTTTTGTTTGGGTAAGTTTCAGGAGAATTCAAGAAACAGAAGATACTAATACCCAATAAGGCCTTTTCTAGACTACAGATGAACACATCTTTATTTTAACAGTATTATTCTCTACCATTATGAGTCTCATAACTAATGAATATGATCACCATTATAAAGTTCATCTTTGTTTGTAAAATTATTTTGTTATCTACTTAAATGAATCTGAAGCTGTGGAATTCCATGTATTGTTGATATTTTCATGGCATGGTGAACTTGGTTGTTCTAAACCTTCTCCTACTCATTCTTATCCAAGGGCATTTTATTCCCTAGGGAAGACTGGTAAAGAAGAAAGATAAAATAGTTGATGATGGAATAAGACTGCACTGTAGTGCAAAATTCAGTTGACTTTTTTTGCTATGCTCACCTCCTCATGATTGAACTTTTTTGAAATATGATAATTTATTATATATGCAACAAGCCATTACAATGTATCTCCAAAAACTGATTTGAAGATATGTAATTTTTTAATGCTTTCAAGGTAGTTATATACAGTTCAATATTCCAGATGGTCAATTTCTTTTCATACAACTTGACTTAAAAAAGAGAGATACATGTGCAGATTTTTAAAAGCATTTTGGCAATTCTTTTAGAGGTTTGAAATCCCACTAGTTATCATAAGCATAAAGTACATGTAGAACAGAATGTAACATGGAGACAGTCAGAGATTTCTTGGTGTGTATAGATTAAACATAATGAGCTTTGAATACCAAACATTGCCACAAGGCTACATTCTTAGCTCTTGGATTATTAATGATTTAAGGTTGAGGTGTATCACACTCTGAGAGGGTGCTAGACACTTATTTTTTTCCTAAGAAGGACAGAGTCTTTCACTTTTTGGGCTTATTTTTCTTGAGCTTCATATGGCCTGTGAGTTGTTTCTGGGCTATTCAGAATTTTCTTGGGCTAGGATCCAATTATCAGTGACTGAATATTATGTCTGCTCTTTTGTGACTGGGTTATCTTACTCAGGATGATATTCTCTAGATGCATCCATTTGCCTAGGAATTTCATAAACTCATTGTTTCTAATAGCTGAATAGGACTCCATTGTGTAAATATACCCCATTCATCTACTGAAGGACATCTGGGTTCTTTCCAGCTTCTGGCTATTATAAATAGGGCTGCTATGAACATTGTAGTGCATGTGTTCTTATTGTATGTTAAATTATCTCTGGGGCAAATTCATCTGAAAAAACAAAACAACCTAGAATATTGAAATCTACCTTCAACAACAAGAAAACATCTACTGGAATCACCATCCATGACCTCAAGCTATATTACAAGACAATTGTGTTAAAAACCAATGGTACTGGTACAGAGAAAGGCATGTTGATCAATGGAACAAAATAGAAGATCCAGATATGAAACCTCACACATGTGGTCACTTGATTTTTTTACAAAGGAGCTGTGAACATTCAATGGAAAAAGGACAGTCTCTTCAAAAAATTGTGTTGACTCAACTGGCACTCAGCTTGCAGAATAATGAAAATAGACCCTTTCTTATATCATTGTACAAAGCTCTAGTGCAAGTGAATCAAATATCTCCACATTAAACCAGATACACTGAAACTATTAGAAGAGAAAGTGGGGAAAACCTTAGAACACATAGGCAAAGGGGAAAATTTCCTGAACCTAACACCAATGGCTTGTGCTCGAAGACCAAGAATTGAGAAATGGGAGTTAGTGAGATTGCAAAGTTTCTGTAACGCTAAGGACACTGTTATTATCAAACTTCTACCATGGTTATTATTTCATGGTGCTGGAGAAGTCTGGGCTACCAAGAGAAACAGTAGAGGCACATCACCAAGGTCTTAGACTTGATTTCAAGGAATCTTAACTAAAGAAATACTACATCCCTGGGTGCTTTTTCACAAGGCAACATCACCTCTAAGACTCAAGCAAAGAAACTGATGTTTTGCTTAATAAGGCAGTGACAGATAGATGAAAATACAAATACTTTAAAGCCACAATTAAAGTTCACAAACCTTCATAAGATTGTGGTTAAATCTCTAACTAAATCAACAGTTCAGAATCATCTATTTTAAATGTCTAATTTTCATGCTGAAGACTAAGAAAGAGAATTGAAGCATATTTCTCTTGATAAAGCCTTATTTTTAATCACAATACATCCTCTGATACTCTCACATTTCCTATGGCATTAAAGGTGGTGGGGGAACATACCAAGAAATAGAGAACATCTTGATTTAAGTCATAAAAGAAGTAAAATGTTTGCAAACACATGCAAAGAACATGATTTGTACATTACTCAGATGTTTTAAATAGTGTATGATGAAACTTTTGATATTTTTGTATGAGAAATTTTTTTTCAGTAGACAAACTATATAGAAATGAGAATTAGTATTTTTTTCTTTATTGAGAATACTAGGAAACTGGAAACAGGTAGATTATGGGTTGTAATGACCTGAGCGTGTGATGACTGAGTAATCAAGCATTTACGTTCTAATATATTTATTGGACTTTTTCAGCTTTTTAATGATTAGTAGCAGACAGAGTTAATAATATTAATATATATCAAATTGAATATTGGTTTTGAAGAAAGGAGGCAGATTTGTAGGTGTCTGGAAAGCTAAGTGATGTTTATTAAGCAACCTCTGTAAAAAATGCACTGACATCCAAATGTTTTGACACTTAAGTCTTTTTATCTAACTTTATTTTTTATGTATTGCAAATATTCTTTTTTATTGGAAATTCTCCATATTTATATTTCATATTTTATCCCCTTTCCTCCAGTCCTATCTCCCTTCCACTCCCATTGCCTCCATTGAAGTGGTCCCACGCCCAACCACCCTCTCCCACCACAGCCCCTTGGCGTTCCCCTAAACTCAGAAGACAAGCCTTTGCTGGAACAAAATCCTCTCCTCTCACTGTTCCTCTATTGTCCCATGAGTGTTTTGTTTTCCTTTCTCAGAAAGACTAAGGCATCCACCTTCTGGCCTCCCTTCTCTTTGGGCTTCATAATTTCTGTGAATTGTTTCATGGGTATTCCTAGCTTTTTGGGCTAGTATCAGTTTATCAATGAGTATATATCATTACTAGTCTTTTGTGACTGGGTTACCACACTGTGGATGATAGCTTCAAGTTCCATTCATTTGCCTAGAAATTTCATGAAGTCATTGTTTGTAAGAGCTGAGTAGTACTCCATTGTGTAAATGCATCACAATTTCTGTATTCGTTCCTCTTTTGAAAAATATTTAGGTTCTTTCTAGCTTCTGGCTATTATAAATAAGGCTGCTATGAACATGGTGGTGCATGTGTCCTTGTCCTCTTTTGGGTATATGCCCAGGAGTGGTATGGCAGGGTCCTCAGGTAGTACTATGTACAACACCAGACTAATTTGCAGAGTGGTTGTTCCAGTTAACAACCCCACCAAGAGTGGAGAAGTGTTCCTCTTTCTCTGCATCCTCTCCAGCATCAGCTGTCACCTGAGTTTTTGAACTTAGCCCTTCTGACTGGTGTGAAATGGAATCTCAGGGTTGTTTTGATTTGCATTTCTCTGATGACTAGGGGTGTTCAGTATTTCTTTAGGTGCTTCTCAATCATTTGGTTATAGTTGAGCTTACCTGAAAGTTTCTGAGCTCTTTGTGCTGTGAATTGAAGAGGACTGCCCACAGTGCTCTCAGTTGAGGGTATTATTCTTGTCCTGTGTTTCCTAAGAATATTATACCCCTAAGAAATATATTATCTAGGTATTCTGAAATTCTCCACCATATTAAAAAGATTTTTTGATGAACAATAAGAGGATTCCTTGTATTATGGTCCTATATTTAAATAAGGTACATGACCTTAAATGGGGAGGAAAATCCTATATCATTAATAACTCACTATACTACATATTTCCCTTTGGCTACTTTCAAGACCTTAATAGGAGTAAGAATTTTAAAAAAATGTTCCTTGTACTGTGGCACAATATGATGTCAAAATCTTATGGAGAATGCTAAAGGAGCCAAAGAGTACTGTCATTTGCCATCTGAGATCTTTAGGACACAAGAGGATATTATCTAGCAGTGAAAAGAAATGTGGTAACAAAACCTTGTGTACTAAGGTAAAGGGGTGGATTTGGGAGGAACTAGGGGAGGAGAGAGGGAATAATATGTTCACAATACATTGTATAATATTCTGAAAGAATTAACACAAACATTAAAATAAAAACAAGAAAAGAAAAAACACCAACCAATGAATACACAGGGAAAGACTCATGACTCTGGCTGCATATGTAGCAGAGGGTGGGATTGAATGGCATCCATGGAAAGAGAGGTTTTTGGTACTGTGAAGGCTCATTTTCGAAGTGTAGGGGAATGCAAAGGTGATGAGGTGAGAGTGGTTGGTAGGGAGTGGTAGCATCTTCATAGAAGCAAGGAGAGGGGGGGGAGTATAGGGGAGGGGGAGAAGGGGATTTTAAATAAGAAACTAGAGACTGTGCTTATAGGGTGTATTCTGTACACTAAAAGGTTAGGTGTTCTGGGCTGCTTTTATTGATAGAAATACATGATTTTGAAAGCCTGGTGGAAATACCAATTAAATTTGGCAGTGGGGCCATTGGCTTCATTGTTCAGTTACAGTTGTAGCTCTTCATTCTTTCATAACATTAGCAGGCTGACTCAGTTGTTATTTCCAACTTCACAAATATCTCAGAAGAATGGCATAAATAGTTGCATGGATAATAAAACTACTAATTAGAGGTTGGTTTCAGATTGCTGAGCTTCAGTTACTTAGCACATGCCCTACAAACTTGTTATGGTTTTTAGTAATTGAAAATTTATATAATGGTAGCGTGAATTTTTTTTTAAAGCCCATGCTACCACTGGCGAGGCAATGACAGACAAACCAACCTGTTAGCCCGAGAGACTCTCTAACTCAGAGCCCAGAAATCACTCTGCCCAGCTCTCAAAGTTCCCATGGCTGGCTGTTGTCAAGCACTTCCAACTTCCTATGACTGGCTGGGATGCACCCTTGCACACTACCCTTTGCCTCCTGCACCCAGTTGAGTTGCTGCATGAACAAAAACACCACACATCAGAGGATTTCTCATATAGAATAATTTGTAAATTAAAAGGCTAAGTACTGTGCCTAGCTTACCTCGGTTTATCTAACAATCCAGGACCACAAATCTGATTGATAACTCTTCTGGGAAGCAAGTGTTTTGTTGAGCAGCAATTGTTTCTGTGACACCAAATGGAGATAGCTCTGGCTCTCTCCCTTAGCAACAAAGACCTTGGTGATGATGCCATGCTTTGATCTCAAACCTGCTTCTATTCCCCAAGTGCTACTCTTTGCTCTTCTTTTGTCCAACCTGATAGTCATCAGGGATGTAGCAATAGCCTTCCCATTGTGGTCAAATTAAGATTGAAGGTTTTGTTTGGTTTTGTTTTCCTGATTTATTATCGGCTCTACCCTGTGTTTCCCCCTCTTGGGTAAATGACAAGTAGTGTCAATCTGAACCACCAAAGCCATGCTACTACTCAAGGCCTTCAGGAACACTCAGATGCTGTGACTAATAAATGGCCCCAATTAAGGTACTTCTGAGAGAGAGTAATTTCCTTCCAAGAGAAAAATGAAAAGTGACTAAAATAATTAAAAAAATGAAAACCCATGTACATTTACTTGGTCCAGTTGAATAGCCATAATGATGTTTCCAGGTTCCTGTGTTGGTTCTTGGTCTCACTGACTCAACTGAAATCAAGTAAGATTTCTAGGTGATTTGATATTACTAGATCCAGGAATCTCCGCCCCCCTCTCTGAAATAATGGGCATTTACATTTACCTTCTTACTTCCGTAGACCCCCAAAGCACATAGCCATAAACTGTATGAATCTCCTCATTAGCAAAAAGACTGAGACAACAAGCAAAAGCTGAGGATCAACAAGATTCTTTTTACTTGCCATGTACTCTAGACTTTCACAGTATTTCTGTTCTGATATGGATCTGCATTCAGACCTCCACTGCTGAACATGCCTGCTTCTCCGACTCGTAACTCAAAAGACACACATCTGTCTTTCCTCCTCGCTTCCCCCAGAACCTGAAGATATTCAAGGCTTCCCATTTATTATATACTTTTTTTTCTTACCACTTAATTTTTTTGAAAAAAGAATACTTATACAGATTTTTAAAGGCATATTGGCATATCACAATATGAATATTTTTGTCAGTACTTAATTCTTTTAGAGGTTTGATAGCATGCATGGGAATCCCACTAGTTACCAAAAGCATGAAGTAAATGTAGGACAGAATATAATATGGAAACAGAGTTCTTGTTGAGTATAGATTAAGCATAATGATCTTTGAATACCAAAAATTGCCAGAAGGCTATTATCTTAGCTCTTGGATTATTTATGATTTAAGGTCCAGATGTATCACACTCTGAGAGGGTGCTATAGATTTACTTTTTCCAAAGAAAAAATGAGGCTTTTTTTTTTTTGGTATTTGTTTTTCTTGCGCTTCATATAGCCTGTGAGTTGTTTCTGGGGGGCCTCAGAGCTTTCTAGGTTTAGTATCCAATTATCAGTGACTGCATATTATGTCTGTTCTCTTGTGATTGGTTTACCTCACTCAGGGTGATATTCTCTGTATGCATTCATTTTCTTGGGAATTTCATAAAGTCATTGTTTCTGATAGATGGGTAGTACTCCATAGTGTAAATATACCACAATTTTTGTATCCATTCATCTACTGAAGGACATCTGGGTTCTTTCCAGCTTCAAGCTATTATAAATAGGGTTGTTATGAACAATGTGGTACATGTGTCTTTGGTATATGTTGGAACTTCTCTGGGGTATATGCCCAGAAGTAGAACAAGTGTTTCTTCAGGTAGTATTATGTCCAATTTTCTGAGGAACCACCAGACTGATTTCCAGAGAAGTTGTACCAGTTTACAACCCCACAAACAGTGGAGGAGAGTTCCTCTTTCTTACCATCCTTGCCAGCATCTGCTGTCATCTAAGTTTTAATCTTAGCCATTATGACTGGTGTGAGGTAGAATCTCAGGTTTGTTTTGATTTGCACTTTCCTGATGACTAAGAATGTCGAGCTCTTCTTTAGACGCTTCTCAGCCATTCGATATTCCTCAAATCAGAACTTTTTGTTTAGCGCTGTACCCCATGTTTAATAGAGTTGTTTGATTCTCTGGTGTCTAACTTCTTGAGTTCTTTGTATATCTTGGATATTAGGCCTCTCTGAGATGTGGGGTTGGTAAAGAACTTTTCCCAACCTGTTGGCTGCCATTTTGTTTTCTTGACAGTGTCCTTAGCCTTACAGAAACTTTGCAATCTCATTAAATCCCATTGTACATCTTTGACCATAGAGCACTTGCCATTGTTATTGTTTTGCAGAAATTTTCCCAAGTGCCTATGTTTTCTAAGGTTTTCCCCACTTTCTCTTCTAATAGTTTCAGTGTACCTGCTTTAATGTGGAGATCTTTGATACACTTGCACGTGAGCTTTGTACAAGGAGATAAGAAAGGTCTATTTTCATTCTTCTGCATGCTGAGTGCTAGTTGAGCCAACACCATTTGTTGAAGAAGCTGTTCCTTTTCCATTTAACGTTTGAGGCTCCTTTGTCAAAAATCAAGTGACCATATATGTAAGGTTTCATTTCTGAATCTTCTATTCTGTTCCATTGGTCCACTTGCCTATCTCTGTACCAATATCATGTAGTTTTTAACACAATTGCCTTGTAATATAGCTTGAGGTCAGGGATGGTGATTCCTGCATTTGTTTTCTTGTTGTTGAGGATGAAGTTCGCTATTCTAAGTTTTTTGTTATTCCAGATGAAGTTGCACATTGCTCTTTCCAACTCTATGAAGAATTGGGTTGGTATTTTGATGGGGATTGCATTGAATTTGTAGATTGCTTTTGATAAGATGGCCATTTTTACAATGTTGATCATTCCATGAGAATGGGAGATCTTTTCATTTTTTGAGATCTTCCTCAATTTCCTTCTTCAGAGATTTGAAGTTCTTGTTATAGAGGTCCTTCACTTGTTTAGTTACAGTCACACCAAGGTATTTCATATTGTTTGTGACTATTGTGAAGGGTATGTTTTCCCTAATTTCTTTTTCTGAATGTTTGTTCTTTAAGTAGAGGAATGCTACTGAGTTGTTTGAGTTAATTTTATATCCAGCCAATTTGCTGAACTTTATTATCAGCTGTAGAAGTTCTCTGGTGGAATTTTTGGGGTCACTTATGTATACTATCTTGTCATCTGCAAATACTGATATTTTTACTTCTTCTTTTCTGATTTGTATCTCTTTGATTTTCTTTTGCTGTCTAATTGCTCCAAACTAGGACTTCCAATACTATGTTGAATAGGTAGGGGAAGATTTGGTAGCCTTGTCAAGTCCCTAATTTTAGTGGGTTAGCTTCTAGTTTCTCACCAGTAAGATTGATGTTGGCTATTGGTTTACTGTACATTGCTTTTATTATGTTTATGTATGGACCTTGGATTCCTGTTCTTTCCTGGACTTTTAACATGAAATGGTGTTAAATTTTGTCAAATGCTTTCTCAGCATCTAGTGAGATGACCATGTGTTTTTTTTTCTTTGAGTTTGTTTATATGGTGGACTACATTGATGAATTTCTGTATATTAAACAATCTCTGGAGCTGGAGGGGTGGCTCAGCTGTTAAAGGCTATGTTCACATTCAAAAATTATTATATATTTTTAACTATTAAAATTTTATGGGTGTTTTCCTTAGTAGTTATTTCTGATATACTTTCTCTATTTATATTTTTCAGTTTACTTGACCTATTTCATATAATTTCTGCCCAGCAATATGTATTTTTTGGATCATGGAACTCCTATTTTATTCCTGTATTCAATATTTTGGATGCATCTCCAAGAAGTTAGTCGAATTTACAAACTAAATTCAGACAGAATGAAAAGGAAAATTATTATGATCTGGAATGTGGACACTTACCCAATTCTGGGGAAGCTCTTTTTCTATGGATGATGAAGAATCTAGTCACAATAACAATATTGGCTATGGAAGGTACGTGTATAGAGATATTTCTTTTACATAGAGCTATTTTCCAATGAGAATGCTAAGATAACAATGAGCCTGCTCATATTCCCAGTGTGTATGCTATGACTCTTAACTCACCTTTCCCTAGACATGTTCTGGTTATTCTATAAGTAAGGTTATTAACTTTTGTTTATAATGTTGATTTTCAAACTTCCTGAAAGCCTACCTTGTATAGTTTCCCTTTTTTCAAGGGTGGAGCACCTGACAAACCACCCTGTAAATTTATAAAAATTCGTCACAACCCTCTTTATATAGTTGCTTTAGAAATCAACAGAACAACATGTGTAGTTGTCATGAAGACAATAAATACAAATTTTTCCTTAGAAGGACATAGATGCTCATGTGTGCTTCTGACAAAAAAAAAAAAAAAAAAAAAAAAAAAAAAAAAAAAAAAAAAAAAAAAAAACCCTAAACCTCACTCTTTATTAGCAGTACTGATATCTGTGTTAATTTTTTCATTTAATAAACTCCAACCAGATTTATTGTGCCTCATCTTGAATTCTTCTTGTTATTTTTCTTCTTGTTCTTGTTCTTCTTTTTCTTCTTTTTCTTGTTTTTCTTGTTTTTCTTGTTCTTGTTCTTCTCCTTCTTCTTCTCGTTCTTCTTCTTCTCCTTCTTCTTCATCTTCTTTTACTCTTTCTTCTTCTTCTTCTTCTTCTTCTTCTTCTTCTTCTTCTTCTTCTTCTTCTTCTTCTTCTTCTTCTTCTTCTTCCTCTTCCTCTTCCTCTTCCTCTTCCTCTTCCTCTTCCTCTTCCTCTTCCTCTTCTTCTTCTTCTTCTTCTTCTTCTTCTTCTTCTTCTTCTTCTTCTTCTTCTTCTTCTTCTTCTTCTTCTCCTTCTTCACCAAAGAATCAGACTTTACTTAAGGGATATACTACATTATGTGATAAAGTGACTGCTCGGGCTTCTGAAAATGATGCTTTTCTGTGCATCCTGCTGCACCCATCAGTGAAACAAGCTATTCAGATTTAGAGTTGAGACTTTGTGTAAGTGTGTGGCAATGCAAAATATATGAATAGAGAAGGAAAACTTATTGATAGAGGCATGAGGACATATGGATGAAGAGAGAGAGAAAGGACAAAGAGACAGGAGAAATTAATTTATACTGATTCATTTTGAGCTTGTAAACAAAAGTCAAGTTTCTGGAATCAGGAAGCATATGTTATATTGAACATTTTGTGGAACTGATTAACTTCAAAAACTACAAAGAACTTGGAATACTGCAGGATTGGTGGCTAATTCCAGTTTATGTTGTACTATTTTAGGACAATTAATAGTGCTCTTTTTCCACCAATGTGTTTGAATGAATTCCTGTGTCATTATCAGACAATGCATTTTCAAATATATTCTCAAAACCTTACTTTCCACAAACAAAAATGCTAAGGAGCCCAGGCCTAAATTTAAGATTTCTCCCTGTGACTGTAAACTGCTTATGTGATATTTCCTTCACTATCAAAATTGCCTTAATTTATGACTTTGTTTTATTATCACTAAACCATTACCATATTCCAAAGACTTTGGAATAATTAAATGTTTATTCTTAGGCCATAGTCATCCTTCCAGAATAAACCATTACAAATATCCTTTCAGATGAAATGGAAGCTATGAGAATTATGTTTTTATTTTTATACACTCTATTATTTAATAAAGTGTGTAAAAGATCCAACCTCATGGGATTATGCCATTATTAATAGAAATAGGTAAACTATTTACTAACTTGTTAATTTCCAATTTTGTGATTATTTAAACAAAAGATACTTTTGTGTGGTGAGGTTTTTGGAACTTCAAGACTGAAGGTGATAAAAAGTAAATCATTTTATAAGCTAGTTTGCTCAAGGCAGAGAAAGTTTATACACAGAATGTTAGTGGACTTATTTCAGAGTAGCCTCCCTAAGATATCCATGGAATATGTGTTCATGGAACATTTGTTTGAACATGCAGCATTTGTAAGAATATGTACACATACATAAATTCTTTACATCAAATAAGTGTGTCTCTACATATAAAAGTCAAGTTCACTATAGCCAAGGCTTATGGGATTTATAGGCTTGATCTACATACTACATTAATTCTGAGGTCAAAGAAGCAAAGGATTGCCAAAGTTCTGGTGAAGACTGTGAGTATTCTCCTGTAGAACATATAGTTGTGGAATCTAGTCTTGCAAAAGCATTAAGAAATGTTACATTTTGTCCAACATGTACTTTGTGCTTATGGTAACTAGTTGGACTTCAATGCATGCTATCAAACCTCTAAAAGAATTAAGTACTGATAAAAATATATTCCTATAGTGTTATGTCAAAATGCCTTTAAATATCTGTATATGTATTCCTCTTTTTTAAAAAGTTGGGAGATGATAGACGTAGAAGTCAAAAATTCTAATTTAACTTTGTACAGGCTCAGGATTTCTTAGGTAATGTCAGTGATTTCTTTGATGATAAATGAACCTGGTGTAATGGAATTCTTTTATGTGATGTGTTGTCTCTGTTGCCTATGAAATAATTTTCTGACTCATGCTGAAGTTTGCTTTTGAAAATATAAGCTATGATCCGATCAATTCAATGTCCTATATGTGCTCAAGGCCTTTCTACCACTTTATACACCACAGTCTCTTACACTTTGCTCTTTAGTGACCTTTGTACTGGTTGAAGAAGTTTCCTGAGGTCAAAATTTTAGAATTTCCTCACTATTCATTAACAAATACCTACTACAAAGCACAGTATACATTCCTATATCAGTGGTAGAGTCTGGTGTCATCATTATGATTAAGTTCTTGACTGCCTATTTTTTATAATGTGGAAGGTGGAAACAAGTTTAAATTTCAAGGACTCGACTACTTCATTATTCCATTGTTGGCATTTGTAATAGAGTGGACCCTTGACATTTGCCAATATAGTACTTCCAGTTTTGCCTATTCATGAACCAATATGTCATGTTGTAATTTGTAAATTTGCTGAGGCATAAACTCAAATCTCATACACAGACAGCTAAAGCTACCAATAACTTCTAGAATGATAAAAGTTTTATTTATCTAAGATACATGAAGCTGCTTCTGTTATTGGGATATTGGGGAATCTGGGATCTTTTCCACTCTCTTACAATGGAATTTTTAAAAGATTCAAAGGAGCTTACATGACTTAATAATTCACAGAGAATGAATTGAAAGTGAATTGAATTTCTCGGCAAGTACAAATAAACTAGTAACTAGGTTTACATTATTCAAGATTTCTGCAAAATGTCATACCTTTAAAACAGGGTTGGAAGCTGAAATCTGAACTCTGAGAGAAGATGTGACCAACCCTCAATAGAATTGAGGCTCCATGGATTGGAGAGGTCTGATGGGATGGGGATGGTAGATAACGACATCCTCTTGGAGATGGAGAGTGGAAGGTAGGGGATGAGGGGGATAAAGACTGGACTGTAAACAGTGATTAAAAATTAAATAAAAGAAAAAGATGTAAACATCAGGAGGCATAGCACAGTTTAATTGAGTAATGATAATGAACAACAGGATATTATCACGTCAACTGCTGCTTCTGTTCCTTCCTGGCCTTTCTTACAGTCATAGAAGCTAAACTAATTTACTTTTTCTTTCAGAATAAAATTTTTAATCCTCATTGAAATTATAAATATATTTCTGGAATAAAATTTAGACCATAAATTTCAAATATAATTGAAAATATGCCAGCTGTGTAGCTATTTCTCCTCCTTCTGTTAATACTGCTGTAAAAGGCTGTGTAATTGCCACAAATCTCCATCTAATTAGTTAAGGAAAATACCTTTTTTCTTTTATCTTTTTGAAGAATTTTCAAGATTTCATAAAACTTTTTGTTTTCTGGCCATAAAAGTGAAAATTACCATTACTTAGAATACAGTTACTAATTTTAAGCAACCTTGCTAAATATATTTTTGGTTAAAAATTTATTTCTTTACCATCCATGGTGAATATATATATATATATATATATATATATACAAGTATCCACTTCTGAGCCATGTGTATGGATTATCTATTATATTTATATATTGGAAGTCCTGGATTTCTCATATTGTATCCTCAACCAAAAATACTGCTAGTAACAATAATATAATTTTGATCCCCAGTCACTACAATGTCTATCATCTTACCAATTACAGGGTATCCAACAAATTTATGCAGGATTTTCAAGATATACATATATACATATATATATATATATATATATATATATATATATAATGTATGCATATGAATGGCCTTATATTAAATGCATTTGTTCAGATGCAGTCTCCCATAAAATCTTTATCATGCCAAAGTATGACTATTCTCTCAGAAATAGATATTTCATAAGCTCTTGAGCTTTGCCAAACTGTAATTGTAAACTTCTGTGCATTTTAATTGTAACACTTGATAGTAAAATCACTACCATTATATACTGGCCATTCAAAGCATCATGGGTAATTAGGCTCACACACCTGACAGATGGCTTTTCTCTCTTTAATTGATTAAGTGCAATTTAATTGCTGACAAAAGAATTCACAGCTAATTTAGGGAAAATGACATTGATTCTTCTGATGAAAGCCCAGCTATAACTTGGCAACCATATGTGGATCATATGCAGTGTTTGTTCTTGTTTCAAAAAGCTTGTGGAAGAAGTGTCAATGGACTTTTGAGCATGTCAAATTTCTCAGTAATTAATTGAAAATTTACAGAGGAAGATATCAAAATCCATCTTTTAAATGATCACTGCTGTTTTCAATGACTTAATTGTTAGTGGTTGTTTAATTTGAAATCTAGTGTGAGCTAAATAAAGTCACAGAAAAGCTTGTTAAAATCTCAGTTTCATTGTCTGTATAATTGAGCCAATAATTATTTCTTTCTTAATAATGTACTAGAAGATTTGTTGACACAGTGAATACATGATGCTGGGTATCATATCTGCCAGCCATGACAGAATCTGCAAAAATATTAGCAACTTTTATACTTGTGTTTTCCTCTTTCTTTGTTTCACTGTTTGTTTCCTTCTTTCTTTGTTGTCAGCAAGTCTAAGTTTAGTGCAATGTTTCTTAAGTTTATTCCATTTTATTCTAAGATTATAATGTAATTACATCACTCTCTTCTTCCTTTCACCCCACACCCTCCCATATAACCCTCTTGCTAGCTTTTCAAGTTATGACCGCTTTTTCCATTAACTTTTATTACATTCTTATATTATGTAAACTGCCATTCCTAAATACAAAATTATAACACACTCGGCCTGAATAATGTTACCTGCATGCATGATTTTACAGATGAACATTTGTTTTGGATAACCAATGGCTGCTATCTTGCCTGAGGAAACTATTTCTCCTGTTCTCAGTATGCCTTAGTTTCCTACAGTTCTTTGTATAGACTTGGGAGTTAATGGGCTTTCCCATTTTGTTCTAAATGCCTATTATTGCTGTTTACATTCAGCTACTATTTGAGCAATGAGTCTGGTGAGATTGTATGGATTCAGATTCTAACACTAATGGGAAACTCAATCCTACAAAAAACTTTAAAATCTTCTAAATTTTCAATCTTTCCATTTCCTCTTTTGCAATGATCTTTGGGCATTAGTGTTTTATAGATGAATCCATTGATATTTAGCTTCACTTCGCTGCTGTAAGCTTAGGTTTATCATGCCATTCAGTTGATTTCACAGAGGCTGCTGATCCCTATTTCTAAGTACATGGTGTCTTCAGCAAATCGACTTACCTTACACCTCTGGGTGGCAATGGCAACCAAGGACAGTAACAGGAATGTTTTGGGAATCTTTGAAGAACCCTTATCAACAACTCAAAAAATGGGTTGGAGGACTCTCATGGCTAAAATTGGGGGTTTTCTTAGATTATCCCTTATTCTTTAAGAGAGTATTGTCAGCCCAGATGAAAAATTTAATTTGAACTATGTATGTATATTTATACATGTACTTGCATGCATTGGAGCAGGGCTGGTTTGTTTGTTTTGTATTTGATGTTGGTTTTGTTTTGGTTCTTTGTTGTTTTGTTTTGTGTTGTTCAGATACAGTTAATACTATATATATATAACTTTTCCAAATGTTCTTACTATTATTCCATATCCTTTTTTCCTATTTCTGTATGTTTGTGCAGTTAAAGAAACAGTCAACCAGGTAAATTGGAAACCTGCAGAATGGCAGACAGTCCTTCTCTACTATACATCTTATAGAGAGTTAATATCCATTATAAAAATGAGCCTGGGAAGTGAATAGATTCTCCAGAAAAGGAAAATAAATCACAAAACTATTCATCACCCTAACAATTAGTGAACGGCAAATTAATACATCAAGATTCCAACTTCCCTTACTAAAAAGAAAAAAAGAAAAGAAAAGAAAAAAAAAAAGTACAGCCACAGGTCAATAAAATAACTGGCAAAAAATCCTGGGGTTGCATCATAGAAAGAAAACCCCTCATTCATTGGTAGAGTGATAGTGGCACCAAACTACCCACAAAACTTTCAACCCAAAATGTATCCTGTCTGCAAGAAATGTAAGTATGGATGATAGAGCAGAGACTAAAGAAATAGCCAAGGAATAACCAGCCCAAAATGCGACCTATCTCAATGGCAAGTACCAATTCCTGACGTTACTAATGTTCCCCTTTTATTGCAGATAGGAGATGCTGTCCTCTGAGACAGCACTTAGCAGCTGACTCAGACAGATACAGACAACCATAGCCAAACCGTGAATGGAGTTCGAGTACTCCTTTTTTTTTTAAATTGGATATATTTTATTTACATTTCAATGTTATCCCCTTTCCTGAATTCCCCTCCATACCCTATATAATCCCCACCCTGCTTCTATGCAAGTGCTCACCCACCCAGCCATGCCCCCCTGCCTCCTGGCCCTGACATTCCCCTACACTAGGGCATTGAGCCTTTGCAGTACCAAGGGCTTCTCCTCCAACTGATGCCCCACAAGGCCATCCTCTGATACATATGCGATTGGAACCATGGGTCTCTTCAGATAGTGGTTTAGTCCCTGGAAGCTCTAGTTGGTTGGTATTTTGCTCTTATGGGGTTGCAAACCCCTCCAAGTTCTTCAATCCCTTCTCCAACTTCTCCATTAAAAACAGAGTTTGAGGACTCTCATGAAAGTATACAAATAAGAATTGCTGGTCGGGAAGCACTTACGAAGTCCACAGAAAGACCAACAGTGTCATCTAACCTATACTTTTTGGTGCTCCTTGAGTCTAAATTACCAATCAAAGAAAATACATGGGCTGGACCTAGACTTCTCCATCTATACATAGCAGATATGCAACATGGTCTTCATACAAGTCATGATCAACTGGAAAAGGGGTTATTCTAAAAGCTGTTGCATGAATGTGGACTATGTTCATCTACAGGGGCTGCCTTGTCTGGCCTCAGTCAGGAAGGAAGCACCTAGCCTTGCAAAGACTTGAAGTGCCAGAATGGGGGTGATATTTAAGGTGCTGACCATTGCTCAGAGGAAGAGAGTTGGCATGGGGGAAGGATTGTGGGAGATGAACAAAATGGAGACAATAAAAAAAAAATTAAATTTACAAAACTGTGTGTGTGTGTGTGTATGTGTGTATGTATGTGTTTGTGTGTGTGTATGTGTGTGTGTATGTGTGTGTGTGTGTGTGTGTATGTGTGTGTGTGTAATAACACTAATTGGCCCAGATAGAGAAAGTGAATAGGTAACAAGGATTCTTTTATTTAAGTGAGCTGATCAGGATATTTTTTGCATATTTGAAACTATGACAATACATCAATACTTTATTTTTCAAAATTAAACAGCATTATTTTTAAAAACAAAGATAAATGTACAGATTCTAAGCATTTTTGCATAAAAGTATATGAACACATTTTTGTCAGTACTTGAGTTTTTAAAGGTTTAATAGTGTACATTAAAATCTTAATAGTGAAAATGAGCATAAATTACATGTAAAACAAGATGTAACCTGAAATTAGTCAAAGTTTTCTTGGTGTGTAAAGATTAAGCATAATGGTTTCTCATTTTATTTTATTTTATTTTATTTTATTTGGCCTTTTTTTTTCTTGAATTTCATATAGTCTGTGAGTTGTTTCTGGGGTGTTCAGAGCTTTCTGGGGTTAGTATCCAATTATCAGTGACTGCATATTATGTCTGTTCTTTTGTGACTGGGTTATCTCACTCAATATGATATTCTCTAGATGCATCCATTTTTTTAAGAATTTCATAAAGGCATTATTTCTGATAGCTGAGTAGTACTTCATTGTATAAATGTACCACAAGTTTTCTATCCATTCATCTACTGAAGGACATCTGGGTTTTTTCCAGCTTCTGGCTATTATAAATAGAGCTGCAATGAACATTGTGGTGCATGTATCTTTGTTGAATATTGGAGTGTCTTTGGGGTAAATGCCCAGAAGTTGAATAACTGGTTCTTCAGGTATTACTATGTCTAATTTTCTGAGGAATTGTCAGACTGATTTCCAGAATGGTTGTACCAGCTTACAACCCCAACAACAGTGGAGAAGTGTTCCTCTTTCTCCATATCCTCGCCAGCATCAGCTTGCATCTGAGTTTTTAATCTTAACCATTCAGACTGATGTGAGGTGGAATTTCAGCTTTGTTTTGATTTGCATTTCCCTGATAGCTAATGATGTTTAGCACTTCCTTAGATGCTTCTTAGCCACTCAATATTCCTCAGTTGAACTTTTTGTTTAGCTCTGTACCCCATTTTTAATAGGGTTGTTTGATTCCCTGGTATTTAGCTTCTTGAGTTCATTGTATACCTTGGATATTAGGCCTCTATCTGACATGTGGTTGGTAAAGGTCTATTCCCAATCTGGTGGCTGCCGTTTTGTTTTCTTGACAGTGTCCTTAGCCTTACAGAAACTTTGCAATCTCATTAAGTCTCATTTGTCGATATTTGATCTTAGACTACAAGCCTTTTGTTTTCTGTTCAGGAAATTTTCTCCTGCGTGTATGAGTTCTGAGGTTTTCCCTACTTTCTCATCTAATAGTTTCAGTGTATCTGGTTTAATGTGAAGATCTTTGATCCACTTACACTTGAGCTTTGTACAAGGAGATAAGAAAGGGGATATTTTCATTATTCTGCATGCTGAGTGCCAGTTGGACGAACACCATTTGTTGAAGAGCCTCTCCTTTTTCCATTGAATGTTTATATCTCCTTTGTCAAAAATCAAGTGATCATATATGTGAGGGCTCATTTCTGGATATTCTATTCTATTCCATTGATCCATGTGCCTATCTCTGTACCAGTACCATGCGGCTTTTAGCACAATTGCCTTGTAATATACCTTGAGGTCAGGGATAATGATTCCCGCAGATGTTTTCTTGTTGTTGAGGATTGGAGTCTTTTGTTATTCCAGATGAAATTGCACATTTCTCTTTAAAACTCTATGAAGAATTGGGTTGGTGTTTTGATGGGGATTGCATTGAATCTGTAGATTGCTTTTGGTAAGATGGCCATTTTTACAATGTTTATCCTTCTAATCCATGAGCATGGGAGATCTTTGCATTTTCTGAGATCTTCCTCGATGTCCTTCTTTAGAGATTTGAAGTTCTTATCATACAGTTCCTTCACTTGCTTAGTTAGAGTCATACCAAAGTATTTCATATTGTTTGTTACTATTTTGGAGGGTATCTTTTCCCTAATTTCTTTCTCTGCATGTTTTTCCTTTGAGTAGAGGAAGGTTACTGATTTGTTTGAGTTAATTTTATATCCAACCACTTTACTGAACTAGTTTATCAGCTGTAGAAGTTCTCTGGTGGAATTTTTGGGGTCACTTATGTACACTATCATGTTATCTTCAAACAGCGATCTTTTTGCTTCTTTCTTTTCATTTTGTATCCCTTTGTTTTCCTACTATAATGATACTTAAAATAGTCCCACCTTAAGATGTCTGTATAAGCCCTGATGTGACACTTTATTATTGTATTAAATTAATTTACATAAATTGTCACATCAGTTTATATGCTACCTCCCCACTTACTGTGTTCTTGAATAAGAGACATTCATGGCCTTTATATTTATATATGCCTTAATCAGCTCAAAGACTAGGTCACTTATTAATCACCATGTGGTTAATCTGTTTCCCATTGTTAATCCTGAGTTATTACTTACTTAATTTTATATTTTACCTTGGCTGTCCTGGACCCAGACTGTTGCCTGGCTGTGCCTCCCTCTGCTCTACTTTTGTCAGGCATGGCATCTCTCCTGTCCTTCTCCTTCTTCTTCCCCTGGCATGGCAGATCTCCTTCTTCTCCATTCTCCTTTCTTGGTCCCAAGCTCAGGAAATTTTCATGTTCTGCCTCTAACTGCCCTTACCAGCCACTGAGTGCCATCTTTCTCTACAAATCATAAACAACTGAAGGTGGGGTCCCTCATGTCTTAGATGTGCAATTACTTCTGGAAACATAATCTTCATCTGTAATACAAGCAGCTACAGACTTGCTGATATAAGAGATCAGAATGATCCAGAGTAGCAGCCATACTAGAAATCCACAGAAGTGACAAGCTCAACTTAAGGACAAAGTTGGGTTTTAGACATAGTTTCTTCTAGAAAACACAACCATGTTGTCATGAGTGTGCAGTTCTTCTCTCAGGTCTTTATTGATTGTGGAAAGAGAAGATACAATCATCCCCTCACACAAGGGTGTTTGATCATTTGGTAGTTTTTACCTTTCCCCTTAAAGTTAGCTGTAATCTTAGCTTTTTCTGATTGTCTCCAAGAGCTTTTTACAAAAAACCTATAAGATAGAGTGTAGTATCTTTCCCTCTAGATAAGGGAATGAATAACATGGTAAATACAGATCCTGTAGTTGAACTCTCCTGCTTCTTAAGGGAAGCAATTTTACAGTAGTGTAACTGTGGAGTTTGAATGATAAATATTACCCTAACTTGCCACTCACTTTCCTCATCCAATGGTAAAGAGAATGAAAGCTGGTATAGCTCATTTATTTGTAGGTCAGTCTCCCAAGCATGCAACTAAGATGAACAGCTGACCCATAGGACTGCTTCTAATTATGTTTCTGTTTCCTCAAGGAGTCCCCAAGATGATTTTAAGGAAGGACATTCCCATGAACAATTTTCTATATATACAACCTCAAACAATTTGTCTATGAGTCATTGATCAAATAAATAAAATAGTATTTGTAAACTATCAGATCTCTATCATGGATATAGCCGGTATTAAGGGGATTGATGCTATGTTAGCCTGAGAAGTGAAAGAAGGTTTTATAGAGAAAATGTTTCTAGTGTCCTAGAAGAATTCCCAACATATATGCTTTGTCTGAAGAATTTTCATAAACTTAAATAATTTTGCTTTGGCTACTAACAGTGTTGTAACTGCCTTAATTTCTTTCTACAGATTCATGTTTAGGAAAGATATTTACTAGGCACAGCAGAAGCTCATTCCAGAAAAAAATTGATTCAAAACCGGTATGGATTGGGTGTTGTAAGCATGGGATAGTAAAGTAGGACTATTAAGAATATATTCAGTCTACCATTCATGCCACGCTAACCATCATGCTCAAAACCTTTCCCAGGCCAGTCATTTTCTTAATATCATGACAAATTATACTACCACAAGCTACCTAGCTAGAGCGGGATCACCAGAACTACAGAAGGTAAGCTTACCCTGGAATTCTTACCTCAGTCTTCTCATGCTTGGCTATGGGACTCGATATTACAATCTGTCCTTCCCTGAATGTCTCCTTAAAACCCCATGATACACAGAATTTACTAATCAGGATTTGAAATGCTTTTCTCTTCTCAGAATCATTAACCAAACCGATCTGTGGAGAACTGCTCACATCTTCATCCAAGTGGCCCCAGATTGATGTGAAAAAGAGAAGGACATTCTCTCTACATCTGAGGTTACATACTATAATCCTATTAATAAATTATAAGCCTTGCAAGATGCTGCAAGATCAACATCTTCTTCAGAAACTTTCTCTGTTTGAAGATGATATCTTGTCTTATGTAGTAAAGTATATCTTATATTTTAATCTTAAGTCTCAATAATATATTAAAGCATTTGCTAAAGTTCCTAATACTTGTTCATCTTAATTAACTATAATTGTTCATCTCCAGAGAATATCCCAAGTATGAACTTTTGGTTGGAGCTATTCTTAATCAGACCACCACACACACATACACACAATTATTTTTTTTAAAAAAAGATATTAAAAGGGGGCTATGTTTATTAGCAAGTGAGGAAAAAATCCCTATTGAAATATACATTATAAAATTTGTTCTTCAATAGCCTGTCCCTGGTGGGGCATCTAGTGATATTAGACTAGAAGAAAGTGGTGGGAAAGTGATACCAAGGCTAAAATAAAGATATTGTGAAGGTGATGATCCTTTGAAAATATCACAAAAATGATTATTGTGTATTTGGGAAATATATGCTTTCCTGAGATGTATTTATTCAGTAACAGAGTAAGACTAAAAAGTTGGAAGAGGATAGCTTTAACTAGCATCAGATACAACATGTGTCTGTGAAGGAGACTGAAAGGAGAAGTAGGTAGTAAAGAAAATTGGCATCTTTGCCATCTAGGATAAAGTGGCAAGGGGCACAGTCAATCATTAGTGGCAGTTATTAGAATTTTACACTTTTCATACAACTCCCCATCAAGAGTCACTTTCTCAGAGAAGTAGAGGCCTTCTGGATTGTCTAATGTCACTGTGGTGAAACACTTATTGCATTAATAAATTATAAGATGTTTTACAGGAAACAGAACTACAAATTAAAATGAGAGTTGGTCTCAGCACGGGCAGCTGTTGTTATATGTTCCTATGAGGTCATGTGACTTACAGGTAAGAACTTTAATCCAATCTTTTTAGGAAATAATAATGTGGGTTTAACTTGTAAAACTAGATAAAGACAGGTCAGTGAGTTCAGCAGTCATAATAGGCTGCCCTTTGTGAGCTTTCAGAATTCTGCCAGAATCTGCCCTAGGAGTTGAACTTATGACTTCAGGTCCTCATGAAGTGCAGTCTTGAAATATGAGTTATAAAGTGCAGTCTTGATATATGAGTTTACACACACACACACACACACACACACACACACACACACAGAAACACATACACACACACTATTCAATGTTGTGCTGCTGTTGCTTTGATTAAAATTTTGATAAATGCTTCTTTTGGTTCTCTTAATGAATTTTTTTTCTAAATAGTGCCTTAAAACCACAACAAAATCACATTTCCTTGTTTTATAAATTACCTGAGCATGCATTTACTGACCTAAACATTGAAGGCCATATTATCAGGTCCAAAGTTAGTTTTCATCTGTAACTTTTGATTCTGCCTAAGAAGTATAGTCCACATCCGGGTAGGTTAAGAAAAGAGCAACATCAGTATAAACCAAAACATTAATTATAGGAAAATGAGGATTTAGATTACTTTTATTTTACAAATATTACAAGTATGAGTTTTTACTTTCTCTTTTTAAAAATATCTTTCTTAAGTTATGATGCTAGATGGTAAAGTAAAATTAAGATGCATTGCTCACAATGGTAATATTGTGCACTGTTGGTATTTACATATTTACTTAAAGGCTCAATGCCTACTCTAAATTGTTTCCAGAGAAAATATATATATTTTAGATCCCTGATGAGTAAGTAGTTTATTTCTGCCTCTCACTTCTAAGTTTTTTCTAGCCATCTATTCAGTCGTTTTTATTTCTGTTTTAAAATGAACTTTAACAATTTAATTCCTATAGTTTATACCCAAATATCAGGTTGGGGAAAGTAACTTATGTAAGCAAGCTTCCTACCCTCACTGAAAGACTCTGTCTCTACAGCAGAGGGTCCACAGTTTCAGATTACTTTTCAATTTCATTTCAAAATTTCAAGGAAGAAATAATGCTTTCATACAGAAAACGGAAGAATTATCTTTGAAGGATATTTGTGCTTTGAAAACAAGGCAAATTTATTTGAAGGACTTTTCCATGTCAAGAAGCCAAGACATGGAAAAGATGATATGATATGATTTCAGCCACTTAAAGTGCTTTAAACTTACGGTTAAAAAAAGGAAGGCTGGAGATTTACACTCAATAACATTTAGATTTGAACGTGTTTTGTTTCTCTTTTAAAAATATTTATTTATCTAATGTGTATGTGAATATATCTGAGTGTATGAGTTCACACAGGTAGAATGATGTATTACATGTTGTGGAGCTGGAGATAGGGGCAACTGTGAACCAAATGTGCAGGTGCTAGAATCTAAATGGTAGCCATTTGCAAGAGAAGTAAGTACCCTTAGTGAACAGTCATTCCAGCTCTGATTGTTGGTGTTCTGTATTGGGGAGCTCCTGCATCTCTATGTCTCAGTTCTCGTCATAATGGAAAGGGAATAAAATCATTACCTCCAGAAACAAAGACTTGATAAGTTAAGATGACAGAGTTGATGACTAAGAATATTGAGCATTGTTCTAACTTTATGTCTTATTACTGAGGTAAAAATACCGAACAAAAGTCACTTCAGGATAGAATGGTTTTAGCTCAAATTTGCAAGAATAGATCTATCATGGTGTGGAAGGCATGGCAGCATGAACTTGAGCCAGGTGGTTACCTTGTATCTTTAATCAGAAAGAAGAAACAATGGTGGCTGCTGTTCTTTTTCTCACTGATGTTCTCAGAGATCTATTTCCATGGCTATTTCAAAATTCAGTCACATTCACAATCTACAGAAGCCACCTCAGAGAATGCTGAGGAAGGAAATGGGTTAAGGGCAGCAGAGGCTTGGAACAACCAGGGAAAGGCATTGGATTAATATTCAGTGGATTTCTATGCATACCAAGGAAACACTTGGAGCTTGAGTTCTAGGTAGTACTCAGTAAAGAGCTAGTGACCACAAGGACTCCCAGCAGAGATGGGCTCATGTGTCTAGAAGATGTTAGTACTTCTCTCTGTATCATTCAGCAATGAGTGGTACAGGGAACTCTGAAGGCAACAGTGACTTGGCTCTATGTAAACAGAGTGTTTATCAAACTCATGTCAAATAGCTATTTCAGGATGTATCTGAGATATGCAAGATGTAAGAGTTACCAGTAGCTGGGAATATTTTAAATAGTATTTAATACAATAGGTGGATTCTGAAGAAATAACTCATCCTTTAGAACCACTTCCTCCTCATTCGGATACTGGAATTCAAGTCCCAGTACCTACAACAAAAGACTTCCGACTTCCTACAACTCCAGTTCCAGCGAATCTGATCCCTCTTCTGGCTTTTTCAGGCACCCATGGATACATGGACAAATAAAAATAATAAAGTAATTCTTTAAAATTAACATATAAAAACTGTTCTATGTACAAAGGTTGTGAGGTTAGGTGTCTGTTGAAGAGAAACAGCAACATAGTCTGAGGATGAGATTATGTCACAGGTCTCATCTAGAGAGGCCACCTGGGCATCATTTGCGGGACACCATTACCAGAAGAAAAATAACAGTGTTTTCACTGCTAGTCTATCTGCATACACACGGCCATCTATGTGCACATCTTTTTCTACAAATGGGCCGCATATCTTCCAGTGAAGAGAAGATAATAACAGGACTCAGTAAGCAACACAAAAACGAGGCAAAATTATTCCAAAGTTGAGGGTGGCACATGGTAACCTTTGATCTTTTTATAAAAGCAACGTACACTTACTTATTAAACCAAATGCTACTAAGTGCTTCTGTGCCTGTTTGCATATTGAATATCTCAGTTACACCATTGCTGTTTCATTAATAGAGACTGATGCAGAAGTTATTTGCCCACAGCGCCAGAGCTCCAGAGGAGAAATTCAGGTCAACAGGCCCAGTGATGTCAAGTCGATCCAGCAATTGACTCCTACTCTCTGAGGAAAATGCTCCTGTTTAATGTAGTTGTATGGGGTAGAGTACATTGTTACTCACACAGCTGAGGTCCTCTTTCTAGCATCCAGTTCACCCAACCTACTATGAGAAACTGGAAAATTTAGCTTTTATAGAGCTAATATCAATTGCGGTTCCAAATGTTTAATCAAATTATCAAAAACCATTTCAGAAATTATAGAAAAATTGAAAACAAAAGTCACCTACTGAGGAATCATTTTTAAATTTCAGAAAATTTTGAACATTAGTTGTCCATTCAGTGTTTTAAGGGTACTTAGGACTCTCTTTTTATGTTTCCAAACTTAAGCACTGATAATTTACATGCTTCACCAGCTATAATATTCTTGGTCCCTATTTCAGCAACAGTTTAATGGCACATATCTAAAGGAGACTACTTTTGAAAAATGAGTCTAAAGTTTTTTCCAATTTAGTAACATCCAATTTCAAGGTTATTAATCATCTCTTTCTAAAATGTCAAGTATCTCTCCATTTTAATATTTTCTGAAAGTTCTGGAAGTTGTTTAGGGTTCTTTTCCATCATTTAATTTTTCATGTGCAGCCTCACACCGTGAGGGTCTTTGAGCCTAACTCATCCAAGCATGGCTTTCAATAACTTGAAGATATCCCCAGGACTGCCATATGTCTTCTCTTATAGTCCTCCTTGTCGAATAAAAATGGTACCAGAATGGGCATAGTATTTATTTTCTAAAAATAATCTGGTTTTTCCTTTGGAACAATAAGTCAATCTGCTTCTGGTTTCATATTTTATTCACTTAGAATTGCAGCAAATTGTTTTCATACTGGAAAAAGAGAATCAGGTTTATAGCACAATGTGATGTAATAAGATTTTATTTTTGAAGAGTCTGCAAAATGCTAGACAAGGTCAGTGGGTTCCAGAATGATTTTGGGTTACAGCACAGAAGATAAAATATCCTTTTTAAAAATCATTGCCTGTGGAACATTAGTATTTTAAGAACCTGAAAAAGGGTCACACAGTAAAAAATAATGATGGTGGTGATGGCTGCCCCAAAGCTTTATACATTTAATTCAATAACCTTGGGGAAGCAAAGTTAGCGGACTGCTTTAATGACCATCAAAGAATAATTTGCTTCTAATTGTTGCATGATGTTATCACCTCATAAACAGTAGTTGTCTTATTATTTCAGAAACACTGGTAACATGCTTGTTTCTTATGCTAATATGCAAGGTTTCTTCACATCCCTAGATAACAGTGTCTCTTTGCTGCTTCTGAGTTTGTTGTGTTAATTTCCATGTTACTTGAGATTGCATTTATGCTAATAATATTCCAAATCTAATAACCGTATGTTTCCAGTGTAGCAAGGCTGAATACAATGTGAGTTAATAGTATATACAATGCTCTAGAAATTTGCTGACACAAACTAAAACATTAGCATGCTGTAATTTCCTAAAACTCCTGAGGACTACATTAAAGACTCATATGCTGACATGAGCAAATTCAACAAGAGCTGCATCTCTTGAAGATCATTTCATTATTTATTTTTGTTTCACATCTCAGCTAATTGATCTTTAAACCTGGGAGATTTCCTTACATTAACTGTCACTGCCATATGCTTTTAGAGTCTTTGTTCAAATTGTTTTGAGACTTTGCACTTGTGCAGGTAAGTATATAAAGGTGTGGCCTTGATTCTTCTCCCTGAGACTGCTTGGTAATGTTATCATGGGTCAGGAGTCATTAACTCCTCTCTGTATGATCCTCTAATCATTCCACAAAGAAAAGCTAGGAAAATTTTTTTTCTCATCACACACTAAAGTCCAACACATGAGTAGTTTGAAGCTCCCACTCTAGAGGAACAGAAAGCTTTTCATTTGAAGAGCTCATGACTTTCTAGTAGCCAGGTGAGAAATCTTCTCAACCAGCCCTTTTCTTAGGGGACCAAAAAGCAGAGGGATTGCACATGACAGAGGACTTTCACAGATTGGTTAGAAAAGGAGAATTCTTTTGAGTTTTAAATTACATTATTTTTTTTTTTACTGTGTAAATATTCAGATATTCCTAGAAGATAACTTGTGGGATCCAGCTCTTTTCTTCTCCCATGTGGGTCCCAGAATAGTCAGTCTTGATTTTCAGATTTGGTTTTCAGATATTTAAGTTGTCTTTGAATAAATACCAGAGTTCATAATGAAAAGAAGATGATATTCTAAGCTATGTGAACATTCTTTCTCAGAGTATGTTGAGAATGCTTTGGCTAGGTTTCAGAGCAGAGACAGAAAAGGGTTGGCTTCGCATAGTCACAGTTTATTTTGAGTGTAATTGAAAGCTGCACACATGGGTATTCCTACCTCGAAATGATATTAAAAAGTATAAAATCACAATTACTGATGGTAGCAGGAGAAACCAAGATGGGAGGTTGGTGAACTGGACAAAATTGGAAGTCTGTCAGCCTTATTAGATACACCCTGCATCAAAGCACAGCACTGAGGAAATAGAAAAGGACAATCCCATCTTTATTTTTCTTTGTTCTCTCATGCAACAGCCTCTCATCCCTCTCTCCTTCCTTGTGCCCCTCCCCTCTTCCCCTCTTCATTCAGTGCTGTGCTCCTCTGTTTCTCTTCAAAAAGGAGCAGACCTTCCAGTGGTACCAACTGAGCAAACCCTCATACCTGCATGAGTCAATCCCAAGTGAATGCTAGGAAAGTCTGAATACAGAAGAAGCACAGACATTCATTACAGAGTTAAATCAGTAATTTAGTGCACAGAGGAAATTACCCAAAGATTTTGTCGATGCTGTCTACTTTCTAAATGTCCAAAGTTAGCTCCTTGAAGTATTGATAACAAGTACAGTTATGTCTGTACACAGGAAAGATCCTTTCTGTGTACCTTGGAATGCAAACAGCTGCTAGATAGCATCCTGATTTTAAAAAATGTTTATTGTATCATAAATAGTGCAAATAAAATGTGATGTTGACATAAATATTTTATAAATTGGAGACTCATCCATAGTGGCATTCGGGAACTTAGCTGAATATTGTATAGCCCTGATATTAAGGATTTTCCATGAGGTCGCCCAGCAAATATTTCATAACCTGTAAGAGAATGTTTCGTTCTTTGAAATAACTTCCCTCTCTAGCAGAAAGAAAAATAGGAATAATACTATGAAAATGTGCTATCTACAGCTGACAACTGCTTTGTATGTCATTATTCATGTGATATTTGAGGCTATTTCATAGCCATAGTGCCTTCCATTCCTCCTCCACATCTGGATGAAACCGTCCTCAGATTCCCTTCTTTACTGTTACAGGGCTCAATTATTTTTTTTTATCCTGGCCATTCCAAGTCTGTCCATAAAACTGATCTTAAAACAGAAAACTATCCACATTCACTCTTCACTAAAGATAACATACTATAATAATGATGTTAATGTCCACCTTATGTCTGGAAAAAGCTGTTCTCATTTCCATCCACATGCTGAAAGGAACAATTTCTGATACTGTGTTACCAGGTCACACATCCACACAAGAACTGGAAAAATAGCTTCAGCCCTGAATAATGAACCTTTCTATCTAAATGGCCTGAATCAAAGAAAAGTTTTGAATTTTGTTCTTAACCTGTCCTTTGTGAATTCTTTCAAACAGTCCATCATTGAATCAAGAAATTTTGGATCAGAGTAATCTGTTGAGATGATCTCCACACATTTCCTGTTCTCTGTTCATATCTGTAAGTTTCTTATTCACCACCCCCAAGGTTTAGCTACTATAGGAAAAATTATTTGCAACATTATTTTTATGATTTATTTCATTTTTATTGTATGTATGTGTGCCTGGGTTAGATGTTGTACACTTGAGTGCAGCTACTTGTTGTGGCAAAAAGAGAGCAATGGGCAAGCTGGAGGTATAGTTTCAGGAGGTGTGAGTCTCTAGATATAGGCCCCAAGAATGGAATATTGTACTCTGCTATAGCAGTCTATGTTGGGAACCTTAGATTTATTTTTTCTAGTCAGCCTGGCATTCTGTTTGTTTTTTATTTTGTATTGTTTTGCTTTTTATTTTTTTGAGCTCTGACATGTATATAGTTCTGTCTCTGGGAACTGTTTCTCCTGTTGCAAGAACAATGTTCAGTTAGCTTAAGATGTACCCTGATGAACACTATTCAGTAACATGAACTATATAAATGGCCATGGGCTAAGAAACCCACTGCAGACCCAAGGAGACTGTATAGACAAGGGGTGACCCAGAATGCTTTTGTTGGTTAAATCCTGCACAAGTGAAAGGAAAGCCTAACTAAGAACAGACCCCTCAGCTGGTCACAAGAGATACACTCTGAGCTCTGACTGTCTTGTAAGAGTTTCCTTGTATGCCTGAGGCGATATGACAAAACATACAGTGAAACCAGATAATATATTCTAATGGTGTAATTTCTAGAGAGTGGCTATTTTTATGGCAGAGGTCACACACAGAGTACATCATGTATCTATGTGCTCAGGCCTGTGAAAATGTGGGATGTAAGACTTGGTTGATATACTCTTTTTAGATACCCTGATTTCTCAGAATTAATTCTATCTCGTGCAAACCCACACACAGAGGAAGAAGCTGAGAGTACTGCATCCTGGTCCAACTTTATCCTATCTCCCAGGTTGCTAAGGGGAAGATCTTAAAGCCTACCCACAGAGTGACACATCTCTTCCAAGAAGGCCATACATCCTGATAGTGCCATTCCCTAGGGCAAGCATATCCAAACTACTTTATTATACTCCCTTTGTCCCATAACCTTGTTCAAACATATGAGTGTATGGGGGCCATAGCAAATCAAAATACATTTAGTCCAACTTCAAAAGTTTCAGAGGGTGGCAAAGTTAAAGGAGAACCAGATGAAGATTAATGAAAGAGGAAGAGGGGAGAGTGAGGGTAAGACAAGCAAGGAGAGAACACAAGCATACTGTGGATAATTTTCTCCCCTTTTTTTAAGAATATCAGATTGTCATTCTATCCTTAGGATTCATGTTATCATCAAGTATATTGATGAGAGTCCTATTTCCAGCAGCAAAGTCTTGATCCTTTCTTTTATCTACCCCAGAGAAGCTAGATGGGGATGGATAGTCAATTGAATTATTCCTCATTTATCAGCAGAATTTAGCAATATTTAAAGTAGAAATTGAGAAATGCCTGCTTATTGAAGAGACTAATGAAGAGTCAGAAGAAAACACAAGGGAATTATGTGTTTTTAAAATTCATGTAAAAACTCTGTGTCTCAGTCTGATGTCAATTTGTAATGAATTATTCTTTAGGCAATATTATCAGGCAAGTATGACACAAAATTAAAAACTATAAAAGCTAAGGAAATAACAGGTAAAATGTTTTCATATAAAATAAAATTTATATATTTATTTATTACAATTACAGTATAATTGAGAATCAAAGCTTAATAGGTAAGGTACAAGAAGACAATGTGGATTTGTCTAAAAATGCTGGTCAAATAAATAGGAAACTTAGAAATTTCTTCAGTAATGACTTCAGTAATGACTGTTAGTAGTACTATATTAAATAATATGACCCAAACTAACGTAGTTTTAAAAAATATACTAATAAATATTGTTCATGTGTATAGTATTTGTTAATTTAATAGGCTTTTATATTTCCCAAATTTTAACTTATTAAACAAAGGAGTAACAGAAATGTTAAAATCACATGCCATGTTTACAGTGCTAGAAAGTGATTGTCTTGAGATTGGAACAGAAAAAAATCCATCATTTCCAACCTCAATCTTATACCAAGGAGGAAAATAGGAAAGAGTTTCAATATCAACACCTGCATTTGAGTTGATTTGGTAACCATATACTTGGGAAGGCTTGACCCACACTCTAATGTGTTGAACATTCTTCCTAAAGCCTACATATCATTACTGTATTCCTAGGTTTTTGAGTCACAACCCAGAGGGAAAAAAATCAACAATTATCACAAGGCAAAATTTGTTGTTGGGATGTACCGTGGTGTATAATCCAAGGGTGAGACTTGGGAAGTATTTCCATAGGAGATTTCCAGCATAAAATATAAAGACTTGTTGTTGTCTACCAAATGTATTTACAGCATCATTTAAGTTTTTAAGTCTGTTTACAAACATATGTCTTATAATGGAATTTTTAAATAGAGATCACCTAGTATGCCTCGTAAATCTAATGGCCTGAAATTGCTTTTTGAAACATAGTGATTTATCTAATTAGTTGAAGACTGCTCTTAGAGCTGTGCAGAGATTTATTGAGTTTTGCTGCTTGAGGTATTCATGGAAGAGACTTCAAGAATACCTATTTGTAAACATTTTAATCAAACCATTTGTGCTATCACTCAGTGGTGGGTTGTGGGAGGAATATTAAAACTCTGAATTCTACATAATACTTAATAGCTAAAAAGCACATTTAGCTTTTACATCCAGAAGCAATTTTCTTTCAGAATATTGGCAGAAAGAGGGCAACAACAGGAAGGAAGCCAAACAGAGAAGGTTGAGCTAGGCTAACCTTATAAAACTGCTTTAAAATGTCGTAGGTATAAGGCATTAATCACAAAAAGGTAACAAAGTTGAGTCATCTGTCTCTGGCTTTAGAAAATTAAAAAATGCAGTTTTCCCAATCCATTATTGTAGAAATATCTACCAAAATGTTAAGGAAAGGTTTGTTCTGTTTCCTTCCTACCACTTGGCTATAATATATGACTACAGAAAGACAGACACGATTGACTGGTCACATTATTAGAGATATAGAAAAGAAATAGTATTAATTAGTAGAGAGATCATTTTAATTAAGATTCATGACTATAAACACAGTATTGAAGAAAAATTCAAAACCCAGTACTAAAGATAGTTTTTGAGCAAAACAAACATGCTGACAGTAAGCTGTATATGTGAACTTAGAAGCCAAGTGTCTATAGAAGACAAGGGTTCACAGTTTCCCTAACACTATTGTGATACTCAGAGCAGGAGGGTGCTTTCAATAATGACACTGTGCTTTCTGGATTATACAAACACTAAAATATAGTCTAAAAATGATTTGAGGAAACAGTCTAAATTAAATATTCAGCTTGCTAACTCATAACACTTCTTTAAATGTCCTCTTACCAGACTAGTACAGAAAATAATACGATTGCACTGAAGATATATATATCTATATATATATATATAGATATATAGATATATAGATATATAAATATATAGATATAGATATAGATATATAGATAAATAGATAGATAGATAGAGAGAGTGACAGACAGGGACAGAGAAAGAGACAGAGACAGAGACAGAGATAAAGAGTGAGATAGGTAGGTATATGCATGTGTGGACATGTGTGCATGTATATATAACATTTTATTGGACTAAGGATGTAATGTAGTGTCAGTTTACTTGCCTTGTATGAAAGAGGCCATAGTTTTGACATTACTGGACCCAAAACAAAACACTATTTTATTGTGAAAGATGAGAAAGGTGGTACACAGAAAAAAAAGCATTCTTTTATTTAGAAAGTATGGTCAACAAAATATTTGTTTAAGGAAATATACATTAAGTATTTTATTAAAACTCAAGACTTTTCTCTAAAATGCTTTGGATATTTAATTTATTCTGTTGAAATAGTCCTGGATATTGGGGTAGGAAATATATATAAGTAAATATATTGAATGTATTGGAAGCTAGTTTAGCAACACCTGAAAATGTACACATTAGTAATGTTTGCACTGATCATTCAATATCTGAATAATTCAGATATCTAGGTGTGGCTTAATTAGTGTATATGGGGGAAGAGTGTGTGCATGTGTGTGTATGTGCTCAGCAAGTAGCAAAGAACCAGGAAGATTTAATGTTAAGACTAAATGTGAGAAGGCATTAGGTGAATCTGCTGCAGTGACAGTACATTGGTATTTTTATGGTTTTTCTCTCTAGCTGGCAAACTATCAGGTGAAACACACCCCCATCACACACACACACACACACACACACACACACACACACACACGTGCATGACAAATTGACATGTAAAACATTCTTATCAATCAAAATTATTGAGAAAGGGATCAAGAAATAATGAGCTGAACCGAGAGGTCAGAGAAGCAGTAGACAAATTTCTATCTCACATTCTAGAAAAACAATGAGCTTCAAAATTAGTAACAATGAAAATTGTAAGGTCACACAGCACACAAATCAAGCTTCTCTGACAGAGTAGTGATGTCCAAAGGACACATATGAAAATTAAAAAAAAAATGTTTACAAAATGCTTATGGGATTGGCCAGAATATTCTCAAAAGAAAAACAAATGGCCAAGAAACTGTATAAAAGGTTCTCAATATCCTGAGCCAGGAGGAAAATCAAAATCAAAACTATTTTAAGTTTCATTCTCAGCACATTCAAAATAGCACGTATCAGAATATAAATCACAATAAATGCTAGTTGAAATGTGCCAAAGGGGAACATTTCTCATTTCTAGGCTGTTGGGAGGAGTGGGAACTGGTGTAGCCACCTGGATTCACACACACACACACACACACACACACACAAGAAATGGAAGTGCCAAGATGATCCAGCTATACAAATCTTAGTTTGATACCCACTGATTTCTTACCCAATATTAGAGAACTGAGCCTTTCATATTCATTTTCACTATACTCAAAATGGGTAGAAAATGGAATCTACCTAGATGTCCATCCACAGATGAATGAATAAGAAGAGTATTGTTTGTATATATAGTAGAATGCTACTCAATAATAAATCAAAATAAGATCATAAAATGTCCAGTTACATAGATGGAATTGAGAAAATACTGAATGAATCTCTCAGATCCTAGAAGACAAATGCCACATGCTTTCCTTGATGTGAGTGGGGGGTCTTTCTTCCAAATCCTGGTGTGTGCTTTCTGTGGGTTTAATTTCCTCCTGGAAAGCAGGGAAGAGGAAATGCACACAGATTGAGGAGAGGAGCACTAAGTGGTAGGTGATACTAGATTTAAAAAGAAATGGAAATTGTTGAAATAGAAGGGGTGGGAAGGCTTAAGCAGGGATGAAGGAGATCAAGGAGTGGAGGGCGGGCTCTGTTGAACTTTACTGTCTTACAACTGCATTTTAAAATCTGGAGTGTTAGTAGAATATATGTGAAATAAAGGCAAGAAGTTAAATCAGTGAAGGGGGTAGAAAGTTGAGAAGAAAGAAGGTATTAGCTAAGCTAACTAAAATTCAGACCAAAGAAGAAGCCTTATGCAAATCCATTAATTTGTAACGTAAGTTCAAATACAAGTTTAATCTCAAGAAATAATTTAAAATGTCCAAATGGGAAGAGTATCTATTAATACACAATGCATCTCATAGGCAGCATGCTAATTAAATGAAAACAAAAACTCACAGTGCAAGTCATGACACCTCTCTGTGAGTTATTGGACTGGAAAGCCCAGAGGTCACCAAAGCAACATGGGCCACTGCCACTGTCCTTGGCTACCCAATGTACTTCTGTGGTAAGACTCTTTAAGTGAAGATAACACATATATTGCTGCAGGGTACAGAGGAATCAATTTCAAACTCCCCAGGAAACTTTCTCCCTTGCTGCTGGCTAGCTTCCATAGGGCTGGACAGTGTTCTGTAGTCTCTAGAGAAAAGATATCAATGTTTTTACCCAGGGCTGGATGTTTTATGCTGTAACACCATCCTGCCAGGCAAGATGTACCCTTCAGTGCAATAGTAGAATGACTATTATGAAGTCACTAATCATTTTCTGATCAAACTTGGGACTTGCTCCATGGGATGAAATTTCATAACAGTGTGTACTGTTCTGCTAGTTCAAGACCTTTAATTGGAAAGGTCACAGGTTCTAGGATAGAACTTTCTTGGCTAAATGGTCACATTGTCGTAGTGCTATTTGAATATTTTTTTTTACACTCATAGACCTGGACTGCTCTCAGTCTTGGTGAGAGAAGCTTCTTCTTGCAGCAGGAGGCAGTCAATACAGACAGGCAAGGCTGAATAAGTGCAAAGGATAGGAAAAGAATGCTCATCCCTGAACAGGTAAGCTAATCAAGTACTTCCTTTCCTCCAAGTTGAAAGGGATATGTCAAGGAACTCATAAAATATATATTTACTTTCCCAAGTTTTGCACAAAATAAAGTCATACAAAACTTTGAAGTAGACTTCCTAGGTAATGTCCAAAACCCACCCTTTACTGAGGAGTTATTGCCTGAAGAGGGTTGCTGGAGGCAGATAGCTGTTCTCTTTATAATGGACTGGTAAGATCTCCATGCTTCTCAGGATAGTTCCATGCATTTGCCAGCAGTTATCAAAAAGAAAGACATAAACAATAAAAGTACATGGAGTTTGGAAGGGGACAAATTAGAAAGACAAGGGGAATTTGGTGGGAGACATAGGTGTCAATGTGCTAATATTTAATTGTGCATCAGTAGTAATGACTTTAATAAATTTGCAGCAACATTAGCAATCACCCTCAACATTAAATTGAACAGAAAAGTTCACACGGCTGAAAGTCGATAGATAAGGAAGTAATGTGCCACACTCTGCCCTGCAGTAGGTAAAGTAATAGAACATTACTATGAAATTTCACCTATCACCCCAGGAATTGGGCAAAAAATTAGCAGCCAGTGCAAAACCTAGTTGATGTAAGTTTAATGTAAAAAAATATATTTTTAAGTTTCAGAAACTTATATTCAATTTGTGTTAAGATGTAACATTTAATCATTTACTTTGTGTTAAAAAAAACAGAAATCATTGGGAAAAAGTGAAAACATTTTATCTACAAAAGAACCAGAGAATACCCCACTGCCCATATGCAAGAGAGTAAAGCCTAAGATGGACACAGCACCAGTAAACTGCAAACACACCCAGGACAGAAAGTGCCTGTAATGAAAAATATATGTGTTAATTAAATTCTTGAAGTAACATGAAAAACATTAAAATAGAATGGATGTCTTAGGATTAAAGGAGAATCAACATATATGAAAACTAAATATTCAGTCATGGGTATTTAGGCTAAATACAGAAAGAAAACAAGTAAAACAACAAGTGAAATTCAAAAGGAGTTCATGGATTTGATAGTAAAACTGATGTCTTACATTTCATTGTGTATGTTAAATGGGATAGACAAGATATTTCACTTAGATATTTTTTTAAAAAGTGTCATAAGATGAAATGGCACCATAATTATAGTTTGTTTCTAAGGGCTTTAAATTAAGTGTGTTTGTGTATATTTGAATGAAAGGAACATAGACTTTACAATTATTCACCAAAAAAAAAAAAAAATGCAGGCATGAATCAAGCCCATTTCTTAGCAGATGCTGTGAGCTTCCTCACTGCTATATCAATCAGATGGATCCTGAAAACTATTTTACTGAAATTTCAAGTATCTAATAATTTTACCCATTACAATCATTCAGGTCATAAATGTTTATCAATATATGCTGAGCTATATATCCAAGGGTCAACATGTGGAGATATTGTAAATGGTAAGAGCCTTAAGCAGGTATTTGTGGAAGGCAGGACTATTTCTTAGAGAGCCCCTCTTCATAGCTTTCACATTGCTGTTTGTCTTCATTTCTTGGATGCCATAGGACGGGCAGCCTTCCTACTTCAGTCAGTTTTCATATCATTTATGGTTGCTCCAGAAGGTCCAGTATCACCAGATCAAGCAAGCACAAATTGAAAGCTCTGAAACTAGAGAGGAAACTAAAATCTCCCCCCTTTCAATTTGTTTGCACTGGGCACTTCATCACAGTAAAATAAAACAGAATAGATATTGGAGGATAAAATGTGTAGATTTCTGTTGCCAGGATAGAGAGATATTCACTACTGCACAATCTCTTTCCTGCTGACATTTCTACATCATTCCTGTTAACATATCAAGGTATCTGATTGCTACAGAATAAGGAAGTCATTTTACTTTGGTAGAAAGTTTTTGGTATCTTTTTGTGGTGTTGGATATACCAAAGCTTTCTTTTCTTCTTTTTTCTTTCTTTCTTTCTTTTTTTTTTTTTTTTTTTTTTTTTTTTTTTTTTTTTTTTTTTTTGAACATTGAGAATGAGGTCCTTGAGGTCTATAACAACTCCTGCTAAGGTTTTGACATGAAGGAAGCATATAGGCCAGAATACAAAGTGTCCAATTTAACCTCTATGCTGTTTTCCAATTCATGAGCACAGAATGCCTTTCTATTTACTTAGAAGTTGTATTTCTTTCATCAGCATTTTCTACTTTTAGTGTAAAGATCCAGGGCACATTTCCTTAAGTATATAGCTTAGTATGTACATATTGTAAAGCCAATTTTAAATGACAGTGGTATTTTTAAGATTCAATTTCTATATCTTTATGTTAATACAGGTAATTCCTTGACTTACAATGGAATTGCATGCTAAAAATCTTATCACGAGTTGAAATTATCATCCATTGTGAAGTATATAAATTCTTCCTAATGACAAGACACCACGTTTGTGTAAAACAGAAAGCCACAGAGCAATGGCCATTCGTTTCATGGCCTTGTGGGTTACGAAAAGCTGTGGCTTTGGCTATCACACCTCACTTATAAAATGCCCTATACTGTGTATTGCAAGCTATGAATAAACCACAATTTGAGGTATTACTTTCATTCCAACACCTGGCTAGAAATCCAAGTCTATAGATCATCAAATTTCAGCACTTAGGCCATATTCAAATAATATCCTTTCTAGAGGCATGTATATGATGACAAATAGTGATTTGACCTGATTTTTCTTTTACTTTTTTGGAATTATGTTTAGTTTGTATTCTTTAACACAGCTCTGTGATCAGTGATCTGAAGTAATCCTTATTCCTGAAGCAAACCCACCGTGTGTACTTAATTCAAAATGTGAATACATTAATGCTCATTAATAATTGTAAACTATCAGATTTAATGAAACTGCTCATCTGCACATTTTCTTCCTGAGGTAGTCAGGGTATCATGGCATTTGTGTTAAATAGCTTGCTGACAACAGGGAAGGTTATTTCTTGATTTTATCTTTGTATTGTGACAGGAAGCTAATATGGAATGAGCCACAATTTATTGCCACAGACCTTCCTCAGAGACAACCAATAAAAGAGGGATGATATTGCTCTAATGAAATAAGACTCACAAGTGATTATTACTAACCAGTGGTTGAGCTCCAGATAAAGGACAGATGGAAATGATAGATTGTGTCTTGCCAAACAGGAGAGATGCTTCCTGCCAGATGTTGAACAATAGCAAATATTTAATTCTAAGGCTAAAAGTTTTGCTTTATTTTCATATGAGACTCACGGCTTTCCTGCTTTTTATTTTTTCTGGAAGCTGAAAGCTACAATACTGGTTTTAGAAGAGAAAATATGTCATTGAGACAAGCTCAATGGCTGTAAATAGTCATTGCTTAGAAACAGATGACTGGGCAAAACTAAGCACCAGCCTCCATCCAGAGACAATGTCATTGTGTTCCAGCAGAGAACCTCATGTCGGCGGTGACATCATGAACCACGGGAACAGATGAGTTCAAATTGCATGAGGGAAACATGAACCACTGTTACATGTCTGAGTTAGTCCCTGCTATGACTTAATGTACATGAGAACAAACACAACAGGTATAATAACTAACACAATGAGTTAGAATCACATACATTGTTACCAAAACCTTGAGAAATGCCATCGTATAAACGACTATGTGAGTGCATTTTATTTATTGTAGGTAATCAAAATTGTATGTGTTGACATACCACATACAATCAGGAAAAAAATAAACTTCTGGTGTTTTAATTGGTCATGGGATATTCTGTTATTGCCTTATGCATGCAGACAAAATTGTGATTGATTAAAGAATCAATTTATTTATACTTGTAGGTTTGGTTTTTATTTTCTTTCCATAAGCTTCTTTTATAAATAGTCTAAATGCATTTTTTGCCATTTTGTAACATAAACTATCAGATAGCTTATTATTTGGGCTATATTTTTTTAGAAATGCTAATATTGTATGGAAATAAAAGGCTAAAATTATATATGATATGACATGACATGGCACTTAATCCTTAATGATATTTTAGACTACATAGGATAACAAATTTTTCAGTTTATGATATATGAAAGAGTTACATGTGCTATAGAATATTTGTATAGCACTGGTAGTTCACCTTTAGATATTTAAAGAAACAACTGCTACTGCTTTTGGCTGATACTTTTTTATTGAGTTGACTATTTGCAAGGATCATGAGAATTCAGTATTACTAGGAACATCAGACTTTCCCTTAGTTTCTCTTTGTCACTTTTGATCTTTGACTTAATAATGACTTCGCTACTATTTTCTACCACATTCTATAGAGAAGATCAAAATATTTACTGAGTCCAAACTACCACCTTCACACACTTTGGATTCAACATTTGATAATGCAATTGGAAAAAATTCTACCTTCAATTATAATTGATTATGCCTGTAATTATACTTAAATATGTCAATTTTGGGTTCAGCCTAAATCTCTTTTGGAGAGAGAACTCTGATTAGGAAACAAAGTCTCCAGATTTAATTCTCTCCATAAAATTTGAGAATAGTTTTCTCCTTCCCCTTATGCTTAAGGGGCAGTAAACAGATTAGTGGTTCTCACTCACAGGAACCATAGGTCTTTTGCTAGTGTTAAGATTTGGTTTGGATCTCTTGCCTATGATAATTCTATATATTTCTAATCTACTGTAATTCTCAACCTGTTTAAAGGGTTTTCTCTTAGAAATGGTGAGCTCAGGGTCCACATAGGCATTGCAGAATGTCATAGTTTTGTCATCCAGGACATGATGCTGTGAAAGAAGAGCTGGTGTAGAGATAGTATTGGAGGTAGCATTTATGTGAAAGTGGGTGGGCCAGGAGGTAAGATGAGCAGAAGTACTGATTGAAAAAGCAGTTCCTCCTCCACTAGGGCAGCAGGGGATGGGGTCCCTCATTCCAGCCAGTGCCTGGGTTTGGAGCATGTAGTCACCATTTCACACTTCCGGTCACTTGAATCCAAGGATTGTTGAGATTTGTCCTTTTCAAGGTTATTATAATGCTAAATACTGGCTCCCACTGACTGGTTGCCCCCAGGAATGAAAGAATCTGCACATATGTTAAGTAATGTGACCTTTCTCCTTAATTTTAAACTCTTGATTGAATAAAGATGAAAACAACTTATAGCTGGGCAGAAGTAGGTGTGGTTTCAGGCCCCAAGCTAAGGTTCTGAAACTGATCACTAGGAGAAAGGAAGGTGAAGAGAGGTGAAAATGCCAGGGGATAGGTGAGTAATGAGAACATAGCCACCAGCCAGTTAAACATAAGAGCTACCCAGATGGACCATGGCAAGTTACAACTCAGGAGTATTGAAGGGGAAGTAGATTCTAATACTTTAAAAGGGAGACATCTGCCCAGCTCTAGTGTATTAAAGGATTATTATGAACACAAATCTTGGGTGTCATTTATCTGGAAACTGAATGATCAAAGATGAGGTAGCAATAAAGGGTAATAATTTATTTTTCTTTAAATTACTGTATGTGATAAATTCTTTACCAGCAATGAAATGAAGAAAATTATAGTTTTCCTAATGAAACCAGCTACAAGTATGGATAAAAACCTCAGCAAGGGAAAAATATCACAGTGAGATCACAAATCTTATCAAGAGTGAAAAATATGACAAATAGATATCGAAATTATTCAAAGGAAATATTAAAATGTTTTGGACAAATCTTCATGTTTACATTTAATAAGACAAAGTGAACATGGGTCCCTGGGAGCTCATTGTAGAAAAGTAGCATGAATATTGCAAATTAAAATATAGAAATATATTTGAATATAAATTAATTGAAATATTCATCACCACAAGTAATAAAAGAAACACTTCTGATACTCTTATCTTTCATGAATGGTAACAGTCAACATCAACTCACACATCTGGGAGGGGATAAAAATTGCAGGAATTAGAGAGTTTAGACAAGAAAAACAGGCAGACCTTGGTAAGCATGCTGACACTTCTGTTGTTTCTATCCTTTGATCATGACCCCAGCGTGAATCCTAGTATTAGCAGTCCACACAGTTCATCATGCCAGAAAAGACAGAAAGCTGAAACTCTTTCAAACACTTATTTCCAGTCACTGCTGCTGTGCAACCTGTCTTGTAGTTCCCTGGAGTATACACATAAAGTATATATTTCAAATCACCCCAAAACTCTTTCTAATTAAAGTTTTTAGTGTCATATCAGCCTACCATGGTAGAATGAGATTAGTGTAAGTTTCATTTAGCTTTCATTGTGAACTTGACAGAGCCTAGAGTTGCCTCTACATATGCAGCTGGAGCCATCTGTTGTTCCATGTGTTGTCTTTGGTTGGTAGTTTAGTCCCTGGGAGCTCTAGGGGTGGAGGGGTCTGGTTGGTTGATATTGTCGTTCTTATTATGGAATTGCAAACTCTTTCAGTCCTTCTCTAACTCATTTATTGAGAATCCCATTCTCAGTTCTATGGGTGGCTGTGAGCATCCACCTCTGTATTTGTCAGGCTCTGGTAGAACCTTTCAGGAGACAAGTATATCATGCAAATGTCAGCATGCACTTCTTAGCATCTCCAATATTGTCTGGGATTTGGTGGCTGTATACAGAATTGATGCCCAGATGGGGAAGTTTCTGGATAGCCTTTCCTTAAGTCTCTGATCTATACTTTGCCCCCATATTTCCTCCTACATTTTGTTCCTCCTTCTAAGGAGGACTGAAGAATCTATACCTCTGTCTTCCTTCTTCTTGAGCTTCATGTATTTTGTGAATTGTATCTTGAGTATACTGAGCTTTTGTTTTAATATATACTTATCAGAGCATGCATACCATGTGTGCTCTTTTGTGTCTGGGTCACCTAAATCAGGAGAACATTTTTTAGTTCCATCCATTTGCCTAAGAATTTCATGAAGTCATTGTTTTTTAATAGCTGCATAATACTCCATTGTGTATATATTCTACATTTTCTGTATCCATTCCTCTATTGAAAGACATCTGGGTTCTTTCCAGCTTCTGTCTATTATAAAAAAGGCTGTTAGGAACATAGGAAAATACATGTCCTTGTTATATGTTGGAGCATATCTTGGGTATATGCCCAGGAGTGGTATGGATGGGTCCTCAGGCAGAACTATATCTAATTTTTTGAGAAACTGCCAGATTGATTACCACAGAAGTTGTACCAGTTTGCCCTCCCACCAACAAAGAAGGAATGTTCCTCTTTGTACATCCTCAGTAACATCTACTGTCACCTGAGTTTTTGATCTTAGCCAATCTAACTGGTATGAGGTGGAATCTCAAGGTTATTCTTATTTGCATTTCCCTCATGACTAAGCATGTTGAACATTTCTTTAGGTTCTTCTTGGCCATTCGATATTCCTCATTTGAGAATTTTTTGTTTTAGTCTGTACCCTATTTTTAATAGGGTCATTTAATTCTCTGGAGTCTAACATTTGAGTTATTTATATAAACTGAATATTTCCCTCTATCAAAGGTAGGATTGATAAAGATCTCTTTCTAATCTTTTAGTTTCTATTTTGTCCTACTGACAGTGTACTTTGCCTTATGGAAGCTTTGCAATTTTATGAGGTCCCATTTGTCTATTGTTGATCTTAGAGAATAATCCATTTGTGGTCTCTTCAGGAAATTTATGCCATCACAGGCTTCTATACCCAACATAACTCTTAATTACCATAGATGGAAAACACCAAGATATTCCATGATAAAAATAAATTTACACAACATCTTTTCACAGATCCAGCCCTACAAAGAATAATAGATGGAGAACTAGAACACAAGGAGAGAAACTACATCCTAGAAAAAACCAAGAAATCATGAAATATAAAACAAAGAGAAAAAATAATTGGAAGAATGAAGCTGTGCCATATAATTTCTTGACACCTGGTGACCTTGGCACAGAGCTTTCCATAAAATCTCAAGGTAGTTTGGCTGAATGGCCCCTGAAAATCCATGAAAAGTATAAAGAAGTAGCTGCCACATATTAAGTATATTGAAAAATAATTTAGTATAAAACAAGTTTTATTCTCTTCTCCTATTTCATTCCATATACTTTATGTTGTGTTATCTTGATTGTTCCATAAATAGTGCCTGAGTATCCTAAATAAGAAAGCCAAGGAAGCCCCTATATACTTCATCACAAAGAAAACAGTCGCTCTTTGATGTTCTCTGAAAATATTACAGGAGTATTATGCACTCTGTCACAGTTTAAAAGAGTTTTATTCTTCCCTACTCTGTACAAATCTTCCAAACTATGGCTTCAGGTGTCAATCAACCTGCTTGTGTTAGTCCTCTTTTGCTTGGCTTCTGTGTTCCCAGGGAATGCTGAGGACAGCTTAGTTGTACAAGTGTACATGGAAAAGCACAGAAAATGAGTTTGATTTCTGTAAATATATCAATTTACCTTAAAAGGAACCACTCTCATCCTTTTCTGAGTACATCCTGAAATTGAGAAGACCTAGAGGGACATGATTCTATCAACAGGATTTTATTTCTCTTCATGGTGATGGTCTCTATCCTATACTTGAAGAGTGCTGACTTCACAAATCCTACCAAAAGAAATGATACTAACAATTATTTTCTATACTTTTGCCCACTAAAATACAAACAGCAAAATAATAATATATCACACCAGCAGAAAAAAAACAGATAAGAAAGTACCCTGAACACATCAGGCAGTAAGAGAAGACCAGATTTCCAGTCTTAAAAACACAAATTACTTGATTGGCTGCTGTATGTTCACCACAGGATTATAGACATGAAGTCATTAATGAAATTTATTTTATGTGCTCTCTGTGCAAGAAAGAATAATTGTTTCATTGGACTCTTGAGACAGAGCTAGAGGCATTATTACTAGTGATGATTCAGTATAGTTAGTTATTGTGAAGCCTGTTATGCACAGACCAAGTCAAGTAGCCCTCATCATTACTTCAGGCCTGGGATTTAGAGCCTGTGATTTACCCTCCTTAACACTGGTTCAGTTTTTCACAGGATCCAGATCAACTACTGACCCTGAATGAGACACATGGCTTACCTGAAATCCTGGGCAAAGTGAAAAGAAAGAAACAGGTCTTGTAAGAATAAGGTGTATAGAATGATGTGAAATTTATAGGGGCAAATTGTTGTGCCTTGTCCATGAACCCCAAAGACCACCAATGAGATGACTCCAATGCAATGATGCCATTGTATTAGGGTCGCTTTTATTCACACTCAAGATCAGACTCATTCACCACCTACCCTGATGAAACAGGATGGGAGGGTGAGTAAGACATAAGCCCTCAGCAGGTCAAGGTTTTATAGGAAAGGAGGAGGAAGCAAGGGGATTGCCAGCCTAGCAAATATGGAATTGAATGAGTATTATAAGCTGACAGATGGGTGCTCTGTAGCAAATCATAACCAATCACAGACTGAAAGTCCATCTGAAACAATCAGAATAATCTTGATTGGCTGTGGCTAGGAAGAATGTAGGGTGTAGTTCTGGAATATGGGCCATGGGGTCCTTCCTGGCACTTGGGGGCCGCTTGAGTTTAGCTGCAGGTCAAGTTCTCAGGCTTCCTTTCTTTTAAGATGGAGGCCAGTCCCAAGATGGAGTAGGTCTGACCTCTTGGTACCTCTTTTGGCAAGAGTTATATTTTCACATAGAAGTCACACTGCTTAACATGTGCAATAATAAACTCCATTGCTCTTTTTAAATTGATCAGACAGTATGACATAGAGACAGTTTCTGAGGCAAATAGAATCAAACACAACAATTGGGGAGTTTTGTTCTGTTGCTGTTATAAACATTAGGACCAAAAGCCATCTGGGAAAATGGTTTAGTTAAGCTTATAGGTTACAATTTATTATTGGAGAAATTTAGGGAAAGGGCTCAGGACAGGAACTTGAAGTAGGAACTGAAGCAGAAACCATAAAGTGTAGAGAGCGGGCATGGTGGCAGTCCCAAGATGGCACTTGGGACTCTGGCGAAGTCTTGTGATTAGCACCTGACTTCCTCCTGCCCCCAAGATTAGCCACTCCCACTGTGGGAGCTGCACAGACGCACCCATGACTCGAGATCAGGCCAGAACTGCAGCCATGCAACATGGACTGAGGACATGGAGTTGAGGGAGGATAAAGGGACTGTGCTTGAGGGCGGAGAGAGAGGGAGAGAGAGAAGGGGAGACAAAAGATTTTAATTTGCAGGCTGTAAAGTTCCTGAATAAACCCCTTTGAGAAGAATGCTGTGTCTTCGCTCCTTTTCTGCTGATTGGAGACAGTAGTGACAATAAAGAGATTACGTTTCTTGATTTCTCCTATAATCAGATGCTGTAGCATTAGCCTATACTCTAGTCTATAACAATTGTTTTCTTTTTTTTTAATTTTATTTTTAAAAAAACAAAGATAAACAAATTTTAAGCATTTTTGCATAAATGTATATATATGAATACATTTTTGTCAGTGCTTGACTTTTTATTTTTTAAGGTTTGATACTCTGCATTAAGGTCTTACTAGTTACAAGGAGCAAAAAGTACATGTAAAACAGGATGTAACCCGGAATTAGTCAAAGTATTCTTGGTGTGTAAGGATTGAGTATAATATTTTGTTTTGTTTTGTTTTGTTTTTTTCTTGAACTTCACACAGTCTGTGAGGTATTTCTGGGGCAGTCCGAGCCTCTGGGGTTAGCATCCCACTATCAGTGACTTCATATTATGTCTGTTCTTTTGTGACTGGGTTATCTCACTCAGGATGATATTCTCTAGATGCAACCATTTTCTTAAGAATTTGGTTAAGTCATTGTTTCTGATAGCTGAGTAGTACTCCATTGTGTAAATGTACTTTCAGACTCTCATTTAACTACCTTTGTTATATATCACAAGCCTGTCTCCCTAAGGATAGAACCTCCCACAATAGACACACCTCTTTTACATCAATGAGAAATAACTTTGATTTAAGATCTCTATTTCTAGGCATGCCAATTTCACAACCAAGATAAGCCATCCCAGTGAAGCCACAGAAAAGGAGCAGTTTAACTTCTAACCTTCCACATGGGCATCTAAGCACTTAAATAGGTATTAGATAAACTACAATGGATATCCAAGATATTTAACAGTACATCTCAAGTATGCATCCAACACTTTCAGCGCCTCTCACACTCTATTAAAAAATCCTGGCCAAAGGTTTGACACAGAGGAAAGATTATGTGCCCTCTACACTGCAGAAGTCTATTGTATACACGCTGCATTGAGCATTTGTCTGTCTGTAGAAAACTCTTGGTCTACACAGAATCCTCCTAAGTGAGGGAAAAGGAAAGGAAAGGGCATAGCATCTATTTACTAAGATAACAGTTTAAATTCAAAATGTGCGTGGGGAGGGACTTATTAATGGATATACTTAGTATTATGCTAAATAAAAGGAAGTCATGTCTGTGAGGCAGCACTGAGCAGGGTCATAACTGGATATCCTGTTATAGTTCACTGGTTTTTGTTTTTTGGGTTTTTTTTTTTTTTGTTGTTGTTTTTGTTTTTGTTTTGCTGGAAACAGGGAGGATCTAATTACCTCTAGGATGAGATAGAGCTTTGGTTGTCTTCTCACCATCATCTGTGCTTTCCAGATCCAGTGACTGTTCTCAATGCTTGCCATGCTGACACTCATTGGACATTTGTATGTCTACTGACAACCCCTGTATTTTGTTTTGGAAAGTGTGACTTTAGTCACGTACACACAAGCATGCACACACATGGGTATACACACATGTGAATTAACACCAGCACATACACATACAAGCATGCACACACACATACACATATGTACACACACATATGCATACATACCAGCACATGCACAATCATGCACACACATATATGTACACACCTGTATACATACATTTGCGTAACACCAGCACACACACATACAAGCATGCACACACACATACACACATATGCATATACAGCAGCACACATAATCATGTACATACACATACACACATATGTACTTGCACATATGCATACACACAAGTGCATGTGCACAAAATACACACATACACACACACACACACATCATACAAATGTATCTTTTCTTTGTCTACTTTCCTCAAATCTCCATGTCCTTTTCTGGGTTCACCTTTCTTTCAGTTGCAAACTTTTAAGGTTCAGTGAACAAATCGTCACTCTTAAAGATTTCTTCCTTGACTTCCGTAGGTGATTATTTCCAGCATACCTCGAAACACTATGGCCCGCAGCTTGTTACATTTTCCCAGAAAATTATGCTATTTTGCTTCATAATGTAGTGATTTGTGCCTTCTTATTTCATGGACTAGAGAGCAGTCATTTAGCAGCAAGAACTTGTTCATCGTGTGTGAATGGCCTCCTGCATTAGTAAATGCAGCAATAACATATTTATGCTCTATACAATATTCTAAGAAAAGACATGCAAAATTGAACTTGGAAAAATTGAAAGCTTGATGTCTTATCTATTATTTAGTGCTCAAACGCCACTATTTGAAAGTGTTCACCATTTTTTTATACTTTCTTTTTCTTTTTGTCCTTGACCCTCCAAAACACACACCTAAATTTTCTATGTGTGTAAAAGGCTGATTTTAATGACAGAGCTGTACCTGGCTTCTTTTTTTACATGGCTTACATCATCCATATGCTATTAAAATTGGGCACCTTGAAAACAGCAGCACTCCACAGTACAATTAATATGTTTTCATCATTACACTGAATTGTGAGAAATTGCCTTTTGCTTCAGTTATTATTCTAGACTGACACCTGCCAGGTAACAAATTTTTCACTAAAAGAGTTCTGCCTAGGGAGTGACCAGCAAGGCAAAATGTTTCATTGCTAAACAGGAAAATGTTGCAGTCAGTCATTTTGTAAATACATTGTAATGGTTAAAGAGAATAGAAATGTCTGATGCAAATAGATCTGAAATATTGAAATAGAAAAAAAAAGTGTAGCTTTTTTTTTGGCTAATGTACTTTTTTTCTTTTTCTTTTTTCTTTTCTTTACACTCCAGATTTTATCCCCCTTTTGGTCCACCCGCCCACTGTTCCACATACTGTAACTCCTCTCTGCCATTGCTTTCTCCAAGAGAATGCCCCCCCAACCCCACAAGGCCTCTAAATTCCCTGTGGTCTCGAGTCTCTTGAGGGTTAGCTACATCATCTGTGAACCAAGACCCAACAGTCCTCTGCAGTATATGTGTTATGGGCCTCATATCAGCCGGAGTAGCAACTTTTTATAGTTTATTTAGTCCAAGAAGAGGTTTGACAGTGCAAAATTGTTGAGATTTGAAGTAGGGGGAATAGCAACATAGAGAAGATAAACTCAGGTTGGCATTCCCAAACCAACCAACTGTTAAGTTCTTACTGCCTTATAAGTAAAGGCTTGATTAAAATTCCTACTCTGAAACTCAAGGCTGTGCATGGATTTATATTTCCTGTGCATATAGAGCATTGCTTGCTAAAATTTTGAGGGTTATATATAGCTTTAAATAATGATGTTGAAACGCATAGCTCTTTCTTTTTTAAATTATTTTTTATTTGTGTGATTATAATATAATTACATACTCTCCCCTTTTACTTTCTTTGTCAAAATTCTCCTGTATACTCCTCCTTCTTCCTCTCCTTCAAATTTCTGGTTTCTCTTTTATAAATTGTTCATATATATAAGCATATATATCCTTAAATATAGCCTGTTTTGTGTATACATGTATGCATTTAGTGCTGACATATGGCATTGGATAGCCAATTAAATTGCTTTTCCCTGAAGACTATTTTTTTCCAATATCCACATTAATTTAAAACTCTGATTTAAAAAGTTTATTAGTCCAATCTCTCTAGTCTTAGAATGTGATTAATAGGGATTGGTAGAAAATGAGCTACTAAAGAAGCACCAGGTTTTTAGTATTAACGCTACTACTTTACATGAAATAGAGCATGTCTAATTTTCAACTCTTACATTCTTTTTCTAAAAAAATGAAAGGCTATATTGTATAATATCTAAGATATTTGTAAACTGTCCAATTCTCAGTTCAATAGCCAACAATTAACATGATTTATATATATATATATATATATATATATATATATATATATATATATATATATTTTGTTGTTGTTGTTGTTTTGTGATGAATGTCACTGCTGACCTTCAGCACAGCTTCATTCTTTCAAGGTGACAAACAAACTAGGAAAGTACCTTATATTTCTGACAGTAATATATATGACTGTAGTCATCTTCACTTCTAGATAAATCAGACTATTTTATAAACCATTTTTATTTTATTATAAAACTATTTTATAAACATATTTTATAAACCATTCTTGTCTATAAATATCACCTAGTGATTATGACCTTTGTCACTAATGATTCATATTTGAATTGGATAATTACGTAATACACAACCACCAAACTCAAGTAACATCCCAATTTTTTAGTCATTGTAACTATCTCCTGACTTTCTCTAATTTATCTCAAGCAACCATCACTAGTTTTGGTACAATCAACAGTATGGATGAAGTACAGCCAGAGAAAAAGAGGGAGAGAAAGAGGTGGAAGGGGAGATGATAACATTACTACATTATTTCTCCCTTTTTTCTCTTCCTATAAATTCCTCCCATATATTTCCATTTCTCTCATTCAAGAGTTTGAGATTTTTTTCAATAATTGTTACATATATATGTGTGTGTGTATATATATATATATATATATATATATATATATATATATATATATATATATATATGTATATATATATATATATATATATATATATATATATATATATATATAGTCAATACTAATTTTTTTCTACATAGGCCTGAACATCAAGTGAAAAAGACACAAACTAGCATCAACAACAGCTTTTATAATCATAAATATTGTGAAATTTTCCTTTAGAAAAGTCCAGATTTCCCATAAACAAGGCGCCACCACACAGAATCATCATCTTTCACATACAATCCTCTTCCTAAAGACATTACCGAAGCTCTGTTGCTGCCTTGTTAGTATTTTGACTTTTGAATGCACCACAGTTCTTCTGAGGATGCTGTGGATTAATAGTATGTGGTGGTATGAAACTGTGCTGTGGTTTGAGTGTGTAATGTGCCCCATAAGCTTACCTATTGCATACCTGGACCCACAGTGGGTCCAAGGTAGAAGTGGTGTTTGGTTGCAGGAGATGAGCTAGATGAGGTTGAGGTTTCTCAGGCCTGTATTATTTGCTTCAGTCTCTTTTGCTGAGAACAGCCATAGTATGACCAGTTACAGCATCATATTCCTGATGCCAGACCTTTTCTGTTCTGATGAATTTCGTCTCTTCAAACTACGAGCCAGTGTAAAAACCTATAAATTCTGTCTCGTTCAATTTCCTTCCTATCAGCTTCTTGATCACATTAACAGAAACAACAACAACAAAAGTAATTAGTAAGACTCATTTTATTTTATTAGCCTTGCAGCTTTTTGTGACTACCAGATCACCAAAATGCCAAATAGGCATCAGTGTTTATCAGGATGAGAAAAATAAAACAAGAGCTCTATTCCTCAGACAGGAACTACAACACAGGACAAGAACGATAATGTAAAAAAGATCCAACATATCCATTTAGAGATATTCTTACAAGCAAATATGTTCATAAATGATGCAGAAATTGGACAATGACAAATTCTGAACATAATACCAAGTAGACAATGTAAAAGGAAAGAAGAATACATGTGCAGGTTGATGTGAAAAATGAAGATATTAGAGGGTCGGAATATGGAGAAAATGATGAAGAGCATATGCTGCTCTTAGAGGACCCAGGTTCCGTTTTTATTTTCCATGACATTATTCATAAACCCCTGCAATCCTTCCTCTAGGAGATCAAACCTATCTATCAGATCTCTGTTCTCTGCAGGCACCAGAGCCCCCCAAACATCTGAAAAGGTAACACACATACACAATTTAAATTAATAAAAATATTTTTTCAAAAACCACGACATGTTGTATGAACTAACATGAAGAACATGATTTTTTGAAAGATGATAATTTTATTAAAGATGAGCCATGGGACTTAATTCAAAAACACAGTTAAAGGCATGACCATGGTTATTACTAAGAGTTCAATCTAAGTGGAATAAAGTTGTAATTAGATAGCTTCTCTTAGGAGCTAGCCCCTGCTGTTCTCTAATGGAATGTAAAGGTGGTGAGAGGATTGTTCTATGTATGCAGACCTGAATGGCCCCAAGGCCAAAAGAGCTGGATAAATATGGATTTTTTTCTCATCAATCTTTATACTATAGAGTTCCACAATCACAGTCAAGACTGATGATATTGTGAAACATTTGCTCATCCCTAGATGGTAAGGGTAAAAGACAAATGGTGGGAAAGATAGTAGAGAGTAGCCTGAATTTTTTTGAGTGAATAGTTTTCTGCTGAACACCTAAAACATGTCTGTTCCTTAAGCAGCTCCTTCACCTTCTGAGAAGCATTCTCCCTCAAGGAGTGAGCTATCCATCCCAGTGAAATAATATTATTTGTGGCTACAAAAGAGTTTGTCAGAGGTTTTCATTATAGGGAGATTTTAAATGTGTCTATAGTCATTAGAAATCATTGGTGTGTTCTTTCCTCTCCACCTACTTCAAGCAGAGCTTTATAACATGGGTGGAATTTTATAAAAGCCTTCTTATAAATGACTACACATTTATGTCTGCAGAACTATAACATTATCTCATTGTTTGTGTAACACTAATAAATGTAAATAACTCAGGCCTAATTTGTATGCTGATTCACACGAGGTTTATTCTGCATGTTATTCTCTTAACTCATCTACTTTGTGTGATTCATTGTCTCCTCATTAAAAAAGGTTTTCTCATCCTCTTTGGCAGGAAGTAAGAGCTGACTCCTACTCTGTGGCTGGCTTTTAAGACCCTATGCCTTCTGAAAAATTGCCCTGTTGTTGTATCCAAAGTATCTCTCTTCCACATTGGCTCTGAAATGTAAGTAATAAGGATATCATTATTTCTGAAAAGTCATAACAATGAAAGACAATTAATGTTGGCAACTGCCAAGTAGGAAGATATAGTAATCTTAAGGTCTGACAAGCAGAAGGAAAAATAGTGCCAATACTGTTTGTTTTGTATTTTATTCTCAACTAATAAATCTGTCAAAGAAGAAGGAAAGTGAGAGAGCATAAAAAATTCCCCAAGACAGTTCAATGCAGTAGATATACAAAGTCAAATATGATAGGTGGTTTACTTACATGAATGTGTCATGCTTCAGTTTATCATGGTAATTTGGGAAATTCCTTTAAGAAATGTTATTAAAACAGAAAGCTGATCACCCAGAGAAGCCTCTGAAGCCCATGGCTAAATCCCCACTTTCTCCCCATTGACTACCTGGGGAAGAGACAGCAAGGAACTCTCAGAGCTCATGTATCACAGAGCTGCTTGGGAATGGACTGTTTTTTGCCTCCTTTTGTGTCTAGAGCCAGAGCTAGCCCACCATGATCAGGACTTACAGCCTGCCTCCAGAGATCTGAACACCCAGGAGCAATCTTTCTCCTGAACCCACAGGCTTCAGAAGAGACAAGCTCCAGTCAGAGACAGCAAGATCAACTAGCATCACAGATGACAAGAAGATAAGAGGCAAGCATAAGTATCTAAGCAACAGAAAGCAAGACAATCTGGAAATATTAGAACCCAGTTCTCCCACCTAGGCAAGTAGTGGATATACCAACACGTAAGAAAAACAAGATTTGTCCTTAAAATCATACCTCATGTTGATGATAGAGGGCCTTGAATAGCACATGAATAATTCCCATAAAAAAATACAGAAGTACCAGGAGAACACAGGTAAACAATAGAAGCCCTTAAAGAGGAAACAGAAAAATCCATTACAGATCTACAGAAAAACACAACCAAAAAATGAAGGATTTGAACAAAACCATCTAGATTCTCTAAATGGAAAGAGAAACAATGAAGTCACAAAGGGAGACAACCCTTGAGATAGAAAACTTAGGAAAGATTAGAAATCATAGACACAAGCAGAATACAAGAAATAAAAGAGAGAATCAAAAGGGCAGGTGATACCATAGAAAACATTGATATAATAGTCAAAGAAAATGCAAAATGCAAAAAGTTCCTAACACAAAGAATCAAGGAAACCCACGACATGATGAGAAGATCAAACCTAAGGATAACAGGTGTAGAAGAGAACAATGACTATCAACTAAAATGCCCAGTATCTATCTTTAATAAAATTATAGAATAAAACATACCTAACCTAAAGAAAAAAAAAATGACCATAAATGTATGAGAAACATACAGAAGTCCAAATAGATTGAACCAGAAAAGAAATTTCTCCCTTCACATAATAGTCAAAACCCCAAATGTTTAAAACAAAGAAAGAATACTAAAGTCAGTAAAAGAATAAGGACAAGAAACATATGAGGGCAGTCCCACAGGATTGCACCAGACTTCTCAACAGAAACTATGAAAGCTAGAAGATCTTCATCAGACATCATACAGACCCTCAGAGAAAACAAATGCCAGCTGATTCTACTATTTCCAAAAAAAGTTTCAATTATCATGGATGGAATAACCAAAATATTCCAGGACAAAATGTAATTTACACACTATCTATCCACAAATTGAGCCCTACAAAGAATAATAGATGAAAAACAACAACACAAGAAGAAAGACTAAACCCTACAAAAAGCAAGAAATTAATTTTCTTGCAACAAACTCAAAGAAAGAAAACCACACAAACATAATTATTCCCCTAATAACAAAAATAACAGTAAACAACAATCACTATTCCTTAGTAGCTGTTAACATCAATGGACTCAATCCTCCAATAAAAATACATAGTCTATCAGATTTACATGTAAACAGAATCCAGCATATTGCTGCTTACAGGAAATTTATCTCAGCAACAAAGACAGACACAGCCTCAGAGTAAAAGGTTGTGAAAATACTTTCCAAGCAAATGGTTCCAAGAAACAAACTAGAGTGGCCATCCTAATATCAGATAAAATGAATTTTAAATCAAAAAAAATAAGGAAGGACACTTTTTACTTATCAAAAAAATCTATCAAAATGAGCTCTCAATCCTGATCATCTATGCTCCAAATACAAAGGCACACACATTCATATAAGAAACTCTACTAAAGCTCAGAGCATATATTGAAACATAAACAATAATAGTAGGAGACTGCAATACCCCACTCTCATCAATAGACAGGTAATGGAAATAGAACCTAAGCAGAGACACAGTAAAACTAACAGCAGTTATGTACCAAATGAATATAACAAACATTTATAGAATATTTCCTACTAAAACAAAAGAATATAGCATTTTCTCAACACTTCATGGTACCTTCTTAAAAATTGACCATATAGTTGGTCACAAAACTGGCATCAAAAGATACAAGAAGACTGAAATATTCCCATACATCCTATCAGATAACTATGGTCTGAGGCTGGTCTTCAATAGCAACAAAACACCAAAAACCCAAATACACATGGAAACTGAACAATGCTTATGCAATGATAATTTGGTCAAAGAAGAAAGAAAGAAAGCAATTAGACATTTTAGAATATAACAAAAGTGAGGGCACTACACACCCAAACTCATGGGATACAGTGAAAGCAGTGAAAAGAAAAAAATTCATATCTCTGAGCACCTCCAAAAACAACAACAAAAAAAAAAAAAAGTGGAGAGAGGGTACCCTAGCAGCTTGAAAGCACACATGAAAGCTCTAGAACAAAAAGAAGGAAATACACAAAAAAGGAGTAGACAACAGGAAATAATCCTACTCAGAGCCTAAATCAACCAAGGAGAAATGAAAATAATTATATAAAAGAATCAACAAAACTAGGAATGGTTCTCTGAGAAAATCAATAAAATTAATAAACATTTAGCCAGATTAATTAGAGGGTACAAAGAGACTATCCAATTAACAAAATCAGAAATGAAAGTGGAGATATAACAACAGAAAATGAGAAAATTCAAAAAAATCATCAGATTCTTTTACAAAAGATTATACTCAACAAAACTGGAAAATATAGTCAGAATGGACAACTTTTAGACAGATACCAGGTACGAAAATTGAATTAGGACCAGATAAACCATCTAAACAATCCCATAACTCCTGAAGAAGAAGTAGTCATCAAAAGCCTCCTAACCAAGAAAGCCCAAAAACAGATGGCTTTAGTGCAAAATTCTATCAGACCTTTATTGAAGACCTAATAACAAGACTCTTCAAACTAGTCCACACAATAGAAATAGAAAGAATACTACATAAATCATTCTTTGAATTTACAATTATGCCTATATTGAAACCATACAAAGACCCTAAAAACAAAGAACTTCCGTCTAATTTCCCTCATGAAGATCGATGCAAATATATTCAATAAAATTCTTGTAAACTGCATCCAATAAGACATCAATACAAGCATTCACCATAATCAAGTAGTCTTCTTCCCAGAGATGAAAGGATGGTTCAATATATGAAAATCCATCAACGTAATCCACTATGCAAACAAACTCAAAGGGGGAAAAAAAACATATCATCTCATTAGATGCTTAGAGAGCATTTGACAAAATTCAACACAACTTCCTGTTAAAAGTCTTGGAAAAATCAGGAATTCAAGGCCTATACTTGAGCATAGTAAAAGCAATATACAGCAAACCAGTCGACAACATCAAACTAAATGGTGAGAAAATTTGAAGTAATCCCATGAAAATCAGGAACTAGAAAAGGCTGCCCACTATCCCCCTATCTATTCAATATAGTACTTAAGTTCTATTTAGAGCATTTAAACAGCAAAATTAAGTCATTTGGATATAAATTGAAAAATAAAAATTCAAAATATCACTATTTGTAGATGATACCCAAATATTTCACCAGAGAACTCCTACAACTGATAACTTCGGCAAAGAGAATGGATATAAAATTAACATAGACAAACTAGTTGCCTTCCTCTACTCAAAGAATAAAGGGGCTGAGTAAAAATTAAGGAATCAACACCATTCACAATAGTCCCAAATAATAAAAATACCTTGGTGTGACCCTAACCAAGTAAGTAAATGTTTTGTATTACAAGAACTTCAAGTCTCTGAAGAAGGAAACTTAAGAAGGTCTCAGAAGATGAAAAGATCTCCCATGCTCATGGATTGGCAGAATTAGTATAATAAAAATGGTCATCTTGCCAAAAGTTATGTACACATGAATTGCAATCCACATCAAAATTCCCACTAAATTTTTTATAGAGTTGGAAAAGGCAATTTGCAAATTCACTTGAAATAACAAAAAACCCAGGAGAGCAAAACTATTTTCAACAATAAAAGAACTTCTGAGGGAATCACCATCCCTGATGACAAACTGTATTACAGAGCAATAGTGATAAAAAAAAAAAAACCATCTAGGATTGGTGCAGAGACAGGAAGTTAGATTAATTTTAATAAAAGTTAAGATCCAGAAATAAACCCTCACACCAATGTTCACTTGATCCTTGACAAAGCAGCTAAAAACATCCAATAGATTATGGACAGCATCTTCAACAAATGATACTAATTCAACTGACAGTCAGCAAGCAGAAAAATGCACATAGATCCATTCTTATCTCCTTTTACAAAGCTCATGTTCAGGTGACTCAAAGACCTCCACATAAAACCAGGTACACTACAACTAACAGAAGAGAAAGTTGGGAAGTGTTGCTGTAAATATTAAAAATGGCTGTATCATAAATCCTGTGCTGGAGCTGGCACCCTAGGGGCCATATGGCACTGCTGGGATATCTAATTTGGCATTTCAATCTGCCTCTAAAAATTCAGGCTAAGCTCACTCTATATTCCCTGCTGCTTCTGTCTCTAGTGTTAAGACTGCCCCAGCATGCGCTTACTGTTAAGAACCTGACATCAATGCCTCCTAAGAGGCATTACCAGAGCCATACTGATACAGAGGACAAAGCTTGCAGCTAACCAGTGGACTGAACACAGGGATCCCAATGAAGGAGCTAGAGAAAGGACTGAAGGAGCTGAAAGGGTTTGCATGAAAGGGTTTTCCCCATGAGAAAAACAACATTATCAACATACCAAAATCTCCAGAGCACCCAGAGTCTAAAATATCAACCAATGAGTACACATGGAGAGGCCCATGTTCCAGTTGTATATGCAGCAGAGGATAGCATTCTCTGGTATGAGTTGGAGAAGAGCCCTTTGGTCCATTGAAGGCTCGTTTTTCCTAATGTAGGAGATCACCAAGGCACTGAGGTTGGAGAAGATGATTGGAAGAGGGAACACCTACTTGGAACCAAGGGACTGGGGAGGGGAGATGGAAGTGGGGTTAAAGGGGATAACATTTGAAATTTAAATACAAAAAATATCAAATAAAAAGAGAAGAAAACAAGAATAGCTGCCTTAAAGAATATGCTTAGATAATGTCAAATACTTAGTATCACATGAACTATGAATTAAATATTTAAGAGTTAGAAATAAGACCATAGAGAAATGGCAACTGTGTATTTGCAAAAAAACTGTATTTTTATTTTTAGCTTTTGGTCATTTTATTTTATTATAAAAGAAGAGAAGCCTGGGAATATATTTTTACATTTATAGCAGTAGATTTGTTGTTCATTTCTGAATTATCAACTTTGTATTTTATGGTCTAAGTAGAAAACAAAACAAGTAAGTAACATGTAAAAAAAGAAATATTATTATAAGACAAAATTATAATAAATCTAATTTGCAAATTTCTATTCATTTGAATTTAAAATGACTCTAGAACATTGCTGAGGTGTAGAAAAGACATGTTTTAAAATGCCCTGATTCCAACATGTTGATAGGAGGTATTTATGACAAGAGAAAATAAGGCAGGGGCCAAGGTAATGGGAAGCAAATATAATGGGCAGAGACAACCTGAATGGTTATATCTGGCATTTGCCTAACTTGGCATAATGTGAACAGTCCCTGTTTGAGATTTTCTGGAATGTAGGTATTTGTTACATATGTAGGTTACCTGTAATTGTTTTACAGTTCAAGTTAGGTTACAATTCAACTCCTATAGAAAAACCATTAAGCCAAACTTGAAATATAAGTGACCAGCTTTGGACCAAATGTAAACACATAAAAATCTCGTTTCAAATGTTAATTTTGAGCATGCTGAATTAACATAAAAACAACACCACAAAAACATTCCCCACACACATATGCAACAACGAGAACAAAAACATCCTTGAGAACAACAAAAGCAAAACAATACCTGCACTTTGCATCTAGATGCCCATTCTCTGGAAATTGTGACGTAATCAGTAGTCTTATGGATCAATGCTGTTTGGCAGTAGTTAGTAATTTCATCTTTATCCATCTAGAGACGTCTGATAGTGTCAGGGTCACAGGTTGTCATTGAATGTATGATCCACATCTCTGACTGTCTGTATCACATGATAGCACCTCCAGTATGCCTATCTCTTGTCTTTCCATTGAGGAAAAGACACAAGAGTGACTCATGTTCTGTGCTTCAGAGAACATACTGCAGCTGGCTATACCTCACATAAAGGCTCAAATGTTAAAACCTCACAGTACTAATTACAATAAGAAACTGAGAGTGAAAAGAAGACTGGTGAGCTGCCAAGTTATGCAGTGTTATATGAAAATCCAACTGGTTGTCACAAGGGACAGTAAAAGAAGAGTATTTTGTGGTCATAGCATTTTCCCTTTGTTTTTTCCCTGACATGCTGTATGTTCTCTACATGATGATGTCAGTACAGCAGTCCCTTAGCACTAGCCAAGGAATTAAGCACTTAAGTCTCTGAACATGAAAAATTTGCTATTCTCCATTGGCTAGTCTAGTGGTTGTTTATCATCATCATCATCATCATCATCATCATCATCATCATCATCATCATTGTCATTCTCATCTTGACAAAACATAGGGTCTTCTGGGAAGTAGGAAACATCAATTGAAGAATTGCTTCTATCAAATTGTTCTATGGGCCTTTCAGTGAAGAGTTTTCTCCATTTCTAACTGATATAGGAAAGTACAGCCCCTATTGAAAATTCCATTCCTAAATAGGAGAGCCTTGGCTGTGGAAGAAAAGTAGGCGAACATGAGTCTGAGAGCAAACTAGACTATGGTGCTCCTGTGTGACTTCTGCTTCAAACTCTTGTCTTGATTAACTTCCTTTCCTTTCATGGATAATGGATCTAGAATCTGAATTAAACCATTTTCATGACAAATTGCTTTTGTTCATGTCTTATTAAACAAACAAACAATAAAAAAACAAACAGAAAGAAGACTCTGACCTGTTTCCTCAATCTCTCCCCTAGCCCATGCTGCCATTGTTGGAGATGCTTGGGTGCAAGTAGGTCTGGTATCATATAAAGAATTCTATAGAATCACCATTGGTTTCTGTCTGCCCAGTGACAACCATCTGTTTCCTGATTATCCTTTCACTTGTATACATGATTCCCTGCAATCTCATTGGGTCTATATCACATAAACTATTAAAGTAATTGCCAATCAAAGTATAATTATTCTAGTCAGGCTTTTTTTGCTTTAGAATTTTTCACCATTATTAAATGGCATCATTAACCACAGTGAATATATGACTATACATTCCACAAGTTCATTTGAATTACATACATTTTCTTCTCAGGGGACAGGTGGTTGTATCCATATATGTCCATTAAAATTTGAAGGTATCATGTCATAACTGCCCTGAATGCAGCTAATACATTTCATACCATAGGATAAGGGTAAGCACACTCTACAGATCACAGATTAATTTCTTCATCATCATGTCTCTCACTTGTAGCTGTGGTTTTCTGCTCCTGTCCCACAGTAAATAAGAGAATGCAACCATGTATTACAGCCTAGAAATCACTTTGCCACTACTTCAATGTTGAAAATTAGATGAATAAATCCATCATAACGGTTGGGTATCATTTGATCTTCATAGTGTTTTATAAATAAATGCCATCTTGTTTATTAAAAATAATCACAATTTTAAAAAATATTAGAAATAAAAGTAGACGTTAAATGCATGTGTGTCTTCAATGTATAGTATATAGATGTAGAAAGATAACTCATTCCTTTTCACAGATGACTTTCCTGGTGCCTGGCATACTTATTTTCATGTTGCCAAGAGGAGCCATGCAAAAATTTGACTCATTGTGTCTGATGGTAAATTGTGTGTGTGTGTGTGTGTGTGTGTGTGTGTGTGTGTGTGTAAAAATTAGGCACTGGTGCACACTGACAGATAAAATGGTCTAGATGACTAAGGAAAGGCCAGTGATGGGATAAAGTGCCCTGTTTATCTATCATTTTTGTAGTTCTGAGAGAGTTCTCACAAAGAAACATTTGTCTTTTCTGTTGGAGGAAAATGCCACATGACCAGTGTTCCAGTGCCCATCTCTCTTAGTGTTTGCTGGAAGTGGGAAATATACAGCATGCATAGACCATTACACTTATTCTCCAATTTTTCATACTTGTATGCTATATGTAGCTATATAATGATACATAAAGTACATGAATCAATTAAATTTCTGAAAGGTGATTAGTATGATGATTTACTACAGACTTGTTATAAGATCCCAGAGATACTTTCTCTAACCTATTTGATAGTTGAGTGTAGTGTCTGAAGTAACCTAATCTAAGTAAGCCATTTCCCCAATCTCTTTGGAAGACAGAAGTTAACTGTAGAATAGACATTTTACAACTAACAACAGGAAACATCTGATAACATAAAGAGATCACTGAATTGAAACCAGTAGAGAATAGAGGAGCAATCAGGCCTGGACAGCTCATTCTCTGGAGAACAGAGCAGCTGAGCCAGGCAACACAATGGAATGGCTTCTGTTCTGCTCATTCCCCAGGGAGTGGAAGGGCGATTGTGAAGATCCTCAGCTTCGGGTATGTGCCAAAGGTCCAGCACAGGCTGCAGAGACACAGAATTCCAAAGAGGTTTTGGATACCTCTGCTGATAGCAGGACATAGGCATGTGTGGTTTTCGGGGATGGCATGGCAAAAAGAGATGAAAATTAACATAAATTTCTTGAAAGGGTAACAACTTTCTGAGAAATAAATATTAAAGGCCTTGACCCTCCAGGAGCAACAATAGAAAACTAATATTGCTTATAGTTGTATTTTAGATCTAAAAAAATCAGATGACAGAATACAACAAAGATATAGTTTGTAAAGTACAGGCTACCTGAACTGGACAACACTTCCTTTACTCTGGTTACTAGACCTACAGCCACTTTACACTCAGCTTTATGTAAACTGTGACAGCTGATTCTGTGACCCACACAATGGCAGTCATTCTTACTACAGAAGAAATACAGTACACTACAGTACAGAGATGGCTGTACTACAATTCAAAGAGTATAAAGATTAATCCACAACAGCATGGGGATTGATAAATAAAATGGTTACAGGTGAGGTGAGAGTGTCTGTAAGAATTCAAAAGTCCTGGACATAAAAAACTTGAAAACTTAGCATCATGAGTCCAGGACATTAATTTCCACTGCAAAATATTTTTATTTTAATTCAGCAGCAGCACATGTAATGTATGTAGAAATTATGAAATATTATTGAATGTAGGAGAAAATATGAAGTACTAAAGATTCTAAAGAGACACAGAAATCCCATGCAGCATTGTAAACCAAAACGCAGAATTAAATCCAAAAGAATAAGTGCAAGATATATACAACTGTCATATCTTCATATTATACAGATAACAAGTCTTCCCCCAAAGCAGCTGTAGAGATAATGGGGTTGCAATTATCATTCAGAAAAAGCTTGTGTTTGTTTTATGGAGTTAAAGATGTAGCCCATTGCCTCCAGCTGAGCATAAACTCTCCCGATGTTTAGCATGCCCAGCACCAGTACAGAACTTTTTAATTTTAAAATCCTTTAAAAATCAGAAAGATGTATGGAAATGAAAAATTAATTTTTTAATTGAATAACTTTATTTTAAAAAACAAAGATAAACATACAGATTTTAAGCATTCTTGAATAAGAGTATACAAAAACATTTTTGTCAGTACTTACTTTTTTTAGAGGTTTGATAGTGTGCATTAAGATCTTACTAGTTGCAATGAGTATAAAGTAAATGTAAAACAAGATGTAACCTAGAATTAGTCAAAGTTTTCTTGGTGTATAAAGATTAAGCATAAAGGTTTTTCATTTTCTTTTCTTTTCTTTTCTTTTTTTCATTAACTTCATGTAGACTGTGAGTTGTTTCTGGGGTGTTCAGAGCTTTCTGTGGTTAGTATCCAATTATCAGTGACTGCATATTATGTCTGATCTTTTGTGACTGTGTTATCTCACTCAGGATGATATTCTCTAGATGCATCTATTTTCTTAGAATTTCATAAATTCATTGTTTCTGATAGCTGAGTAGCAGTCCATTGTGTAAATATACCACAATTTTTGTATCCATTAATCTACTGAAGGATATTTGGGTTCTTTCCAGCTTCTGGCTATTATAAAAAGAGCTGCTATGAACATTGTGGTGCATGTGTCTTTGTTGTATGTTGGAACTTCTCTGGGGTATATGCCCAGAAGTAGAATAACTGAGTCTTCAGGTAGTACTATGTCCAATTTTCAGAGTGGTTGTTCCAACAGTGGAGAAGTGTTCCTCTTTCTCCGCAGCCTCGCCAGCATCTGTTGTCATCTAAGTTTTTGATCTTAGCCATTCTGACTGGTGTGAGGTGTAATCTCAGGGTTGTTTTGATTTGCATTTCCCTGATGGCTAATGATATCGAGCACTTCCTTAGATGTTTCTCAGCCATTTGATATTTCTCAATTGAGAACTTTTTGTTTATCTCTGTACCCCATTTTTAATAGGGCTGTTTGAGTTTCTGGTGTCTAGCTTTTTGAGTTCTTTGTATACCTTGGATATTAGGCCTTCTGATGTGGGGTTGGTAAAGATCTTTTCCCACTCTGCTGGCTGCTGTTTTGTTTTCTTGACAGTGTCCTTAACTTTACAGAAACTTTGCAATCTCATTAAGTACTGTTTGTAAATCTTGAACCTTAGAGCACAAGCCATTTTCTCCTGTGCCTATGTGTTCTGACGTTTTCCCTACTTTCTCTTCTAATAATTTCAGTGTACCTGGTTTAATGTGGAGATCTTTGATCCACTTGCACTTGAGCTTTGTACAAGGAGATAAGAAAGGGTCTGTTTTCATTCTTCTGCATGCTGAATGACAGTTGGATCAACACCATTTGTTGAATAGGTTGTCCTTTTTCCGTTGAATGTTTACAGCTCCTTTGTCAAAAATCAAGTGAACATATATGTGAGGGTTCATTTATGGATCTTCTATTCTATTCCATTGATCCACGTGTCTATTTCTGTACCAGTTCCATGCAGTTTTTAGCACAATTGCCTTGTAATATAGCTTCAGGTCAAGGATAGTGATTCCTGCAGATGTTTGCTTGTTGTTGATAATGGATTTCACTATCTTTAGCCCATGTGTATTCTTAGACTGCTAGAATATCATGAAGTACAAGAGAGTCAGAAGAGCAAATCTGGACACAGGGGCTCAGAAATCCCTACAGAAATTACAAAACAAATCCACAGGTATTATGATATTCAAATGGAGATAGACAAACTTATCAATAGTAAGTACATACATATGGTTACCAGATTACTGGCATTGTAAATATTGACCTTCATTGAGAATTAATGGTGTCTTAGTTTCTTTTTCTTCTCTGTGATAAATATTCTGGCAAAAAACCTAACAAACAAACAAACAAAAAACCCTCAAGAATGGATTGTGTTCTGGCTTATAGTGTGAAAGGCACAGTCTATCACATGGTGAGGTCAGGGTGGCAGGAGTTTAAAGCAGCTGTCCACATTACCTTCACCATCAGAAGAAAACAGCAGACATCACAACCACGACCAGGATTCAGACAGGAGACATCACATCCACCAACAGAAGCAGACAACACTCAGCATATTTAGTATCCGGACAAGACAGCCGAAATCACATTTACCATCAGGAGCAGAAAGCAGTAAATGTTGCTGCTCAGGTCCTTGTTGCCTACCATGTTATATAGTCCAGGATCCCACTCAAAGCAATGCTACTACAGTGTATATATCTCCATATTTTGGTTAATAATTTTGAGATAATCCCTCAGAGGCAGATACAGAGGTCTCTCTTCCAGGGGATTACAGATTCTGTTAAGGTGACAGTCAATATGCTTACACAGGTTTCTGGAATCAGGAAAGAGACAGAGCAGTTCCAGTAAAAGTAACAGAAGCAACTATGTAGATAAACAGTGAATGAAGTCACCAGCAAGACATGGAGTTATAGAAGTGAGAGCAAAGCTCTCCCCATTGCCTCTATTTATCTGCCTAGGGAAGGTACCATGCGTATTTAGAATAGGTTGACTTTGTTGTTGTTTGTTTGTTTTTTTGTTTGTGTTTTTTTTTACTTAAAGTAACTTGATCTGGAAAACTGTTAGAGGCTTGTCTCTTTGTTTATATCAGAGACAAGTCGATAAGATTAAGCTCACAGATGGTCCTTTTCTTATATTGTGCTGGAAAATTGAGCATCCCTGCACTGACCCATCCTCTGCTTAATACCATATATGAAAAAAAATATTTTAGGTGACTAGATATGTATAAGAGATACAGATAACATTCATCACAAATCACTGGAGGAAATATCTTGTTTTTCAAGACTGGAAATTAATATATGATTTAGACTGGATTTACACTCTGAAATTCAGCCCAGAATAGTGGTACAAACCTACAACCTCGTGTTGCTGAGTTTACAAAAGAAAATTAAAAGATGGAAGCCATTCTGGTATATAGGATTGAGTCCTGGAAAGTATTCTGGTCTATAGAATGGAGAATTAGAATTAATTCTGGTCTACACACACACACACACACACACACACACACACACACACACAAAATTTAAGAATCTCCCATCCTCAATCTTCTCACATCTTCAGCTCCAAAACTGATGCCACTGGATCTAGCCTAGGGTGAAAAATGTCTAGAAACTCACTGTAAAGTTTATCTATAAACTCAATACTATTCCTACAGTTCTTTATCAAATGAAGTTTCTAACTCTAGATCTGCTACAGTACTCAGTATCTCTGTTCTCTTTAATTCTAGAAAAATGCTGTGAGGAAAAAAATTGAACCTTTTGACACATCACTATGCATTAGTTAAAGTTATAAAATTTTATATTAACCAAAAGTAATAAAACTCTTTCACCTACATGCATAATTAATCTTTATTCAAATATTTACCATTCAGCTCAAACATCAATTAGAAATATTTCCTGGATACAGAACATATTCTCCAAAGAGTAACAGTGCTGTAGTTCAGAAAGACCTGGAACCTATCTAGTCTATGTTACTGAAGAGGAACAATGACTTCAAACAACTTAGGTGGACTTACTAAGGACACCTATAAGAAGTAAGTAAGATGAGTCTCTGTATTAGTGTGGAGTACATATACCAGGTTGTGCTTGATTCATAGCTAACAGAATAAATTCCAGCTCTTCAGCACCCTTTCAGCATGTCAGCCCCAGGCTACTACAGGACTATTTAGACTGCTAGCTGATTCCATCTAAATGTAGTTGCTATATTTCAAATTCAGCAACTGACACTGAACTCAAATATACTTTCCCAGAAAATATTCTACTGCCCAAGTTCTTCTTTCATCTTTTCTTTCTTTTCACCATTTTTTTTCATTTATTTTTGAGGCACAGCTGTGTGGTTCTCTTAAAGCATAGGGTATGCATACAAGAGAGGTTATGTAGTGTTTTTCTCTCTGAGTCTGTGTTACCTGGATTAATGTAATATTTTTCATTGCAGCTTGGCAGGCAGAAAAAGATTCCGTGGATAAAGCAAGACATTGTTTGATTCTGCAACTCGATTTCCCATGGAAGCCTAAATAGATATGATCTGTCCTCCTCCATGGAAAGAATACTATCTTGATAGGCTACAGTTCCAATATTAATACATATCTATGCATATGAAACCTGCACAGGAATTTAGTGATAACAGGTGAATGACAAGAAATGGTGACAGGGCAAACATAAAGCTGGAGAGTCCTACAGATGGAGAGCAGTATGAGAGGCTGTACGCTGGGTTTCTGGCTCTTCTATGTCAGGACCCATTACAATTCGTTGATCACAAAGAACTTTTTATACGTGTAAAGTAATTCTAACATTGACTAAGTTATTTTTGATCAAATTATTTCAGAAATATATGTCATACAGACTACAGTTTTGAAAGGCTATATTTTCTCAGACCAGAAACAAAGGAGGTGAGAAGAGTGGCCTCAACCTTTGCACATTTTTGGTCTCTGGCTTATGGGAAATTATCTGATGCTCACTTCTGCATACAAAGTCTATTGTGACAGCGTGTTTCAAGCCACCTATGGAAGACATTCACCACACATTAAACAGAGGGAAACTGTAAAAACATAACACTGCTATAAAATTTCTTTGAATCACAGACACTTAAAGTCCTGAGAACTCCTATAGGAATGGGCACTGAAGGCTCTCATAAAATAGCACTGTAGTGATAAGAAAAGGGCCACAGTTTGTTCTACCATCCATCAAATATGATGGTAATAAAGATGCTGCGTTACACTGGTGTGTGAGATGGCACAGTTTCAACTGACTTACATTATGGATATGAAATATAAATTTAGAAATAAAAGGTGATGTTAACTCAGTGTCATTTGACAAAGAAGGAAACAGACCTTTCTAAGGAGCTTAGGTTTGGCTCCTTGCCAAAAAGCCAGCAGGACTGGGGAGGGCACAAACAACTCAGTGACTTAATTCAAGTTTCTCGGCAAATTTAACCATGAAGCAGTTATAGAAAGTCAACTAAGAAAAAGCTGAAAGAAGTCAAAATCTCTAATGATATCACCTAATTACTGAATGCTCATTGTAACTAGTAAGTTTTCAATGCATACTATCAAACCTTTAAAAAATTAAATACTGACAACAAAAATATAAGTTTCATGCAAAATGCTTTTAAAAATCTGTACATTTATCTTTTTTAAAAAATTAAGTTGTCTAATTTAAAAAAATAAAAAATATCATGCAGCAGCAACTATTTTAATAGACAATGGGTTTTTTTCAAACTTGTCACAAAAAAGTGTGTTTGTGTGTGTGTGTGTGTGTGTGTGTGTGTGTGTGTGTTTGTGTGTGTGTATGCATGTGCACGCTTGCTTGCAAGTATGTGTAATGTTCTAAACTATTAAAACTTGTTTCAATCAGACGATCCCATTACAAAAATCTATGATCTCATCTGGCTCTAAGTAATCTATCAATAGGGAAATTAAGGCAGGAGGGTTGTTATGTAGCACCCTGAGAGGCAAAAGAGTTCAAAGGCAGCCTGGGCTGTGTCATGCAATCCTATCTCCAAAACAGAAAAAGTTCTTAAAAAAGAAAAGAAATCCCATTAAGAGAATGAAAAAAAATTCACTGCTGATTTTGAGACTGAACCTGAAAGTTTGAGTAGCTCTTTCTAATCAAATTTATTCTGTTTCTTAAGGCCAATTTGAAAGCTTAGCATGTATGTCCCTGTGTGTCTCTCCATGTGTAGCATCATGTGTTTATATTACTAATTTTCAAGATCACCCATATTACTATTTTATGTGACTGTGTCGAGGCCCAATCACAGAGCAGTGTCATAAGTTGGTTGCTATCTCGTCAGTTGGGATCTGTGCTCCTTAGTTTTTATTATCAACTTATTACCACCTTGATTCACGTTGAAGGGCTAAGCCAAATGTGGAATTCAACAAGTAGGTGGCTGGGTCTGTGGAAGAAAGCTGAGTACTACCCTGGTAGTGAGCCCTCTAGCAGACCATGGTGTCTGCTCCAGTTCCTGCTCTGACTTCTTTCAATGACAGAAGATAAAATTATCACTTTCTTGTTTTATTCTCATATCTTTCTGGGGTATCAGTTCATCAAAACCTCGGAAAAGCAAACTACATCTACATCTGCTCCTACTGAGCTGCATGGCTCCTTTACCTATCTATCCCCTGTCTATCTCTGTATGGGGCAGAAACTTGTTTAATCTCATTTAGAAATCAAAATACTGTATCTCACCACTCTGTGCACAAATATAAATGTTTACCAAGTTTTATTAATGTTGACTACTATAATTGTAACTAAACATCTAGTAGACAAATGTTGAAACATATGATAACTTGCTACCTTTATATTCAGGAATAAAATTATTTAAAATATGTAAAGAATTCTTCCAAATAAATAAGCTAAACAAACCGAACTCCAGTGAAAATGTTTTGTGTCAACATGTTAAGTCAGTATCAAATTCCCTAATCAGCATACAGCTTTTCAGTTTCATTAATGCTCAGAAAAATGCTACCTATGTCCATGGAACAGATCTTGTGAGCTGAAAGTATCAGTTTGCTTGGTAAAAGGACAGTGTCTATCCTTGCTGAAAATATTTACAGTCTATGATCCAGATGCTGCCTTACACACCTGTGCGTGCCTGTGGGTACATGCATGTGTTCATGTGACTGGAAAACATCAAAGAATGTCTCCACTGAAAGATGTGTATCGTCTTTCAGAGAAAGTATTCAGGAAAAGGCCTGTGGTTTGTATGCTTTGTTTCACACTAAAGCAACTCGAATAAATAAAAACAAAAGTGTAGTTTCATCCATTGACATACACCAAACTCAAAAATATTTGACTGATAAAACAAGGCAGATACATTTGGTGTAGGATCAATTCGCATGAAATCCAAAACCAGGTATATCCATTCCTGATGGTAAAAACCCTTTGGCTGATAGGTAAGAATTTCACTGTGTGCAACACAAAAACTTCTTTGGCATAAGCAGTGTTATGATTTTGTTTTGGCATAGCCAGGTGTGGGTTACATGATTAGACATTATATGGACCCCTAGCAGTATCTAGATGTCTAGATGCTAGATATCTACATATTACATGACACAGAAATGTTATTGTGGCAAAACAGCTGCACACCTCAAAGAATGGGTTTTTGTTTGGTTGTTTGTTTTTTTGTTTTTTGTTTTTGTGTGTTTGTTTGTTTTAGGGGCTTATTTGTTTGGGTTGTTTATTATTGTTGTGATTTTTGGGTTTTGTCTTTGGTTTTGTTTTGTTTTGTTTTGTTTTGTTTTTGGTCTATAATACTTAAAAGCTCTGTTCTAATAATTAAAATTACTCTAATTAAACAAAAAACAATCACATAACTCAATGACACCAAGTAAACTTTAATATGTACTTGAGTCTCCAGAGAGTTCCTTAAAATGGATATTTTAAACAGACATTTTATTTTATTTTATTGTTAATCATTCCATTGGTTTGCATCTCAAATTATATCATACTCTCAGCTTATCCCCTCCACCAACCCCCATCCCATGATATTCCACTTCTTGGTTACCCCTCCACCAGCCTCCACGAATCCCACAGCTGCCCTCCGACACTTTGCCTGTAGGAGTGTGCTCCTCCACCACCCACGCTTTCCCACCCCACTGCTCCAGCATCCTTCTGCACTGACATATAAAGCTTCCCAAGGACCAAGAGCCCCCACTCCTTTTGTTGTCAGCCAGGTAGTTCTAGTCTTACTTTGTAGGAAATTTCATACTGAGTTCAATAGTAAGTAGGCTAAGTTACATTCTCACTACTGGTATTCAATGGTTTCATTTTCCCTGGATCACCATAAGTGTTTGTTAGTATATACTTTCTTGAATAATCTTATAGTCTTGATTTCATTTTCCTAATGACTAGTAATGTTGAAAATTTTATCTTGAGTAGTCAATTGTACTAAACACGTACACACAAAAATATAATTTGATCAGCCCATTTAATGTTACTTTTATGTGTATAATTTTGGGTATAACCATTTGGTATAAAATAACCAATTAGGGACTTGAACTTCGGGGAAGACTATATCTTTCCCTTCCTGTTGTCAGCCTCAGAATTACTTACTTGCTATAGTTCTTTGTCTATGGGTGGCTTATCATGAGATTTTCTCCTCCCATGTTAGCGTATACTTACTAATATGAGTCTTTTTTAGACAAGTCATATTATTGAATTATTGTAGCTGATGTCTCCCTGTCTTTTGTAGGAGACACAATTTCTCAGCACATTTTCTGGTTCTTTACAATCTCTCTATTCCCTCTCCAGAGATATCTCCTTACCCTTAAGCGCTAGAGTTGTGTTATACCCCATGATAAAGATAGACTCGTGTCTCTGGAAACATAAGCTTCAAATAAAGTCTTTCTTTTAGAAATGCTTTAGTATCTTATTACACTTATCAGTAGTAAACTACTGTAGGGTCTTAAGGCCCAAACTACAGTTGTTTGTTACTGTCAAGATAACTGTTCCACCCTAAACCCTTAGGAGTGTCTTGCCATACTGTCCTTCCCTCCTCCTCTGTACTGAGTTCCCTAGAGTTAAAGATGCCCATCTGATTTTCCACTTTCCCCTTCAGACCAGTATTCTGCTGATCCCCTCTCTAAAACTTTAAAACTTTATCTTAAAAATAAAACACCCTGTTCATTTAAATATCTCAGCAGGAATACACACACACAAAAAACAAAAAAAAACAGAACAAACAAAAACAAACAAACAAACAAAACAGAACCCCCACACTCTCTTCCCAGCACAGCATAGGACCGAACTGGGTCTATTCAGTAATGACTTGGATTGCAGAAGCAGATTCTCCACACTGTCCTGCACCTCATAGATGGAGTAGCAGTTGGGGTACACTGGCTCAAACCATTAGATAAGGGCCCAAGTTATACAGACCAGACCTTCTGCCAGTGAGCAGGAAATCTCAGGCCTTTGCCTGCTCCTTGTTCAATTTCTTGTTCTTAGATTATCACTGACAATCAAAACCAATAACTAGTTTTAAAAGCAGAAGAGTGGGGCTGGAGAGATGGCTCCGCAGTTAAAAAGTACCAACTTCTCTTCTACAGGCCCTGAGTTCAATTCTCAGAAACTACATCATAGTTGCTTAAACCATCTGTAATGGGATATGATGTTCTCTTCAAGTGTGTCTGAAGGCAGCTACAGTGTGCTTAAATACATAAAAGAAATAATTTAAAAATAAAAACAGAAGAGTGACCATCCTGGTCTCTTTCCATTTTTTTTTTTTTTTTGTTTTGTTTTGTGTTGTGTTGTATTGTTTTCATGAAAGTAATTGGTTTTCCTCTGCTAAGTAGTATGAGGGCTACAACTTTATTGTATGTGGCCTTTCTTTGAGTACTCTACAGGTTTGAGTATGTTGATTCTAGATTTGATTTTTTAGTGTTTTTATGATGCATATATGTTGATATTGATTTTCATTGTTGTATCTGTCTATGAAATTTCATGCATTTCTTTTTGAATCCCTGAGATAAAGGCAACTTAACCATGGATAGGGACATTTTGGACATTCTGTTGAATTATTTATATCCATGTCCACTCATTAATGGGGGTTGACTTATAATTTTTAGTTTATCTTTTGTCTTCATTTCATTCTAAGATGACAGGAAGAATTTGTTTTGTGATTTAGCATCAGAAAATTCATGAAGAACAGTAAATACCTATGAAAGGTATGAATGATTAAAACCCTTGATGTACAGCGCCAAATAGTACACATTTAGATGGCACAGTCACTGGGTATCTATTTCTAAGAATGTCCCATAGCAGGAGAAATGGAAGCATAGCTCATTTGTTCCCCATTCTTGACATGCTCTCAAGTCTATGGGGGCCCCCACCAGAGAAAGAGACACACTGGGGAGTATGATTAAGTCTGGAGAAGTAAAACAATGGCTTCATATTTTTTCTAAAGCAGTTTTAGAGAGAAAAGTGTTTTAAACAGTTTAGGCAAGAAATGTTATATTAGTAAATACCCACACACCAAAGGAAGATCGTTGAGAAGCAAGCCAATATTACACCTCAAAGAACATGAAAAATCAGGAACCAGCAGTTCCACAAATGTCTCTGCATAGAAATAAATAATCAAGGTCAGGTCAGAATTACACAAAGTAGAATAATACATAATTGACAGTACAGAAGAAAACAAAAAGGTTGTGTTTTGGAAAGAGATGCAGGAAAAGCAAACCTTCACTTACTAATTAAAAAAAAAAAATAGTAAAGAAAGAAGTAAACTGAATATGTAATTGAGTTGTAAAAAAAAATAAATTCTCATTTCCACCACATATATACAATATAGTACAGGAAATCTTGGTGATAAAAATTAGGCAACTAAAGAGAGGAAAGAAAATCTAAGTAAGAGGAAGTCAAACTGTTCCTCCCTTAATACCATTTTTACCAACATGTACCTAAAGTCACATAGGACGAACACAGATTCAGGCAAGTTAGGAAAGAAATGACATGGAACACTAGTGAGCTGTCTTTAAAGAAAGCTGAAGAAGCCTCTTTGAGTTTCTTAAATACAGAAAATTGAGATACTTCAGGAAAACATGTAATCAACAAATAAGTTATGTACTGAAAAGTCATAACAGGTGAAATAAATTGAAGTTAATTCAAATAAGTAGAAATGTACTGCACATTTACAGATTACATTAACATTTTAATGTATTCATACTTAATGATATAAGAATTTATTGAAATCCATTAAAAAGTACTAATAAAAATTTTTTTTTTCAGAAAGAGAAAACAACACTTCTAAAATTCTTATGGAACCAATAAAAAAATCACAGGAGTAAGAACACAGAAGGAGGTGCCACATTATGTAGCTTCAAATATATTTGAAACAGCCTTGTACTGCCTTCAAACCATTCAAGCCAATGGTCCAACACAGAGAACTGAAAGGAGCCAGCAACTCTGCAGCCAATAGTATGTTGAACAGTTTGCTGAGAACACACTAGAGGGAAAGATAATGTATTCAGTAAGTAGTATGGGAAAACCAGAAATTACACTCAGAGATGAAAGAAGGAAACTATTGATTCCTCAGAAAATTGGCACAGTACTACCTGAAGAACCAGTTATTCCACTTCTGGGCATTTACTTCAGAGACGCTCCAACATACAACAAAGACACATGCACCACAATGTTCATAGTAGCCCTATTAATAATATCCAGAAGCTGGAAAGAACCCAAATGTCCTTCAGTAGATGAATGGATACAAAAATTGTGGTATATTTACACAATGGAGTACTACACATCTATCAGAAACAATGACCTTATGAAATTCTTAAAAAAAAAAAAAATGGATGCATCTAGAGAATATCATCCTGAGTGAGATAACCCAGTCACAAAAGAACAGACATAATATGCAGTCACTCATAATTGGATACTAAACTCAGAAAGCTCTGAATACCCCAGAAACAATTCACAGGCTGTGTAAAGTTCAAGAAAAAGAAAAAGAAAGAAAAGAAAAATCATTATGTTTACTCCTTACACACCAAGAAAACTTTGACTAATTCTAGGTTATATCTTGTTTTACATGTACTTTATGCTCATTGTAACTAGTAAGATCTTAATGCACATTATCAAACCTTAAAAATAAGCCAAGCAATGACAAAAATGTATTTGTATGCTTTTATGAAAAAATGCTTAAAATTTGTACATTTACCTTTGTTTTTTTAATTTAATTTTATTTTAATTTATTTATTTATTTGGCTTTTGAGTCCATTTTATTAGGAATAGTCTTCCTAGTACCCACTGCAGAATCCTCTGGCACTACTTTCTATGTGACACTGGCACATGTCATAGCATTGACCTTTGACCTATATTGTCGATTGCCAAATAAGGTGAATGATAAAAAAAGAGATGATGATCTTTTACAGTCTATCAAGTTGTAAGGCATAAATACAATTCAAGCATAAAAGCCTGCTACCTAGAGAAATTATCAGCAGTAATGGGTCTACAAAGTCATGAAGGAAATGAAGAGACTATTTCACAACAGTGGAGAAGACAAATCTTAGTAACCAAAACCAAGTCCAACTAATCCCGGATTCCAAGCTGTGTATGTAAAGTCCAAAGTAAAAGGAAGCAATATATTAACAGTACCCGCGTATATGATTCAGCCTGAAGTAAAGTATGAAATACACATGACTATCAGTGTTTCAGGTTTGTGCTGAACAGTGGGATATTTATCAAATGTGTTATAACTTACTGTGATTAAAATGTCCTAAAATGAAAGTCTCGATGATATTTTATCATGAACAAGGATTATAAAATTTCAATTTGTTCAGCTAAATACAAATTATTTTACATCTTTTTAAAATGTTGGTTTTGCTTCTTGTGGCAGAGAAACATCTAAGGAAGTGCTCGACATCCTTAGCCATCAGGGAAATGCAAATCAAAACAACCCTGAGATTCCCCCTCACACCAGTCAGATTGACCAAGATCCAAAACTCAGATGACAGCAGATGATGGCGAGGTTGTGAAGAAAGAGGAACACTTCTCCACTGTTGGTGGGGTTGTAAACTGATACAACCACTCTGGAAATCAGTCTGGTGATTCCTCAGAAAACTGGACATAGTACTACCTGAAGATCCAGCTATTCCATTTCTGGGCATAGACCCCAGAGACACTCCAATATACAACAAAGATACATGCACCACAATGTTCATAGCAGCTCTATTTATAATAGCCAGAAGCTGGAAAGAATCCAGATGTCCTTCAGAAGATGAATGGATACAAAAATTGTGGTACATTTACACAATGGAGTACTACTCAGCTATCAGAAACAATGACTTAACCAAATTCTTAAGAAAAAAAGAAAACAAAACAAAACAAACAAACAAACAAACAAAAAAAGACATTATGCTCAATCCTTACACACCAAGAAAACGTTGACTAATTCCAGGTTACATCCTGTTTTACATGTACTTTTTGCTCATTGTAACTAGTAAGACCTTAATGCAGAGTATCAGACCTTAAAATAAAATTTAAAAAAGCCAAGCACTGACAAAAATGTATTTATATATTTATGCAAAAATGTATAAATTTTTTCCTTATATCTTTGTTTTGTAAAATAAAATTTAAAAAGAAAAAAAAGAAAAGAAAAAGAATCTTTGTTTTTTTTTTTTTTAAATAAAGTTCTTCAATAGAAAAAAAGAAAGAAGGAAACTATCTCTTTTTCATCATGGTTCCAAACCAAGCCAATATTGCTAAATAACTGAAAAGTGAGAGCGAAAAAATAAAATCACAAGACAAAAACTTAAATGAAATACTTTAGGACATAGAGATGAATAAAGATTTGAGTATAAAATAGCTAATATGAGTAATAAATGAATAAACATTATATCAAGCAAAACATTTCCTGCAACAGAAATCATAAAAATGGAGTTGGAGAGGAAAAGTGCATCATAAATAAAAAAATCTAAACAAATTTATCTCACTAAAATATGACAATAGGCTGCATAGAAACTCAAAAAATTTTATTGTAGGTCATGATCATTATCATTATTATTTGATTAAAATGAGCAAAAAAAAATATGTGGATTTCTCTTAATAGAACCTGGTGAAAAAAATAAAAGGAAATCAGTTTGTCAGTGAAATGCCTGCAAATATGTGTTTACTGAAGCAATATTTTTAATAGCGAAAGTCATCTTGAATATATATTATATATACATATATAATTGTATATACTATATTACATGACATATATGTATAAAATTGTATAATCTCTACTTATATCTTATTTGTATATCACATTCATGTGTATATAGTGAAATTATATAATATAAATATATGTATAAATTATATACAAATATGTATATTTATATATATATTATTTGATCATGAAAAAAATAAAATCTTGTCACATAATTAAGAATCCTCACATTTTAGAAAAAAAGAGAATAATATTTAAGACAACCTGGGGTAGTTAAGACAGAGGCATGGAAAATGCTAGATAAGTACAGGCATAAAGGAGAAATAAATGTTTGACATCCTTTCAACACACTAGAGTTAATGACATGACAACATGATCTATAATATGTAATGTAAAGAGCCCATAGCGTAATAGCACCACAACTCTGATACAGATGAGAAGACCCAGAAATAAACTGATAAAAAGCTATAGTGCCCTCATGCCTCCCAAAGGAGTCTGTACATACACTAGAATCATGATTCCCTCTTCATCAAAGTGTGCTATTACACCTGAATATCCATCCATAGAAGAAAGAGATTCAATCCATGTCTCTCACCCTGAGTAAAATAAACCAGAGAGGAGTCAAGTGCCTGTATTTAAAGCTAAAAATTATTAACTCACAAAAGCAGAACAGAGCATGTTCAGACACTGAAGAAGGCAGGGACTGTGAAAAGAATGTGAGAGGTCCAGGAACCAACTTCAAGATTTAACCATTTGGACAAAATGAAGTTAATAGTCTTCTGTGATAAAATAAGTTACCAGCAGAGAAAATGGCCTTTAAATGAGGGAAACTCTTAAAAGCTCAAGTTCAGGAGGGGGATTATGGCCAGAATTTACAAAGACTTACAAATTTTAAATACAAGAACAATCAAAATTGCCGATCAACAATGGGCAAATTCAAGTCTGTAATTGTAACAATCGAGTGCTCGAGTGCGCACACACACACACACACACACACACACACACACTCATACACACCTATATAGAGGTAAAGTTGAAAAAGACTAAGAGTGTAAAAATAGATGATGGGAAAGAATAAAACTAACGTGAAAAAGGGAAATACAATGTGGAAGAGGCTAAGACCATAGGTAGAGACTACAAGGATGGGGAGAGCAGGGGATGAAGACGACAAGGGGAAAGAGAATGCTGTTACTTAAGCACACATTTTGGAATATGTCATCAGTGTATCTTATTGCTGATATATATTTTTAAAAAATAAAAATAATCTGTAAACAAATAAAACCCATTTCTTATTAAGATTTCCTGATGTTACACTAAATATACAAATAAGAAAGTACACTATTAATATCAATAACTACAGTAAGTATGAGACCTTCCATGTTATATTGGTTAGCCTCTTCTTATGTTTAGGAAGGTTACCTTTTAAATGATTAACAAGTTTAAAGCAACACATTTGCAGTTGAGAACCAATTTTTGAAATATCACTCCATATTGTGTTAAATTAACACATTTGTTAAATGCCTTATGATGTGGACATTTTTTCCTGTGACTGTACCCTGCATGATTCCATCATCCGTTAGAGACCTCTAGAACAAGATTGTCACTAGTATCATATACACACTATTGAATTTTGTAAGGTACAAAAACAATTTTTAGGAAAATAAATTTATCTGAAAAATGCAATGTTAAAGGCTGACACAAACTCAGAAAGGCAATGGCTAACTGTTTTGTCTTATATGACACATTACCCCAAATTATCACTATGATTTTCTAGGAAAATGATAATAGAGTTTTACAGGATTAAAAAACTGATAACAAAGATTGGTTAGACATATTCTATAATGCATTTGGTAAAGCAGAATAAGTTGACCTGAACCCATGTCATACTGGAAAGATAGGAATGGTCACCTCAAAGAAGAACTACACATAGTCATACTGGATTGATATGCAAACATATCGTAGCCTAATATCAGAGCATGTTTGTATACCCAAGTAGCCTCGTCTCAGCTAATCTTAGCATCTCAATTTATAGCCATTCTGAGATATAGCCACCAAATATGACTTTTTACGTGTATGACATTTGTAGCCTATCACATTTTCTGCCAGTCATTGCTTTTTATCTGTTATATATAAGATAATTCACATGTTGAGGAGAAGGGCATTCAAAACCAGCTTCAGTTTGGAAAGTTACCTAACTCCAGAAATTCATTTCTTCTTGAAATAAACTTGGTAAATATCCCCTGGTCTAGCATTTCCTACAGTACATCAATGTCCACTTCATTGTATGAATTACTTTATTTTGTTGCTGTGTGAATAAATAATCTAAAATTTGTACAGAGTATCTCAGAATAAAATATACACTTTAGCTTAATATTTTTTAATCTGACACATTGTGTTTCAGCCTACAAAGTCATTTCCCTTTGTTTCCTGAACATACCATAGACAGACACTAAATTTTCAAAAATACTTTGACTAATTTTACAATTAAAAGATTTTGAAGAACTTGAGATATATATATATATATATCCCTGTATAACCACTTTATTTCCTGGCTTGATATTTTTATATGCTGAATTTCAACAAACTGTGTTTTTCCTTTACCTCATAAAGAATAGAATTTTCCCCATAACTCTGGGAGAAAAAGGATGAGAAAAGTTTAAAGGGAAAGTATATTTCTCTTTCTAATAAACATGTGATTTTTTTCTTGAAAAAAATTTTATAAAACTATTTTACTATTAAGAAAAAATCTCCAAAATAGTAATCTGCACCAAAGGCAAGATTTTGTTTGTTTGTTTGTTTTGTTTTGTTTTAATCTGGAACACATTAAAGTGTCTAATCAAAAATTCATTTTTTTCTGGAGGCACGTCATGGGTGTTCACTGCTGAGATGATCTGACCAAGGCATCCTTACTTGGGCAGCCAGAGAAACCTGTTACATATGGCAAAATGCTCAGTGTTTCCCGGCAGGAAATCTTGTATCACACTGCACATACTTGCCATTGATTCTCTCTGTGTTATTGCTATTTATAGTAGATATGAACTGTGCATTGAAGAAGTTAAAGGCCAGGAATAAGGTATTGGTAAAAAAAAAAAAAGCCCAAATTCTATAAAAAATAATTTTCGCTACTGAAATTAAATTGTACATTTATGTTAAAATTAATATCTCTACTAGCAGTTTTTCTGTCTTTTATTCTGAGATACTTTGCTTCAATTGATTGCTTCTCCAATAACATTCTGTTTTATATTGCGAAATCAACTCCAGACTCTTAATGACGTGAACATTATTTTACACAGACACACAGATAATGAAACAGTGTTTCTTACTCAGTTACTAATGTGTGGTTCAGGTAATGAGAATTCATCCTAGTAACCCTTTCCAGGAAAGACTTGTTGGCTCAGAGGTTAAAAGGTACCTGTTGCCAGGTCTGATGAGCTCAGCTTTATCCCTGGAATCTACAGGATGCAAGGTGAAAAAATAAAATCCTGTGATGTGTCTTCTCATCTACACGAACATTCTAGGAAGTTTCCATGGATTGTACATGTGCAGGCATTCATGCATGCATGCGTGTGTGTGTGTGTGCGTGTGTGTGTGTGTGTGTGTGCAGGGGCATGCACACATACATATACACAAACATTTAAACACTAAATAAAAAAACTGTAGCTTATGTTTATGAGACCCCTTATAAATTTTAAGTTTTTATAACTTCCTCCAAATATATAAACATTGGTTCCTCAATATATAAACCCGATTCTGTATAAAATATGTTATTATGGACTTAAAAAATGCCACCTGTCTCAAGCTATTTTTTGTAACAACTCTAACCATTTTCTGGTAGCTACAAATAGGGTACATGGAAGATAATTTTAATACCTTGGGGAAAATATCACCAGATTAAAAAGGTCTAACAAGCTATGCTTTGTCTCTTAATGGGCAATAATACACCTTCTATGTGGTAATTAATTCAATCACCCATGTTTACAGTAATTATAAAATTACTATGTAAGAGTAACAAGAGAAGCAACCAAGTATATAAAGTGTGCTGGTTATCACCACCATCAATAAATAATAAGAAAATCAAGTATTCTCTGTATGAAATATCAAAATTATATCAGTGAGTTAAATGATAACATTCTAACAATCTTAGGAATTGGTGCTCTGTGAACATAAGTGACATCTTTTGTATTAAATGTGTTCATGTTATATGATGTATATGTCAGAGTTGGGATAATTGTTTAGCTCGTAAATGGGAGAGAGAGATGATGAGAACATACTTACTATTGAGCTAGCTTTGCTCAGTTCAAGGAATCCATTCTGTAAAGGAAGGTTAACAGAGACTCTCAGGAAAGCAGCCCTAGAAGGCAGTGAGTCTATAGGGATCAAGAGTTATGCAAAAATATTTCCTGATCTTTATCAATCATGCAGTAGGTCATACATGCTTGGTTTGAGGATTTCACTGGCTCTATAATAAATTTTGAGCATTCACTAGAGGTTCTTATAGAACATGTGGGGCATCCTATTGAAGATTAGCATAGTTATTTATAGCACTCAATATGTGGAGATGTTTTAAAAGTAAATTAAAAGAGTTGATACCTGAAATGTGATGGGTAAGGGTAAGAAGTTCAAAGTAATATTTAGAGGCCAGCCTGGACTATGTTAGACCCAAGATCAAACACACACACCCACATACAAGAGTGTCTACAGAGCCGGTACCTTTTTAACAGAACACTTCTACAATAAACTATTTCAAGCAAACAAAAGAAACAAAAAACACAATCAAAAGACAAAACCACCAAAAAAATCTTATGTCTCTCTCTGTCTCTCTGTCTCTTTCTCTGTCTCTCTGTCTCTCTCTCTCTCTCTCTCTCTCTCTCTCTCTCTCTCTCTCTCTCTCTCTCTCTCTCTCTCGGTTCAAGGTTCAATTATAGGGATTTAACTGAGGTTAATAATCATGCTAGGTCAATGCTAATTGAGCTACATTTTCAGCTCCCTAGAGATGATTTTGCCTGCATAGTTTTTATTCTAGTATAAGTATTAAAAGAATGAATAATATTCATCTTAGTTACTATTTTCAAGTTTAATTTATTTTCAGGTTAAATAAAATTATGCACATTCATGTCTACTTTGTGATCTATGGCCCACCTTAATGGTGCATGTAAATTAGGAAGAGTCAATGCTTTTGGGGGCAAAGAAGTGGGACCAATTTAAGGAAGTTTAGTATCATACTTGTGATGTCTATTCTTAGTTATCAATCAGACTCACCAGAAAAGAGGCTACATTAACTTCAATAGAGGAATTTCTGGTAGCAGATTGGCCTGTGAGCATGTGTACCTTTATTAATAATTGATGTGGGAAGCTCCAGCTTACAGTGGGTGTTTTCATTTCTTTTCTTTTTTATTCCCCTCTCTCTTTTTTCATATCTGGTATGTTTATTAGCCCACCTTTGAAGCAGTTCATGACCAGCACTGCACTTTAGATTTTTTTTTTTTTTTGTCTTTATTTTGGTTTGCAAAAAAAAAAACAAAAAAACAAAAAACAAAAAAAAAAAAAAAAAGGAAAGCATTTCTTTAAAAGGCGGCACTGCATGGGTCTCAGAGTCCACTGCCAAGGAGACCTGGGGGCCAGGAGACAAGTGACTATGGCCTACCACAGCTTCCTGGTGGAGCCCTTCAACTGCCATGGCTGGAACAAGGACTGTACACAGATCTCCATCCACCTCAACAACCATGAGGTGCACATCCGTGGGACGAGCAGCACCAAGTGGAACAAGGTGCACGAGCTCAAGGAGCACAACGGGCAGGTGACAGGCATCCACTGGGCCTGGAGTGTCACCACACAGTGTGACTTGAGGCACAGACCACAACGCCTACATGTGGACACCGAAGGGCCGCAAGTGGAAGCCCACACTGGTCATTCTTCGGATTAATTGAGCAGCCCGCTGTGTGCATTGTGATGCCAGTGAGAACAAGGCCATTTCCATTTTTAGGCGAACGACCTATGTAAGAAAGTTCTTTTTAGAAAAAAATACAAAAAAAAAAAAAAAAAAACAAAAAAACAAAAAACAATGTGTAGAGCACTCTTCCTGAGTGGGGTACACATAGACCTTTAATCATTAATAACTCAAGACCTAAGAAGAGGGTTTTCTGACAATTTTTGGTATTTTAAAATTATTATAACTAATCTATACACACCAAGAAAACTTTGACTATTTCCATGTTACGTTTTGTTTTACATGTACTTTATGCTCATTGTAACTAGTAAGTTTTTAATGCATAATATCAAACCTTTAAAAAAATCAAGTACTGACAAAAATTTATCCATATATCTTTATGCCAAAATACCTTTAAAAATCTGTACATGTATCTCTGTTTTTTTAAATAAAGTTGTAAGAGAAAAAAACAAAACAAAACAAAACAAAAAACAAACCAAAGGTAGTGGATTAACCTGGGAGAAAACCAGAAAGCAGTGTTTCTTTGTTGTCTTCTCTTTAGGTTCCCCTCCCCCCACCCCCACCTCACCCCTGGTTGTTTCAGTGCCTATATTGTCTTCCCTCTGTGATGGGGTAGCTTGTAAGCCAAGTAATGCTTTCCTTCCTCCTCCAAATGTTATTACAAGAAGAGAAAAGCAAAGCCAGACACATACTAATTTTTTCTTTATTGTCTGAATAAAGTTGAAGTAGCAACATGCTACTTTAACACAGAAGTTGAAAGCACAGAAAGTATATATGCAGTACAAAAAATGCCTAGGGGATGATGTGGTCCTGACCTCGCTACCACACTCAGTAGTCAGTGGGACTTAAAAGAATGCCATAAATACCATAAATACTGTACTTGTTACAGTGAGTCGCACCATCTTAAGGTCTGTAACAGAATTTTCTAGTAATATTTAACAGCTCAGTAAACAGCTCATGTTTGTTCAGAAGTTTAGATGGCCAGATGAAGAGGTCAGGGAGCACATCTACATGAGGTGAAATGAGGGAAAAAAATTACAAAATGACAGTCTTGGCTAAAATACAGACACCTGAGGCAGACACAATAACTTAGCAACTCGGGAAACACTAGCATCAAATAAACCATTCCACTATAATTTTAATTTGTTTGTTTGTTTGTTTGTTTGGGGATTTTGTTTGTTTGTTTTCTCTTTTTATTTGATATTTATTCACTGTATTTGCATTTCAGGTGTTATCCTCTTTTCTCCAGTCTCTCCCCTCCCATTGCCTCCATGAAGGTGCTCCCTCTCCCAATAAGCCTGTCCCACCTCAGCACATTGGCATTACCCTACACTGGGAAAATGAGCCTTCCCTCCCGTTGTGTTCTGCTGCATGTATACCTGGAGCCATGGGTCTCTCCGTGAGAACTCATTCTCATTGGGTGGTGTTTTAATCCCTGGGAGCTGTGGTGGGTTTGGTTAGTTAATAATTTTGTTCTTCTACTTTAGTTTTTAAAAAGGCAGACATTATTTAATTTGAAAAAAATCTTTTATTAATTTACAGAGTAGTGTTATTTATCCTACTTACTATGCAGGTAAATGCTGAGATGTGGTGCTTTGTCCAAAATGTTGACCTCAGGCTGACCCTATGAAAATGAAAATACTTCATATCTAGAATGGCAATAAAATGAACGGCACTGTAAGCCTTGGATCGCTGGGAATCTTAGCCATTCTTGTTCTTTTGATCTTGATGTGAGATTAAAAATCAATTAGAATTTTGGGGTTGGCAGAGATATCTTCATAATAACACGCACTGCACTAATTCTAAATAAAATGTAGCAATTCAGACCTGACAGAATTAAAAACTGTTGGTTTTCTTGTCGAGAAGATAAGAATTCTAGTTAAAGAGTGAAAGAAAGCACTTGGCATATGTGACACAAGACAAAACAGTACATCAAAAATAACAAAACTTAAGGCAGTAGTAAGAAAAATAATGTAGGACTGGAAAAAATGGCTCAGCTGTTAAAAGTACATGCTGATATTCCAGAGTCCCCATCCTCAGTTTCCAGCACACAGGACAAGAAGTTCACAACCACCTACAGCACCATCACTGTAGCTCCAGAGAATGTATCACCTCTGGGATCTGCTGGCAAACAGACCCACCCTCAAACACACACAGATGAAAATGACTAAAAATTAAAAGGTTGTAAAAGAGAGGATGCAAACCAGAAAAGCAGAGTTTCCCTTTTAAAAGAGGACAATACTTAGACCTAAAAAAATGAGCAAGAATTTGCAAGGACCCCTCAAAAGACTCAAATAGAAATCATGAATTGTTAATTTATCATGAAGTTGCCAAAATTAAGTCACCCTGCGTGGTTGCAGGAGGAGTGAAAGTCAAAAGGCAGGGAGCATCAGTTCTGATGAGGCTGTAGTTCAAATGGGCACTAATCTGTTACTATGGCTAACAGAAAATCTGTAACTATTTTGAGGAATGATGCCAATGTCTGCTCCGATCTTAGGTAGTCATCCTCCTATAAAAGGATTTTCTGTGAACTATATTTGCAGATCCACGAAAAAGCAATTACATGTAGATTTTCAAAGCAGCTTTACATGTAATAATCAGAAACTGGAAACAGCCTTAAATGGTCTACAATGTAATGGATCAAAGAATTGCAGAAAATTAGTAAAATATTGAGGAACTTGGCTGCCTTTTTCCAAAACTGAATAGGTGAAAATTAAAATACTATGAATAAACAAAGCCTGATACAAAGTTGTAAAGAAATTCTTAACCCATTGAGCTGACTGTCTTGAGTTAATAAAACGATTACTAAGTGACAATATATGGCTTAGTTCTTCTGAGAAGGTATGAGAACATTGACTAGTAAGGGGACTTTGGTGATGAAAGTGCTCTGCAGCTAGATTAAAGTGGTGGATTCTTAAGTATTTTGTGGAAAAACACCAAATTCCTACCTCTAGTGGCTGATTTGTAAGATGAAAGGGAAACAGATTTTCTGTATCCATGAACAGGGAAACATCCCATCCTGAGAGCATTTTGTTCAAGGCAGAAACAAAGCTTTGCAACAAAAATGTAAGTGCATGGCAGTGCTGTGTTCAGAAGTGAGAATGGGTGAACACCCCTTCGCATCCTCTCTAGAGAGTGATGGGGCTCTTCAACCAGATTTATGCCCTGAAGGTTAGAGGAAAATTGCTTGTTTTATTGTGGCCTATGGGAGCCATTCAGAGCTAGAAGAAAAAGATAGTCATCGGGCTGGCAAAAAGGAAAAGAAAAAATAAAAGAAAGGAAGGAAGGAAGAAAAAATTAAAGAAAGAAAGAAAAAGAAAGAAAGAACATAGAGCAGAAGGGTATAGAGCTACAAGCCCTTCTTTCAAACCGGTTATCCCACCCCCAAGACAAGTCATGTGGCAATCCTATATAGGTAGTCACAGGGGGCTAACAAGAAGACCGCAGTTTACAGGAGAAGAAAACACATTGTCTTTAGTGAGTAGGCACTGGAAAGGTACACACGATCCTGGAACTGAATTCCCCCCATTGCTCCTCTAAAACGAACAGAAAAAAATATGATGAGACTCAATGTCACACCACACCACACACACATGGACACAAGCACATACACAGATATGCACAGGAACAAACACATACAGGCACTCATTTAGTATATACACAAACACACACACACACACAGGGACACAGTTGTGCAAAAACATGTACTCATTGAAACAGGAGAGCTGGAAAGAGGAGTATAAACAGACTTGGAAGAGGGTGAGAAAAAGAAATCCCTTAGTTGACATGAAATACATTGTGCATATGCATGAAAATGTCAAAAAAAAACATTTTATGTTTGATCCATATATGCTAAAAGTAAATATTAAAATAATTAAAAGAAATTAAATATAAAACAATATTAAGGTGCATTTGGCTACACTGGATCTCTATTTCTCCATTCCAATGAAAATGAGATGTACCTTAGGAATATACACTGAATGTTTGACTGGCCCATACCCATTTCATGTACAATATTTACACTGATCAGTAGAACGAGGATTGTTGGACCAAACATTCAGGCCCTTTGCTACCTGGAACAGGGGAGATCTAGGGACACAGGCCTGGTGATACAACAAAGCACAGAAAGGGTTTGTTGGAGCATGCAGAAAATGTGCCCCTGAGGCCCATGTCAGAGCTGGACCTCTGGCAAAATGACTCGGGTTCCATCTGGAAAGCCTATGGGAGCAGACCAAACACTCAGGCTTTTGCCACCTGGAACAGCAACAAGATGACAAGAAGAAAAGAAAAGAACTTAAGCAATGGTAACCAAGACAATATGGCAACATCAGAACCCAGATTTCCCACCCCAGCAAGCAGGGGGTTGCCAAACACTACAAAAAAGGAGATTCCGACCTGAAATCATACCTCAAGATGGTGATGGAGATCTTCGAAAAGAGCATGAATAACTCCCTTTAAAAAGTACTGGAGGAAAACCATAAACAAATAGAAGCTTTTAAAGAGGAAAAACAAAAAATCAAAGAACTACAGAAAACACAACAAAAGAGAGGAAGGAATTGAAAATGGAAATAGAAACAATAAAAAAAAAAAAAACACAAAATAGACAACCCTGGAAATGGAAAACATAAAAAAGAAATCAAAAGCCAACGATGAAAGCATCTCCAACAGACTACAAGAGATGGAAAAGAGAATTTCAGGAGCCGAAAACAACATTGAAAACATAGACAAAGCATTCAGAGAAGATGCAAAAATGAAAAAGCTCCTAACCCAAAATATCCAGGAGATCCAGGACACAATGAAAAGACCAAACCTAAGGAGAAAAGGAATAGATGATGGTGAAGAATATCAACTGAGGGACACAGTAAATAGCTTCAATAAAACTGTGGAAGAAAACTTCCCTTCCATTAAGAATGAGATGACTGTGAGCATAAAAGAAGCTTACAGAACTCCAAATAGATTGGACCAGAGAAGAAATTCTTCAGGACACATAATAGTCAAAACGTCAGTGTTTTAAACAAAGAAAGAATACTAAAAGCAGTAAGAGGAAAAGGTCATGTAACATACAAAGGCAGCACAATCAGAATTACACCTGACTTCTCAACAGTGACTGTGAAAGCTAGATGAGCCTGGACAGACATTATACAGACCCTAAGAGAACACAAATGTCAGCCCAGGCTAAAATACTCAGCAAAACTCTCAATCACCATAGATGAAGCAACCAAGATATTCTAGGACAAAACTAAATTTACACAATATCTGACCACCAATCCAGCCTTAAAAAATATGGAAAACTCACTAAAAGGAGGGAAACTACATCCTAGAAAAAAAGAATAAAATAACTAAGCAAGAAAACTAAAAGAAGAAAGCCACACAGACATAATTCTACCTCTAAAAGCAAAAATGCCAGGAAACAGCAACTACTATTTCTTAATATCTAATAACACATATGAACTCGATTCCCTAATAAAGAAACATAGACTAATAGAATAGATACATAAACAGAATCCAGCATTTTGCTGCATACAGGAAACTCATCTTAGAGACAAAATAAAAAAAATAAATAAAATAAAACAATTTCTCAGAGTAAATGGCTGGGAAACAACTTCCAAGCAAAAGGCACCATCAAAACAAGCTGGAAAAGCCATTCTAATATCAAATAAAGGAGATTTTCAACAAAAATTATCAAAAAAGATAATGAAGGACACTTTTAACTCATTACAGGAAAAATTTATAAGGAAGAATTATCAATCCATAACATATATGATCCAAATATAGGAGCACCCATAATAATAAGAAAAACCCTACTAATGCTCAAAATATACATTTTACCCCACACAATAATAGTGGAAGACTTCAACACCCAACTCTCATCAATGAACAGATGATGGAAGCAGAAACTAAACAAGGACACAGTGAAACTAGCAGAGGTTATAAACCATTTGGAATTAATAAACATCTACAGAACATTTCACCCAAAAACAAAAGAATACAACTTCTTTTCAGCACCTTGTGGCAACTTTTCCAAAATTGACCATATAGTCAGTCAAAAAACAGACCTCAGTAGATATAAGAAGATAGAAATACACCCATGCATGCTCTCAGATAACTATAGCCTAAGGCTGGTCTTTAATAACAACAAAAACAACAAAAAGTCCATATACACATGGAAGCTGAACAATGCTCTACGCAACAATAACATGGTCAAAGGAAAAAAAAAAAGGATTTTTTAAAAATTCAATGAAAGTGAAAGCACAACATACCCAAACCTACGGTATGCAATGAAAGCATTACTAAGAAAACTCATAGTTCTGAGTGCCTGAAAAAGACACTGGAGAAAGCATACACTAGAAACTTGACAGCACAGTTGAATGCTCTAGAACAGAAAGAGGCAGATACACCCAAGAGGAATAGATAGCAAGAAATAATCAAACTCACAGAAGAAATTAACCAAATAGAAACAAAAAGAACCATTCAAAGAATCAACAAAACCAAGAACTGGGTCTTTGAGAAAATTAACAAGATTGATAAACCCTTACTCAGTCTAACTACAGGGCAACAAGAGAGTATCAAAATTAACAAAATCAGAAAGGAAAATGAAGACATAACAACTAAAACTGAGGAAATTCAAGAAATCATCAGATCCTAATACAAATGCCCATACTCAACAAAGCTGGACAATCTAGAGTAAATGAATGAATTCCTAGAGAGATACCAGATACTAAAGTTAAACCAGGACAAGGTAAACCATTTATGTAATCCCATAACACCTAAAGAAATAGAAGCCGTCATCAAAAGGCTCCCAACCAAAGTAAGCCCAGGTCCAGATGGGTTCTCCAAAATATTCCACAAAATAGAGTCTGATGGAACACTACCCAAGGCATTTTTTGAGGCCAAAATAACCCTCATTTCTAAACCACACAAAGACCCTACAGGGAAAGAAAACTTCAGACTAATGTCACTTATGAACATTGATGCAAAAATGCTCAACAAAATACTTGCAAACCGAATCCAAGAACACATCAAAACGACCATTCACCATAATCAAGTAAGCTTCATACCTGGGATGCAGGGATGGTTTAATATAAGGAAATACATCAATGTAATCCACCATATAAACAAACTCAAAGAAAAAAACCACATGGTCATCATCTCACTAGATGCTGAGAAAGCAGATGAAAAAAATCAATAACCCTTCATGTTAAAAGTCTTGGAAAGAACAGGAATCCAAGGCCCGAATCTAAACATAATAAAAGCCATATACAGCAAACCAATAGCCAACATCAAACTTAACGGTGAGACTTGAAGCAATCCCACTAAAATCAGGGACTAGACAATGCTTCAACATAGTACTGGAAGTCCTGGCCAGAGCAATTAGACAGCAAAAGAAAATCAAAGGCATACAAATTGGAAAGGAACAAGTTAAAACATCACTGTTTATAGATGACAGGATAGAGTATGTAAGTGAATGCAAAAAATTCCACTAGAGAAATTCTACAGCTGATAAACAAGTTCAGCAAAAGGGATGGAAATAAAATTAACACAAACAAATCAGTAGTCTTCGTCAACTGAAAGGACAAACATGTAGAGAAAGAAATTATCAAAAGATACCCTTCAAAATAGACACAAAGAATACAAAATCCCTTGGTGTGACTCTAATCAAGTAAAGAAACTTTATGACAAGACCTTCAAATCTCTAACGAAGGAAATAATGGAAGCTCTCAGAAAATGAAAAGATCTCCCATGCTCATGAATTGAAAGGATCAATATTGGAAAAATGGCCAACTTACCAAAAGCACACTACAGGTTTAATGCAATCACCATCAAAATTCCAACCCAATTCTTCATAGAGTTGAAAAGAGCAATTTGCAATAACATCTGGAATAACAAAAGACCTATAATAGCAAAATCCTTCCTAAACAACATGAAACCATCTGCAGAAATCACCATCCCTGACCTCAAGCTATATTAAGGCAATTGTGCAAAAAACTGCATGGTACTGGTACAGAGATTGGCGCGTGGATCAATGGAATAGAATAGAAGATTCATAAATGAACCCTTACATATAAGGTCACTTGATTTTTGACAAAGAAGCTGTAAACATTAAATGGAAAAGGGACAGCCTATTCAACAAATGGTGTTGGTCCAACTGGCACTAAGCATGCAGAAGAATGAAAATATGCCCTTTCTTTTATCTCCTTGTATAAAGCTCAAGTAAAAGTGGGACAAAGATCTCCACATTAAACTAGGTACACTGAAAATAATAAAAGAGAAAGCAGGGAAAACCTTAGAACATATAGGCAGAGGAAAAAGTTTCCCAAACAGGACACCAATGGCTCATGCTCTAAAGTCAAAGAATGACAAATGAGATTGCGAAATTTCTGTAAGGATAGGGACACTGTCAAGAAAACAAAACGGCAGCCAACATATTGAAAAAAGATTTTTACCAACCTCATATCTGATAGAGGCCTAATATCTAATGTATACAAAGAACTCCAGAAGTTAGTCACCAGAGAATCAAATAACCCTACTGAAAAATGGGGTAAAGAGCTAAACAAAAAGTTCTCAGTTGAGGAATATTGAATGACTGAGAAGCATCTAAGGAAGTCTGGACATCATTAGCCATCAGGGAAATGCAAATCAAAACAATCCTGAGATTTCATCTTACACCAACCAGAATTGCTAAGATCAATAGTGAATATGACAGCAGATGCTGGTAAGGATGCAGAGAAAGAAGAACACTGTCGGTTGGGTTGTAAACTGGTACAACCACTCTGGAAATTAGTCTGGTGTTTCCTCAGAAATTTGGACATAGTACTACCTGAAGACCCAGTTATTCCACTTCTGAACATATACTCCAGAGAAGCTCCAACATACAACACAGACACATGCACCACAATGTTCATAGCAGTCCTATTTGTAATTGCAAGAAGCTGAAAAGAACCCACATATCCTTCAGTAGATGAATGAATACAAAAATTGTGGAATATTTACACAATGGAGTACTACTCAGCTATCAGAAACAATGACTTTATGAAATTCTTAAAAATATGGATGCATCTAGAGAATATCATCCCTAGTGAGGTAACCCAGTCACAAAAGAAGAGACATAATATGCAGTCACTGATAGTGGGATGCTAACCCCAGAAAGCTATGACCACCCCAGAAACAACTCACACACAGTACAAAGTTCAAGAAAAACAAAGGCCAAAAAAAGAAAAAGAAAATGAAAAATCATTATACTTAATCTTTACACACCAAGAATAAAGTAGATCAATAATAAAAAAGAAAACTTTGACTATTTCCAGGTTACAGCTTGTTTTATATGTACTTTATGCTCATTGTAACTAGTAAGCTTTTAATGCATACTATCAACCCTCTAAAAAAATCAAGTCCTGAAAAAATATATTGATGTACTTTCATGTAAAAATGCTTAAAATATGTATATTTATCTTTCTTTTTTAAGGTAAAGTTGTTCAATTTAAAAACATTATCTTATATATACAAAGAACTCAAGAAGTTAGACTCCAGAAAATCAAACAATGCTATTAATAAATGGGGTACAGAGCTAAATATAAGTTTTTCAACAGAGAAGCAACTAAAGAAGTGCTCAACATCCTTAGTCATCAGGGAAATGCAAATCAAAACAACCCTGAGATTTTACCTCACACCAGTCAGAATGGCTAAGCTCACATACTAAGATGACAGCAGATGCTGGTGAGGATAAAGAGAAAGAGGAACACTCTTCCACTGTTGTTGGGGTTATAAACTGGTGCAACCACTCTGGAAATCAGTCTGGTGGTTTCTCAGAAAATTGGACATAGTCCTACCTGAAGATCCAGTTATCCCAATTCTGAGCATATACCACAGGTATGCTCCAACATACAGTAAGGAGATATGCATCACAGTGTTCATATTAGCACTATTTATAATAGCCAGAAGCTGGAAAGAACCCAGATGTCCTTCAGTAGATGAATGGATACAAAAATTGTGGTATATTTACATAATGGAGTACTACTCAGCTATTAGAAACAACGATTTTATGAAATTTCTAAGAATATGGATGCATCTAGAGAATATCATCCTGAGTGAGGTAACACAGTCACAAAAGAACAGACATAATATGCAGTCACTGATAATTGGGTTCTAGCCCCAGAAAGCTCTGAATACCCTAGAAACCATTTGTAGGTCATATGAAGCTTAATAACAAAGGTTAAATAGTGAAAGCACCAGTCCTTCTTAGAAAAAATATAAGTGTATAGTACCATCTCAGAGTGTGGTACACCTAGACCTTAAATCATTATTAATCCAACATCTAGGAATATAGCTTTGTGGCAATTTTTGGTAATCAATGATCATTATGTTTAATCTATAAACACCAAGAAAACTCTGATTGTTTCCACGTTACATTTTGTTCTACATGTACTTCATCCTTATGGTAACTAGTGGGATTTCAATGCATGCTATCAAATTTCTAAAAGAATTGCAAAAGTGCTTTTAAAAATCTGTACATGTATTTCTCTTCTTTAAATAAATTTGTAAGAAAAAATAAACAATATTGTTAAAACTCATGGTAGTAAAAATGTATCTTTTCTTTTTAAGGAATAGAAAGAAGAAAGGAAGATCATCAGCCTAGATAGAAATAAGAAGACAGAACAGGAAAACAAACAAAACCTTAGTTTCTTTAGTTCCTCTTAAAGCACTACATTCCTGTGATTTGAACAGGGTTCTTCATAAACTATTTGGCAGAGTACAAGATGTTGTCTCCTTATTTACTCACTAACTAAGGCCTTCTGATTTTGTTCTGATATTCTCTACAAAATATCAGGATTTTGTGTGTGGCTTTTTGTCCCCTCTCCAGATTTTAATGACATGTCATATTATGGCATGAAATATGCCTTCTTAAGTAACTGTGGAAAGAAAAGTATTAGATCACTTTACATTTTAGGATAGTTACCTAGGGGTCAAGTGAACTTTAACAAAGTAAACAGGAAGAAAGGAAAGAAAACATAGCTGATAAATTTCATGATGAGCCTTTCTTCTAAAGTCAGAGGCAAGAGACCATTTGTCCTTTGAACATATCTGAGTGCATCCCGGGGCCCAGTAAAGTTTTCTGCCAAGAGCCTAGCTATATTATTTTATAGCTTATGGTAAACTAGTGAACAGCCCCAAAGTATAGCAGTGTATATCCACATGTGTCCTTCCCTTTTAAACACATGTTTTCTCTGATGCCAGGTCCAGTGATTGTGAAAAATCATTAGCACATAGTCTGCTGCAGTGGTTTATTAGGAACATAGGCTAGGACAGTACTATGTCTGTAGACCAGATTATCAAGAAAACCTTTGTTTTTGTTTTCTCTGTTTTTCAACACTCAAGAGCCATTAGGAGGGGGTAGAAATAAAATCTACACTTACCTACAGGGACTTCCCAGATCTTAAGGTTTTAACTTATCGTTAATTTAAATGCAAAACAAGCAGAATGTGAAGGGTTTAGAAATTAGAAAAACAATGTCCTTTTGCTAAGTGTACAGAAGTATTAAGACCAATGTGAGAAGATAGAACCTGACTTGTTTTTTTAATTACCATTCTAGAGATCTAAACTAACTGACAAAGTTGGGCAATTTCTAAGAGCCCACCAGCCTCTGAATGACTGCTCTAAAGCAAGTTATTCATCTTACTGCACCTAAAGAATATTTACAATTTAAATTAAAGGGGAGGACTACAAAAATGGCCAAGACTATTCTGTAGTGATAAAAATAGGAACCCAGAAAAGAATGTTTTCTATTCCTCAGAGTGTGACTTCATCTGATTCATGTACCTTGTTCAGCCACTCTTTATTTTGTTTTGTTTTTATGGCCAAGAGAGACATAGATTTAACAGGGAAAATGGAGTAAATTTTTTGCAAAACACATATAGGGGACATAATGGTTGTTTTGTATCAATGAGAAATAAAAAAAACTCATATGTGGATAGTTCAGAAGTTTTTTCAGAGAAGAGAGTAGAGAAATTAGTCCAGAAAAAATAGAAATGAAACACAATTACATGTCATTGATGGAATTCAGTATATGGACAGAAAAAAAAATGACAGCTAATTTGCTGGTGTGCTCCTTCAAGATATGACGATAAAGCTGTCTACGTGAATGAAGGTGCAGCGCTCTCACATAGCTCCCACTTTACACAATACTAAAAAGAGTCAGGTGATATCATTGAATTCATTACATTTGGAATACTGATGTTCAAATATGGACTTAAGAATAAGTTGGCTCTTTTCTCTGGGAAGTTTTGATGCACATTCAAAGATCAAAATATATCCAAGTGCAATAAAGACAGATTATAAGGTCTTCACCAATTTTTATATAGTAACAATAGCTATAAATACAACAGGAAACAAATATGCCATCCATTACTGTAGATAATGTCAATGCCTCATACAATTTGCATATGTAAATCAGGTAAAACACTAAGAGAAGGTGAAAGTTGTAAGAGTTTAGATCCTCTTTCCTGGGCTTCTGGTTAACATTTCAATGTGTCCTGTAATTACTCCTCTCATCTCTTCTTCAAAGTCATGTTTTCCATTTGCCAACTATGTACTCAGTGCAGAAAACTGCTTCTTAATGTTCAGTTTAATGATGAGATTTGGGCTTGGATGGTGTGAAACTTCATGATTATCCTCAAGATATACTGTGCATTAGCAGAAGACAGTAATAAATGCTTTCATATTTGCTTTTTTTTTTGCTGTTGATGTTTTAAGGATTATTTAGTCCACATTTCAGGGTTGAAAGAGCCCACCAATGATAGAGACCCTTGGCCAAAATTTTCTTTGTAGCAACTAGATCTGTTTTTTTGTTTGTTTGCTTGCTTGCATGCTTGCTTGTTTTGGTTTGGTTTGGTTTTGGTTTTTCCTGTTAGTGTAACCTGTGGTCATCAGTAATCCACATATGATCACCAGACAGATATCCTTCATAGCTGATGTACTCTCCTGTGTAAGTACTACACAGAGCAAGACATAAATAGCCAAAAGGATTACAATTGTTTGTACCATCATAAAAATTTTGGAAATATGTTTTGAAAACCTGCCTAGCCCTCCTATACAACTTCTCTTGAAGCCAAATAAAAGTGGACTACCATAAACTTAATTAGGTGGTAGCATCTACAGAATCCATAATATAGCAGTTTAAAATTGTGGTTCTTATATATTTGCATCTTAGTACCCACCAGTAGTTGGAAATGTTTCAACCTTTTGGTGTCGAAAAAAATTTCTCCATTGAAATTTTGTTCCAAGTTCTTCTAATCTTGGAGCCATCTCTCCAGCCCCAGCACCAATTGATCTGTATCTTGATAAGATGACATTGATTTAGTTTTTGTCTTATTATGTTAGCAAGGTGAGCTCCTAATTTGACCTCTTCCTGCTTTAGACTGCCCTTGGCAGAAACAATGTGAAGCCGTCCCCTACTTTGTTTGCATGCTTTTTTATATCCATTAAAAAATGCTATAGAAAAAAATCCATAGAGTACTTGAATGCTTCAGCTTTACCATTTAATGATTTTGGAGATACGGGATTTAATGCAGGGTGTAATCATGCTTAGGCATTTTTGTAAAACTCAGCTGAACTCAGCCCTGACATCTGTGGAATTCTATCGTTTTACTGTCTCTGTGTGTCCTTCATCTTGCTCTTGCTTCATCTCCTGCCATTTAGCAAGGCATTTCTACTGAAGCAGAACAGATACAAATGGCATGCTTCTTCTGCTTAGAGCTTAATGGCTTTCCACCCTATGTCTTATAGTCTTTAGAACATTCTAAACACATGGATAACTTTTGCTTATTTTTGAAAATTAGGTCAAGATGACATTTACTATTTGCAACTGACATTTTTTTTTTTTTTTTTTTTGCTACCTAATTCCTTGCTCATCCATCTTGACTTTGTGAGTATGTTGAAATCTCTGTGCACATTGTTCTGTTGGTAACTGCCACATCATGAATGCTAGTCTCACCAGTTGGAGACCTAGAGAAATAACTCTAGATATTCTTGTTTATGATTTTTTCCAAATTACATTCTTCGGACAAAAAATGTTAGCCAATTTCTATTACTTGTTCTTGCCTGTTATTAAAGGTTCTTTAGTATCTACTAAGCTTAGAGAAGTGATTAGACCCAAGATAGGTTCTCTGGTGTCTTTATTCCCCACTACGGAGACCTAAACTTGTTTAACATCTAACCTAGTGATTCTTCAAGGAAAGATATGCCACTTTGGTGGTGAGTGTATGAACTATTTCCAGTCAAGTGTGTTGCGGCCATTGATGTAGCCAATGCTTTGGTGCTTTTCATGCCTTGCCCTTTGATCTTTCTAAATCATGTGCCCACAAGTGATAATATTTGTTGTGTAATCAAAGAAGAGCTTACCAGGCTTCAGATAGTTTAGGTAGTACTCTGCAAACCATCACTTCCTTAGCCTCATCACACCTAAAGCTCCACCATTCTCTTCAAGATAATCTCCTGACTCTAGTTGAGTTCCTTTGTGCAGAACTGCTACTGATACTCTTTCCAAGGACCAATAAAGGCAGCAATGGGTCTGTGGTACTACCTCTACTGTCTTGGACACATATGTATACAATGTAAATGACCAGTGTAAGAAAACACTCATAAGCTTTTCTTGATAAAAACAGAAATTAAGTGTGGACCCATGTACTATTTGGACAATTATACCAGTTTACAATGTTTTATTTTAAGTAGTAACATGCATTCAATTTGTGATCAAAACATGTCTGATGAGAGAACCTGGGGCGCAGGCCACGTGAGGTTATACCATGAGTATCCAGAGCTCAGAGAGTGCTTGGCAGTGCTTGTGGGAAAGTTTCCATTCTGGTCCACAGTAAGGGCCAAGCCTCTGTCAGAGGGAATTGGGATCTGCCTGGAAAGGTTGTGCTTGAAGACCAGACATCCAGACTCTTTTCCACCTAGACCAGCAGAGAAACTGGGGCACAGGCCTGGTGAAGATGCACCATGAGTACCCAGAGCACAGAGAGTGCTTGGAGGCACTTGTAGAAAAGGTTCTGTTCTGGACCAAGCCTCTGTCCGAGGTAGTCAGGATCTTCCCGGAAAGAGGTTGCTTGAAGATCAGCTCCACAGGTGCTTTTGCACATAGACTAGAGGTGAGGCTGACACATAGGCACTGGAAGGTCACACCGGAAGTCCTCAGAGAGCAGAGGCAGCTGTGCTCTGTGGAAAAGCGGTCATTTTTGGCCTAGATAAAGAGCCGGGTCCCCGACAGTAGTATTCAGGACCTGTGGGCAGAGGACTGAGCTCCCAGAACAGTCTTCCAAGACGTCCCACACATTAGCCCATAAACACAGAGCTGAGTCACTGCCACCAGAACTCTCTGCTTGCCCACAAAATGCCAAAAACTCAGAAGCAATTTTCTTCCTGAGCCCACAGACCCTCACATCCCCAGAAGAGACAAGAGCCAGTCACTGACCAAAAGACCACATATAATCATAAATAGCAAGAAGTCAAGAGGAAAGCATAATAATTTAAGCAATGGAAACCATAACAACCTCGCAATATAGGAACCCAGCTCTCACATCATAGCAAGTAGTAGATTGCTAAACACTCCAGAAAAACAAGAGTCAGATGAGAAATCATACTTTACGATGATGATGGAGATCTTGGAGAAGCACATAAATAACTCCCTTAAACAATTATAGGAGAACACTCATAAACATACAAAAGCTCTTAAAGAGGAAACACAAAACTCACTCAAAGAATTACAGGAAAATACAACCGCACAGGTGAAGGAATTAGAAAGAGAAATAGAAACAATAAAGAAAACACAAAAAGATATAACCCTGGAGATAAAAAACCTAGAAAAGAAATCAGGAGTCACAGATGCAAGCATCTTCAATAGACTACAAGAGATGGAAGAGAGCATCTCAGGGGCTGAAGACAACATTGTAAACATAGACAAAACATTCAGAGAAGATGCAAAACCCAAAAACCTCCTAACCCAAAATATCCAGGAGATCCAGAACACAATGAGAAGACAAAACTGAAGGATGATAGGAATAGAAGAGGGCAAAGATTATCAACTATGAGGCACAGTAAATATCTTCAACAAAATCATAGAAGAAAGCTTTCCTACCCTTAAGAATGAAATGACCATTAGCATAAAAAAAGCCTACAGAACTCCAAATAGAGTGGACCAGAAAAGATATTTTTCCCGACACATAATAGTCAAAATGCCAAGTGTTCAAAACAAAGAAAGAATACTAAAAGCAGTAAGGGAAAAAGTTCATGTAACATATAATGGCAGACCAATTAGAATTACAACTGACTTCTCAAAAGAGACTATGAAAGCTGGAAGGTCCTGGACAGACATCATACAGACTCAAAGAGAACCCAAATGACAGACAAGGTTACTATATCCAGCAAAACTCCCAATTACCATAGATGAAGAGACAAAGATATTTCAGGACAAAACTAAATTTAAACAATATCTGAACAATAATCCAGCCAGACAAAGAATAATAGATGGGAAACTCAACACATGGAGGAAAACTACACCCTAGAAAAAGTAAGAAAATAACTAACCAAGAACACTGAAAACCAAAAGACACACAGAAATAATTCAACCTCTAACAGGTAAAATAGCAGAAAACACCAATCACTATTCTTTAATATCTGTTAACATAAATGAACTCTTTCGCCAATAAAGAGACATAGACTATCAGACTGGATACATAAATAGAATCCAGCATTTTGCTTCATACATCAAACTCATCTCAGAGACAAAGACAGACACTATCTCAGTTCAAAGGCTGGGAAAAAACATTTCAAGAAAATGGTCACAAGAAACAGGCTGGAGAAGCCATTCTAATATCAAATAAAGTAGATTTTCAACCAAAAGTTATCAAAAATTATAAGAAAGGGCATTTTTTACTCATTACAGTGAATATTTATGAGGAGGAATTCTTAATCCTAACCATATATTCTTCAAATACAAGAACACCCATATTCATTAAAGAAACCCTACTAAAGCTCAGAAAATATATTGCAACACACACAGTAATAGTGGAAGAGTACTTTTTTTAACTCATAATAAGTTATTTTTAATTGGACACTTTTATTTTAAAAACGAAGATAAAAGTACAGATTTTAAGCATTTTTGCATAAAAGTATATGGATACATTTTTGTCAGTATTTGATTTTTTTTACAGGTTTGAGAGTATGCATTAAAATCTTACTAGTTACAATGAGCATAAAGTACATGTAAAACAATATGTGACCTGGAAATAGTCAAAGTTTTTTTGGTGTGTAAAGATTAAGCATAATGGTTAATCTTTTTTTTTTATTGAACTTCATATAGTCTGTGAGTTGTTTCTGGGGTATTCAAAGCTTTCTGGGTTAGTATCCAATTATCAGTGACTGCATATTATGTCTGTTCTTTTGAGACTGGGTTATCTCACTCAGGATGATATTCTGGAGATGTATCCATTTTCTTAGGAATTTCATAAAGTCATTGTTTCTGATAGCTGAATAGTACTCCATTGTGTAAATAAACTTCTACACCCCACTCTCATCAATGGACAGATCATGGAAGCAGAAACTGAAGAGAGACAAAGTGAAACTAGCAGAGGTTATGAACCAATTGGAATTAACAGACACCTACAGAATATTTCATCCTAAAACCAAAGATTAGACCCTCTTCTCTGCACCTTACAGCACCTTTCCCAAAGTTGTCATATAGTTGGTCACAAAACAACCCTCAATAGATAGAAGAAGATTGAAATACTCAAATGCATCCTATCAGATCAACATGGACTAAGGCTGGTGTTTAATAACAACAAAAAGCCTACATACACATGGGAGCTGAGCAATGCTCTACTCAATGATAGCATGGTCAAAGAAGAAATAAACAAAGAAATTAAGGATTTTCTAGAATTTAATGGAAATGAAAGCACAACATACCCAAACCTATGGGATGCAATGAAAGCAGTACTAAGAGGAACTCAGCTCTGAGTGCCTCCAAAAAGAAACTGGAGAGAACATTCAGGAGCAAGTTAACAGCACAGCTGAAAGCTGTAAAACAAAAAGAAGCAGATGCACTCAAGAAGAGTAGAGGGCAGGAAATAATCAAACTCAGAGCAAGTATGCATTGGTTCTTACATTGCACAGTTGAGCTCCGTTTGTCAGGACTCCATAGAAAGACACTAAAAAGCTTCTGGTGGTGTGCTGTGGCTTTCTGCTGCTTCCAGGGACTCAGGCTGTTTGGCAGAGTGATGTCAGCTTAGATAGTTACACATGGAATTTTGCTAAGTCAGACTCAGATTCTTAGGCAAGCAGGTGATGAGGAAAAAAATCATGGAGGACATATTGTGCTCAGAGGGAGTATAAATAGCACTCCATAAACAGTGATGGGGCTAGGCTAGGATTGCCTATAGAGCTAACCATGCAACTTGTTAGTCTCCAGTCTTCACTGATCTTTGCCTTGCTGAGAAAGGCACGGCCAAGAACTTCATTTGGTGTTCTGCTGGTCTCTCCTGCTGACTAGTCCCAAGGCTGAGAACTGGCTATCACTTCTAGGTAGTGCCATCACTAAGGATTTATGTTTGCTGTCCCAACTTGACTGAGCATGACTGCTGGTGTATCCATGAAGTATTTACAAGTGAGTAGAGCTGCTCTGGTGACCTGTAAACTGAACTGCTCATTTCTTGAGAACACAAATTGGAGTTTCTTCAAAAATTTATTTCTAATCAGATATGGTTTTTCTGTATTCTTTCTTTTCTACTACCCCTTGTGGGTGTGGGCTAAAGGGAGGTTGAAATATGTAAGAACCATCATTAAAATACAGGTATTGAAAAAATAAACGTTCCACTCTGTAGTACAATGAGTGTAATAAATATAAATATAAAAATAAATATCAGGTATCACTTAAAATTAATATAGCTTAAATAAAATCTTCTGTGATCATCAAGTAGAGAAAAAACATAATTACTCTATAACCAGTTAATTCTGTTCCTATAGTTATGACCAAAAATTGCCAAATGTGTACATGTGTGTTTGTGTGTGTCTGTGTGTATGTATGTGTGTGTGTATACACTCTTGTGCATGAGAAAACATACATGCAAATGTGTTTTGAAAAGTCTAGAACTTTAGGTGGATATAGTCCTCTCTTTTTTTCTCTGCTGCTTTATTGAGACAAGGTCTCTCAATGAACCCTGAACTTACAGATTTGGCTAGACGGCTGGTTAATAAGTCCCACAGGTTCTCTGGCCTATGCTCTTCAGCACTGAGATTATAGAGGCATGATGCTACAACTGGCTATTTCATTTTTTGTCTTCTGTTTCAGACCGACAATAAAAAATTCTCCAGCTTCAAAAAGGATAACAAACAAACAAACCCCTGGAATTGCAAAATACCTGTCTGAAACAGAAGATGGAAAATAACTCAGTGCTGTTGCCTATGGGTCTGCACTCTGCCTCACCACTAGGGGGTGTGAAAACAGCTCAGGCAGACAAAATGGAGGGTACATTCCATCTTCATCACCATCAGGATGCAGGGTGATGGAATATAACCTAAGATGGAAACCCCAGCTCAGGTGAGAACCAGAGTAGTCTGAGACTGAGGAAGCAACAATTCACAAATTTTCTAATATCATCCCTGGGAACTCCTTGGAGCTGGGAATGATGTGATTCCCAGCTGCAAGTGATAAGCCCAGGGCAGGGGGAAGGGGGAACTCTGGTTTAGCATGAGTAAAATTGTCTGGAGGGCAGAGGGGCCTTCTGTTTTCTTTATGATAAAACCTTCATCTAAAGAGATTCTTAATGAGAGAAATAGTTTTTGTTTGTCCAACTGTTTTTCCATTGTTTATCTTGGAGAATTGGTACATATGACTTACTCAGGTTTGACAAGTGCATAAATACTTTTTGGAGAAGGAATATCTGGGAAGGGAAGCTCATTGGCTAAAACCCTAGGAGCCATCTAGACACCTCATTAGCATGGAGAAATCTGTGTTCTGTGCTATATGACTAGTGGTCATGAATTCCATGTGGGATGTCCTGTTCATAAGCTTCATGTCAGAAACTGGGTTGGAAGTGGATAAAATGCCTACCATTCTTTGATATGAGAATTTACTAGGGTTTCTGAATCTGCTCAATCTTCCCAATTTTTGTCTGGTGACAATGGTCCACTTGCCACACATTTGCCTTATGCTATCATCTACTGTACTGAGCAAGAAGTGTACAGACACCCAGAAATCAAATCTGTAATTCAACTTCTGTGCATCCAAGAATATAGCACAGTTGACAGAGTGTTTTCCTGGCATTCAGACAAGTCTCAATTTATGTTCATTGATAGATAATAGTAAGCTGGAGGTAGAAGGAGATTGATCAGTAGTTTGAGTTAAGATCAGAATGAGTTTGAAGAATCAAAACCATAAGAAAGAACCATGTAAGTTCATCTCCAAACTCCAAATCTGCATCTTTACTTACTAAGAACATAATACTGGAGACCAACAGCCCATCGAGAAATCTGAACACTCACTGACCCAATTTGAGACTAGCAAACCTAAGCAAAGACTGCTGTAGCAGACATCAGAGCCCTGGTAAGAGGAAAATATCAGCTCAAAGGCAAATACACCATGAACCAGGCCACATCAAAACCTTAATTTTTTTATTGCGTAAAGTTATGTTCCCTAGAAAACAGCTTGATCTCCATTCCACTAATACCTTGCATACTAACCAATCTGGTAAAGTAGGATTTAACAGGGTTCACAATCAAGCAGAATTATATTCAGAAAGCAACTTAGGGAGGAAGCATGGTCACACAAAAAGCAAGAAAAAACTCATTACACATATTATGGCATTGGAATTGCATCAGACTTTGTAATAGAAACTATGGAAGCCAGGGAGAGTCACTGTATCTCTCTCTCTCTCTCTCTCTCTCTCTCTCTCTCTCTCTCTCTCTCTCTCTCTCTCTCTCTCTCTCTTTCTGTCTATCTATAAATATAAATGAGTGTATGCAAGTTTGTTTATGTATGTATGTAAGTATGTATATATGTGGGTGCATGTATGTACATATATCTATATATTTCTTTCAATAAAAATGGTGAATATTAATACTCTTAATTTTCTACCAAAAAAGAAAGCTATTCTTTTGAAATTGACTACTAGAAATGTCAGAGAAGCTACACATATTAAGTCCAACCAACATGGCTGCCAAAACATGACTCAACCAAGGAGAATAGCAATATATATGCAAATGTAGAAAAATCATGTAACCTCAACTTTAGAAAAATAACTATAGGCTACTAAGAAATGTAAAAATGTTTAAAATATATCCTAACTACATATGTGTGATATTAATTTGAAAGAGAGCAGAGGAATTGGAGTACGTGAACGTATTTAGAAAGAAAAAAAAGAAGGAGAAATTATCTAATTGTATCACAATATCAGACAATTTATTAAAGAAATGCACATGGCTATGATTAACTTTCAGAACATGCATTTATATAGAGGAAGTATGCAGTTTGCCTAACTGGTTGTAAATATATGTAAGGCATATTACTTCTGATCTGCACAAATCTACTGGCTAGTATAAGACACCTTCCTTTACAGTTTAATGCTGAGATTGAATGTGGAAAATTTGAAAACACAGCTGAGTGCTGGTTGGGTTAGAATACAGACTTTTAAGTTATTGGTCTTTGATTTTGGTTGTACTTCTTTTCTCCTATTTTCTGCACTAGGTTTCAAGGAGGCTTTGAATGATCCTTAAATTTTGACATTAATATAGCATTTGCAAGCACATGAACCTAGAGACTGGGGTGCCTTACCATTTACATATTGAAATCCTGTCATCTTGATTTTGAAGGGAGAACTCTCATTGTCCAGAGTTAGCATCAACTGATGCTTCATTTGGAGAACTACTATAGACTATCTGCAAGTGCCATAGACCATCTGTGACGTTTACTACCATTTGTCCTTTAACTAAGTCAGTTTTTACTGACATCTTCACTAAGCATCTAGAACAATTGCTTTATTTTGAGGTTTGATCCGTGTACAGTTTTTTGTATCTGAAGAAATGTATTTCTTATAAACTCTCCCTTACCCTGAGGAGCTATCTAACTTATTGAAACATATATGTCAGTTATAGACACTGTATTTTAATTGTAAAATGGAAAGAAATAGTATAAAATATTCATAATTGGATACTTTATATATCAAATCAAGAAGCATGGAGCTATTCTTTAATCTTTCTTCAAGAAAGATATCTAATTGTGCTTCTTAGATAAAATTTGTGTCCTAAAACTTCACCTGTGCCTATAACTTACAGAGTACTTTCTTCTGAAATGAACATGAAGTAGGTTGTATTTATTACTAAGCCGAGGATGGCTTCTCTATTCCTTTCAGCATGTGAATGGGACTCTGCTGTGTGGCACTAAGTATAATTCATGCTAACTCTGCTTCTGTCTTCATGTTGAAAAATTCCCAATTATTAGTCATTTTCAGTAAGTAAGTATAAGTAGCAAATATTTCCCTGATGCATAAGAAGTACCATTCAACAATCAACACTAAATATTATTAGGCTGCATCATACAGTTAGTTCTTATGTATATAACCCAGGTTATGGCAAATATCTGTTCCTAGAAGTGTGTACTGATTGTGTCTACCTATAGGTAGAGGATGAGTGAACTGGATATTCTATCTCCTACAGTCTACAGAAGTGCTTGTCTTGTTGCAAAAATACACATGCCAAGAGAAACCTATCCTACTCCACATATATTGATGGAGTAAATTAACCATACGGGAATAGTTGGTCCATGGAATCTCTTAGCTCTAGTGAGAGATCAGGTATATCTACATGGTGAAAGCCCTAAGCACTATCCTACTTCCTTCTGGAATGTTCCAGATAGTTCCCTCACCAAGAGTGCTGATATAAGCTAAAGTCCATGTGAACCTCCCCAGATGAGCTAGATATAAGATAGTTGATATAAGGTAAAAAGTATGTTAGTCCCTGAAAATAAATCCTATTCAGTTAAATATCAAATGTCAGGATAGAAGTAGAGTGGACCTTCCCAAGTGTTACAAGATTAGAACTTTGTTCTTTGCTCTAAGAGTGTGACCACACTAATCATTCCATATCTATGAGTCTCTGCAGGCATTGTAAAGTCTTTGTAGTATTTAGTGTCTCTGAGCATTTCTATTATTACCAGTCATTGGTTTGAACATTATTCTTGTACCTGGAGTAAATTGTCATTCTAAATTAACTACTAACATAAATAGATGAGCTTGTTAAACTACACTTATCTCAATTTCCCTATCTACTTTCCAGCTGCTGAAAAGTAATACAAAAATAGTTAAGAATACACTAAATGAAAACAAAGCAAATTGGAAAGAGCACTGGGCCATAGCTACAAGCCTCTTAAAGTTGTGAGTTTGTACTAGCTCTTTTGTATGATATATTTTAATGCATATATTACACAAAGTCACACAAAAATAATTAACAGTTGTATCTAAATTTCCATCTACCCTAAGGTAGAGTATGGATAAAATATAAGCTGCTTGATAATGTAAAGCTAACTTAAGAAAGTGAAAACTATTTGGAAATGTCATTAGTTCTGCAATAAAGGTGCTCCAGTGGCCCTCCTTCATGTCACTGGAAGTATGTTACTTGTGGTATCTTTGAAATAAAAATGATGGACCATAGGTGTGATGTCATCACTGTCCAGCACTTACACTGTATCTCTTCAAAACTCATTCAACATAAGATGAGGATATTCTACCTTCACCCCTGCTGGTCTAATAAAACATTGTGATCAAAATCAATTTGGGGAGGGAAGGCTTTCTTTGGTTTACACTTCCAGGTCAAATACAATCAGCGAGGGAAGTCAGAACAGGAACTCAGAACAGAAACCTGGAAACAGGGACTGTGCAAAAACATTGTTCGGTGGCTTGTTCATCTGCCCATGCTTAGCTAGCTTCTTTTATATACCAAGACCACCTGCCCTGGGATGGTGCTACTCACAGTGAATTAGAGTTTCGTGAATTAATTAATAATCAAGATAACCAAGCTAGCCGGATAAACACAGTTACTGAATTGATAGTCTTTATCAGGTGACTCTGGGCTGTGTCAAGGTGACAGTTAATATGACCAGGACAGAGAGAATCATAAAATCAGCCAGGGTGCAATAAAACAACATGTTTGACGTCATCACCATATTTATGTGTTTGTTTGTCTTAGTTTAATTTCTTTATTTCATTTTTACAATTACTTTATTTGCATGTGTGTGTGTGTGTGTGTGTGTATGTGTGTGTCTGTCTGTCTGTCTGTCTTTTTATGCTTATGTGTGGATACAGATGTGTCATTTTTTTTAATCTCCAACACAGTAACTCTCGATTAAATTTAAGTTACTAATCTTGACAGAAAGTTCACTTACCACTGAGCCATCTGGATTGTCATTAAGATACTTATGATCTAATAATTTATAATTTTATGTTACATGAGATTATGATTCAGATATATGTAGTTATGAGATACCTAGGGATCATAAACAGGTTGAAGATTGTGTGCAGCTGTGTCTAGGTAACTGGGAAACAACCCACCTTGTCACTCTGTATGTCTTCACAACTTGTTGTGAAAGAAGAACAGCGGTAAATGATATATTTTAAGTCAGTGAAATATTCACTAAATTAAATGCTTCATTTAAAAAGAAAAGTGGATAATTAATGATTCACTAAAAACCCATTAACTCAACTACAGTGACCTCAAAGACTGAGAATAAATAGTTCTTTAGCAGAATATCTATGTCTCATATAAGGTAGTGTGCACTGTCTTCTTTTTACTCTTTAAATTGCATTAGAATATAATATTAAATAAAGTTGTCTTGCCTGAAGGTCATATGATCTGTGGTACAATTACTGACTAGGTGACTTCTATGTAATTCTGCTCCAGATACTTACATTGTTCAAAGAAGTGAGTTGGAGCATTTATACTTGCTTTCAAAATTGGGAAGACAGACCATTGATCACCTGAATTTTGGAGGTGAAGTCTAGGGCATCAGATAAGAACAGGGTCACCACATGGAGCACAATGCTGATTCAGGTTTCCATCTTTGCTGTTTATCCCTTGTTTCCTTTCTCTCCCTACTTTCTAAGGACTGATAGCATCAGGTTTTGATCTCCCCATACCTGACAGCTTGTAAAAATGCAATCTAACCTCTGTTTCCTTTTCTCTATCCCTAGTTCTTCATCAATTGCAAATTGCTTTAACTCTTTAATAAATGCTGAGTTTGGGGGAGGTTCATATTTTTGCTTGATACTATTATTAGTACACCATGAAAATAACCATTCAGCTCTCATTGCAAAATTATCTTAGTTGACATTATCTATACACATATCCTTTATAAAACACTTTTGTGAAACGCCCACTTGAGATATGCATCAATTTAATTTCAATTTTCAGTAGTCTTCTGTTAAACACGAAGTTTTTAGAATGTCATATCAAGCAAAGTGATATGACATTATCAGAGTTAATTTTCAAAAGTGAAGATTAAAAAACTGTCACTTGAATCCAAAAAGGATTATGATTTCTTGAATAACACAATGCACACTTTATAAAATATATTTTCCCATAAAATACATAGTTTAAACATCTTAGTCCTGTTTACATGATGCTGAGTAATTTTCAGTTCTTGTTCATTTAAATGTTCATTTAATGTTAATTCACACTTAATTGCCACAAACTTTAAGACAACCATCAACTATACAAAAAGGTGTAAATTATGTGCCACATCTTTTTCTCAGGACAGATATTCCTGTCCCCTATTACCATTGTCACCAGGAGCTGTAACCACAGCATCACTTTCACTCCTGTCTGTCCATTTCCCTTCCTCTGCCTGTGTTGGCATTTCATGTCTCTGAGATGAAGTTCACAGCCTAAACACTCTTATACTCTAAATATTACTTTTGCTTCTTTGGGTCTTTTTCTGTGACCTACCACAGACTTTGTAATTCTTATTTTAATGACAGCTAAAGAACTGATGGACCAGTCATCTTCTGCCGCTGTGGGAGAGATGAGCTCTATCTCCTGAAGCTTTGGACTGATATATCAGACACCAAGTGGTTATAGCATGAAAGCTTCTATAATACCATCTTTTTTAAATGGGATATTTTCTTTACGTATATTTCAAATGTTATCCCCTTTCCCTGTTCCCCCTCTGGGATCCCCCTATCCCATGCTCCCTTCCCCGGTCTCTAAGAAGGTGCTCCCCCACCTGCCCACCCAATCACGCCCACCTACCTGCTGTGACATTTCCCAACACAGAGGCCTTGAGCCATTACAGAGCCAAGAGCCTCTCCTCCAATTAATGACCAACAACGCCATCCTCGGCTACATGTGCAACTGGAGCCGTGGGTCCCTCCATGTGTACTCTTTAGATTATGGTTTAGTCTCAGGAGCTCAGGGGCAGCGGGGCGGGGTCTGGTTGGTTGGTATTACAAACCCCCTCAACCCCTTCAAATCTTTCTCTAACTCCTCCATTGGGGACCCGGTTCAATTGTTGGCTGCAAGCATCTGTCTCTGTATTTGTCAGGCTCTGGCAGAGCCTCTCAGGAGACAACCATATCAGGCCTTTGTCTACATGCACTTGTTGTCATTCACAATATTGTCTGGGTTTGGTGATTGTTTATAGGATGGATCCCTGGGTTGGCAGTCTCTGGATGGCCTTTCCTTCAGTCTCTGCTCCATATGTTGTCTCTGTATGTTTTTTCTGTGAATATTTTATTCCCCATTCTTAGAAGGACTGATGCATTCACACTTTGGTCTTCCAACTACTTGAAATTCCTGAGGTCTGTGGATTGTAACATGGTTATGCCAAGCTTTTGGGCTCATATCCACTTATCAGTGAGTACATACCACGTGTGTTCTCTTTTGATTGGGTTACCTCACTCAGGATGATATTTTCTAGTTCCATCCATTTGCCTAAGAATTTCATGAAGTCATTGTTTGTAATAGCTGACTAGTACTCTACTGTAAAAATGTACCATATTTTCTGTATTCATCCTTCTGTTGAAGGACATCTGGACATTGAGATGCTGTGGGACCTTGAGGATTTTTCATATTAATTTTGTAATCACAAAATTCTATTTTACTTTATGGATAAACATGACTTTAAAGAGATGGCAAGTCATCAGATTTACATAACCACATGCCTTTCAAAGGCACCTTTGGGTTTGATTTGTATGTGTGTCAGGTTCGTTCTCTATACTTTTATTTTCAGAACTTTTATGGAACTTCCTCACCGTTCACATCTGCAGCTTTCCCATGGTCGCTCAAGTGACAAAAGTAAACAGTCAAGTCCCGTCCTTCCTCTCATTTCTAATCATTGAACAAAAATATATCGTTGTAGTGTGGCAACTTTCCTGTCCTCATCCACCTTTGACTTGCTTGACTATGCATCTACCTTATACACAAAACACTGAGGTAGCTATTTGGTGAATACACTTTTTTCTTTAGTTTCTAGCAATGTAATCTTAACTGAAATTGGTTTTTCACAATTTTAATTCTACTTCCTACAAAATTCTCCTTAATAATCGTTTAAAATATTCCTTTAAAATTAATAATAAAGAAGGGGTCTAATTTCTAAATTATACGACAATGGTGCAGATTTGTTTAAAAGCATCTAAATTATTTCTGGAAGTCTGAGAGCTTCTTCTTTGTTATTTTAAACTAAATTAAGCTAAGCATGGAGCACACATGCAGTGAGCAAGGGTAGATAATCCCACAGAACTGTCCCTGGATTTTTTTCTCCTTTGTTTTAAATACAGTATTGCTATTATAAAAAATGCAAAAAGTTCATCACTTTTCTGTGGCAGTTTGTATGGATTTATGACTTAATTAGTTTTTACCTTTATTTGACAGGGGTTATTGAATGCACTTTAAATTTGCATAAAGCCAAAAAAAATCTAAGAAATTTCTATAGGATTTCCTATAAAAGTGCAGTCCAGCCCAACACAAAAATGTATTCAGATTCCTCAGAGAATTTTCAATTTGTCACATCTTCCAAGCAGTTGGAAAGATGTGTATTCAAGAGGTGATTTATTTCCTGTGAGAAAACAAAACCACTCAACAACAACAAAAAAAAAAAACAAAAAAAAAACTGAAATTAATTATGTCTACACAATTGTGAATGATTGACACCTACACAATCCCACACTTAACTGTACTGAATCTGAAAGAGTTTTAATAACAAGCTGAGATGGAAGGGAGTCAGCATTGGAGGAACCAACGTTAACTACAAAACAGGAAGAGTTTCAGATGAGATGTAGAGAACATTCAAGGTAGATCTGACACAGAGTGTGGACCTATAATCTGAGTTGCTAGGGTCATTGTAATGTTCATATTTATCTATATTCCGTTCTAATGATCAGAAGGACCAGACCTATTGTATAGTCAAGGTTGTCAATACTGTCACAATACAGTCATACCTAAGATAAACAAAGCTATTTAACAAATATATGTGCATATTCAAATATTCAAATTTAGATATCATAAAATGTATATATCATGCATTGCACAAAACATGGCATCTTTTATGTCCTTGAAACTCTCAAAGGCCAGAGTATACAATATTTGCTATTTTCTAAGTGGTTCATCTCCTTCAGGACAGAGTTTGTCTTGTAGTTTCTGAGGTTCTATGTCTTTAGAGGCACCACATACTTAACTTACACTCTCCACTTCCTTGCAAGTAATTCTGAAAGCATATGGACTTTGGGAATATTAGTGGTGGGTTTTAATCTAATCATGTCTGAACTTAAAGGAAGCACATTTTAGTAAGTTCTTGACAGAGAGATTATGTCAAATATTTGGTCTTTTTCTCTTTAATGCATTAACCTTTTTGACAAATTTCAGAGATTTAAAAACTATTCTGTACCTAGATAAAATCACTCAGTCAATAAAAGCATAGTAGAACAGAACAGACTTTCACAAGCTTCCTTCTCACTTCTACAAAACAATGTTCCACATGTGTACTTGTGTATACAATATGAATAAATATGTAATAAAGTTTAAATATTATTACGAGTAAATTATTTTAAATAGATAAACTGAAATAAAATTTCCAGATGTGGAGAAATATAAGAATATATTTCTATGACCAATGAGAAGTTTATGCAAACATAGATTATGACTAGATTAAGGGAGCAAAACCAGAAGACTGGTACATTGGTAATGGTTCAGTGTACTTCATGTGCAGTTAAGCATGAGTTTATGGAGAAAAAAATGTTTATCTGTAATAAAATTCTAATTCCAAAGCTAAGTTTCACAAAGCAGATGTATACCAAATCTATTTCATTTCTACTTTTAGTCTCAGTGTCTTACCTTATCACTGAAAAATCTTTTCTTCATTATTTTCAATATCCGTACAGAGGAAAGATAATAGGAAGCAAACCTGCTTTTGTCCTAACCAGTGCTGTTTGAATTATACATAAACAGAAAATAATTGTTTGATACATTGCCTATTCCATATTAAGATTATGTTCAAATTATATCTAAGATGTTATTTTAGAGACTATGAAACAATTAAAATAAGCCAGCATATGATATTCATATCTCAACTTAGAAAAGTTTCTTAAGTGTACTGCAGAAAACATCAGAACAAAAGGAAAAAGTAGATAATTTATAACTCAACAAAACTGAAAACGTCTGTGCTTCAGAAATCATTAGGATTAATGAATAGCATCTATCAAGAGGTACGCGTATTTGCGAACAATGTTTCTGATAAGGATTGTGTACATAAAAGTCCCTTATAAATTCACATAACCAAATTTTACCACTCAATGAGACAACAATTCACTTAATAATAAGGCAATGTCTAGGTGTAGTGACAATGGCCTGGAATCTAAAATTTTTGAGACACAAGCAGGAGATTTTCAAGTTCAAAGCATTGGGTATTTATTGAAACCATGTTTCAAATATGAAGGACTGGATAAAAAAATAAATTCAGACCAAGAATTCAGGGACCATTCTCCAGAGGAAGCACGTCAAGGGCAAGTAAATGCTTGACAGGATTGTCCATATCATCAGCCAGGGACAAATGAAAGGCAAAACAAAGCCACAAACCTGTCCTCTCACAAAATATGACTATAAAGGATCGGATGGTTTATCATTTCATCAAGTGAGGCTGTGCATAAAATGGCAGCACTGTAGGGCCACCAGTGGGTACACAAACATTGTGATCACATGAAAGAGTAGCCTTAAGGTTCTGCAAAAATTTAACAGGAAATGTCATCATCACTTGTATCTCTGTATTCATACACACATGAAACTTATCGTAAATTGACAATGTACTTTTATGTTCCACTTGTACATAAGTAGCTGCTTGTACTACATTTTCCTTAAAAAAATCTTAGGTGTTGGTCTTAAGGATTTCAACTGGGTAGACAGGACTCAAATACACTATGTATTGTAGCCTTCCTTACTTAAAAACAATGGACTGTGAAAATTAAACCCATCCACAGTACCACTTTTCAATCTCCAGACTGGCATTTGATTAGAAACCAAGTCCTATAAGTGCAGTGACTTGGTCAAATCAACTATACTCCTCTGGGGAGTAGGTAAAACAGTACCAAAAATGTGTCCATATAGAAACGTGCACCAAGATATGCAGAGCAGTGCAGTTCAGAGTATACATAAGGTAAAGAAACGCAAATGCCAATTAGCAGTAGAAGAATAAATTGAATATGCTGTATGCAAAAAGAGCACTGGAAATTGGTAGGGAGAAAGGAATCAAATGCTTCATCATGCAGCAAGATGGACAACCTCTGACAGCATCAGACTAAATCTAAAAGGCTAGTTCTAAAACTCACATGCTTTATTCTGTTCTTTTGAAATATCCAGGGAAGGTAAATCTAGAACAATAAGATGATTCACATTTTCCCAGGGCTACTGAACAAGTGCCAAAAAGTCAGTGTGAAGAGAGACTATGACCGAATTTGTAGGGACATGCAACTCCTCGAATGTACTAAATGTACTGCATTTGGGCTGTGTGGAATGTGTGTTCTGTCTCAGCAAAACTCTCCTGCTGACCTCACTTTACTCAATCTGTCTCTCTGAAGAGCATTTCCTGTTATTCTGTGGAGCAAACTTCTGATGGAATCAGCCTTAATTCTACAAAACAATGGGTCTTCATCATAAAATACTTGAATATTAAAGCTGTAGGTGTATGACATGCATCCTCCATATACCCAAAGTTACTATTACTAATAGGTTTGCTTATTGTCTTTTTTTATTGAAGCTGTGAACACAAATTAAAATACCATTTAAGCATTAAGTGTCCAGTTCAATGGCCTGGTACATTGGCTTCATCTGTAGGGTATTTTTACATAAGGTAGAGGCGATGTACCTGTAATATCTGTAGCAGCACTCAGAAATGTACGGATTCTTTTGGAAGAAAAATAGAAAAGATATTGATATTGGGTAGGTTTCTTCCAGGTGTAATTTACTGTGTGGTTGTTAAAAACAGTCTTCAGCAGTTTTGGTGCTCCCAAGAAGTTCATGTATAACCAACAGGGCACTTGACGTAGATTCTCAGTAACACCAATGAAAATGACTCCCAAAAGATGGAGTTCCCCTGCTGGCCGGGCAATGGAGGCTCACTTGGTACCTTTGGGAGTCAAACACATCAATGATCTTTAGATGTATTGATACCATGAAAGAAACCCAATCTAAAAAATTCTCATAGAATAGTTTATCTACCTTTAAACAGAAGGAGACAAACAGGGAGAAGGCTGGTTCATTTTAAGAAGTGCCTAATCTAAGTTCAGTAGTGAACAAAATGTTAAAAAAATAAAAACCAACACCAAGATCATTTATTAACACAAGAACAGAAATATTCTATTTCATTTTTTCATCTCTCATATGTCACATTCTTAATGCAGTTTCCTCTCCCTCTTCTCCTTCAGTCCTTCTCCCCAACACTGTTTTAGGCTCCAGATTTACTCTTCTGTTTTCCTTCAGAAAAACAAGCTTCACAAGTATATCAGAGTTTTCTAGTACAAAGTACTAAAATTAGTAATGCATATATCATATTTTCAATATTTAAAATGAATTAGAACATACCTCTCAAATACTAGACCAGAGCAGACAAAGACATGGCTGCAAATAACCATCAGGAGCTAATGCACACACAGTAAGAAACAGTTTGATCCATCCCATATTTAGCCATTAAACCCAGGCAATATTGAGGATGTCAAGTGCATGCAGATAAAAGCCTGATACAACTGTCTCCTGAGAGGCTATGCCAGAGCAAGACAAATACAGAGGCAGATGCTCGCATCCAACCATTGAACCGAGAATGGGATCCCTAATGGAGGAGTTACAGAAATGACTAAAGGAGCTGAAAGCCTGTGAAATCCATAGGAAGAACAATACCCACCAACCAGGCGCAACCCCTTTAGAGCTCCCAGGAACTAAACCACAATCCAAAGAGTACACATGATGGAGGGACCAATGGCTTCAGCCACATATGTAACAGAGGATAGCCTTGCTGGGCATCAACTGGAGAAGAGGCCTTTGGTCCTGTAAATGTAGGGAAATGTCAGGGCAGGAAGGTGGGAGGGAGTGGGTGGGAGGGGAAGCACCCTCACAGACGAAGGGCTAGGGAAGATGCCGTAGGATATTTCTGGAGGGGAAACTGGGAAAGGGGATAACACTTGAAATGTAAATAAAATAAAAATATATATTCAATTAAAGAAAACAACTACAATAAAAGAAGAAACTGTTTAGATTAGAAAGAAATTCATTTTACTTCTGAAGTGTGATTATCAGGCTGTGAAAGAAGTATTTTCCCTTATTGGTCATCACTCCTGAGGGTCCTGAGTGTTCTGAGAGTTTTCAAGTGGGAGAGAAAAGAAATAACAGTATCGGCAAAAATGGAAGACAGCTTGTCTTCTCTCTTCTCCAGTGATGTTATATTAGAGAAATAGAACACAAAAGTCGCTAAGTGGGCAAATTCTTAACATTGACAAATAATCCAGTAAAAAGGATATGAAACAAAGAAATAACAAGCTTAATAGTAGGTTAACAAATCCCCCACCTATAAGCAATAACTAAATAAAATGTTCAACAGAATGACATCCTCCTTGCCATAATAAGGTACTTCAACAATGATTGAGACTTAAGATGGTTTGATAAAATACAAGAGTCAAATTTATTAGGTGATTTTAAGGTTAACTCAATATTTCAATACATATTATGAAAAGATATATTTATTTTATATAGTGTTTTTGTCATATGTGTTACTTTGGTTTTTACAATTATATAAAAAATTTTACATATCATGAAAAAACAGATTATACCAACCACTAAAGCTCATAAAAAAATCTCAAAAGTTAATCTAAGAGCAAAAACAAACATAACAGACAAAACATCTAAATGCTTAACTTTACTAGGGATTGTAGAATTACAGATTCACATAGAATGAGTTTATATTAATTTCACATATCCGTGTTCAGAATATCAAGTTATACCTTAGTGGAAAATCATATGATATTTGCCAAATTTTCAATGAGAATGTAGGCTAGCTAAGCTATTCTAAGGACAGCGTGTAGGCTACAGAGATGGTTCAGTGGTCAAATGCACTTACTGTTCTACCCCTGCAAAGAACCTGGGTTTAGTTCCCAGCACCCATAATGCTGCTCAAAACTGCAGTTCCAGGGGATGTGATACCCTCTTTTTACTTCCATGGGTTCCACATTCAGGCACACACAAAAACACACACACACAAACACACACACACAAACACAAACACACACCAAAATTTAAAAATTCCCCACAATTTAGAATTCTGCACACTCTAAAATGTTACTGTAATTTAATGTCAGATTGTGTTAAGATGTGAAGCCACCCACATCGTCACTGTCACCCAGCTTCAGACAGAGGCCTGGGAGATTAAAGAAGAAACACACACATGGGTCACTCAGTAATGGGTGAATGCCACCCAGGCTTTAATCAGGACTGTTTTTATAAAGAAGCCTGGGGAGGCCAGGTGCAGTTAAGTGTGTGCAAAACAGCTCAGGTGGAATGTTCTGGGGTTAAGAATCACAGAGAAGAATTTGTAGGTCTAGGGTTCCTAACTCTAAATATTCTACTTGGGCTCTGGAGCTTGATTCTCAATTGTCTTATTCAATACCTTACTGTCTGGAGTAGAGAGGAACGGTACAGAGTGATATAAAATATGAGTCTGACGGAGGCAGTGTTTGAAGATTCCTTTATTTCTATTTAAAATGTTTGGACTGCTGCTGCTGTGGTGGTGGTCGTTGTTGTTGTTGTTGATGATGGTGGTGGTGGTTGTGGTGGTGGTGGTGGTGGTTGGTGGTATTGGTGACGGTTCCAGACAGTGTTTGTGAATGTAGCCCCACCTCTCCTGGTCCTTGCATGGTAGATCAGCTGGAATCAGAGAGATCTACCTGCCTCGGCCTCCTGGATGTTAGGATTAAATCACTGTACCATCACTGCCTGGGTTAAAATGTTTTTAATTGGAATAGAATTATGTAATATTTCCCCTCCTATTTCTTCTTGCAAACCCTCTCAGAAACCCTCTTTTCAACTTTATCTTCACTCCCCCTATTCTCAAGTTGATAGTCCTTTTTCCCCATTATTGCTATATATGTGTGAATTTACAAATGTTTAGGTACAACTTGCTGGGTCCATTATCTTTATTTGTGTATGTATGGTTTAAAGGCTGAACACTGCATTTAACAACCAGTGATAGGGCTCATTCTCTTTGTCAACGCTGCAAATCATTACTTGTCTGTCATTTTTATCTAGGGATAGATACTTACAAAAATTGCTTCCTTGCACATTACTACATTCATTGATATATCCAACAGTCTGGTATTGTTTATGCACAGGATATTTGTATTGTTTTTTTGGTGTTTGTATGTTTGTTTGTTTGGTTGGTTTTTCATTAGAGAAATGTATCCCTGAGGAAAGAATTGCACCAAGGAGGGTGTGTCAAGGTGAGTCAGACATAACCTGAAGCAATATAGACCTGACAATCCAGCATGTATGTGTCTGTAGATGGTAAAGCATCTTGATTATAGAAGCTAGGAGCTCAGAGGAGGCCAAACTGAGGCTTGTGTTGTCCTGGAGATAGAAACTGTGGCATACAGTGAAACAGGAGATTGGCATTAAGAGGAGACAGGGGAGTAGCCAATGACAATCTTTTGAGGAACATAAAGACACATATTTGCTTCTAGTCTCTGAATTTTTCCAAGACAATTGGTCAGAAATACAAAATTTCAACAACTGATCAGATTAAGTAAATTTGTGTCTTCTTCAGTATCTTAGTCACGCTGTGAAGACAGCCTACAGTTGGAATGATGTGAAATATTCAGTCCCCTATCATTTTTTTACCAGCTAACTGATCAGGTTTGTGGCAGTGGTTTATGCTCAAGTAAATCTATTACAAAATTTAACCAAAGTTAAGAGTTTTTATTGTCATCAATAAATAAAGTGTTAACTTTTGTTTCCTAACTAAATTGAATTTGTTTTTTATATAATAATAATTTCACCTGTAAGAACCTGTAAATGTGGCTGGATAAATATCTTATTGTGATTACAATAGACATGTAAAAGCCAAGTGATAGGCACTTGTAATCCAAGTACAAAGAAGATAGAGCCAAGTAATCCCTGGAATAAACTGGCAAGGCAAGCCAGTAGCTGAAACTGGGTTATAGGTTCAGCAAGGGACCTGCCCCATTATGTAGGATGGAGAGTAATGCAGGAAGATTGAGGTTGAGCCTTCTTGTATATGCACACACATATGCAGCTGGCTCTTCACGTAAATGTATATTTTTATACATGCAAACATCCTTTACACATTCAAATGACACTCCTACATTCCACATGCATAAGCATATGCAGTAAACACCAACAAAATAAAACAACCCACAAACTTGCTAGAGACTGTGATATAAGTAAGCAAGAAGTTATATAAAGTATGTTTATTCTACTCATAAGGTACTTATAGGCTAGCCTAGGGTATATAATGAGGACCAGGCTGCATAGCCAAACCTGGTCTCAAACACAAAAGTACATACCTAATGAATACAGTCTGAAAAACTAGAAATTGTTTCAGTTTTCATTCACAGAATCATCATTGAACCACTAAATGGATGGGAACAAAATGCCACATACAAGTCAAAACAAATGGATTATATCTATACAAATAATTTGGCAATGTGGGCATTGAAAATTTAACTACATGATACATATTACATTAAGGAGAATGATTCTATAAACAAGATAAATGCAGATGGTATTTTTCTGAAAATGAACTTCAAAAACAATATTTGACATTTTAATACCACAAGAGTAGATGTCATTGTCACTAAAAGCAGATGCCCACTATACATTGAAGTATGGCCTTTTGTTTGTTTTGGCTTCTTTGCTTTGTTTTTGTTTGGTATTAGATATTAAATGTAGGCCCTGAGTATGCCAGCCAAATAATTTTGCACTGACTTATCCCCAGCATGAATTATAATTCCTAAAGGCCCTTGGTGGGTCAGATATGAATTTGATTTGAGGTTTCATAGATCACGATGGAAAATTAAAGTACCAATATGTGCTGGGGAACTGCAAGAGCAGACAAAAGAAAGAATCTAGGATGTCATAGCTCAGAAAGTGTCTTATTGTCACAAAATCAAAGTGTCTGCTCTGATAAGATAAAATTATTTGAATAAAATGTGCAAAATGAGAATACATTCATATTTGACTTATATTTACACTGTATATACATGTATTTACAAAGATAAGTGTATTTGTGTACCTATATACACAAATATGTAAATATATATTTATGTATATCTATGTGTTTGCAGTTATTTAGTTTGTCTGTAAAACTTTGAAGCTACAGTATTTACATATTATTTTAATTGTCATAAATGTGTACATAATATGCAGTAAAATATATTAGATGTTTATATATTTAAAATAGTTGAATCAATATGATTAGTATATAAATTTGCCTCACATACAAATATTTATTTCCAGTGAGGACACTTAGATTGCCTTATAAAATAAAGAGATTAAAACTTCTTAAACTCAAAATTAGCACAAAACATTCAAGTTTCAAAGCTCACTATTATATAAACCAAAAAAAAAAACATTATGTGACTATGTCCCAAATCAAAGCCAATAGAGGAGCCATATAAAATACAGTATTATGAATTTGTGTCAATAGTGTGATGGTTCTATATAAGTGTGATATTTAATTGTTACTCTTTTTATTTTCCCTTGATTGATTGATTGATTGATTGATTGATTGACTGATGAATTCACATTATACATCAATCAGGACCCCCTCCTATTTCTCCTCCCAGTCCCACCCTTACAAGTCCCTCCCTGACTGCCTCTTCCCTTCTCTGAGAAGAATGAGAAGACGCCCCTGAATACCACCTCACTCTGGGGTATCTAGGTGCAGTAGGAATAAGTTCATACTCTCATACTGAGGCCCAATCAGACCAGTTATTAGAAAGGAATTCAAAGGCAGGCAACACAGTCAGAAACAGACTCCACTCCGTTAGGGGACTCATGCAAAGACCTGTCAGGCTGTGGGTTTTCCTCATTACTGGCTTGAACAGAGCATTGCCTGCAAGCTGCTTGGGGGAGGCATAACACAGATTCCAATGTAGGTCCCCCATCGGTGTTTCTTCAGTGGGAAACAGCAGAGACTGGGACGGTTGCTGTCCAGTCCACTGATTCTGCCGTGGTTCTCAATTACATGTGTTCCAAGACTCCAAAGGGTACCACAGGGAGATGTGAATCGGAATCCATAGTTCGCATTTTCCTTCTGGGTGTCTATGCACCAGATAGGAAGGGGAAAGCTGAGCCTGGAACAGAGGTGGAACTCGGGTTGGTTCTGAGTGTGTTTGAGAGTACAAGAAATAAGGATGGAACAGAGATTCAGGGAATGACACATTCTATGTAATAGAGCCAACCTCTAAAACTATTAATAACGCTCTTCTGTGATCTGAGACAGTAGCCTAACCCAAATTTCTACTAAGAGGTTCATCCAGCAGCAGATAGAAACAGATGCAGTGATACAAAGCCAAACATCGGGCAGAGTACTGGGGGCGTTAGTATAATTTTTAAAGTGATCATTTTTCTCTCTCCAGGCTTGCTCTCAAATAAATAAGGCAGAGAAAATAAGATGTCCAAGTTTTACTGCATAATAGCTGAGCATTTTTAATCTATTCTCTTCTCTTCTCTTCTCTTCTCTTCTCTTCTCTTCTCTTCTATTCTATTCTATTCTATTCTATTCTATTCTATTCTATGCCACTCTATTCCATTCTATTCTATTCTAACCTACTCTGGCTAACGCCCAGACAAAATCCCGAAAATGCTTGCATTTTAGTATTGATCTGGCTTTCTCTATTCCAGGTGTGATCCCATGAAGAATCCTGGACCCTTTCCTCATGGGGGAATCCTCTCTTTTTCTCTCTACCCTTCTCCTAGCTAACATCAGGCATCCAGCCCTATTATCTCTGTTGTTCAGCCATTGGCAGGTCATCTTTTATTGTCAAGTCACAGAAAAAAAAAGGGAGGGTAAAGTTTACACAACATTCAGGCAGGATATATTTAGAATAAGCTTTGCAGTGCCATGTCTGCGCTGTAACCAGATATGAGGGCAGAGAACATCAGCAATTGAGTAATACAACCTTTACACAGTGCACAGAACATAATGGCTATATCCATCCCACCCTTTAAACCAATAAAAGCCACATAATCTAACAATAATAAGGAATATAAAATAACAAGAATTACATGAACTATCAGGTAAGATTTACATTAAAATGTTCAGTTCTTATGTACTTGACAACTATAAAGAAAGTACCTACTATCTATCCTATCATGATGAGTTCAGACTTTTGTACCTAAATCAATATCTGTGACAACTTGCATTGACAACCTAAACATTTTCTTATATTTAAAAAACAATTTCTACAATCACAAGCCCTATTGTGAGATTACAACTATCTAGTTTTCAATCCCAGCAGAAGCTTGAAACAATAAAAACATTACCCATTCTAGTAAACAGGAAGTACAGGATAAGAAGCTTCCAAAACTATAAAAATGAGAGGCTTCTGTGTGCTGGGTCAGTCATCCAAGTCTTTTCTCATGGGGCATCAAATCTTTGGCTTACAGGGCCAGAATAACTGAAATATATTTTTTGTGAAGCAGGAAATATGGAGGACTGGCTTTTCTTGTTTCAGCAGAGTTGGGCAGTACACTTTCCAGTGCCTTGCTTGTCCACGGTTTGGACAGCCCGATTTCAGCTTGGAGGTAAGGGGCCGTTTTATCTCCTGTGGCTAGATTTGCCACATGTGAAGCCAACTCCAGATGGAGCTTCTTCTGTGTCCATTATCTTCTTTGAAGTAGAATGGGGTGCTTCTAAGAGCTGATGTGTGTCACTGTAAGATTCTTTTGTTATTAAAACATCTGAAATGCCATATTCTATAGATTTCTGATGTGTCTGAAGACAGTCCACTTACCTAAACATTTCTGAATAGAAAATTTTATTTTTTGCTACTTATTAATTGCTGACCCTTGCAAAGATATACAGGTGGCTAAATAAAGCTAATGTCTCCAATTAACCAAACTGGTACCTAACAAGACTACAATTTGATTGTTATTATGAACTATTAACTTGCCTTTCTTAATGATCCTAAACAGTTTGTAATAGTAGCTCTCAGAGGAATAGAACTTTAACTTACATTTTTATATGAATCCTATATGTACAATATCTTAAACAAGAGTTGAAACAAATATACAATGTTTTATCAAATATAACCTTACATTTCTATCCGTATACAATAAATCATAACAATCTAAAATATCTGAGACTTTAGCTGTTTTTGGGTCTAAAAGTAAATATAATAATCTATATTCCCTTCCTTTTTAATTTTATCCCTTTTCATCCCAACACTAGATATAAGAGAAAGTTAAGACACAAAAAAAGAGGTAAAGGAGAAAACCTGTGACTTAAACCATGTGTACTGTGTTTCTTCCTTGACCATGACCAATACAAACTTGTAATCAACTCCATGAATGACAACAATCAGCCATAACCCAGCACAATACTAAAACCACCACTCCACCACTCAGAAATAAGGGTATTACTCTTAAACTTGTTTTCTGCTGTCTGGCATGAAGGTATCTTTTGGGGATTCTAAGAAAACTGAGATATTGGCCAAGCACTGGGAGATCTAGCTGTTTCCTTGCTCTCCAGTCTCTGTGTGAAAGAAAAGTACAAAGCTTAACTGAAGTCCTGGCTGAATCAGTCTGGAATGCTGGACCATCTGTGCTACCTGCTTTGAAATTACCCTGGATGCAATTTTTGAGGAAACAGCAACTGATACAATCTATGAGGCTGGATCACCTGGACTAATTGCTTTGTCATCATTGGTGTCTGCTCCTTTTACTCTGAAAACATAATTTTCTAAGGGTAGTATACATTCTTTATTAACACATATGTGAAATGTGCAGTGTGCACAAATCAGCCAAATATAATTCTCTGTTCTGTTTTAGCAGATGAAATGTATCAAGCTGCATAAATCTGATTTGACTCCATAACCAAGCTATATTATAAATCTCTATCCATGCAATATGAAAGGATGACATGAGGACTCTGTAGCCAACAAGATATATTGGCAACTGCAGAGATTCATGTCTTAATCAGTCTCACAGCTGTTCCCATGTAGAGGAACAAGCATTCATGCCACTTGTTTTGATATTACCGTGGCTTTCTCCCTTCGTGTCAACAACCAAGATTTACATGATATTGCCCCTTGTCAAATGGAATCTTTATTAACCTTCAAGGAATCCATAGCTTTTCATTTCCTCTGAAGATAAATGCTTAACTTATTCTTCAATACAACACGTCTCCTGTTGTCAATTCTGAAGTTAACATATTTTATAATATATAGACTGATTCAGTATAGCAGTCCTTTCTTTAATCATGTGCTAACTGTCTCGTTGATATTGTGAAAAATTTAAAGTCAATAAAGCATTAATTTATCTCTCTCTGTGAGAGACCATATTCCCCCTTCTGTTTTGTGAGTATTTCTTTTAAAGTGTAGTTAGATTTTTCCAAAACTACTTGACATGTAGGATTGTAAAGTGTACAGGTAACATGGCTTATATTATGCTATATAAAGAATTGCTGCATTTTACTGTATACATATGCTTCAGCCTTATCAGTTTTAATCTAAGATAGCCATAACCTCTAGTAAATGTGTAAACACACAATGGACTTTTCCAGAGCTCAAGGAAGAAGTGGTACTCTGCATTGTGCAAACCCCATGTTGGGCACCAAATATTCATGCAATTTTAAAAGAAATAACTTTTCTCCATCTTGGCTAGCTCCCAAATAAATTACTACAAGATTTATTTAATCAGGTTTTATGCACAATAGCTGAGCACTTACCATTCTACCCTATTCCTCTAAGCTAATCTGACTACCTTCCATACAGAATCCACAAGATAACAGTACGTAGAATTGGCTTGGCTCTCTCTGCTCCAGGTCTCTTCCCATCATAGCTCCTGGACCCTTATTTTTTGTGAATACTCTGTTCTTCTCTCTACCCTTCCTGTGGGTAGGATCAGATGTCCAGCCCTATTCTCTCTGCTACTCAGCCATGGGAATATCAGCATTTATTGATAAATCAGAAAATAAATAGAAAGTGAGATTTAGGGAAATAAAATGGACTTAGTAAATTTGCTCAATGATATTCACCATTTAAATACAATAACAACATTTTATGATGATCATATTGATATAAACAACTATGAAAATAAGAGCTCAATGTTTAGATGAAAATCACATTATATTGGCTGGAAATTCCCAAGAAGCTAGGTGAGCATATATTAACTTGTTCGTGCAAAGGGTTTGGTTACTTTTAGCTAAAAAATTCTATTCGCACTGACCCTTGGCCTACACTTATGTGTACAACCCAAAGCAACAAACATGTATATACGTAAATAAAAATGTATCTTTAATATTTTAAATTAGCATTACATTAGGAATATCTTCATGGACTCTGTATCTACCCTGAAAGCCCTTGCGTGCAGACCAAAAGCCATTTGACACCTGGAACAGCAAAAATCCAGAGACACAGGCCTGATGAGACTGTGCTGTGAGTAGCCAGGGCGCAGAGAGGGCTAGGCTGATCACACAGAAGGTGCAGACCTCTGGTTGGTTCAGGGGAGCAGGAACTCTGCCATAGGGACTCAGCAACCACCCAGAAAACTGTTGCGTGCAGACCAAATGCTGAAGCCATTTGCCATCTGGAATAGCAGAGATCCAGGGACACAGGTCTGGTGAGATTATGCCATGAGTGGCCAGGGCACAAAAAGGTCTGGGACAAGCACTCAGAAAGCACCCCTCCCCATTTGTTCATGGAAGCAAGAACCCTGGAATAGGGATTTGGTATCTGCCCCGAAAGCCATCAAGTGCAGACCAAATACTCAGGCCATTTGTCACCAGGAACAGCAGAGATCCAGGGACAAAGACCTGATGAGACTGCACTGTGAGTAGAGAGGCACAGAGAGGGCTAGGCCAAGTGCATAGAAGGTGCAGCCATCCCATTTGGTCCAGGGAAGCAGGAGCTCTGGCATAGAAACTCAGTATCCACCCTGAAAGACCTTGGCTGCAGACAAAACGTTCAAGCCATTTGGCACCTGGAACAATGAAGATCCAGGGACATAGGCTTGGTACATGGGAGAGACAAGTGCCAATCACTGCCAAGACCATGTATAATCAAAGACAACAAGATGGCAAGAGTAAAGCCAAAGAATTTAATCAATGGATACCAAGACAACCTGGGAACATCAGAATCCAGCTCTCCAATCACAGCAAGCAGTGGAATGCCAAGCACACCAGAATAAGAAGAATCAGACCTGAAATCATACCTCAAGATGATGATGGAGATCTTTGACAAGAGCGTGAAGAACTCACTTAAACAAGAACGGAGTACTACCACAAACAAATAGAAGCTTTTAAAGAGGAAACATGAAAAACACTCAAAGAAATCAAAGAACTAGAGAAAACAGAACCAAAGAGATGAAGGAATTAAAGAAGGAATTTAAAATGGAAATGGAAACAATAAAGAAAACACTAAAAGAGACAACCCTGGAGGTAGAAAAACCTAAAAAAAAAAAATCAGGAGTCACAGATGCAAGCATCTCTAACAGATTACAAGAGATGGAAGAGAGAATCTCAGGGGCCAAAGACAACATTGAAAACAAACAAAACAGTCAGAGAAGATGCAAAAGCCAAAAATCTCATAACCCAAAATGTCCAGAAGATCCGGGACACAATGATAAGACCAAACCTAAGAATAATAGGAATAGAAGAGGGAGAAGAATATCAACTAATAGGCACAGTAAATATCTTCAACAAAATTGCAGAAGAAAACTTACCTACCCTTAAGAATGAAATGACCATGAGCAGAAAAGAAGCCTACAGCACACCAAATAGAGTGGACCAGAAAAGAAATTCTTCTTGACTCATAATTGTCAAAAGTCCAAGTGCCCAAAGCAAAGAAAGAATACTAAAAGTAGTAAGGGAAAAAGGTCATATAACATATAAAGGCAGACCAATGAGAATCACACCCAAATTCTCAACAGAGACTTTGAAAGCTAGAAAATCCTGGACAGACATCATGCAAACCCTAAGAGAACGCAAGTGTCAGCCCAAGCTGCTATACCCAGCAAAACTCTCAATCACGATAGATGGAGAAACCAAGATATTCCAAGACAAAACTAAATTTATAAAATATTTGACCACAAATCAAGCACTAAAAAGAATTATAGGTGGGAAACCCAACACAAGGAGCGAAACAACATTCAAGTAAAAACAAGAAAACTCTTAAGAAAACCAAAAGAAGAAAGACACAAAGGCACAATTCTACCTCTAAAAGCACAAATAGCAGAAAACAGCAACCACTATTGCTTAATATCTGTTAACAAAAATGGACTCAATTCCCCAACAAAAAGACATAGGCTATCAGAAGAGATACATAAACGGAATCTAGCATTTTGCTCCATACAGGAAACTCATCTCAGAGACAACGACAGAGAGTATCTCAAATAAAAGGTTGGGAAAGAAACTTCCAAGCAAACGGCCCTAAGAAACAAGCAGGATTAGACATTCTAATATCTAATAAAATAGATTTTCAAACAAAAGTTATCAAAAAAGACAAGGAATGACACTTTTTACTCATTACAGGGAAAATTTATCAGTAGGAACTCTCAATCCTTAACATATATGCTCCAAATACAAGAGCACCCATATTCATAAAAGAAACCCTACTAAAGTTAAAAAAAATATACATTGCAACCCACACACCTGACTCTCATAAATGGAAAGATCATGGAAACAGAAACTGAGCAAGACCCAGTGAAACTAGCAGAGGTTTTGAACAAATTGGAATTAATAGACATCTAAAAAACTTTTCATCCTATAACAAAAGAGTACACCTTCTTCTCAGTACTTCACTGCACCTTCTCCAAAATTGACCATATAATCTTAAACAGAACAACGCTCAATAGATATAAGAAGACTGAAATACTCCCATGCATCCTATCAGATCACCATGGACTAAGGCTGCACTTTAATAGCAACAAATACAACAAAAAGTCCATATACACATGGAAACTAAGCAATGCTCTATTACACATTAGCGTGGTCAAAGAAGAAATGAAGAAACAAATTAAGAATTTTATAGAATTTAATGAAAATGAAAACACAACATACTCAAACCTAAGGGATGCAATGAAAGCAGTACTGAGAGGAAAACTCACAGTTCTGACTGCTTCCAAAAAGAAACTGGAGAGAGCTTACATCAGCAACCTGACAGCACAGCTAAAAGCCCTAGAACAAAAGGAAGCAGATATACCCAAGAGGAATAGACAGCAAGAAGTAATAAAACTCAGAGAAGAAATTGACCAAATTGAAAGAAAAAGAACCATTCAAAGTATCAAAACACCAAGAGCTGGTTTTTGAGAAAATTAACAAGTTTTATAAACCCTTAGCCAGACTAACTAGAGGGCAAAGAAAGAATATCCAAATTAACAAAATCAAAAAGGAAAGTGGAGACATAAAAACTGAAATGAGGAAATTCAAGAAATCATCAGATCCTACTACTAAAGCCTATACTCAACGAAGCTGGAAAATCTGGAGGAAATGGATAAATTCCTAGAGAGATACCAGATACTAATGTTAAACCAGGGCAGATAAACCATCTAAATAATCCCATGACACTTAAAGAAATGGAAGCAGTCATCAAAAGACTCACAACCAAAAAAAAAAAAAAAAAGCTCAGGTCCAGATGGGTTCAGTGAGTTCAGATTTCTATTAGACATTTATTGACCATCTAATACAAATACTCTCCCAACTATTCCACAAAATAGAGTCATATGGAACACTACCTAACTCATTCTTCAAAACCAAAATGACCCTTCTTCCTAAACCACACAAAGACCCTAAAGGGAAGAGAACTTCAGACCAAAATCACTTATGAACATAGATGCAAAAATACTGAACAAAATCCTTGCGAACTGAATCCAAGAACAAATCAAAATGATCATTCACCATGATCAAGTAGGCTTCATCCCTGGGATGCAGGGAAGATTTAATTTAAGGAAATCCACCAAAGTAATTCACCATATAAACAAACTCAAAAAAAAAAAAAAAAAAAAAAAACTACATGGTCATCTCACTAGATGCTGAGAAAGCATTTGACAAAATTCAACATCCCTTCATGTTAAAAGTCTTGGAAAGAGCAGGAATCTAAATCTAATACCTAAACATAATTAAAGCAATATACAGAAAACCATTAGCCAACTGTGAGAAACTTAAGCAATCCCCCTAATATCAGGAACTAGACAAGGCTGCCCAATTACCCCCTACCTATTGAATATAGTACTGGAAGTCCTGGCCAGGAGCAATTAGACAGCAAAAGGAAATCAAAAGGATACAAATTGTAAAGGAAGAACTAAGATATCACTATTTGCAGATAACATAGTGTATGTAAGTGACCCCAAAAATTCAACTAAAGAATTTCTACAGCTGATAAATAACTTCAGCAAATTGGCTGAATATAAAATTATCTCAAACAAATCAGTAGCCTTTCTTTACTCAAAGAACAAACATGCAGAGAAAGAAATTAGGGAAAAGATACTCTTCACAATAGTCAAAAACCATATGAAATACCTTGATGTGACTCTAAGTAAGTGAAGGACCTGTATGACAAGAACATCAAATCTCTGAAGAAGGAAATTGAGGAAGATCTCAAAAAATGGAAAGATCTCCCATGCTCGTGGATTGAAAGGATCAACATTGTAAAAATGGCCATCTTACCAAAAGCAATCTACAGATTCAATGCAAACCCCACAAAAAAGCACATGGTACTGGTACAGAGATGGACACGTGGATCAATGGAAAATAATAAAAGATCCAGAAATGAACCCTCACACATATGGGCACTTGATTTTTGATAAAGGATTTGTAAACATTCAAAGAATAAAGGACACCCTCTTCAACAAATGATGTTGGTTCAACTGGCACTCATTATGCAGAAGAATTAAAAACTGACACTTTCTTATCCCCTTGTACAAATCTCAAGTGCAAATGGATCAACGATCTCCATATTAAACCAGATACACTGAAACTATTAGGAGAGAAATTATTTAAAACCTTAGGACACATAGGCACAGGGGAAATTTTTCTGAACAGAAAACCAGTGCCTCCTGCTCTAAGGTCAACAAATGGAACTTAAAGATCAACAAATGGAACTTAATGAGATTGCAAAGTTTCTGTAAGGCTAAGGAAACTGTTAAGAAAACCAAATAATAGCCAATAGATTGGTAAAAGATCTTTACCAACCCCATAACTGGTAGAGGCCTAATATGCAAGGTATATAAAGAACTCAAAAAGTTAGATACCAGATTATCAAACAATCCTATTAAAAAATGGGGTACAGAGCTAAAAAAATAAGTTCTCAATTGAGGAATATTAAATGACTGAGAAACATCTAATGAAGAGCTTGACATTCTTAGTCATCAGAAAAATGCAAATCAAAGCAACCCTGAGATTCTACCTCACACCAGTCAGAATGCTAAGATCAAAAGTTCAGATAACAGCAGATGCTGGCATGAATGGGGAGAGAGAGGAACACTTCTCCACTATTGGTGGGGTTGTAAACTGATACAACCACTCTGGAAATCACTGTCGCCGTTCCTCAGAAAAGTACACTACCTGAAGACCCAGTTTTTCTACCTCTGGGCATATACCCCAGAGACACTCCAACATACAATAAAGACACATGAACCACAATGTTCATAGAAGCCCTATTTATAATAGCCAAAAGCTGGAAAGCACCCAGATGTCCTTCAGTAGATGAATGGATACAAAATTGTAGTATATCTTCACAATGGAGTACTACTCAACTATTAGAAACAATGACTTTATGAAATTCATACGGAAATGGATACATCTCCAGAATATCATCCAGAGTGAGGTAACCCAGTCACAAAAGAACAGACATAATATGCAGTCACTAATAATTGAATTCTAACCCCAGAAACCTCTAAACACCACAGAAACAACTCACAGCCTATATGAAGCTCAAGAAAAATAAATGCCAAAAAACAGAAAAGGTAAAAAAGAAAGCCTCAGTCCTTCTGAGGAAAAAAATTAAATGTATAGCACCCTCTCAGAGTCTGGTATACCTGGACCAAGATCTAAGATAATAGCCTTGCAGGACTTTTTGGTATTCACAGATCATTATGCTTAATCTATACCCAGCACGAAATCTGTTTCCATGTTACATTCTGTCCTACATATACTTCAGGCTTATGGTAACTAGTCAGATTTCAATAATGCTATCAAACCTCTAAAAGAATTAAGTACTAACAAAAATATTCATGTTATGTTATGACAAAATGCCTTTAAAAATCTGTATATGTATCCCTCTTTTATTTAAATAATGTGGTAAGGAAAAAAGAGAATAAGAAAATATTCTCAGATCTCAGATTAACAACAAAAAAAAGTATTATCTTCATACTAAACTTAAATCTATCATATGTATGAAAAATTTTAATATATCATTGAATAATTATTTTATGTTATACTTTAATAAAATGCAAGTCTCATCAAACTGTAATATTTCATAGAATTTAGGAAAATAATTCTAATACTTTACATTAAAATACAATATGCTAAAGCCTTTTGGTCAAAATAAACATGGAAGCTTTAATTTAAATAACTACAATAATAGGCCACTTGATTGTGTAAAGAAATAACTCATTAAACTCCTTGACTTCTCCTTTCACAACTTAACCCCTTTATTCTTTGAACAAACCCAATTCTATATTCATTTTAGATGGCTTTATGTGGCCATTTAAAATCTTGGAGCTACAAAAAATAAAAGAAAATGGCAGTATTTTTCTTCTGAGATTGTTGGAATTCACTTAACATGATTGCTTTCAATTTCTCCCATGATTTTGGAGAAATGGAATAACTTCATTTTGGTTTGTCTGAATAAAAAAAACCATTGCACATATGAACTCTTTCCTTATCCATTGCTCTGCTGGACACCTAGTTTGGTTTCATAGCTCAGCTATTGTGTTTAGTAGCAGTGTTGAAATAAACATTGATATGCAAGTGTGAATGTGATATGTTGTCTTCAGTCCTGATAAATGTTTATGGATGATAGAGCTAAATCAAATGGAAAATTCACTTACAGCTATATTTAAAAAACACCATGTAGACATCTGCAAGAACTGAACTAGTTTGCATTCCCATCAGTAGTATGCAAATGTATTAGGGTTTCTTTTGCTCATGACCTCACCAGATTTATTGTTATTTGTTTTTCCAATATTCTGATTGTGATAAGATGGAACATCAATACAGCTTTGATTTACATTTTTGTATTGGAGAATGAGTTTGAATATTTTTCCTGTGAGTATTCAACACTTATATTTCATCATTTGAAGTACCATCTGGACAATCACTAGCTGTACCTTGTCATCTGCTGTGGCTTATGTTGAAGTTAAGTATTTTTGCATATATTAAAAGGCCTAAGCATAAAATGTGAAATAAAGAAGACTTTGGACATTCTTTATTTCATAGCATAACTGTTAGAGAAATCTTGGCATAATTCTGAGTTAATTCCAGTGAGGAAAACTAACCGGGCATCAGGAGACTGAAGTCCCATGAAGGAGGTGTTAAGTCCTTAAGGTTGATATTGGCATGTGTACTTCTACCAGGATCTGGTAGACAAAGAAGACTGGTATGGGGACTGGTGAGATGTGAGTGAACAGCAGATCGTGGAGATCCTACCTGCTTGGTGCCAGGTGACTTAGCACAGTACCTAGGAGATAGGGACAGTCATTTTTTATCATTAGTTATTTATAACTTTGTTAAAATCTTTTAACATACAGAATATAATTTTGGATGTTTTACCTGACAATCAAAACAGTAAAAGCTGTTTTGGGTAATAGTAGGTGTAAATGTATGGTGTGACTAATATACTACCTAAAATATATTCATACATCATATATAAGTTATATACATAAATACCTATAAAAGATAGAGACGAGTGATAGAGTAGTATACACATACTATACTATATGTGTAATATATATTAGTACTTATATTATATAAAATAAAATATGTTTCTGTGGCAAATCCTGACTTGTGTACAATTCATTATTTATTAAACACTTCCATGTATGACAGAATATTCTTCTCATATGTCATTAAATACATTAGCTTTAATAAACAAATATCAAGTCCAAATTATTTATCATTTTATAGAGTATATTGCCTCAAAATATTACCAAAAGTACCAAAATTATTTAGAAATTTTTAAAAGCAAACTTGGCATGCATTGAACTAACAGGAAAGGCAGAATTCTTGGTCAGATAACCATCATGGAAGAAATGTAACAATTGACCATGGCTTCTCTGTCTCAAAACAGGTAAATAATGTTACGATTAATTGCCTAATTTCTCATGACTTATAGGTCAATCATATGAGAGTCTGTTTTAACATTTGTATTCCATATTGACCTAGGAGAGATCTAAATGAAATTGAAACCTTGTCAGAAAAGGCCTCTGGTATAGAAGCAAGTACCAGAGCATCCACCTGTTAATCTGAAGTTCGAGAAAAAAAGATGACAGAATCTTAGAGATTTGTAAGCACCAAAGGTTTTTAACCCATTGGGTTTTTCAAGAAGTATTTGAGAGTTTTGAGACTGATGTAAAGAAGGAAATAAGGAAACATCAGAAATTCCAACTGGTGTGGCAGAAGATGTTTGATAATAAGGTATGACAGAGGATGGTTGAGCTGAAGATCAAATACAACTTCTGCTGTAATAGGAAATGGTGAAATTCCAGAACCACAGAATGAGGAAATATGTGGGCTACGCAAATTCCAGCATCAGAAAACCAGGCATGAGGTGGGAGTGGGAGTTGAGAGAGGGAGCACCTTCATGGAAGAAATGGGAGGGGGGGGAGGAAGGGATTGAGGGAAAGGTGATAACATCTGAAATATAAATACAGAGAATACCCTTTTTTTTTTTTTTTAGAAAAAACGTAAATAAAAGACATTGTCACTTAAAATAAAAAAGAAAACCAGGCTAGGGACACAGGCTAGAACAGAGGCTGAGTGGCAACATAAGATACTGTCTATTAAATATAGTGGTTAAGAATGATTAAAAATAGCTGTGTTTACTATGAACCTAGGGAAACAAAGTTCATTAAATAGAATTAGTAATTTTTAATTAGGACAATTTTGACTATTTTGTTTGACATTGTAATATTTTTCATAATAAAAAATCCTGAGATAATCAGGAACCTGTCACAGTAACCATGGTTCATTTATCTACTATTTTCTTGGCATTTCCCTCTTTCCTACCTTCCTGCTCAGGTATACATGGATATCTATTTAAGCACAACACACAGACAGCAAGAGATTCTTAGGAGATGTATATTTACTGAAAAATCTTGAATGTGTTTTTTCTCAGAGGAGAATCACAGCCTATGTTATTACTTTGCCCTTGGAAAAAGTCAATAAATCTCAATTATTCAAAACGATACCAGTGACAAACCACAGAAATGACCCTAGTGCAAGTCTAGCTGTGTGAAAATATGAGTTCATTTGGTTTGTTTATAGAATCATGGGTGATTCGATAAAAGTTTCAGCACCAAAAAGCCTACCTTGTCACAAGTGATGTCTTCTGTACAACACAATGAAGATTTGGTGTTTGCTGTTATAACCATGTGGTATGACTGAAATTTGTAACATTCTAAACTTTTTGAGACTTAGATGTGTTCTTCATTTCTGAGTCTGCAGAACTTCTTTCTCCATGTAATAGTGTGAATGAAAATGACTGCCATAAGCTCATAAAGAGTGGCACTATTAGAATGTATGAACTTGTTGGGGTAGATGTGATCTTATTTGAGGAAGTATGTCACTGGGGGTAGCCCAGTTGCTCATTCTATCTTCCTGATGCTTGTGGATCCAGATGTAATATTCTCAGTTACCTCTCCACCATTCTGTATGTCTGCCTGGAACCATGCTTCCTGCTGTGAAAATAAGGGACTAAACCACTGAACTATAAGTCACCCCCAATTATATACTTTCCTTTTTAAAAACAAAAATGCCTTGTTGATGATGTCTCATCACATCAGTATAACCCTAAGACATTCCCTTATTAAGAAAACGGTTCTATGTAGAATGAGTAAGTACACAATATTGGCTCATTTCTGAAGATTGCAAAAGTACCATGAGAGTGTGGACAAATTGCCTTAGTGAAGGGGCTGTACCTTTTTATGTGATGGAGTCATACTAAACAAGACGTACAAAATATTGGAACAAATTTAGAGTGTTTATGAATAAATGGAGGCAAATAAATGCTGATGTGGAGAATAGTTCTGTGTATATATTCAATGGTGCTCAGAAGTAATGTCACTTAAAGGTATAAGCAATTGATGTATCTCTGTCAGGTAAGTTACTGCAGGGAACGTAGTTCATTACCATTTCTGCACATCAAAAACTGAATCAGAGAATATTTGACTTTACTCGTCTTCATCACTCTACAATGTTTATAAGCTATTTTTCTATATTTTATAAAATTAAGGAGTTTGACCAGAGAACAAATACAAATATGAATAAAACTGACGTTTTATTTTTACAATGCATGTATTCTTTTATTCTTTCCTTTTTAAATATTTTATTCTTGATTATATAATATATATTATTTCTTTTCCCCCTTTTTCCTCAATCCTTCCCAGATCTTGTCCATTCAAATTCATGGCCTCTCTTTTTTACTAATATTATTGCACATATTGCATGCATATAAGTATGTTCATTAAAGTGCATACATATGTATATATATATGCATACATACATATGTATGCACACAAACACGCAATCTTAAATTTAACATTTTTTATACATAGAACATTATATATGGTCTCAGGAATGACCATTTGCTCCTGGGCAATCAGTCTGCTTTTTGCTGAGGGAAGGCTACCTCTCCTGCTCCCAGCTTTCTTCCGTTATCTTTAGTTCTTTTTGTAGGGTTGAAGGTCCTATGGTCTTTTCCCTATCCAGTTTGGCATAGTAATTGGTGTTCTGCTTGTTCAACTCATTTTGGGAATTGGTATTGATGACACTTTATTGATGTAGCTTTTGATAGTACTAGGACACATATCACAGCAATATTATTGGTTCTCTCCCTCTTACAATCTTTCTGCTCTCTCTTTCACCTTGTTCCCTGAACCTCTGAAAATGTGTCCATTGGGAATGAGCCCCACAAGTCTGCATTTTGATTGGTTGTTGTTTTCCATAGTGGTCTCTATTTGTTGCCAAGAGAATATTCTTTGATGAGAAGTAAGAACTATACATATCTATGAGTATAAAGGAATTTTTTGTAGGTTGTTTTTAGTGATTATTCAGATTTAATGAATTGGGGACTCTCAATGCTCCTTCAGTAACCCTGACTTCACTATCCTTGAGAAGTTAACTAGGTTTCCATTATCAGGCCTACTTGTCTTCTTACTGAGAGGGTCTACAATAATTTTTTATTTATTCTTTGAAGATTCCAAACATGCATACAATATATTTTAGCATTATCCATCTCCACTACTTCCCTCCAACTTCCTGCTAAGATCCATTAGTCAGTCTCACTTTGATTCATATGCTTCTTTTATTACTGTGATTATGAACAGATCTCTGAAATGAATTAATGCTGACTATATGCACATTTGTATGGCACCATTCCCTGGGGGACATGTGTAACTTATTAGGAATCTAGAACAGTGTCCCTGGAATATCAGAAGTGCTGACAGACCTGCTAGTTTAAGATATTCATTCCACAAATACTTTTGTGTTGTAGAGTGTCTATTCTCTATCTTTCTAATTAACAAGACACAAAGAATTTCTCCTTCCTTGGATTCTTTAAATCAAAGTAATAGACTCAGAACTTTGCACTGGACAGTAGATTATGCAGTGATAAAAGCTGACCAGTTAATGACAAAGAATAAGAAGAGTCCGCATTCATTTGAAGATACTTGCTTCAGAGAACCTGAAAATATCTATAATTTTTCCATCTGTTGAAATACAGATTTATGAGGCCAATTGCCCATCTGCTCAAAAGAAGAATTGCAATTAATTTGCAGCCTGTGAAAAATGATAGTTTTTAAAGATCTACTTTCACCTTGATAAGCTATTATTCCATGCATTCAGTTGACAAAGATAGGTACCTCTGTAAGTGTCACAGTGTGAGAACCTTAGGAAGAATTCTTAATCATACATAATGTTTCTGTGACACAAACTCAGCTAGCACAAAAGTATTCATGTATAATTTACTTCTTATACATTATTCTTTACAAAAAAATAAGAGGAATGATTTCTTTTCTTTACTTTTTATTTACTCAACTTACTTACCTTTCAAAGTTTCCCCTCCTCCCAAAGACTTTGCATGGACCCTCCACCCTACCCCCTCACCTTTGAGAAGGGTGAGGTCTTCCGTGGATACCAACCCACCTAGGCACATCAAGACTCTGTAGCACTAGCCATATCAATTCCTACTGGTTCCTGACAAATCAATCCAGTTAGAAGAAAAGGAGCCACAGGTTGGCAACATAATCAGGATAACCCTTCACTTTAGTTGTTGAGAGACCCACATGAATATCAAGTTGTACACCTACTACATAGGTGTAGGCATCCTTGTATGCCCTTTTGCTGGTGGTTCATTTTCTGGGAGTCCCTAATTTTCCAGGTTAGTGAGTTCTTTTCATCTTATTGTGGAACCCCAATCACTGGAAGAGTGGGGTCTGGTATTTGGAGAATCAGTTGTAGGTAGAACCAGTGAGTAAAAGCTAGAAAAATGAAATAAAATTAGTGATGGAATGGGGTTATGGGGAGAGCATCTTTAGAATGTGTCAGAGAACTGGGAAGGGGAAGGCTCTGAGGAGTCTATGAGGGTGACTCTAGCTGATATACCTAGAAGTGGGAGAAGATGCAGAGCCTGAGGTGGCCAACTCTTGAACTTAGGCAGGGTTTCCAGTGGAGGAATAAGAACACCAACCCACCCATAAGCCTTTGACCCAATTTTTTTATGGCTTCAAGAAATACAGGAACAAAAAATACCTCAAGGTCTTCTCAAGATGGACGTCTTGGCATCCACAAAATTTTCTGGGTCTGGTGACTGTATATGGGATGGATCCCTAGGTGAGGCAGTCTCTGTATGGCCTTTCCTTCAGTCTCTGCTCGACACTTTGTTTCCATATTTCTTCTTGTGGTTATTTTGTTACACCTTCTAAGATGTATAAATAAACCCTTAACTAGACTAACCAGAGGGCACAGAGACAGTATCCAAATAAATGAAATAAGAAATGAAAAGGGAGACATAACAACAAAAACTGAAGAATGTTTTTGCAACAAACAACAAAGAAGAAAAGCACAAACATAATTCTGCCTCAAACAACAAAAATAACAGGAAACAATAATCACTATTCCTTAGTATCTTCTAACATTGATAGATTCAATTCCCCACTAAAAAGACACAGAATACCTTTTTACTTTTTTTATTTCAAATTTATTTGAATAAAAATAAAACAAAACAAAAAACCCAAGATAGCAAAACTAATTCTCAACAATGAAAGAACTTCTGTGGGAATTCACCATCCCCAACTGTGAGCTGTATTACAGATCAATAGTAATGAAACCATGTGGCTCAGGACTGCAAGATATGTCAATGGAATAGAATTGAAAATCCAGGAATTAGCCCACATACCTCTAGTCAGTTGATTCTTTACAAAGAAGCTAAAATCATCCAGTAGAAAAAAAAAAAGATAGCATTTTCAACAAATGATGCTGCTCCAACTGGTGGTCAGCATGTAGAAGATTGCAAATTGATTAATTCTTATAACCCTGTACAATTCTCATGTTCAAGTGCATCAAGTACCTCCACATAAAACCAGATACACTGAAACTAATAGAAATAAAGTGTAGAATACCCTTAATTCTAACACCAATGGTAATGAAAGGTTTTACTGGATATAATATTGGGGACATTTGTGGTCTCTTAAAGTCTTCAGCACATCTGTCTAATCTCTTCTCTATTTTAGAGTTTCTACTGTGAAGTCAGGCATAATTCTAATACCTCTATCTTTATATATGTCTTGGACCTTTTTTTAAATAGTTTTTAATAGTCTTTTTTCTCTACATTTAGTGTTTTGATTATTACATGCTCAGAAGAATTTTTCTTTTGGTCCAGTGTATTGTGTGTTTTGTATGATTATTATACTTTGGCAACCATCTATTTTTAAGGGATAGAAAAAAGTTTGTTCTATCATTTTTTTGAAAATATATTTTATTCTATTGACCTGAATCTCTCCTCCTCCCTGTATTTCTGATATTTGTAAATTTGTTTTTTTTTTCCTTCATGGTATTCAAGTCTTCCTGAATGTTTTGTGCCAGGAGTGATTTTTCTTTATTTATTGTTTTTCTTTAAGTGATGTATCTATTTTTTATCTTTTCTTCAATTTCTGATATTTCTTGTATTCTGTGATTTGTGTTAGAACTAACATTATCAATGCCAGAAATATGAGCATTTGGTTTTATTAAGTGTTTCTATTTCTACTTTAAGGTCTTGAATTATGCTACTCATGTCTCTCCACTGCTTGTTCATGTTTTCATAGATTCCGTTAAGGGATTTATTTGTTTCCTCTTTAAAGATCACTGTCTGTAGAATGTGCACTCGGACTGTCTGCCACCGGGAGCAGTGGTGAGCCAGCTGTGGTCCAGCGGTGGTCCAGGGACACAGGACTGGCAAGGAGGCTTTCCGACTAGCCTGGGTACAGAGAGACCTCTGCAGAGCGGGCGAAAAGAGAGGTGCACTGATCCCCTTCCCCGCCCCAGCTCGGCTCAGGGAACCAGTAACCCGGCATCAACACAAGACTGACAACAAGATGGCAAGAGGAAAGGGAAAGAACGTACCCCAGGGAAACCAAGAAAACCTGGCAACACCAGTACCCAGCTCTCCCAACAGAGCAAACAGCAGAATATCAAACACTCCAGAAAAAGAAGATGCAGACCTGAAGTCATACCTCAAGAAGATGATAGAGATCCTTAAACAAGAATGGAAGGAAAAGATATAGAGCTTTTAAAGAGAAAACAAGAAAAACACTCAAAGAACTGGAGAAGAATAGAACAAAAGAGATGACGGAATGGAAGAAGGAATTTAAAACGGAAATAGAAACAATAAAGAAAACACTAAAATAGACAACCATAGAGATAGAAAACCTAAAAAAGAAATCAGGAGTCACAGATGCAAGCATTTTAAATAGACTACAAGAGATGGAAGACAGAATCTCTGGGTCCAAAGACAACATTGAAAACATAGACAAAACAGTCAGAGAAGATGCAAAAGCCAAAAAGCTCTTAACCCAAAAAGTCCAGGAGATCCGGGACACAATGAGAAGACCAAACCTAAGGATAATAGGAATAGAAGAGGGCAAAAAATATCAAGTAAGAGGCACAGAAAATATCTGCAACAAATGCAGAAAACTTACCTACCCATAAGAATGTGATGACCATGAACATAAAACAAGCCTACCTAACTCCAAATAATTGGACCAGAAAAGAAATTCTTCCCGACACATAATAGCAAAAACGCCAAGTGCCCAAAGCAAAGAAAAATATTAAAAGCAGTAAGGGAAAAAGTCCAGGTGACATATAAAGGCAGACCAATTAGAATAACACCCGATTTCACAACAGAGACTATGAAAGCGAGAAGAGCCTAGACAGACATCATGCAGACCCTAAGAGAGCATAAGTGCCAGCCCAAGCTGCTATACCCAGCAAAACTATCAATCACCATAGATGGAGAGACTAAGATATTCTAAGACAAAACTAAATTTACACAATATCTGACAACAAACACAGCACTACAATGAAATATAGGGGGAAAACCCAATACAATGAGGGGAACTACAAGAAAACTCCCAAGCAAGAAAAACAAAAGAAGAAAGACATACAGGCACAATTCAACCTCCAAAAGCAAAAATAGCAGGAAGCAGCAACCATTATTCATTGATATCTGTTAACATAAATGGACTCAATTCCCCAATAAAGACATAGGCTATCAGACTGGATACATTAACAAAACTCAGCAATTTGCTGCATGCAGGAAACAAAGACAGTAACAATCTCAGAGTAAAAGGGTGGAAAAAACCTTCCAAGCAAATGGCCCCAAAAAGCAAGCTGAAGTGGCCACTCTAATATCAAATAAAGTAGATTTTCAACCAACAGTTATCAAAAATGATAAGAAAGGACACTTTTTACTCATTACAGGGGAAATTAGTCAGGAGGAACTCTTCATCCTTAACATATATGCTCCAAATACAAAAGCAAGAATATTCATAAAAGAAACCCTACTAAAGCTCAAAAAATATATTTCACCCCTCACAATAATAGTGGGAGACCTCAATACCCCTCTCTGACCAATGGACAGATCATGGAAACAGAAACTGAACAAGGACACTGTAAAACTAGCAGAGGTTATGAATCAACTGAAATTAATAGATATCTGCAGAACATATAATCCAAAAACAAAAGAATACAACTTCTTCTCAGAACCTCACTGCACCATCTCCAAAATTGGCCACATAATCGGTCACAAAACCAGCCTCAATAGATATAGAAAGATTGAAATACTCCCATGCATCCTCTCAGATCACCATGGTCTAAGGCTGGTCTTTAATAACAACAAAGACAGCAAAAAGCCCACATACACATGGAAACTAAAAAAATGCTCTATTATACGATAGCAGGGTCAAAGAAGAAATAAAGAAAAAAATTAAGGATTTTCTAGAATTCAGTGAAAACGAAAACACAACATACGCAAACCTATGGGATGCAATGAAAGCAGTACTGAGAGGAAAACTCATAGCTCTGAATGCTTCAAAAAAGAAACTGGAGGGAGCATACATCAGCAACATGACAGCACAGCTGGAAGCTCTAGAACAAAAGAAAGCAGATATACCCAACAGGAGTAGACCACAAGAAATAATCAAACTTAGGGCAGAAAAAAGCAAAAGAGAAACAAAAAGAACCATTGAAAGAATCAAGAAACCAAGAGATGCTTCTTTGAGAAAATTAAAAAGATTGATAAACCCTTAGCCAGGCTAACTAGAGGGCAAAAAGAGAGTAACCAAATTAACAAAATTAGAAAGGAAAGTGGAGAAATAACAACTGAAACTGAGAAAATTCAAGAAATCATAAGATCCTATTACAAAAGCGGATACTTAGCAAAGCTAGAAAACCAGAAGGAAATGGATAAATTCAAAGACAGATACAAGATACTAAATTTAAATCAGGACCAGGTAAACCATCTAAATAGTCCCATAACACCTAAAGAAATAGAGGTAGTCACCAAAAGCCTCCCAAACAACAAAAGCCCAGGTACAGATGGATTCAGTGCAGAATTTTAACAGACATTTATTGACGACATAATACCAATACTCTCCAAACTATTCCACAAAATAGAATAAGATGGAACTCTACCTAACTCATATTTTGAGACTACAATAACCCTCGTTCCTAAACCACACAGAGTCCCTAAAAGGAAAGAGAACCTCAGACCAATCTCACTTATAATCATTGATGCAAAAATATTCAACAAAATCCTTGCAAACCGAATCTAAGAACACATCAAAACAATCATTCACCATGATCAATAGGCTTCATCCCTGGGATGCAGGGATGGTTTAACATAAGGAAATCCATCAATGTAATCCACCGTATAAACAAACTCAAAGAAAAAAACCACATGGTCATCTCAATAGATACTGAAAAAATATTTGGCACAATTCAACACCATTTAAGGTTAAAAGTCTTGGGCCGGACCCCTCCCCCGCCGGAGCTGGACACCCGGGGCCGCCGCGCAGCTCACGCTGGATTATGTCTCGGATCGAATCCCTCACTCGCGCGCGGATCGACCGGAGCAAGGAGCTGGCGACCAAGACCCGGGAAAAGGAGAAGATGAAGGAAGCTAAAGATGCCCGCTATACCAACGGCCACCTCTTCACCACCATCTCTGTCTCTGGCATGACTATGTGCTATGCCTGTAACAAGAGCATCACGGCCAAGGAAGCCCTCATATGTCCCACATGTAACGTGACCATCCACAACCGCTGTAAAGACACCCTGGCCAACTGTACCAAGGTCAAGCAGAAGCAACAGAAAACTGCACTGCTGAGAAACAACACTTCCCTGCAATCCGTTTCTCTACGAAGTAAGACAACCACCAGAGAGCGGCCAACGTCCGCCATCTACCCTTCTGATAGCTTCCGGCAGTCCCTCTTGGGTTCTCATCGTGGTCTCTCCTCCTTGTCTTTGGCCAAAAGTGTTTCCACTACCAACATTGCTGGACATTTCAATGATGAGTCTCCTCTGGGGCTGCGTCAGATCCTCTCCCAGTCCACAGACTCCCTCAACATGCGGAACCGAACCCTGTCCGTGGAATCCCTTATTGATGAAGGTGTCGAAGTGTTCTACAACGAGCTGATGAGCGACTTTGAGATGGACGAGAAGGACTTCGAGGCGGATTCCTGGAGTCTTGCCGTGGACAGCAGCTTCCTACAGCAACATAAAAAGGAGGTGATGAAGAAACAAGATGTCATCTATGAGTTGATCCAGACAGAGCTGCACCATGTGAGAACCTTGAAGATCATGACCCGCCTCTTTCGCACTGGGATGCTGGAAGAGTTGCAGCTGGAGCCAGAAGTAGTCCAGGGACTGTTCCCCTGCGTGGATGAGCTTAGTGACATTCACACACGTTTCCTTAGTCAGCTTTTGGAACGTCGGCGCCAGGCCCTGTGTCCGGGAAGCACCCGGAACTTTGTCATCCATCGTTTGGGTGACTTGCTCATCAGCCAGTTCTCAGGTTCCAATGCTGAGCAGATGCGCAAGACCTACTCAGAGTTCTGCAGCCGCCACACCAAGGCCTTAAAGCTCTATAAGGAGCTGTATGCTCGAGACAAACGTTTCCAACAGTTCATTCGGAAAATGACCCGCTCGGCTGTGCTGAAGCGGCATGGGGTTCAGGAGTGCATTCTCCTGGTGACTCAGCGGATTACCAAATACCCAGTGCTCATCAACCGGATCCTGCAGAATTCCCATGGGATTGAAGAGGAGTACCAAGACTTGGCAGCAGCCCTAGGGTTAGTGAAGGAGTTGTTGTCCAATGTGGACCAGGATGTGCACGAGCTGGAGAAAGAGGCGCGCCTGCAGGAGATTTACAACCGAATGGATCCTCGGGCTCAGACCCCTGTGCCTGGCAAGGGACCCTTCGGCCGAGATGAACTTTTGCGGAGAAAACTTATCCACGATGGCTGCCTTCTCTGGAAGACAGCCACAGGCCGCTTTAAAGATGTCCTGTTACTACTGATGACAGATGTGCTGGTGTTTCTCCAGGAAAAGGACCAGAAATACATCTTCACGTCCCTGGACAAGCCCTCAGTGGTATCCTTGCAGAATCTCATCGTAAGAGACATTGCCAACCAGGCGAAAGGGATGTTTCTGATTAGCTCTGGCCCGCCGGAAATGTATGACGTGCACGCAGCATCTCGAGATGACCGTACCACCTGGATCCGAGTCATCCAGCAAAGTGTGCGCCTATGCCCGTCTAGGGAGGACTTCCCTCTCATCGAGACAGAGGACAAGGCGTACCTCCGGAGGATCAAGACGAAACTACAGCAGAAAAACCAGGCACTGGTGGAGCTACTACAGAAGAACGTTGAGCTGTTTGCTGAGATGGTCCATTTCCAGGCCTTAAAAGCTGGTTTTGTTGGAATGCCCCCGCCCGCCCTGCCCAGGGGCCTTTTCCGTCTGGAGTCCTTTGAATCCCTTCGAGGCGAGCGTCTGCTAAAAGATGCCCTCCGTGAAGTGGAAAGCCTGAAAGACCTGCTGTTGGGCCCTTGTGTGGACCTGCCCTTGACATCCCGAGAACCAGCCTTACCCTTAGAATCTGACAGTGGCAGCTGTCCTGGGGTCACTGCTAATGGAGAGGCCAGGACCTTCAATGGTTCCATTGAGCTCTGTAGGGCAGACTCAGATTCCAGCCAGAAGGATCGGAATGGAAATCAGTTGAGGTCACCACAGGAGGAGGTGTTACAGCCATTGGTCAATCTTTATGGACTTCTACATGGCCTGCAGGCTGTTGTGGTCCAGCAAGAACGATTGATGGAAGCCCTGTTCCCTGAGGGCCCTGAACGGTGGGAAAAGCTATCCCTAGCCAACTCTCGGGATGGTGAAGCCGGCCGGGCTGCGGTTGCTTCTGTAACTCCCTCCCGAGAAGCAGGCCACGGAGCTGGCATTACTGCAGAGGCAACACACCCTGTTGCAGGAAGAGCTGCGTCGCTGCCAACGGCTCGGGGAAGAGCGGGCAACTGAAGCCGGCAGCCTGGAAGCCAGGCTCCGAGAGAGCGAGCAAGCCCGGGCCCTGTTGGAGCGGGAGGCTGAAGAGATCCGCAGACAGCTGGCAGCCTTGGGCCAAAATGAACCACTCCCCGCAGAAGCGCCCTGGGCTCGCAGGCCTCTGGACCCCCGGCGCCGCAGCCTTCCTGCAGGCGACGCTCTGTTTTTGAGCTTCAATCCCCCCCAGCCCAGTCGAGACCATGACCGCCTGGATTTGCCTGTGACTGTTCGTTCCCTCCACCAACCCTTTGATGACCGAGAGGTACAAGAAGCTGGTAGTCCCGAGGACCGACTGCAGGACAGCAGTGACCCTGATACTGGTAGTGAGGAAGAAGTCAGTAGCCGACTGTCTCCACCCCACAGTCCTCGAGACTTCACCCGAATGCAGGACATTCCTGAAGAGACAGAAAGCCGAGATGGGGAACCTACAGCTTCAGAGAGCTAAGGGGACACGTCCCCCTGCCTGGTGCCCCACTGAAGAACATTAGTAAAGGGGGCCGACCCTGAAAGAACTGCTGATTGTCCTTGCCAGTTCCTGAGGTCCCTGGATACCTAGGGGCCTTGGGGACTTGGGGACTTGGGGACTTGGAGGCCACTGCACTCCTCGTGTTCTCCAGCAGCCACACCACAGATGCCGATTTTTCATGCATTCTCCCCCTCCTTAGGAAAAATTATTTATTTATTGTTTATTGGTTATGGGGGGGTGATTTAAAAAGGGCCAGGGACATGGGAACCAAGCCATAGGTATCAGAGGGCCTCTCCTTTAATACCACTGGGATATGTTTGGCCTTAGCCACAGAATCTAACACCAACCCCAGTGACATCCATCTGTGACCACAGAGCCTACTGCCCCTGTAAGAAGGGCTGTGGGTAGGACCATGTCCCTTTTCCCACTCCCCTTAGCCTCTTTCTGCTGTTCTTTTTTCTATCCTCCATGGGAATCTGGCTCCTTGGAGTTGATGGAGCAGAGGCTAGGGTAGCCATAATGTATTGTGGTGGGGAAGGAAGAATCTACAGGGACCAGAATGTTTTGTTTTTGTTTTCTTTTTTTTTCTTTTTTCTTTCTTTTTTTTGTACCAAAGCCAATCGCACCTGTTTTATATTTTTAAAAGAAGATTGTAGGCACTTCTAGCTCCATGTTTTTGAACTTGAGGAATTAGGGAGACATTGACTTACTTCGTCAATGGTCAGGGGGCTCCTATTCGGAACCCTTCCTCAGCCATTTGCCAGAAGCTCTAAGGTGGGTTGGGAAACCTCTACGAACCCTCACCTCATCTCCCACCGTCGCAACTACGTTTGAAACGTAAGCAAGAATTGGGGGGAGGGGGATTTTTTTTTTAATGCAACCCTAATGTCCACCAGCGATAGTCATTTGTCTGCCAATTTAATTGTTAAAAAACAAAACAAACGGTAACAGCAAAGAAAAGAAAGAAAAAGCTCACGCGGGGAGAAATTAAAGACCTGAAACGCATGAGGTGCTGTCTCAGTGCCCGTTCTGAGGACTGCGGTGCCTGCAGCCAGGCAGTGAGGACAGTTTCTGAAAAGGGGCTGTTATTACCTCACTGAAGAGGGCATGAATGGATGCAGCTGCTCAAACAATTATTAAAAATCTCAAAATTGCAAAAAAAAAAAAAAAAAAAAAAAAGGTTAAAAGTCTTGGAAAGAACAGGAATCCAAGGCCCATACCTAAACATAATAAAAGCAATATACAGCAAACCAACAGCCAACTTCAAACTTAATGGCGGGAAACTTAAAGCAATCCCACTAAAATCAGGGACTCAACAAGGCTGCCCACTCTCCCCCTTCCTATTCAACATAGTACTGGAAGTCCTGGCTGGAGCAATTAGATAGCAAAAGGAATTCAAAGGGATACAAATTGGAAAGGAAGAAGTAAAAACATCACTATTTACAGATAGCATGATAGTGTACTTAAGCAAATCCACAAATTCCACTAGAGAACTCCTACAGCTGATAAACAAGTTCAGCAAGGTGGCTGGATATAAAATTATCTCAAACAAATCAGTAGCCTTCCTATATTCAAAGGACAAATGTGGAGAAAAAAATTAGGGAAAAAATACCCTTCACAATAGTCACAAAAACTATGTAATACCTTGGTATGACTCTAACTAAGCAAGTGAAGGACCTGTATGACAAGAACTTCAAACCTCTAATAAAGGCAATCAAGGAAGATCTCAGAAAATGGAAAGATCTCCCATGCTCATGGGTCAGAAAAATCAACATCTTAAAAATGGCCATCCTACCAAAAGCAATCTACAGATTCAATGCAATCCCCATCAAAATTCTAACCCAGTTCTTCATGGAATTGGAAAGATCAATGTGCAATTTCATCTGGAACAACAAAAGTCCTAGAATAGTGAAATCCATCCTCAACAACAAGAAAACATTTGCGGGAATCACAATCAATGACCTCAAGCTATATTACAAGGCAATTGTGCTGAAAACTGCATGGTACTGGTACAGCAGTAGGCATGTCGATCAATGAAATAGAATAGAAGATCCAGAAATGAGCCCTCACATTTATGGTCACCTGATTTTTGACAAAGGAGCTGTGAACATTCAATGGAAAAAGGACAGCCTATTCAATAAATGGTGTTGGTCCAACTGGCACTCAGTTTGAAGAAGAATGAAAATAGACCCTTTTTTATCCCATTGTACAAAGCTCAAGTGCAAGGGGATCAAAGGTCTCCACATTAAACCAGGTACACTGAAACTATTAGAAGAGAAAGTAGGGAAAACCTTAGAACTCATAGGCACAAGAGAAAACTTCTTGAACAATAGTTGGAACTCTAAGATCAGAGATTGACAAATGCGACTTAATGAGATTGCAAAGTTTCTGTAAGCCTAAATAAACTGTCAAGAAAACAAAACGGCAGCCAACAGAGTGGGAAAAGATATTTACTAACCCCACATCAAATAGAGGCCTAATATCCAAGGTATACAAAGAACACAAAAAGCAAGACACCAGAGAATCAAACAACCCTATTAAAAAATCGGATACAGGCTTAAACAAAAAGTTCTCAATTGAGGAATCTTGAATGGCTGACAAACATCTAAGGAAGTCCTCAACATCCTTAGCCATCAAGGAAATGCAAATCAAAACAATCCTAAGATTCCACCTCACACCAGTCAGACTGGCCAAGATCCAAAACTCAGATGACAACAGATGCTGGCGAGGATTTGGAGAAAGAGGAACACTTCACTGTTGTTGGGGTTGTAAACTGATACAACCACTCTGAAAATAAGTCTGGCAGTTCCTCAGAAAAATGGACATAGTACTACCTGACAACCCAGTTATTCCACTTCTGGGCATTTACCCAGAGATACTCCAACTTACAACAAAGATGCATGCACCACAATGTTCATTGCAACTCTATTTATAATAGCCAGAAGCTGGAAAGAACCCAGATGTTATTCAGTAAATGAATGGATACAAAAATTGTGGTACATTTATACAATGGAGTACTTCTCATCTATCAGAAACAATGACTTAATGAAATTCTTAAGAAAATGAATGCATCTAGAGAATATCATCCTGAGTGAGATAACCTAGTCACAAAAGAACAGACATAATATGCAGTCACTGATATGGGATAATAACCCCAGAAAGCTCTGACCACCCCAGAAACAACTCACAGACTGTGTCAATTTCAAGAAAAAAAAGAATATATTTTAATTAAAATAGAAATGTTTCACATCCACCTTTCCTTCCTACAACCCCTCCCAGTTTCTTTCCCATCCCCTCAAACTAGTACCCTCTTTTCCTATATTTTTGTTACATATATACATATGTGTATGTATATGTACCCACAATTACTTAATTACAACCTTAAAAATGTATTCGTAAAATTCTATGCAAAAATATACATTTATCTTTGTTTTTAAAAAAAAGCTTTTCAATAAAAAAAGAGAGAGAAAATAGTATAAGAAGCCGCAAAGCATGCTATTTCATGAATAAAGTCTTCACCAAATGAAAAAAAAAAATAAAGATCACTGTCATATTTATTGAGGTTCTCTGTGCTTTAAGTCTTTTGGAGCATTTGGGGTTTCTGTGGTAGAGTTTCTGGGCTCTTGTGGATACATATCTTCCTTCCTGTTACTGAACGTGTTGTTGCACTTGTGGCTAAACATCTGTGATTGGGAAGATTTCATTCTAGGTGCTGACATCTTGTTTTCTCTTCTGGCAATATTTATTCCTCAGTTGTTGTTTTCCCTCATGCTCTGAAGAAGCACTGGTAGTTGTTGTGTGTTATTTATATGAAAATTTTTTGGTGGTCTTAGTAAATGTGGCAATGGAGAATTCAGGTGAAATGTGTTCCAAGACCATGGGATCTGTAACTTAGAAATAATGATGGGCTGGAGTAAGTGGTGGATCTTCACCAGATGGGGAAAAAGCTCAGTATTCTACCAGGTTCAGGTTAGTTTCCAGGAATAAGGACAGGGAGGGATGGGGAAGAGATTACACAGAAGAAGTTCTGCTAGAGATCTGCTTGTGAGCCAAGGAATTTGACCTTGGAGAAATGGAGAGAAAGGGGAGGAACTGCATTCCTTCCTGCTTTCCTGGAAGGAATAATCTATGGGATCCCAGGGAATATATGATTGACTTTGGGTCTGGGATAAAGCTATGCTTTGAGGAAAGGTATTTAATAGGGGGATATTTATGATATGCCTTGGAGATGGGCATACTGCAGTAGGAGTTCCCTTGCAGAGCGGGAGATGAGAATGGGAAATTATATTTAGAGGAGGAGAGGAAGCGGTGACAGTTTGCTGTTAGTCTAACTTCTTCCCTGTCTAGAGTATCCTGTGTGTTTTTATGGCCAGTCTTGAAAATGAATTTATTTTTGTTTTTTTTTTATAATCATTTTATTTGCTTACATTTTAAATGTTCCTCTTCCTGGTGTCCCCTCAATGAAGGTTGCATACCCTCCACTCCCCTTTGGCCCTAAGACGGTGAGGCCCACCCACCCACATTCTTCTGTCTTATCCCTCTACCATACCCTTTCTTTGAGACATCAAGCCTCCACTAGATCAAGTCCCTCCCATTCCACTGGTGCCAGATAAGGCAGTCCTCTGCTACATGTGTAGTAGGAGCCAAGTACCCACTCATGTATACTCTTTCATTGGCCATTTAGTTTCTAGGAGTTCTAAGGGGTCTGGTTAGTTGATACTGTAGTTTTTCCTATGAGGTTGAAATCCCCTCAGCCCCTTCAGTACTTACCATAACTCTTCTATTGGGATCCTCACAATCAGTCCAATGGTTGACTGTGAGTATCAACATTGACCTTAGTCAGGTACTGTCAGAGCCTCTTAGAGGAAACCTAAACCAGAATCCTGTCTGCAAGCACATAGCATCAGAAATAGTGTTAAACTATAAAGTCTGCAGGTGGGATGTGTCACAAGGTAGGGTTGTCTCTGAATAGCCTTTCCTTCAGTTTCTGTTCCATTGTTTGTCCCTGTGTTTGCTTTAGACAAGAACCCTTCTGGGTTAAAGATTTTGAGATAGGTGGGTGGTTCCATCCCTCAACTAAGGGCCAGGTCTATCTGCTGGAGGTGGTCTCTTCAGGTTCTACTTTTGGCTGTTGGGTATTTGGCTAATGTCATTCCCATTGGGGACCCTCTTGCATCATTTGTATCTGGAATTTTCTACTGATCCCCCATCCCATTCCCTACCCACAACTGCTACATATTTCTATTCATTCTCTTGGCCCTCTGGACATCTCTCCAGTCTTTTCCTATACTTGATCCTGCCTTTTCCATTTTACTACCTCCTCTCCCACCCATATTTCTCCCTCCTTCTGGCTCCTGTAATTATGTTTTTCCCCGTACTAAGTGGAGTTGAATTATCCACATTTTGATCTTTCTCCTTGTTAACTTTCATATGTAAGTGAGATGTATCATGGGTATTCTAATCTTTGAATCTAATATTAACTAATTAGTTAGTATATGCCAAGTATGTCCTGTTGAACCTGGGTTACCTCACTCAGAATAATCTTTTCTACTTCCATCAATTGGCCTAAAAATTTTGTTAAGTTGTCTTTTTTAATTGATGAGTAATTTCATTGTGCAAACATACCACATTTTAGGTATCCATTCTTCCACTGAGGGATGTCTGGGTTGTTTCCAGCTTGTGGTTATTATAAAGAAGGCTGCTATGAACCTAATAGAAAACTTGTCCTTATGATATGATGGAACATCTTTTGTGTATAAGCCCAGGAGTGGTATCGCTGGTCAAATCAGCATCATTTGTAGAAAACACTTTTATTTTTTCACTGTATACTTTTGAATACTTTGTCAAAGATAAACTGACCATAGGTGTGTGAGTTTACATCTGACACTTCAATTTTATTCCATTGATCTACCTGTCTATCTCTGTGGTTTGTATTCATGTGGTTTTCATCACTTTAGATAACTCTGTAGTACAGCTTGAAGTCAGGGAAGGTGATTCCCCTAGAAGATCTTTTATTGTTAAGAATTATTTTTATGCTTCTGTTTTTCCTTGTTGTTGTTCCAAATGATGTTGATAATTGTTTTTTCTATCTTTGTAAATAATTGAGTTGCAATTTTGATGGAGATTGCATTGAATCTGTAGATTTCTTTTAGAAAGATAGCAATTGTTTAGGGAGGTGTGCTGTACCGTGCCCCAAAGATGGCACCAACCTTCGCCTTCCACCTTCGCACTTCCTGATGGCGAACGAACGCTCCCTGTGATAAACTCCTTATTTGGACGCACTTGCCTGGCTCCCTAACTTCCGCATTGTCACGCGCACACGCTTCCCGCTGATAGGAACAGGCGTGCAACAAACTAACAGATTCTTCTGCGGATAACCTTTATTGTACAGCACTTTGAGCAGGGGACTTCTTGAGCAGGAAACTTCTCTCTGAGCCGGGGACTCCCTACCGGGTTCTACTGTCTAGGCGACCTCTCACGCGCAGTCTCCCAGTCTCCCACGTGCGATCTCTGTCCAGTCTCTCTCCACGTGGGATCTCCCGCAATCTCTCCTATCAGGTTTCTCTCCACGTGGTATCTCTCCGCCATCCCTCCATGTGGGGTCTCCCGCAATCTCAGAGACAGAAGCAGAGTCAGAAGAAGCTTGTACAAGGTTCCTGAATAAACTGCTTGAAGATCTACTGAGGGTCATGTCTTCCTTACTGGTCGAGGTTGGGAACGACAAATTTTAGCTATGTTAATTCTACAGATCCATGAGTATAAGAGACATTCTGATGTTCTTTAATTATTTTTTTCTTCAAAGACTTGAAGTTCTCATCACACAGATTTTTTTTACTTGCTTGTATTGAGTTATATCAAAACATTTTAAATTATTTATGACTTTTGTGAAGGGTGTTCTATCTCTGATTTCTTTCACAGCCCATTTATCCTTTTTGTAGAGTAATGTTACTGATTTGTTGAGTTGAATTTATATTCATCCATTTTGCTCAAGTTATTTATCTTATAGGTGTTCTTAGGCAGATTCTTTGGGGACACTTATGTATACTATCATGTCATTCACAAATACAGATTACTGGACTTCTTCCTTTCCAATTTGTATTTCTTTTTTTTTTTTTTTTTTTTTTTGTCTTATTGCTGAAGGTAAAACTTGGAGTACTATATTATATAAATAATGAGAGATTTGGCAGTGATAGCTTGTCCCTGATTTTAGTGAGATTGCTTCGAATTTCTCTCCATTCAATTCCATTTCCTGTGTATTGCTTTTTTTTTTTTTTTTTTGGAAATTTATTTCAGTAATTTTTTCTTTTTCTTTATATTTACATTTTATATTTTCTCCCCTTCTGCAAAACCCATTACCCCTCCCCTTTCTATAGCCTCCATGAAGGTTCTCTCTCTCTCTCAACAACCCTGTTCTACTTTGACATTCCCCTACACTAAGAAAAGGAGCCACCACTGGACTAAAGGCCTCTCCTCCAATTGATGTGAATTTTATTCTCTGTTCTATATGCACCTGGAGCCATGGGTCTCTTCATTCAAACTCATTGATTGGTGTTTTAGTCTCTGGGAGCTGTGGTGGGTTTGGGTAGTTGATAATTTATTCTTCCCATAGGATTGCAGACCCTTTCAGTGCCTTTAGTCCTTTCTCTAGGTCCTTCATTGGGATCTCCATGTTCAGTACTATGTATTTGGAGCATAGATGTTTAGAATTGAGAGTTCATCTTGATAGATTTTTCCTCTGATGAGTAAATAGTTTCCTTTCCTATCTTTTTAAATGACTTTTGGTTGGAAATCTATTTTATTCGATAGGATGGCTACTCCAGCTTGTTTCTTGCGACTAATTGCTTGCAAAAGTTTTCCCAACATTTTACTCTGAGATAGTGCTTGTCTTTGTTGCTTAGATGAGTTTTCTGTATGCTGCAAACTGTTGAATCCTGTTTATGCATCCAGTCTGATAGTCTTTGTCTTCTTGTTAGAAAATTGAGCCCATTAATATTAAGAGATTGTTGTTATTAAGGAATAATTATTGTTGTTTCCTGATATTTTTGTTGTTAGAGGTAAAATTATGTTATAGTAGTTTTTTTTTTTTTTTTTTTTTTGATTTGTTCCATGAAGATTATTTTTTTTCTTTTCTTATAGTACAGTTTCACTCTTTGTGTTGGACTTTTTCTGCTATTATCCATTTAAGGATGGATTAGAGGAACGGTATTGTTTAAATTTGGTTTTGTCTGGTAAATCTACCTTTATATGTTAATCGACCTTTGCCACATTTAATATTATTTGATTGTTCTCTGGATTTAATGTTTTAATATCATGGGTCAGAATAAATTTTTTGTGGTCCAATTTAATTCAGTGTTTTGTAGGATTCTTGTTTATTTTTTTTTCTTTAGGTTGGTAAATTTTCTTTTATAACTTTGTTGAAGATAATTTGTGTCCCTTTGAATTGGGAATCTTCACTCTTTTCTATTCTCACAATTCTTAGGTTTGGTTGTTTCATTGTGTCCTGAATTTGCTGGATGTTTTGGGTTAGGAGCTTTTTGCACTTTGTATTTTCTTTGACTGTTGTGCCAATATTTTCTATAGTATCTTCTATGTCTCAGATTCTCACTTGTAGAACTTGTATTCTGTTTGTAATGTTTGCATCTGTAACTCTTGATCCCTTTACTAGCTTTTCTATTTCCAAGGTTGTCTCCCTTTGCAATTTCTTTATTGTATCTATTTTTCTTTTTAATTCCTTGTATTATTTGGTAAATTCCTTCACCTGTTTAATTGTGTGTTCCTGAATTTCTTTACGGGTTTTATATGTTTCCTCTTTAAAGGATTTTACCTGTTTACCTGTGTCTTTATGCATTTCTTTTATGAGATTATTTATATCCTCAGGTCCTTCATCATCTTTATGAGATGGTATTTTTCAGTCAGAATCTGGCTTTTGAGGTGTATTAGGGTATTTAGTGCTTGCTGTGGTGGGATAGCTGAGTTCTGATGGTACCAAGTGGCATTGGTTTCTTTTGCTTATGTTTTTGAACTTGCCTCTCACGATCTGGCCTTCCTTTCTCTTACTAGAGCTGTCACTGTTGTTAGCCTGTTTATGATGGCTCTCCTTGAAATAGGCTATGAGGGGTATAGAGTGCAGCTTTTCCCTGGAAAAGTTGTGGGCAGAAGAAAAATGTGTCTCCAGCAGGGCAGGTAGATTCCATTTTGTCTGGGCCCCATGGGAGTCCCAATCTGACCAGGTATTGGCATGGGGAGGTGTCTTGTCTGTTATTCAGGGTGTGATGTACCTCCTTCGTGTCAGACTTTCTCTGAGTAGGGGCTGAAGGTGGCATGGAGCACCTGATCTTCCCCAGGTGCAGTTGTAGACTAGAAATGGACATGAATTTTTTATTGTAAGAGTTCAAATACAGTTTGACCAAGTGGCAATCTTAACCAAATGATATTACTAAGGTGTAAGAGGAGATATTCTACAGAGCAAAATGTATAAATTAACGAATAGAGTAGTGTAGAGGCTGTCGAAACATGGAGGGTCCCAAGGACCAGCTAGACCCAGTTTTATATGTGTTTCAGAATGTACAACTATAATAAAGCTTGTCATCAGAATGCTGAACTGGCCTGATTTCAGACATCAGAGCCTACAACAACCATCACTGTGGCTTTGCCTTCTGATTCCTGTCCATCTTCTTCATTCCCCTCCCCATTTCTAAGTTGTCAATGCCCATGTATTCAGCTTGAAGAAGCATGTGTCATTGCCCAATTTCCTGGAATTGGGGCATTGTGTTAAAGTGGTTATTGTAAGGTTGTTTTTATAAAAAATTTAGAAATGGTCATAATCATACAGGGAGGAATTAGCCAAATTTGATTATACAGACATAATTCTATTTTGGTAACTAAGCTAAAGTCATATCTTCATTGGTAAGAATTTAATTGATACAAAGTTAAGGTTATAATCTTTACAGTACTAAAAACTGATTTGATACAGATTTAAAGTTTAAACATTGTGTTAAGTTGGTTAAATAATACTAGTTGAGGGCTAGATAACAAGCTTAGGGTTCTGAATCATTAAAAGGGTGTTATATTTAAAAGAATTTCAATTTAAGATAGCCAAGAGTAGTCAAGACTTAACAGTTCAGAGAAGTCTACAGAATATATTTATAGACTTGTTTTTTAATTAAAGATTATTTGACTAGAAAACTTTCTGCTCCTGAAAGCACTCCTTCTTAGATTCTAAGAAGAAATTGAGCATCAATTGAGTTGCTCCAACTGTGGCAAGACAACTACTTGGCAAGAATTTTTGCCAAGCCAAAATTATCAGCCCTTAAGGATTCTCCATTAAAATGGTCTCTCAGATATGATCCTGGGCCCAAAAGCTGAAGATTGATGGTTCAACATTTTGAGAGCTGTGGGACAATCCAAGCAATCAGCAGCAGTTTCTATTTATTGGCTACTTTTGGAATCTGTGTTATGTGATTATTATTATCAGGTAATATTCGTCATACTGATATTTCTGAAGTTGTAAAAGACCAGTATCTCTTAGCCAGACCAGCTGTTTAGCATTAAGACAGTTAATATAGATCTCAAAAGGTGATTTTTCAGAAGACATACAATCTAAAACTGAGGTATAAATCAGATATAAATTTATAGTCTTTCAAGATAGATAAGAGGGTGTTTTATTTAATAGAAAAATTGATAGGCTAAATGTTAAGGCTGTCTTATACTTTATACATTGTAAAACATTAATAGTTATATTCATGTTATAGTTTAAAAAATAGCTTTATAGCTGGACAAAGGAGGAAATGTAGATAGTGCTGAAGCGGTTTGTATTTTAATGTTAATTTCACTTCCCCAAGAAGGGCTACCTAGTTATATACTTCTGAGGTGATTTCATCTGAACTTTCCCAGTTTAATTAGTTAAATAAAGGAGAGCCAGTGACTGACAGGGATGAGGGAGGTAGAGAGGGCTGAGAGGTAAGAGAGTTAAGAGAGGAGAGTAGAGGTCATCGAAACATGGAGGTTCCCAGGGACAAGCTAGATTCAGCTGGGATTGATTAGTGTTAAAAAGCTATGAACATTAAGGATTTTATAGATCTAATATATCATATAGAAGGGAAGTTTGTATCTTTGTCTATTTGATATAATCTCGTTGTGTAGAGGGTTTGGGGATTGGAAGTTGAATATAAAAACCTGTATAAAAAGCAAAAAAATAAAAATAAAAAAATAAATGAATGTAAAAACAAGCAGGTAAATAGGCTAAAACCCTTTATGTTAAAAAAAATCTTAAGGATTTGTGTGTGTGTGTGTGTGTGTGTGTGTGTGTGTGTGTGTGTGTGAGAGAGAGAGAGAGAGAGAGAGAGAGAGAGAGAGAGAAAGAGAGAAAGCAGATTGTGTCTCTTTGTCGTTGTTTTTTTTTTTTAAGTTTCAAAGTTTTAGATGTTTTTCCCTTGGCAATAACTCAAATCATGTAATAATACTGAGTTCATAATATACTTTTCCTAATCTCACAATAATAACAAAATTTCAAGAAAAAAATGTAGAATTTCAAATTTACTTTCTTGGTTCTCTAACATGTCAAGTAAAGTATTTATGTTCAGAGAATATATGTTCATTGAGTGAGTACACAGTAAATATACAACATGTTCACCTCTGTTAAAAATAAAAATATATTTATTTATGAAATATTCTAATTCTCATTATTCCAATGAAGTAGATATTAATAAATATGTATTTAATATTGAAAAGCATAAGGTACAAAAATAGGTAAATTTCAATTCTAGCTGATAGAACCAGAGCATAAATAAATGCTCAATAAATATGCTTTTTGTAGTAGGTGCTTGAGAGTGAGAAAGGAAAAGTAGAGAAGTTCCTTGTAGAGAAGGAAAGGAACAGTTAAACATGATTAAAAGTATCAAAAGGCATTAGCTTATTCAGAATTTTTCAGTATTCTGTTGCAGGGTATAGGGGGCAATAGATGGAAGAGAGAGAGGGAGAGAAACAGATAGACATAGACACAAAAACAGAGAGTCAGAAAGATAGTGACAGAGAACCTGTACAGAGAAAACCAGACAGGTGTTTCTTTGTCACTGTCTAAGCAGCCACAAAAGCCCCAACCAAACACTGCCCAGATCAGATGCTCTGGAGTTTACTTTTTGGAATAAGTTACTAACAATTCCATGCCCGTGACACTAGCCCTGGACACCATGTGTATTAGTCAGGATCTCTAGAGTCACAGAACTTATGAATAGTATCTATATAGCAAAGGGTTATTTATTGGTGACTTACAGTCTGTAGTTCAATTCCTTAAAAATGGCCAGCAGCAGCTGTGAAGTCCAAGGATCTAGAAGATGCTCAGTCCCACCGGGCAAGCAGGCAGATCCCAACAAGGCACGCAGGCAAAGTCCCAGAAGGCAGGCAGGCCAAGAGAGAGCCTTCCTTGTTCCAATGTCATCATGTAGGTCTCCAACTGAAGGTGTGTCCCAGATTAAAGGTGTGTGCCACCACACCTGGATTGGGGACTTGCTTGTCCCAGATGACCTTGAGCTCAGTGATCTACTTGCCTTAGTTTCCTAAGGTTCTTATCCTGTATCCTCAAGATTAAGATTAAAGGTGGGCCTCCCAATTCTGGATTGTGGTTCATTCCAATGGTCAAGTTGACAACCAGAAATAGCCACTACACTATGATTTCTACAGTTTTCAGGTTGATCCCAGTTGTATTCTTTGATGTGTATTGTTTATTTCTTCAGTAAAGAAACAGGGAGTCTTTCTGCACACATACACACAAATACACACACACATACACAAATAATTTTACACATCTATTTGTTATTTCACAGTAACATTGCAACCTTATCATGAGTTACTAAGATACAATTTTTTTTTCTCAATTGAATCTAATTTAGACTGCTCTGATTCCTTTTAGCCCATGACATCTCCTATAATTTATTTCCTAAAATTCCATCAATTTTATTTGTATTCTATGTATTTTTCTTCTGGATCAAGTGTTGTATACAGAGCTACTTGAGGCTTTTCATTATATTGTAATAGTAGATTCAATTGTTGATGAGTAGCATGACAAACTCCTGGGTAGGGCGACAAACTCCTGTAATTCCAGTACTCAGAAGAGTAAGAAAAATAAAACAAGATCAGAGCCAACATGGGCTACTTAAGAAGAACTTTCCAAAACAAAATAAGTCACTCCACAAAAGAGTGTTTGCTTGCAACCAAACTAAAGGGCACTATTGCCTTGCCACTCAGTTAACTGCCCATGTGCTGATTCTGCATTGCTCTAATGAGACACACTCAGAAGAAGTCAGTCTCAAGTCACTAGTTGGCAACCAAATAAGTTAAAATAGAAGAGAAAGTTCTGTTTTCTCAGATGCATTGTTCTGAATGGTGCAGATACAAAAACCAGCCCTCTCTAGATAAGAGAGAAATGGGGATCATCATAAAGACAAATTACTCACAGGTGTTACAGTAAGAATAGACTTTTAAGCTAAGGTTAAGAAGAAAAATGCTTGAATCTAGGAATGCAATATCCAAATACACCTATTAGAGACAGACAAAGAGGCTTTAAGAAACATGACCAGTGTTAGAAGGCCAGCTGGGTAGCTTCCATGATGCCTGCTCCCTTTTCATCCTACTCACCCCACTTCAGGAGTGAACATATGATGAGCACTATTGTTTATATACATTTTCTTGCTTCTAATGTAGTAAATTGTAACACACTATCGCTAGGAAATGTCCATCTATCTCAAAGACAGAGAGAGAGAGAGAGAGAGAGAGAGAGAGAGAGAGAGAGAGAGAGAGAGAGAGAGAGAGAGTAAGAGAGAGAGAGAGAGAGAGAGAGAGAGACAGAGACAGAGACAGAGACAGACAGAGACAGGGAGAGACCCTAGAGTCTCGTGGAGAAGGAATCTGCTAAGATTTACTTGGATAGCTGAGGTGGTTTTTCATAGCTATACAAATGAAGAAAACCTAGTGTAAGGAATAGCGTTTGACAGACCTTTCAAGAACTGAAACTAGTATGCAGTCAAGACAACTAACAAAGCCAGAGTCAGAGACAGTAGACATGAGGGGTTTCCACCACCCTTAACTGGAATGGCAGCCCATTAACTGAGTTGGCCCAAGTTCCCATGCACACAGAATGTGGGTTTTCTATTGGATTGGCCCATGAACTAACTAATGACATCATAACAATTACTACTTCAGCCTTTATCTAATTTCTGGTATGGTCTTATGAAACACTCTAAGAAAAGAGTTTCATATGCTTTCTCAGGAACTCTTCCTATTGAGAATTTCTCTTATTTGTTTTTTTTTAATTTCTGACTTTCCTATAATTATCCTCAATAGAGATTTACTCATCATTTCTTACACATATTCATGAGTTTCTGTGTCTTTAGTCTTTGTTGGAAAGAGACAACAAACCATGAAGCCACTGTTATCACCAGATAATAATTAATTCTTATTATCCAGAACACCATGTCTTTGGGTCAAGGAAAAATGGGTCATAAAAATTCGGGTCATACTGAAAAACACCTGGGTTGGTTTGACAAGGCACACAAATCAGATGATACCTTTTATCAATGATAACCACCTCACGAGTTTCAGTGGTTCACAGTAAACCCTCAGTGAAATGAAATTTCAAGGGCTACCTTCTCATAGTGAGGGTGAATGAGGGCATATACAGAAGGTGTTTCAGTTTGTCAACACTGCTATTTCCCAGCTCAATCAAAGATGAAACATGTCTCTCAGAGGCCATGTGGAAATTTTGTTTCCAGTGAAATATTCTGATTATGATGTCCTGCATCCAGTTTAATTTAGAATTGCTTCAACGAAGCAAAACACAGTGTTTGTGATTCTCAAAAAAAGGCTTTAACTATCTGTTTCATTTCCAACCTTCCGCTGCTTTCCACATCCACGTTCGATCCAATCACATCCTACTTTCCTTTATAACTTATTGCCATTAAGAATAGTCTTAGTCAAAATCTGACTCAAGACTTAACTATTTGCCACAGGAGGACAGATTAGGCTGAAGACTCCAGCCACTCATCAGGATCTCTCCAAATTGATGATATTTGGGTTTTTATTGTTAGCAGAATAAAATAAAAATCTAATCATGGAAAAGTAACAAACTCTGACAAATATTTAGAAAAGAACTACCAAAACCTACCCACAAGACATGGATCCATCCCATGTTCTTATTAAGCTTTGGAAATAAGGCAACAATATTGCTTGCTGGGCCTTGAATTACCCAGTCTTTTTTTTTTTTTCTTTCCTAGAACTTCATTACAATGTAATCACACATTGTAGTTATTCTCTTTGATATAGATTAACTAAAATAATATCAAAATAAAAGTTGTCTTTCTTAATAAATTTAAATACTAGTACCTTGGACAAGTAAAACTTGAACATTAAAAGTAGACATAAAACCAGATATTCGAACATACCTCGTGATGTTTGGAGATAAAAAGTATAAATATCTTTAAAAGTTAAACACACACACATATTAAATAAACTAAAAACATAAATTTTAGAGATTTATTATACTTTTATTTTCATGTGTCTGAGTTTATATACATGTATGTATATCTGAGTATATGTGCCACATGATTACAGGCCCAATGGAGTCAAGAAGAGGGTGTTGGATCCCATGAAGGTAGAGTTACAAATGGTTGTGGGCTGCCCAATATGGAAAAATATGATGTGAAAAACACTTCAATTCTCTGCAGTAGCAGTAAGCACCATTTTAAAAAGTTTTTAATTGAAATAAAATCACTTCATTTCTCTACTCCCTTTCTTCTTTCCAGTACTTCCCAGTAACTTTCTTTCAAAACCTTTCCACATACACACCCTATTATCAAGTTATTAAATTGTTTTCCCTTAATTATATTGATTACACAAATACATATACACATTTGTGCATGACATGTGTGTACACACTTGTGTATATACATATACATACAAGCACACACTCTTATGTACATATGTATTTACATACATACATGCAAACACACACACACACACACACACACACACACACACACACACATATATATATATATATATATATATATATATATATATATATATATATGACAGCACAATAGTATAATATACAAATATATAAGAAACGGATGCATCTAGAGAATATCATCCTTAGTGAGATAACCCAGTCACAAAAGAACAGACATAATATGTAGTCACTGATAATAAGATACTAACCCCAGAAAGCTCTGAACACCCCAGAAACAACTCACAGACTGTGTGAAGTTCAACAAAAAAAGAATATATTTTAATTAAAATAGAACTGTATCACATCCCTCTTTCCTCCCTACAGCCCCTCCTAGTCTCTCTCCTATCCCCTCACATTAATAGCCTATTTCCTATATTATTGCTACATATATACATATGTGTATGTATATGTACCCACAAATAATTAATTACAACCTTAAAAATGTATTCATATACTTTTATTCAGAAATGCTGAAAATTTGTACATTTATCTTTTTTTTTAAAATAAAGTAAAAAAAAAAAAAACAAATATATAAAGGATAGTTCCAGGAATAAACGCCTTTAATGGCTGCATAAAAGAATTTTGTCTTCAAACCACACAGGAACAGCAAGTATTTTTAAATACCTAGTCACCTTTCTAGGTTTATGGTTTCCTTCTCTTTTTTTTTCTTTCATTTTAATTCATCGGTTGTTGAAGAGCATGTGTGGGCCCTTCTCAGAATGTTTCCCATTTTACTCAAATTAGTCTAGAGTAGATTTTGTTGGTAGCATTTGCTTTGGATTGTGTGAGATCCAAATGGAAGCCTGTTAGTGGGCTTTCAGATGAAGAAAGTGTGGGACTGTTTGCTGTACTCATTTGCAGCCAATTTGGCTTGGGTCTCTCCAAGGTACACCAGGTTATCTCTGACTATCAGCCTGTTCAGCTGAAACCGTGCCTCGATAATGAAATTCAGTCCAATTTGATGGAAGAAAATAAGTTTTAACATACACACACCATCTGTGCTTTGGAATGCCAATGACTTCCAAGCTACAGAAAACTGTTCTCAAAATGAAATAAAACGAACTCAGATGAATGCCATTAGTAAAATGAAAAACAAAGCACCAGGGAACTATACAGTTTAACATGGGTTCCATCTACATTCAGAAGTGTGTGGATGACTTTAAACGGATGAGTCTGCTTTAGCAACACCCATATCCATGGTGGTAATGTTTCCTCTCTTTATTTGTCCTCATTTTGTCCTATCTTCTTTGCACTGCCGTGTTTCATGGCTTCCTCCTTTTTCTTTTTTGGTCAATCTGAAATGTCTAACTTCCTCCTTAGAATGGTACATTATTGTGTATATTTTTGGATATTTTCTCTAGTTTCTTTCTATTTTTTTCTATTTTCTTTATAGGATATTACAAAATAGCACTTAACGATAATTCACATCATGAGCAAATGTTCTAGTGTAATAAATAGTGAGATTGGACATGAGCTTTCTTTCTGTACAAATAATAATATCTTACACACATAATATGTTTTAGTCTTTCTCACTTTTGATTATATAAATCCATAGGAGTTGCTGAGTGTAGTAACACTCTGAGTAACATGCTATATTAGGTAGAGTAATGCCCCTGCCCTATGTGGCTGCCAGACCCAAAGGCCTGAAAATTTCTCCTTTATGTTGCAAGAAAAATGGGCTTCTATTATTTAATCAAGGATGTTGAAAAGTGGATATATTATAGATTGTCAGGATAAGTCATGTACCATTGTCACTGTCAGGCTTTCCTCCTACTCTTCCATGACATGCAGTCTCATAGGTGTAAACAAAGCTCTGCTGACATTACCAGATATATATTAGGGTCATAGTTGACAACAACCTCAAGCATCCCAATGTACCTCTAGAAAATTCTTGGAGGCTCCTTTTCTCTATTCAAATTTCCAGAATCTGTATTACATATGCTTGGGAAAAATAGACAATTGTGGACTTGATCATATTTAACTATGTGTTTGTTCCAGAATTTACATTCTATGTATAAAAATATTTTTATTTATTGTTACATCAAATATATATGTCTATATAAGCCTTTGTCTCCAACCCCTGACTCTTGATGTATATCTCTACCTTTTTCTATGCTAGGGATCAAGCCCTAGGTCTTATATTTGGCTTTCTCATAGAGATACCTCCCAAATACTCTACATTACAATGGTGATTAGAAAATGAAATCTGATTCCCAATTATTTTGTTTTCTAAATCATAGACTCCACTAACCCATCTATATTAAAGAATAATATATATTTATGTTATTACTATTACATTATTACACATATATTTAGCACTTTTGAAACATGGTTTTCCTTTTAATTAATTTTTATATGTAAAAGTCTTCTAATTCATGTTGCATCTATACTAAAGGCAATAAGGCAATCTGAGTTTTACATTTTAGTTACTAGTTAACTTGGGGGAAACTTTTCAATTGTCACATTTTTCACATCCACTTGAAACTTTCTCTAAAACTGATCCAATCATACTTAGAAAGTCATTGCATTCAGATCTGTAATTAGTCTGGCTATCTCATTTTGTTCTCAGAGTTTTGTGTCTTTATAACACAGATACACATCCAGTGTCATGAGAAAGAACCTCAGCTAGGATACATCTTCCTTTCATTATTTGTTCTTGCTACTCTATTCTCTCCCTTGCTGATGAACTTTAAATCTCTGTAGACATGCTTACATTTAAACAGATGAATGACAAATTCAACAAAATAAGTTTTAAAGATATACAAATATAGATAGATAGATAGAGATAGAGATAGATAGATGATATAGATATAGATATATAGATATAGGTATAGGTATAGGTATAGGTATAGGTATAGGTATAGGTATAGGTATAGGTATAAATATAGATATAGATAGATATAGATATAGATATAGATACAGATCCCATAATCTTTTCCAACAAACCACTACCTTATTTTTTTTTTAGCCAAAATAATGAGAAGATGCCTGGCACCCTCTTTTCACTATATTATAACCCAGTTAAATGAAATTCCACTCATTCACTGAAAACCTTCTTTCCAGATGCATTTAACAAAAGATATTTATCAATGAAAAATAACATGCTTAATCCATCATCTTAAATGAGACTCAATTTTTATTTTTCTACTTCCATAGTTTAACTTTCTAGGATCTAGGATGTAATTGTCTCCCAAATTTTATTACATGGCAATCACTACCATAAACCAAGTGCTGATGAGGTCCTAGGCCACAGATTTATTTCTTTTTTTATGATTATTTTATTGGTTATTCTCTGTATTTACATTTCAAATGTTATCCCTTTCCTCACCCCACCCCTGGTCTTTACTCCCCTCCCCCTCCACTGGTTTCTATGAAGGTGCCCCCTCTCCCAATCACCCTCTCCACCTCAGTGCCTTGGCATTCACCTACACTGGGAAATCATGCCTTCACTGGACCAAATGTCTCTTCTCTCATTGATGCCAGACAATGCTAACCTCTGATACATATGCAACTGGAGCCATGGGTGTCTCTATGTATGGTCAATGGTTGGAGGTTTTGGTCCATGAGAGTTGTAGAGGGTTTACTTGAGTGATAATATTGTTCTTCCCATGAGGTTGCAAACCCTCTCAGCTCCTTCAGTCCTTTCTCTAGCACCTTCACTGGGGTCTCTGTGTTCAGTCCAATGGTTAGCTGCAAGCATCCTCAGCTGTATCTCTATGACTTGCAGAGCCTCTGAGGAGGCATCCATATTTGGTTCCTGCCAGGAAGCACTTCTTGGCATCAGCAATAGTGCTTGGGTTTGATGACTGCATATGTGTTAGATCCCCAGGTCAGGTAGTCTCTGGTTTATCTTTACTTCAATCCCTGCTTTTCTATTTGATCTTGTATTTCCTCCTGTGAGTGTTTTGTTCTACCTTCTAAGAGGGATTAAGACATCCACAATCTGGCCTTTCTTCTTTTTTAGCTTCATAAGTTCTGTAAATTGTTTCTTGGGCATTCAGAGCTTTTTAGTTTTTGATTTGCACGATCCTGTTTAATTCTTAGTGTACAATCTTTTTGCAACAGCAGTATGCTTATTTCACACAGATAACTATGATTTAGCCCAGTAAACAACATATTTAGAATTTACCTTAGTGGTAGATTACAGTTGTTATTGTAGGAGATAAAGACTTTGCTCAGAAGTTAATAGCATATTCTGTTCTTACAGAGGGCTAAGGCTTCAGGTTTTAGTACCAACATGATAGGTAACAGCCATCTATACCTCCAGTTCTACAGAATCCAGTGTTTTCTTCTGACCTTTACAGGCAAAATACTCAGACACATAAAATAAAATAAATTATAAGAACAATTCTTGGAATTGCCTTTCTTTCTCTGTACACTCATTACTGTTCCCACTGTGAGGTATGAGATAACCAGCCTGAGTCTTACTCTGTTCCTCCACTGATCTGTAGCCTTTCCTATCCACGGATATTGTTGCATGCACCGTACTTATACTGATGTTTCACCATCCAGGTCCAACCATGAAAATAAAATTGTTATGAGCATTTGCTAGAATGCTCTGGAATATTTGAAACTATCTTGGCTAGCATCAATCTGTACACATTCTGTGACCAAGAAACTTGCTGTTCTCCTAAGGTGGTCTCTCATGCAAATATTATCATTTGTCACCCTCTGTCTTTTCCATTCTACTGGTCAATAAATAGTCACTGGCTATTTCCTAACTACTTCAACAAACTTCTGATTCAGTCCTGTTCAGCTTATAGGCTCATTAATCTATAGATCAATAGGAGGGCCCTCATTCTATAGCAAAAACCAGGTTCTGGTATTTGAGTTAACTTATTTAATGATTATAGGTATTCTTCTCCTCATTGGGAAGCATCTGTTTTCTTATTGCAAAGAAATAACTCATGATTATATTTGACATGACTCCACTATTTTCCCCGTGCTTAATGTATCTGTGTAAGCCAGCTGTTTTGACCCCAAAACAGGGTGAAATTTTCAGCAGTGCCATTGTACAGATTGAGACTCTGAGACTTAGTAAGAAGTATGAATTTTAAAACTGTATAGGATTCCATCCATATGACTTTATTCTGTTACCTACATCAACTTTGACCTAGTTGACTTCCAAAATAGAGTGATGTCATTTTGTCTACCCCTATAGGAAGCCTGTAGAGGAAATATTTTGACAGAACACACAGATTGCTATACATTTAAGTCTGCCACTTAGATGATGCCTGACTTTGGAAGTCACTTTTGTTTCTGGGCTTCGGTTTCTTTTTTATGGCAGAACTTCTAAGATGTCTTCCAATATCAGTTCTGTTCTTCCAATCTTAGCTAGAGAGCTATTCTAAAGCATCTGAGACTAAAATGTTCCCTACAAAAGTCCATGAACCCATCCCTTCCAGCAGGTCCAGGAAATGGAAGAATCAGGGTATGTGGAAGTTTCTACAAATATTCCTGAAAATGTTACTGGTACCTTAAGGTTTATTTTGTGTCTGTTTTAATATTGAGTGACAGTATATGGGCATGGTGATGAAGCATGGCAAGGCCTTGCAACTGGAATTGAACAACAGGCCAAGAAATGTCTACTCATAGCTATCTTTGTGGGAGTTGGTTACCAGGCTCCCTGCTAGTGACTGGGTAGGTCACTAGTTAGTGTCTTGGACATTTAGAGGGCTGCCAATAGTTATTTTACATGTAAAGTTCATTTTGGATTTGGTTTTGGTTTTCTCCTTTTCCTTACATTTTTAGGCTTTAATTTAAGGTTTTAGAAACAGAGGGACAGGTGGGAAATCTAAAATATTATATGTGAAACACAAGAGTGAGAGGAAGGACTACCAAGGATTGAGAAACTGTCTCTGTTGTAATCCTTATATTCATTCACTCTGTCTGTTTGAAGCCCACACTGCCGATACTTTCCCCCAGCATTACACATAATCTTAAAGTTCCCCTGGTCATACTCTGCCATTGTTTCCAAATACCCATGAAAATGCTGTGAACCAGTGGAATGCTTATTGTAATTGATAGTTATAATCATTAGACATACATTGTGTACATGTGGTACATATATATAACCGGTTTGAAGATTAACATTTGTATATCAGTTTAAATCTTGAAAAGTTTTATGACTCATGTTTGAGATTGACTCTATTTTGACTGACAAACTGAGAATGATTGTGCCACGCCGTTATATGTAAAAGATATTTTTACAGGTATGAAATTACAGCTTTGAAGGCCAGACCTGGCCCAGTTTCAACAGGACCAGTGACCCACCCACCTGCAGGTCCCTGGGAGTTTGGAAGAGCTGCAGGAGTGCTTTCAATCTAAAGTGAAAAGGTGAGTCAACTTCTTCTGCCCATGTTCTACTCCCAGAAAGGCCACCCAGAACTCCAGCAGCACAAGCAGTGGTACTGGCTGGAAGTGCACGCTTCTGGTCCAAGACGAGACCCAGCCCAGTTATATCAGGACTGGGCTCTGCCATCAGAATTTACAACCTACCCCGAAAGAGGAATTCCTAGAAACAATCTTCCTCTGGAGACCATGGGCCCAAAGACCCATAAGGGAGACAAGCTTCGGTAAGAGAATACAAGATCACCTATAACAAGATGGCAAGAGACAAGCACAAGAAATGGAAACCAAGACAACCTGGCAACATCAGAACCCAGTTCTCCCACCACTGCAAAGAGTGGATATCGCAAATCACCAGATAAATAAGATTTAGACTTAAAATCATAATTCATGATGATGATGGACATCTTTGAGAAGGGCATAAAAACAAACTTGAAGAAGTACAGAAAAACTAGGAGAATATACAAAAACAATTTCAAGAACTTAAAGAGGAACTACAAAAATCACTTAAAGAGCTAACAAAAAGCATAAACAACCAGGTGAAGGAACTAAAAACAGAAATAGAAACAATGAAGAAAAAACTAAAGGAGACAAAACTGAAATTTGGAAACCTGGAAAAGATATCAGAAGCCAAAGTAGCATCACCAACAGAATACAAGAGATGGAGGAGAGAATTTCAGGAGCAGAAAATAACACAGGCATCACTGACACAACAGTCAGAGAAAATGTAAAAATCAAAAAGATTTTAAGCAAAAATATCCAGAAAATTTAGAACACAATGAGAAGACGAAAACTAAGGATAATAGGTGTAGAAGAGAGCAAAGAATATCAATTGAAAGGCACAGCAAATATCTTCAACAAAATTGTAGAAGAAAGCTTCCATAACCTAAAAAAGGAGATGGCAGTGAACATACAAGAAGCCTAGAGAATCCCAAATAGACTGGACAAAAAATGAAATTCTTCCCAAAACATAATATTCAAAACAACAAATGCTCAAAAAAAAAATAAATAAAATAAAATAAAATAAAGAATACCAAAAGCAGTGAGAGAAAAATGACAGGTAACACATAAAGGCAGACTGATCAGAATTGCACCAAGATTTTCAACATAGACAAAGAAAGCTAGAAGATCCTGGATTGACACCATACAGACCCTAAGGAAAAACAAGTTCCAGCCCAGGTTACTATATCCAGCAAAACTCTAAATCACCATAGGTGGAGAAACCAATATGTTCCAGGGAAAAAACAAATTTACATAATATCTGTCCACAAATCCAGCCCTACAAAGGATAATAGAAGAAAAACACTGCCACAAAAAGGGAAATGTAACCCTAGAAAAATCAAAAAAAAAAAAAAAAAAAAAAAAAAAAAAAAAAAAAAACTAATCCTTTTTCCACAAACAGCAAAGAAGCAAAGCACACAAACATAACTCTACCTGTAACAACAAAAATAACAGGAAACAAAAATCACTATTCCTTAATATCCCTTAACATCAAAAGAATTAATTCTCCAATAGAAAGATATAGACTATTAGATTTAAAATGCAAACAGGATTCAGCATTTTGCTTCATACAAGAAACTCATCTCAGCAAAAAGACAGGAACTAACTCAGGTTAAAAGGTTGGGGGAAAAAAGGCTTTCCAAGCAAAATGGTTCCAAAAATTAATCTGGAGTAGCCATCTTTATATTAAATAAAACTTATTTTAAACCAGAAGTCATCAAAAGAAAAAGAAAAAGAAAAAGAAAGGAAGGACACGTTTTACTCATCAAAAGAAAAATCTATCAAGAGGAACTCTTAATTCTGAACATCTATGCTCTAAATACAAAAGCACCCACATTCATAAAAGAAACTTTCCTAAAGCTCAGAGCATATATCACATCACGCACAATAACAGTAGAAGATTTCAACACCCTACTCTCATCAATGGACAAATCATGGAAGCAGAAACTGAACAGAGGCAGAATGAAACTAAGAGAAGTTATGAATCAAATGGATTTAATAGACATCTATAAAATAGTTCATCCATAAACAAAAGAATATATCTTTTTTTCAGAACCTCATTACACCTTCTCCAAAATTGACCATATAGTTGGAAACAAAACAAACCTCAAAAGATATAAAAAGATTGATATAATTCCATGTGTTCTATCAGATCACCATGGAATAAGGCTGGTCTTCAATAACAGCAACAACAACAAAAGCTCACATACACATGGAAGCTAAACAATGCAGTACTTAATGACAGCTTGGTCAAGAAGGAAATAAAGAAGTCAAAGACTTCTTAGAATTTAATGAAAATGAAGGGACAACATACCCAAACTTATAAGATGCCATGAAAGCAGTGCTAAGAGAAAAACCCATTGCACTGAGTGCCTACAAAAAGAAACTGTAGAGAGCAAACACTAACAGCTTGAAAGCTCAACTGAAAGCTCTAGAACACAAAGAAGCCGATACACCCAAAATGAGTATAATCAAATTAGAGCTGAAATCAACCAAATAGAGACAAAAATAACTATACAAAACCAAGAAAACCAAGAGCTGGTTCTTTAAGAAAATCAATAACATTGATAAAACCTTATTCAGACTAACAAGAGGATGCAGAGAGAGTATCCAAATAGACAAAATCAGAAATGAAAGAGGAGACATAATTAAAGAAACTGAGGAAATTCAAGAAATCATCAGATCCTATTACAAAAGTCTATATTCAACAAAACTAGAAAAACTAGAAGAAATGGACAAATTTCTAGATAGAGAGCAGGTACCAAAGTTAAATCAGGACCACATAAACTATCTAAACAATCCCATAACACATAAAGAAATAGAAGCAGTTATCAAAAGCCTCCCCCCCCAAAAAAAAGCCCAGGACCAGGTGGATTCAATGCAGAATTCTAACAGATATTTATTTATGACCTAATACCAATACACTCTAAACTATTCCATAAGATAGAAACTGAGGGAATACTACCCAATTCATTCTTTGAAGCCACAAATAAAGTCATTCCTAAACCACACAAAGATCCTACAAAGAGAACTTTAGAACAATTTCCCACATGGACATTGATGCAACAATAATCAACAAAATTCTTGCAAACGAATCCAAGAACACATCAAAGCAATCATTCACCATGATCAGTAGAACTGCATCCCAGTGATGCAAGGATGGTTCACTATTTGGAAATCCATCAATATCATCCACTACATAAACAAACTCAAAGAAAGAATAACTTGATTATGTCTCTAGATGCTAAGAAAGCATTTGACAAAATTTAACACCGCTTCATGTCAAATGTCTTGGAAAAATAAGGAACTTTAGGCCCATACTTAAATACAGTAAAAGCAATATGCAGCAAATAAGTAGCCATAATCAAAGTAAATGTTGAGAAACTTGAAGCAATCACAATAAAATCAGGGACTAGACAAGGATGCTCACTCTCTCACTACGTATTCAACACAGTACTTGATGTACTAGCCAGAGCAATAAAAAGAAAAAAAGAGGTCAAATGAATACAAATTGAAAAGAAAGAAGTCAAAATATCACTATTTGCAGATGTTATGATAGTAGTATACTTAAGTGAACCTAAAAATTCCACCAGGGCACTTTTATAGATGATAAATATGTTCAGCAATGTGGCTGGATGTAAAATTAATTTAAGCCAATCAGTAGTTTTCCTCTATTCAAGGGACAAACAGGCAGAGAAAGAAATTAAAGAATTGACACCATTCACAACTGTCCTAAAAATATAAAATACTTTGGTGTAACCCTAACCAAGGAAGTAAAGGGTCTGTATGGCAAGAACTTCAAGACTCTGAGGAAGAAAATAGAAGAAGATCTCAGAAGATGGAAAGATCTCCCATGCTCAAGGATTGGAAGGATCAACATTGTAAAAATGCCCATCTTGTGTAAGGAAATCTACAAATCAATGCAATTCCCATCAAAATTTTAACTCAAATCTTCCTAGAGTTAGAATGAGCAATTTGAAAATTCATTTGGAATAATAAAAAAACCCAGAAAAGCAAAAACCATTCTCAACAATAAAATAAAATTAAATCAATCAATCAATCAATCAATCAATCAATCAATCTTCTGGGAGAATCACCATCCCTAACTTCAAGCTGTAATAGTGATCAATTGTGATAAATACTTCCTGGTATTGGTACAGAGACAAGCAGGTAGACCAATGGAATAGAATACAAGACCCAGAAATGAACCCACACACCTATGGTCACTTGATCTTTGACAATGCAGCTAAAATCATCCAATGGAAAAAAAAAATAGCCTCTTTAACAAATGGTGCTGGTTCAACTGGAAATTAGCATGCAGAAGAATGCAAATGAATCCTTTCTTATCTCCTTGTACAAAGCTCACGTCCAAGAGGATCAAAGATCCCCACATATAACCACGTACACTGAAACTAATAGAACGGAAAGTGGGGAAGAGCTTAAGACACATAGGCACAGGGGATTATTTTCTGAACAGAACATCAATGACTTATGCTATAAGGTCAAGAATCGACAATTGGGATGTCATGAAATTGCAAAGCTTTTGTAAGGCAACAGACACTGTCAAAAGTACGAAACAGCATCAACAGATTGGGCAAAGATCTTTTCCAGTCCTACATGTGGTAGAGTGCTAGTATCCAATATATACAAGAAACTCAATAAGCTATACCCCAGAGGATCAGAGAATCCTATTAAAAACTGGGGTGCAGAGATGCACAGAGACTTCCCAACGGAGAAATATCGAATGGCTGAGAAGCAACTTAAGAATTGCTCAACATCCCTAGTAATCAGGAAAATGCAAATAGAAACAACCCTAAGTTTCCACCTCATACCAATAAGAATGGCTAAGATCAAAAACCCAGGTGACAGAAGATGCAGGTGAGGATGATGAGAAAGAGGAACACTCCTCTACTGTTGGTAGTTTTGTAAATTGGTACAACCACTCTGGAAATCAGTCTGGTGGTTCTTCAAAAATTGGGCATAGTACTACTTGAGGACCCAGCTATATCACTCCTGTGCATAGACGCAAAACTAGCACCAATATCTAAGAAGAACACATGCTCAACAATGTTCATAGCAGCCTTATTTATAATAACAAGAAGCTGAAAAGAAGCTAGATGTCTCTCAACACAGAAATGGATTCAGAAATTGTGGTACATATATACAACGGAGTATTACTCAGCTATTGAAAAGATGAGCTCATGAAATTCCTATGCAAATGGATTGAACTTACAGCAATCATCCTGAGTGACATAACTCAGTTACAAAAGAAAACTCATGGTATATACTCACTTAAAAGCAGATACTAGCCCCCTTCCCCCAAAAAAAGAGCTCAGAATACCCAGGAAACTATCCTCAGAACTTATGAAGCTCAAAAAAACAAGGAAGACCAAAATGTGGATGCCTCAGTCCTTTTAACAAGTGAGAATAAAACAGGAGAGAAAATACAAGGTCAAATACAGGAGCAGAGACTGAAGAAAAGATTTACAGAGACTGCCTCACTCGGAGAACCATTGCATATGCAGCCACCAAACCCAAGCACTATTGCTGATGCCAAAACGTATTTACTGGCAGGAACCAGACATGTATGTCTCCTCAGAGGCTCTCTCAGAGTCATACAGATACAGATGAGGCTGCTTGCAGTCAGACTGAACATAGGGACCCCAATGAAAGTGCTAGAAAAGGACTGAAATAGCTTAAAGATTTGCATCCTCATGGGAAGAAAAACATCAACACCAGCCAAGGCATTGATGTGGAGAGGGTGATTGGGAGAGGGAGCACCTTCACGGAAGCAAGGTAAGGTGGAGGAGAAAACAGAGGTGGGGGCAGGACTTAAAACATTTGAAATGTAAATATAGAGAATATTTAATATTTTTAAAAGGAAATTATAGCTTTGCCATTTGTGAACCACTTAATCCTTTGTAAAAACACAACTTTTTATTTTCCTGAACACTTGCTGCTATGGCTCACTATTATGCTGTGTTCATACTATCTGGTGAAGATTGAGAATTTGGTTTTGCTTAAATTTTGCAACTGATCACCAAATCAGTGCGATGGCCTGCTTTTTTCAGGGGAACATGCATGGTTCATAAGTTCAGAGCACGAGTCCTTGACTCCCAGATCAGCTATTTGTTAGAAGACCACTAACATGCAACCTAATGTCTTAGTAACTCAATTTTCTCATTAAAAAAATTGGAATATTAATTTTGAGGTAGATTAACATTGCAATATAACCACAAAACAGTACTTCCAAAGTCTCTCATGTTTCTAAACTCTTTCTTACTTCTACTTCCAAGATTCTGGCATTATTCTTAGGATTCTGAATCGGCTTTCCAAATAACAATCCAAGGGGTAGAAGAAACATGGAGAGGGGGATGGGGTAGGGAAATCCAGGAGGGGAAACTGGGAAAGGGGATAACATTTGAAATGTAATTTTAAAAATATCCAAGAAAAATAAATAAAAAGAACTTTCAAATAGTAATGTTTCTAGTTTACTAAAACACAATTGATAAAAATCAATTTCTCTTCATTCCAGAACTGTGTTCTCTGTCTGAGCTACCATCCCATCTAGGAATGGATAGAGTTTAGGTTTCATAGCCTGAAGCAGTAATAATAATAATTGTGAACTTTAATACAGTTCAGAAGAACCTGGATGGACTTTTAAAGGGCACAATGGTGGCCCAGCAATAGCCTTTTCATTTGGCCAGCTGATTTGCAGTTTAGCTGGCTGTCAGATGTGGGTGCCCTTTCTCTGGAAAAAAACATTTTGAAAATTGCTAGTCCGATTCTAAAGTATTTATGAGCTTCTAAAAATAATTGAATTTTCCTCCATTTATATTTTTTCTGGAAAAGCTTGAAGATTATGAAACATCAAAAAGTTGTTCTCATGATGCACCCAAACTTATCAGTTTAATGGTTTTGCTTTCTTCTCTTCTTATTCCTCTTCTTATTCTTGTCTCTATGTAACATGCCCATGCCTGAGGAGTTTATTAATTTCCATTTAATCATCTCTTAAATATTGCCAGATTATGTTCATTAAGGCAGATAAACCTTGGGAATCTCACACCACCAACTAATTTCGGAAAGTTTCACTTTCCCTGCATCTATAATTTAACTTTCCATTTTAACCACCATGAATCTCATTCAGTGAGATAATAAATATTATCTCATCATCCAAACTGTATCTCAGCTGCACCCATGTTCACATCTACTACCAAGAAATAGTGGTGAAGAGTCTCCTACATTGTACCTTTCACACTGATACTTTTCAAATCTCTATTTTCTTAACTGGTGATGCTCATACATGATTTCATTGCATTGTTCCAACTCTTAAAGCCTCTTTTGTTCCAGTGTTCCTGAACATTGATTGAATTTTCACATTGCAGTAGAAATCACTACCTCACTACTCATAGACAATACTGGAAAGCTATGCCTAGCTACAGTCTGGTTGCTATTTCTATGCTAGAATATTTATGTAAACACGTATTGCTTTGGAATTTGTCCTCTCTAGGATCCTTACCCATGCTGGGCAAGCTGTTCTATTACAAATGTTTGTTTTGTTTTCTAAATATCTGGCAATTTATATATATATATGTATATATATATATGAATGTGTGATTAATATACTAAATTATATATTATTATTTTTATTAATTCACTAATATATCATTTATAAAATTTAATACATTTTGCTTAATATATTTTATTAATATTTCTCTGGTAATTACTTATAGTGTGATTTTATGCACATTACATAATTATTTATCATAATATTTTAATATTATTTATATTAATCAGTTAACATATTAATTGATAACATATCAAATATCTTAATGAATTATGTGTTAATGTATTAATATTATATACTACCTAATATGTATTCTATATATATATATACATTATATACATGTAATTCCTTACATATAATTAATGTATTAATATATATTATGGTCTAAGTCTCTTATTATGAATAGGATGCTGTCCTTATTCTCTCTAAAGGTCTGGAGTGAAGGCAAGGAACGAGATCATCTTCCTCAGAGATAGGATCTGTACACAGCTTGGAGTACAGGAAACACTGCCTTTGAGCATCATGATTTTTCACTAAATTAAACTTCAGGTTTCATATCTACACAAGCCTGTTTTATGTTTTCTGTCATCACCTTTTTGCCTGTAAAGATCAGTGATGAGAGAAATGATAAAGTGGTGTTTTTCTTTCTTTTATAAAGTACTTTAGTATTCCAATGTTCTAATACAGTATCTCTAATAAAATATATACCTTTATCCCATAAAATGTCATTTACAAAATATGCATGAAAACGTTAAAAAAGAAAAAGAAAATTTTTAGAAATATCTCAACCAAACTTGGTTCACAATTATATTGACTAGAGGCATCCTGTGCTGATATGATGGATTTCCCTATATTTTCTATGATAAACTCTCATGTATGAATATGTATATATGTATATATTATATATATGATAGATAGATAGATAGATAGATATATCAATTTGCCTTCAGAAATATTTGTTATATAATAACAAATACAAATACAGCCAAAAATTAGTTATATTTAAAAAATGTTATTGGTATTTATGAAATTTGAAAAACTATATTCACAGATTATTTGTTCTTCCTTCCTTAGCATGTGGTTTGGATTTAGTCATGAGCTTCTAGTGACAAGAGTTCATCAGAAGGCAACAGGGTGAGTTTCCTACACTCTGACAGAAACAGACTGTGATTTCCATCTGGACTAAGTTTAGATTTTCTCTTGGGTCCTCACTCTGGGGAAAACCAGCTGCCTTGTTTGTGAGAATATCTCAGCAGATTTTCCAAAAGACAAATGACAGATATCTGAAGTCTTTTGTCAAGACCCACCCAGGAATTCATGCTAACAAAGCCCAGGTGAGTAATACAGTAATTGAACCTAGAGTCACTAGTGGGCCATTCAGGAAAGGCAGTATCCTTGATTGACAATTAAACTCTGTATTATCAGAAATCTTCATTGTTTGATTTTATAACTTGAGAATATGTGTGATGTCACTACTGAGAAGGAGGGTAATTAACTGGACAGAAAGTGATAATGAACTCAATACCTTCAATTAAATATTAGGAGAAATGTTCACCTGTGGAAAAAATTAGGAATTAATAATTAATCTAAATTACATTTTTCTTCAGAATAAAGGGGATTAGAAAACAAGCCTAAAAATTTATTAAAACGTCATAATATCAATATGCAATTTAAGAGTAAAAACACCTTGAAAGATGTCAATGATCAAAGCTAATTGAGGAAAACACTGACACTAAAACAACCTGAGTCTATTAAAATTTTTTCATAAATAAAAGCTTTCCCAAATGCAAACTTCCTAGACCCAAAAGGATTCACTGGTAATGATTATTTTTAAACATTATGTATTGTGAATGTTCATGTTATAAGATGTATTATCTTAAGCACTTTTTGGTGTTTTGTTTGTGATGTCAGGCCTTTTCACACTCTTGGGAAATACTGCCTTTCTTCATCAGAATATTTCCCTATTCTATAAATTCTATGCACCTAATCAGTAATCAGTGCTCCCCAGGACCAGCTCAATGAAAACACCCTGTTAATTTCTATCGGTGGTCTATAGCTGACTATTCGATACATCTCCCACAATGGAAACATGCAGTATTTATTGGGCTTAATTTATTTCATTAGAATGCTGTCTCTAAAGCTTATCCTTTATGTGCTATGTGACAGAATTATTTACCTTTTAAAGTCTGAATAATGTTACCTTATATACAGGTACTATTTGTTTCTTTCTTTGAGGAGGAATACTTTACTTTCTTTAGCTCCCAAAAAGATGTTTTTGATAATAATTCTGTTATGGATACACTATATAAATATCTCTGCAGATCCGTATTTCCAGAAGTAAAATTGCTAGGTTTTAAGACAATGATGTTTTCTAGGCCAGTGTATCACCACATTCTGAGGATAAGTCACATAAGTACATATTCTCCACATTCTTCAATGCATTGATTTTCCATTTTTAATCCCGTGTTATTTTCAGTAAACATTCATTTTTATCCTTTCATGTGTTTATAGTCCATTACCAATGTGGTATCGCATAGGGAATGTGGTTTGAGTTTGCCTAACATTTAATGATTACGAGCATCTTTTCAGGTCTTTATTTTTAAGTGTTTACTTGTTCTGAGGAAGTCTTCTCACAACACTTGATTATTCACTGTTATTTAGTTCTTATTATTGAACTGCATAAAATCTTTACATTTATGAGTCATTAATCCTCATCACCTATTACAAATCTTAAATTACTTCTTCCATATTGTGTTCTGTTCCTTTACCATATTTATACTTCACTTAAATGCATCAGTGGCTGAAAGTTCAGCTTCAATTTTCCCCCTTTGGCTATTCTTTGGGAATTAAATAGAAACTCCTGAAATAAAATGTTATGGAGTAAATGGCTGCATCTAGAGAATATCATCCTGAGTGAGATAACCCAGTCCCAAAAGAACAGACATAATATGCAGTCACTGATATTGGGATGCTAACCCCAGAGGCTTGCACTACCCCAGAAACAACTCACAGACTGTATGAAGTCCAAGAAATAAAGAAAACAAAACAAAAAAAAAATCTTTACACAACAAGAAAACGTTGACTATTTCCATGTTACATTTTGTTTTACATGTACTTTATGCTCATTGTAACTATTAAGTTTTCAATGCATACTATCAAACCTTTAAAAAAAATCAAGTACTGACTAAAAATATATATTCAAATAGTTTCATGTAAAAATTATCTTAAAATCTGAAAAAAAAAGTACTGACAAAAATGTATTGTACAATTTTATGCAAAAATGCTTAAAATCTGTACATTTATCTTTGTTTTGTAACATAAACTTGTAAAATAAAAAGAAATGTTATGGAGTATTACCCAAGTACTAACATTTCAGCACTATCACTTAAATTTTTAATTTATTTAAAGCTACTTCCTGTATGTTATGGACTGTAAATAAGCCTCCAGTCATATTTTTATAATTTTTGATATGTTATAATTTAAGTTTACTTCTGTCTATGTTTCTTAAGTTCTTTATATTTTCAGTATTTATTTACAATTTTAATATCTAAATATTTGGTTTTTTGTCAATTAATAGTTTTAATCTGTTTTGATCAGAGAATATATTTAATGTGATCTAAAGCACAGCATGTAAGGATATACTTTCCATCATTAAGAAATTTCATGAATTACTAAGAAGACTGTACTTTACTATTATTGGACAAAATATTCTCAATGTTCATAGCAATTAGAATATAATGTTAAACTTTCTATTTTATACTAATATGGTAAATTTTCTGGTAAATATTAACAAATATTTAACAAAAATAACACAAATTGCCCATAAGTCCTTACACATATTAGAAGTGATGACATTTCATGTTTTACTTAACTTATTTTCAAGTTCATTGTTGCAATGACAAATCTAGAACCATCACTTCTATTTCAAAGGTATAGTATGTCCACAATATTAACACATCATAAAAGAGTAGCAGACTGGTGTAATATGTATTTCACACATTGTGATCTTCCTACATATTAGTTTTGATATTGTTTTTTCATTTGAGATTGTACGATGTGAATTTCATCTTGTGATTAAATGTTCTTCACAATCCTCTTTCATGGTTTTGTAAGGGTTCACTTTTTGAATATAAATCATTATAAAAATAAAAAAAAGAGAGAATGGCAGACTGATTATCTCAGTAAGGTCAGATTGGATAGCATTTAATAACATTTATGAATTTTATAAACTCCACAAGCAGAAAGTCTATTTAGCATCGCATAAAGTAAATCAAAGAGAAAAAGATTTCACCCTACAGCAAACTTCATGTCAGGTTTGTATGTGTGCATTAAACTGCAAGTTTGAGCCAGTGAATGACTAACTTTTTTAAAGGAAAATAAGGCATAGAAAATGAACAGAAAGATATAAAACTACCTTTATTCTCAGGTGCAACCTTTTAAATGTGCTATACCTAGTGTAACTTTTGGAGAATATGCTAGGACACTGGAAAATTTGGCAGTCTCATGTATAAAGGCTAATTTAATAAAGCTAGCTTCTACTTCTTTACAAAGTAAAGGAGAAATCAAAACAGAAATTAAATATCTGTTTACAAAAGAATTAGAAAATTGTAAATATTTGTCACAACATTTTCATAAATATCTAGAGAAATATGTAAGAATTATTGGTTACCACTGTGAAAAACAATTGCTAATGGAATTCCTATTGTTATATAGAAGATAAAATACAATGGCTGGAATGTGTTGAGGGATTTTTTTGTAAGATGGTCTAAACCAAATTATCTAACCAAGAAGGAGGAAGTTGTGGGGATGCTGATCTGAATTACTGAATATTCATTTGGTGTCTAGAGGACAGCCAATTTACACATTGGTATCAGAGCATGGAGAGAAAAGCAAGTTAAAAAGAAGTCATGAGTACACTGGAGTGACTCAGAGGGACTGGGCATTGCTTCTTCACTGATGAAGTTTCTCACAGTCACTGCTTGGATTTCATTCAACTCCACCATTCTTCCAGCTGACACAGGTATATCCTGCTACTGTTTCTTAATTGACACCAAGGAGTGAAACATGAACATTCCCACATACACAATGCTACACATCTCTATGTATTAAAAGTCAAAATGAAAGACAAAGTGGAAATAGGGTCCAGAGCATCAACTGTTTCCTAAATCAACTGTCTCTCAATGAACTGTATACCCCTCTATGTCAAATAGTTAAAGGATTAAATTATTGGTCACTCACATAATTTTAAATGACTCTATCTGCCCCCATGGCTTCCTGATTTTGTGTTTTATTTTCCACCCTTTACTCTGGAAATCACCATTCATAATTTCAAACCCCATGTGTGTCTTTGTCTAAGACTCTTTGTCAGAGAATATAACCTAATAAAATGTCTGTGATTCATTGTTAAATGAATCAAAACAAGTTTTGATAAGACTATATAGTGAAAAAATATCTATATTTAAATGCACAGAAATGTACATACATATGCTCAGAAAAAGAACAAGGCAGACCATGAAGGGATTGGGTAGGAGATAAAGAGAAAGAGAGAAAGACATGGAGAGAAGTATATTAGTATAAGAATAATAATGCCCAGATTTTATATTTAAATTGTTATTTTTGCAAGGGAATATTGGTTTATTTATTGGAAGATTTAGAGATTATTTTTAAAAAACGTTATATATTTCTGTATACTAGAATAAATTGATAAACATATACATATCCACAAAAAGAATGAGTATTTTTATTTATGAGCAGAAATAAATGTAAAAATTAATACCTAAGTCTTAATACTTAAGTCTCTAAGAAAATTTTAGTAGAATAAACTACAGATTACTATAAAACAATGTTTAAAATATGATGTTTAGAAATGGGCTGGAACTGATGAGAGGTTTGTGGTCAAAGTTGGGTTATTTAAAGTTGCTTAAAATGTGTAACCCAAATACAAACAGATAAACAGAAACTGTGCTAGGGAGCACGTACAGTCTGAGCTGAGTCCATTTGGCTTTACTCTGAAACACTGAACATAAAATATGAGCTCCTCCCACCTCCTGTGTAAATGACTGAACAATTTGAAACAGAAATTTTCTTTCAGTAAAAAATATTACTAGGTCATTAAATCCTTGTTTCAATACACTTAGGTAGGATTTATTTGCATATATGGATGCTAATATCCTTATGCAAAATGGGGATGAATAAGAAAAGGTAAAGTTTATTCCCTATCATTTTTTCAATCTAAATAATTTCCCCTTTATACCTTCACTTGGCTTTCAATAGCCCTGCAGTGCAAATATCACAGTCTTCACTTTGTAGATAGTGAAACTATGCACAGAAAGGTTGGATAACTTGGAGGATCATAATTTTATAAATGATGGGGGAAAGCCTTGAACACACCTCCTCCTGAAACCGCATGCATTTGCCTTTCCTTGGGCATGGCCCAAGGGATTAGAAGCTGGAACTGGAGACATGAGAATATTCAATGAGATGCCAGTGTGAATCAGCGTATGAAGCTTGAATTGCTTAAGGAAAACTCTGAGAACTGCATTCTAAGTGTTTCAGTCCTCAGGGTTTTCTTAATTAATTTTGTAACCTTGAGCAACACATGTACCATCCAAGACTTTTTGGCTCTCTCACCTGTGAAATTAGGTCCTTAGCCTAGATGCTCTTTGAGTCAAGTGACTCCTTGCTCTACAGCTATGATTCTGTAGTTCTAAAGCAAAGTTGTCTTGTAATTGCATGGTAGCATGAATGCAGGAGCCTCAAAAATAAACACTTGCCAGAATTTATCAAAACAGTTAAAATACCTCCAATATGTACTCTCTTATATTGGCAAGAAATAAACAGGAGTCATGAATGATAAATCATGAGAAATAAAACAACTAAATGAAATTAAACAGAAATAGTATAATATAAACACACTGTCTCTAAAATTTCACACTGATAAATTATTTCAACAACATATGCTGTAATCCACAGAGATCATAAAATTTAGCACAACAAAGTGCAAGAGTGTTTTCTCTTATCATCAATCACTCCTTTAATGCCTGCGGAACAGTCCCAGAGAAAAATTTGCCATTACAAAACACTAGGAGAGTCATGCAAAGGGAGCGATTGTCCATACAGAGAGAATTAGGGAGCCTCAAAAATAGTGTGTTCAACTGACTGGGTCAATGAGAGTTCGGTCCTCCCTTGCTCTAATGTGGGAGAGTATTCAGAACCACCTTTCAGCAAAGATGATGCTGTGAGCATGCTTTTACTGAATAGTGAATTGCACAGTACCCAATGGAGAAGAGAGACTTTGGAGACTCACTATTGGGACTGTTTGCTATAACAAACTCTGCCACAGTCTTTGCAGCACTGTGGACTCCTATAAAGAGCTTTGAAGAGCCAGAGTTTTCTGGGAAGCAGGAGGTGCAACATAACTGGCCTTGTTGATAACATTATAGGCATTGTGACTAGCCTGGCAGAAAGGAAGATGTTCTAAGGATATATCTCTATCTGAACCCTAAACTATTTAAACCATGGGTGCCAAATGAATGGGTACTTCCCCAGAAGCTTATGCTGGGATAAAGAAAAAGGAAAAGGAATTCTTAGCATTATAACAGCTTTCCATACTACATTTAGGGCAGATGATGATACCCTGCAAGGATGTATTTATGGCCAGTGCCACTACACATTAATGGAAATTGCTTATATGTTCATAGTTTGGACCATTTATTGAAACTCTACTCTTTCTTTAGAATCCAAAGATAACCCCGAGAAAGTTACTTGATCTCTTCTTCCATCTTGCTAGATTGGCCACATTGAATACATCTTCTCTCTTTTGTTCTCTATTGTTAATTTGGCTCTTTAAATTGGCTTGTTGAGGATGGGTAGAAGGATCTGTCTTGTGGCACAGGCTTCAATACATGGGTTTCATAACAGCAACACCAAACAAACCACCTATTTCAGTACAAAGAACAATGGCTCTGTGAGCTTGAGAACAGAATAAAACCTTACAATCAAATCCCAGTTCTTCTAATTCGATATGGGATTCTAAATACAGGATTTAGCATCAGCAAAGGAATCCCTTTGAAAGGGACCACTTTTAAATGTGGATACATATGTAATCACACATGGCATGTCTGTGCAATTCACATGCAACATACTTTTTCACAGTTTCTACTACTTGACAATCTAATATATGTGGTAGTGTTCTTTGATTTTCTTCCAAATAATTAAATGTAGTTCAAAGAGCAAAAAACAGGATCTTGGTTTGGCAGACATATTTCAAGAGAAGGAACCTTATAGTGGCTGTCACCATTGCTGTCTGCAGTTTTTCAATAACAAAATAATGAAGTTTGGAAACACAGTGAATGCCACACCTGCCAAGAGTACTAAGGATAGTGAGTGGCTCCTTGTGTGGCTAAATATCAAAGCAACAGAGTGAATGTTCCTAGGGCTCTGCCTTTTCCCATTTTAAAGCATTATGTAACTCTTCCTCAGCCATAAGCACCAAGGGAATTGGGTGAATTGCTCTTTGCAGTCTCCTCTGCTTCCCACCAGCTTCCTGTGGTTACTGTTTAAAATTTGAATGCAAGTTGCCTGCTTCAAATATATATTAAAATGTAGCCTCCAAATTTTTGTTTTCATGCAAGTGGTTCTGCAGTGAGAGAAAACCAGACATTTGATGAATCTTTACTGATCCACCATCTACGATAAATAAAATCAACCCGTGTTGTAGGTCTTCACAGACCCAATGGTGAGAATGAAGCCTTGAGACAACCATAATGAGAATCCAAATACCAATTTCAGATGCCCTGTGTAAGCATTATGCACTCCGAGTTTCAGAATTAATTCTAAAGCAATCACAAAATATTCCTGGCTGTCTCATGTACCTTTGACACCAAAGACATTATTTTAGTCAACTCGGGATTATTCACAACTTAAGTCATAGAAATTAAATTAAAAGTGCACACTGCTTGGGGCACCAGACTGGCAAGAAGCATACAATTTATTCTAACAAATATATCTGGAAAGTTAAGGTGAAATAAAAACCTAGGTTTTTAAAAGCTAGAAGCCTAAATACATCAATGAAGCTGATTTATAAACCAATAAAAGTGTTTAATGAGAAGGCTAGCCTATTTAGTCAGGTGCTAAGTATTTATCAATGATTTGCTTCCTTTTAGCATCACATGTCCAGCACAAATACTCCTAATTACAAATAATTATTGCAGCATGAAACTTAAAACCTAAAATCAAATTTATGTTATTCTGCTTTCTATCCTTGAGATTGGTCCATTCATAATGTGGCACACGGAAGCCAAACACCTTTTGTAGATTTAAACTCTTAAAAATTAAGTGTGTTCTCATGCATGGTATCTCTCATCCTATCCATCCTCTCATATCTCTCTGTCAGCCCATCAACAAATCCTCTTCCTTAGAAGTCCATTTTCCATGTTTGTATTCTTTGGCTTGTGACCTACTGTGCTTGGATTTAACCATGGCTGTCTGTGAGTCTACAGGTTTGAAATACCATTGGAATCTTGTGAACTTGCCAGTGGGTACACAACTGAAGACAATGACTCTCCCTTTCCCAGCATGCATCAATGGACAAGAGTTGACAATTGAGTGGTGAAGACCGATGAAACCTTTTCCTTCTGTGATTACTGACAGACCCAGTCATGTGCAGACATGATGCATCAGTTCTGGGGACACTGAGTTCATGGTTACCTCAAGCTTGTCATGCTTAGACATACTTAGAAGATGGAATCTCTGTGCCATTATCCTTATCATCTGACCATTAACTTTCTTTCTATGTCTCTTCCCTGATGTTCTCGAGGCTTTCAGTGTGATTACCAATGAATTGTTCCAAACCTTGGGGTCACACAGAGGATCTTGGATGAAAGGAATCATAAAACAAAAGTGATGTGAATGTGGGTAGCAGATTTTGGGGGAAAAATAGATCCTAGCAAGTCAGAAGAAGAGCAAGAGAGAAAGGAAGGAATAATGACTTCATTATACAAATATACAAAAATTTCAGGAACACAGTTAATAAAAGAAAGTTCATTAATTCATTTGTTCACTTTTAGGATAACAGTTCCTACAGGCCACCAGTAAGCCCAGGAACCCTGATATCTGTTCCATCCACTCTGTGCTCTATCTTTCAGGATATACCTCTACCTGAAATCCCAGATCTGCACTTCACTCCCAGGGCCATAGCTCTGCCTGCCTGTGACACAAAGAAAGCAGTGCTAAGAGGATAATTTCACAGTAGTAAGTGTCCTCTTAAAAAATTAGTGAGTTCTCATACTATTGAAGTAAAAGTACATTTGAATGCCCTAGAAAAAATGAAACAAACACATCAAAGAGGAGTAGATAGTTGGAAATAATCAATCTTGGGGTTGAAATCAATCAATTAAAAACAAATAGAACATTAAAAAGAATCATCAAATCTAAGAACTGGTTCTTGGAGAAAATCAACAAGATAGAACAGTTAGCCAAACTAGCTAGAAGGCAGAGAGGCAGTATTCACATTAACACAGTCAAAAAGGAAAAGAATAGCATAACAAAAGACAATGAAAAAAATTCAAAGACGCATTTAGTCTTACTTTAAGACCTTTAAATTTTACTTTAAGACTTTAAGTTTTGTAAAATCCACAACAATTAAATGATATAAAAACTTTTATAACTTTCTTGATAGATTCCCCTTATCAACACTAAATCAATATCCCGTAAAGTATATAAATGATCCTATAACCCTATGAATATTGAAGCAGTCACTAAAATCTTCCAACCAAAACAAACTTAGAGCCAGATGGTTTTAGTGCACAGTTCTACCAGACATTCAAACAAGAGCTAATATCAATACTCCCCAAACTGTTCCACAAATAGAAAAAGAAGGAACATCACAAAAACATGCCTTAGTCACCCTGATACCTGAGCCACACAAAGACTCAACAAAGAAAAAGAATTTCAGACCAACCTGCCTTATAAACACGCATTCAAAAATGCTCAATAAAATATTTGCCAACTTAATCCAAAAATAATTCAAAGCCATCTTCTACCATGATGACATGGGCTTCATCCCAGGAATTCTGAGGTGGTTCAATATATGAAAATCCACCAATGTAATGCACAGTATAAAGAAACAGAAATGGAAACTGTGCATGGTCATCTCATCATATGCTGAAAAGACCTTTGATAAAATGTAATACCCCTTCATTTGAAACTATTAGAGAGAAGGTCAGGGATACAAGGCATATACCTTAACACAATAAAGACAATATACAGCTAGCCAATAGCCAACATCACATTAAATGGAGACAAACTTAAAGCAATTCCACAAAAATCAAGAACAAGGCAAGGCTACCCACTCTGTTCATATCTACTCACCTCAGTACTTGAAGATCTAGCTAGAAAAATCAGATAACGACAGTAAAGAGAACACGAAAGAACATGTGTTAGGGTATGTACTCACTTATAAGTGGATATTAGCCATAAACTGCAAGATACCTAGGCTGTACTCCACAGTCACAAAGAAGTTAAAGAAGAAGAAAAGTCTAATTGAGTATGCTTGAATTTCACTTAGAAGGCAGAACAAAATAGCCATAGGAGGCAAATGGCCGGGAGGTACTGAGTGGGAAAGGGGATTGGCAGAGAAATGGGGGAGTTCAGGAACAGGTTGGGTGAGATAACAGAGAGGGAAAGAGGTGCCAGGAGAATTAATGAAAAATAGTGGATTGTGAATGTTGGGGGTAGAGAACATCTCTAGGACATGCCAGAGTCCTGGAATGGAGAGGCTTCCAGGAGTCTGTGGGGGTGACTTTAGCTGAGATTATTGCCAATGGGATATGGAACATGAAGTGGTCATATCCTATAACCAGACAGGACCACAAAGGGGGAGATAAAGATGCTACTCTGCCCACAAAACTTTCAACCAAACAGTTGTCCTGTCAACAAAAAAGACAGAGACAAAGATAGAGCATATATTGAGCAATAGCCAACTTGATTCTCATCCATGGACAAGTACCAATACCTGACACAACTATTGATACCCTGCTATGCTTATAGATAAGAGCCTAGCATGACTGTTCTTTGAGAGGCTCTGCCCGGCAGTTGATTACAGCAGATACAGACACCCACAGCCAAACAGTGGATGGAGCTCAGGAGTCTTATAGTAAAGTTGGTGAGAGGATTAACGGAAAAGAGGATATAGGAACTTCACAGTAAGATCAACAAAGTCAATTTACCTGGATCATTGGAGACTATCAGAGATTGCACCACCAATCAAAGAGCATAAATGGGCTGGAACTAGATCCACACTAATGTTGCAACTCAGTCTTCATGCGGCCCCCAGCAACTGGAGTGGAGGCTGTCACTAAATCTATTGCGTAACTCTAGATACTGTCTCCCTAACTGGGTTGTTGTGTCCTCCTTAGTAGAAGAGAATACACCTATGCCTTCAGAGATTTAATGTGAAAGAGTGTGGTGTTACCCAGGACATTGGGCTGTACCCTCTCAGACAAGAAGGGGAGGCTGGTAGCAGAAGGAACTGTGTGAAGGAAGGACTTTGAGGAGACAGGCAGAGATTTGGATGTAAAGTGAATAAAGAAATGAATTGGAAAACAAAACAAAGAAACAAAAACTATACCAGTTCCTAAATTCAAAAATCAAATTTTCAAATTACTGTAATGATTTGATTCCTTAAACTTATGAAGTAGCGATTTATGTTGTGTAACAGAATAAGCGTCATCTTAGAATAGTAAACATCAAGCACAAATAAAATCTTCATTAATTCAAAATACTGCAGAGAAGTAATAGATTTTTAAACAAAAAATTTTAAAAGTGTAAAGAAGTTCCTAATATCAATGAGATTTTGCGTTTCCTTCCTAAGGACAATTCAAGACTTTTCTCCAGCATAAACACCCTTTATCCATGGCTGCTTAGCTAGAGCTTCCAGAGTGAATCCATGGGAAACTCATAGGTGCACATATCACTTCTGAATCCTAGTTATTATCTGAATTCTATTCTCCATTCTAACTTTAATAACTATTAACACTAACCCATTATGTTCTGTAAATTCTTCAACACCATTATGCTTAATCTTAATATACACACCAAGAAAACTTTGATTAATTCCAGGTTACATCTTGTTTTACATGTACTTTATGCTCATTGTTACTAGTAAGATCTTAATGCACACTGTCAAACCTTTAGGAAAATCAAGTACTGACAAAAATGTATCCGTATACTTTTATGCCAAAATGCTTGAAATCTGTACATTTATCTTTATTTTTTAAAATAAAGTTTTTCAATAAAAAAAGAAAAAAAATCTTCAACACTTTATGTATCATACCATCTTTGCTTTTTTGCTTTGATTTGGGGGCTGGGTTAGTTTGGTTCAGGCTTCAAGACCTTTGTGTTAGTTATGTATCAGTGAAACAAGGTGCCTGAGAAAAATCAACTTTGACAGAGAAAAGGTTTACCTTGACATATATGGTGTGGAGAGAGAGAGAGAGAGAGAGAGAGAGAGAGAGAGAGAGAGAGAGAGAGAGAGAGAGAGAGAGAGAGAGAGAAAAGAAAGGAGAAAAAGGAGAGGTATTTTTAAAAGAAAAGAAATACTATAATGTGAAATAATTTTAACAATTAGCATTTGGCAATTTGACATAAACTAGTGTCATGTAGAAGAGGAAACCTCAGTTGGGTGAACATCTCAATCAGACCTCCTGTAGGTGAGTCTTTGAAAATGATTGCTGTAGAACTTAGTCCTGTATGGGCAGTGCCACCTCCAGCAGGTGTTTGGGGATGGTATAAAAAAGCTGCTCCAAAACATTGGTGCAAGGCCAGTAAGTGTCTTTCCTCCATAGTCTCTACTCATGTTTCTGCCCTGAGTTTCTTCAATGATGAATTTGGATGGAAAGAAATACTCTCCTCCCCAAGATGGCTTTGGTCACACAGGGTCCTTTCAAAGCAATAGAAAAAAATCAAGGACAATAATGTAAAGTATACTGTATGCTTATATAGGGAAATTTGGGTATGTTATATAAGGATTTTTCCAGCAGAGATCCAAAGGTATATATTAGAAAGCTGTCAATGGTACACCACATCATTCCTTGTGGGTTTACATATGCAACCATAAGATGCCTTACTGTATCCCTATCTCCTACCCATGCTTCCTAACCATTTGGAAGGTTCTTTATTTTTATTGGCATAACAAATTAATCCTTATTGGAAACAACTGCTTTAGCAGCTTTTACCATTCCTGGTGCTATGATTGACAGGATATAAATTATACTTAATGTGTTCAGATCTCATTGTATCTATGTAGATATGTCTACCTCCACTGGCAACAGGTAATAGTAGTTTGTAGAATTCCCTGTATGTGGAGATACATGGTGCTTTCCCAGAGGACACTTTCTTGAGCACACTGCAGTCTAGATTAGTTCTTGGGTTATGTGATAACTTCATGAGAATCCTACAGAGGCATGTGCTCAGTGGCTGCAATATTATACATGCATGACTTTTTGCATTATTCCACTGGCACCCCAACACCAACACTGTTCAGTTTGCAATTGAGTCTTGCAGACCTTCTCCCCTTGGTATTGATTACAGTGTGTCACTGTGTCTTAATTTACATTCTTCTCATGGTTAAATATAGCATCTTTTCCTGTGTTCCAGGTCATGTTAAAATCTGTAATGTAACTTTTTTTTTTTGCCTCTTTTTGACTTGTTGTGAGTTTCACATCATGGACCCCAGTCTCACTCATTTTCTTCTTTTGTAGTATCTGCTCATACACACACACACACACACACACACACACACACACACACACACACCCTTTCCACCAAGTGAAAATAAAAACAAATTAACAAAACAAGAATGAATTAATAAACAGTACAAAACATCTTGTTGTAGAAGCTATGGTGTGTCACAGTGTGTCCCATAGTATACCTTTCTTCCTTACTTTTCCACGTAAAAATGTGCATTGCAATGAGTCACTGGACTGGTTTGAGGCCTCTGGCTTCTATCACACGATCAGTATTGGATTTTCACTGGGACTCCTCCCAATTATTCTTTTGCTTCCCTGTGTCATGAAGATCCTGCAGCTTTGGATCAGCAGGACCAACCCTTTCACATGATCCAGCTGTTCCCACTAGAGGTAGAGCCTGCACAATAGTTGAGGTGGTCAGCAGGCTGGCTTTTATACTCATACGACAAAGGAGAGCTCTCCAGGACTGCTCCAGCTAACCCTCCCAATGCCACTCCTGGCAGAAGGAAGGGTCAGCTCTCCTGCCCTCATTCCCTTAACGCCATCTCAGATGCACTCACACCTCCAAAACTAGCTCCAATGTGCTGCCCAGTAAAGGTTGGGGTCTACGTTTCCAAGTGCTACAGCTGACAAGGGGCTGGGCTAATTTTCTGGCTCTCACACCTTAGAGGCTGCCTCACCATCAGAGCCAGCTCCACTGTGCTGCCCAGGTGAGGTGCAGGATCTGCTCTCCTGGGTTCTGCAGCTAGTGAGGGACAGGAATAACTCTCCTGCTTCCACCATCTCAGGGCCAGCTCTCTCGACTATCACAGGTGGCAAATGGTAGGCAGGGGAGAGGGCATAATCTCCCCCCGAAGCCATGTCACTCCATTGCAGACAAGTGGCAGTGGCTAGGCTAGCTCTCCACCCACAGGGCTGGCTCACCCACATCCTTGTTACCTGGGCCAACTCTACCATTTTGGTAGGGTTCAGGTTATTACAATCCTGAATGCTGCTGCTGGGGAGAAATGGGGCCAGTTTTCTATTACAGCAGCCAGTAAGGAGTAGAGCCAGCCAGCCCTGCACAACCATTTGACAACTATGTAATTTTAGGTGTCTGCACAGACCAGGCATATCCTCATGGTATCTAGTGGCAATATGAGCCATAATCATCAACATTCTTCTCTACTGCTGCATAGCCATGGACTCAGACATAGTTCTCAGTGGCAAATTGTTCCCCTTCCTTTTCTCTCCTTTTGGTCCATCATATACTTGCACCTTAGAGTGGCTCTCACTGCAGGTGGACCACATGGCTGGTGGGCTTCTAGGTCAATCCTCTTCATACTTCTCTTGGCATGGATGCAAGTGGTCTCTAGGTCCCTAAAGCCAGCTTTTGTAGCATGACTGTGGGCAAGTCTCAGGGTGTACTCTCCCTCCCAGGCCACATGGCATGGCTTTATGTTCTTTGTGTCCTCTGCCCAGCTGTGCTTTATAGCATGGCAGCAGACAGGGCTCCGTGTGGCTCATGTAACTCTTCCTGTGGAGTAGATCCTCTTATCAGCCAGTTATCTGAATGTCTAACATATTTTATATATCAATATGGTGTCATGTATGGGCTGTGCTGTGTTCTCAGCCTGCAGATTGAGTGTTGTAATCTGTTCTTTTGATGGGGACAGCGTTCATCTCTAATCTTTGACATTTCAGTTCTACTGTTTACATGTCCATTTTTTTTAAATGATAGCTTGTTGGTAAATCATAGTGACTGTAGCTCTTTGGGCATAACAGTTCAAATGTCTGAACTCTGCATGTCTGAGTCTATTTCGGAATATGTTTTTGTCCTATAACCTGTTTCTATATTGATTTTAATATGTGGTTTTTATAGATACTATAAAATAGTGATGATACTTTCAGAACTAAATCAATAGGGATTTCAAGTGGGGCCTCAGTGAACGAATACATCTGTTTAGTGAAAATGTAGCATTAAGTACTTTGAGTCTGCTAATCCATGGGGATTATTATGTCCTTCTTTATCTTTTGAAAAATATTGGAAAGTTCAGAAGCAAGGGTATTACACAGATGGCAATTTGTTTCTAAAGCCATACATATTTAAATCTGTTGCAGACCAAAATGTTATGAACTCATTTCTAATTGCTCATTGTTAATTTTTATGTGTTAAGCCATATTTTTTCTAACTAAAAGGTCTTTTCATTGCTATTAATTCATCTTTAATTGTTTAGCGGGATAATAGCATTAACACTCTTTAGGGTCACAGTTTTTTATGAAGTAGGTAAAAATCCACCTTTCTGCTTTCCCTCAACTTTGGATCACTGACCCTTACATTTCTATTCTGAACTTTCTATCATTGTTTTATACTTTATTTGGAAATGCACTATAAAGCGTAATGCCATGGTCACTGTAAATAGCCAATTGGCTTTTAAAAGAAGTAATTTAAAGACACTATTTTCCATTTTGCCTCATATTGTAATGGTTTGAAGCACTTTGTATTTATTTCCATAGGTCCAAGGTCCTGGCTGCACTATTGGAACTGATGTATTTGTTTGTATTTTGCTACTAAAAGTAGAAAATTTAGAGTTTAGTTTTATTCATTGCTGACCCAGCATTGAGCATAATATCAGTTTTGTAGGTAGTGTTTTGCAGACTGTAAATGACATTCAGCCATAACTCTGTTACAAACAACATAATTAGTGAAACAAGAAAAATCTAACATCAAGAATCTTAAAGGCACAGAATTATATTATTATTCCTCCTCATTCTTATGATCCACATCTGAAACTTGAGTTCACTATCTGCCTGTGTCAAATGTTTTCATTCTTTCTCTTTTCTTTCTCTTCTTTCTGTCTCTCTTTTACCAAGGCACCTGTTCAGAATTGTCAAGAAAGGATTTACAGACCAGAGATCTGGATTACAGGATAAGAGCATGCATTGTTTTTGCAAAAAAACACAAGTTACTTCACAGGACCCACAGGGTGGCTCACAACCATTCACAACTCCAATTCCAGAGTGCCTAAAACCCTGTCTAATCTCCACATGTACCAGACATTTGCATCGTGCACGTACATACATGAAGACAAAAGCACTAATACAGAAAAATAAAAGTTATTCTAAAAAGTTATGTTGAGGTGAGGGCATTGTAGTTATAGAGAGGTACATAATTGTTGAAATAATTCAAATTCCAAATTCTAATAAACTTTGAAAAAAAATCAGCTTTAGAGGAATGACCAGCATGTAATTTTAATAGATGACAGAGGGCATCAGAAATAATTATTCAGAATTTGATCTAAATATGTACTGATTTATTTAAAACTGAAAAAAAAATTTCAACATGTGGATGACCTGGTTGGAAGTTCTAACAGAATTTTCTTTGCAGTCTGTAAGAGGCTGCACTGTGAGAATCCATCTTTTATTAGTTAAACCCATACTGAGAATGATGGCATGGTTCTGGTATTAAATACCCTGATGGGAAGCATTGCTATAAGAATAGTATAAACATTTTGGCAGTGAGAGTGAGAATGAAAAATGAAATGTTAATTTGTATGAATTAAGAAGACACAAGCTTTCACTTTAAAAGCTACATGGTCAGTAACAAGAGATGTAGCAGGAAATATTTATTTCAATGTTGCCGTGGTGAATTGACTTTTTATAGTGCCTTTGAAGATCATTCAACAATTAATTTGGCTGTTTCATTCATTAGCATGAACTCCTGTCCTTTCTCTTTCCTCATTTCCAATCATCAAAATACATTAGTCTGAAAAGACATAAAAGCCATTTAACAGAAACTGGATGAACTTTTAGGACCCAAGAACCAAAGAAATTCATTTTCTTACTCAACCCAAAACTTCTGATTGTGTATAAAATAATATTTACTTAACATTAAGGTTAATTTCTTTGATAAACATGGATTCGCCAATTAAATTGAAAACCATGGTATTTTCTCTTTCAACAGGGAAATACATATACCCCCTTTCAGACTATAGTTTAGGCACATGTCATTTATATCCAACACTCTTTCAAGACTTCAGAAGATTATCCAATGTTTACTGTCATAAAATATTCACGCCTGACATTTAGAAAGTTTATATGTGTATAGTATCACTTCATATTATTCGAATTGGCTTAGCAGTAATTCAGAGTGTTTAGGTGAGTCAAAAGATGCCACATGCTGAACAGCAGCACAGAACAGCTGTTTTTAAACTGCTATCTCTCAGTCAATATGATAAACGGGAAAGTATGCATATGGGAAGCCAGGCACTCTGTTTAAACAGAACTACAACAGCTAAATCATCATGTAACTTGCTTCTGGCATTGTCATCGCCGCTGTCATCATTGTTACTTTTAAATCTCTGCTATTATAATTTTTTCTAGTGTCAGCAAGGAATAATGGTCACTATACCTTCTCAAATTATGTAAGCAAATACAAATATGAAGAACGCAAGTCAAAATTATATGACAAACAGCTCTCCACACAAAAGTGTGTAAAGTTTCATGAACAATATTTAAATCGCAGGCACTTGAAGATAACAATGTCATCTTTATTTGTATGTAATTGATAAAAAAAATTCACAATATAGGAAAACAAACCTTAACTTTGATTTTAAGCATGGCATAAGTTTTTTAAAAAGGTGAATCAACTAATTAAGAGGACAATTTTTTTCAATTTTATTGGATATTCTCTATATTTACATTTAAAAGGTTATATGCTCTCTCCCAACTCCCCTTTCCCCACCACCAACCTGCTTTGATAAAGGTGCTCCATCTTCCAAACACCCTCTCAACCTCAGTGCCTTGGCTTGGATGATATCTTTCTTCCCATGAGGTTGCAAACCTTTCAGCTCCTTCAGTTCTTTCTTTAGTTTTTACATGGGGGGGTCCCTGTGTTCAGACAGATGATTCGCTGCAGTCATCCTCATCTGTATCTATATGACTCTGGCAGAGCCTCTGAAGAGATGTTCATATCTGGTTCCTGCCTGTAAACACTTCTTAGCATCAGCAATGGAGTTTGAGTTTGGTGGCTACATAGTGGGTGGTTCTCCAGTCTGTAGATTTTTTCTTCAATCCCTGTTCTTCTATTTGTACTTTTATTTTCTCCCCTGAGTGTTTTGTTCTCCTTTATAAGAAGCACTGAGGCAGCTACATTCTAGTTTTCCTTCTTTTTGAGCTTCATAAGTACTGCAGAGGGTGTCTTGGGTATTCTGAGCTTTTTAGTTTAGAATCTGCTTATTCTTGAGCAAATTCCATGAAGGCTCTTTTGTGACTGGGTTACATAACTCAGATTATAGCTTCAAGTTCCATCCATTAGAATAGAAATATCATGAGCTCCTTGTTTTTAAAAGCTGAGTAGTACTCCATTGTGTATAGGTACAATTTCTGAATCCATTCCTCTGTTGAAGGACATCTGGGTTCTTTCCAGCTACTGGCTATTATAAATAAGGCTGCTATTAACATGGTTGAGCATGTGTCCTGGTTAAATGTTGGAGCTTCTTTTGGGTATATGTCCAATAGTGGTATATCTGGGTCCTCAGGTAGAACTATGTTCAATTTTCTGAGGAACTGGCTTTGGTGAATGAGTTGGGTAGTATTCCCTCTTTCCCTCTGTATCTATTTTATGAATAGTTTAGAGAGGGTTGTTATTAGGTCTTCTATAAAGTTCTGATAGAATCCACTAAACAGTTCAGGTCTTGGGCTTTTTTTTTTTTTTCCCGGTTGGCAGGTTTGTGATGACTGCGTCTCTTACTTTAGGTGTTATGGGGTTGTTTAGGTGGTTTACCTGATTCTGATTTAACTTTTTTACCTGGTATCTGTCTAGAAAATTGTCCATTTCTTCTAGACTTTCTAGTTTTGTTGAGTATGGGCTTTTATACTAGGATCTGATGATTTCTTGAATTTCCTCAGTTTTAGTTATTATGTCTCCACTTTCATTTCTGACTTTGTTAATTTGGATACTCTCTCTGTGCTCTCTGGTTAGTCTGGCTAAGGGTTTATCAATTTGTTGATTTTCTCAAAGAAAGAGCTCTTGGCTTGCTGGTTCTTTGTATAGTTCTTTTTGTTTCTACTTGGTTGAATTCAGCTTTGAATTTAATTATTTCCTGCCATCTAGTCCTTTTGGGTGTATCTGCTTCTTTTTGTTCTAGAGCTTTCAGTTGTGCTGTCAAGCTGTCAGTGTATGCTCTCTCTAGGTTCATTTTTGGAGGTCCTCAGCAATATGAGATTTTCTCTTAGCACTGTTTTCATCGTATACCATAAGTTTGGGTATGTTTTGCCTTCACTTTTGTTAAATTCTAAACATATTTGATTTCTTTCTTTACTTTCTCTTTGACCAACCTATCATTGAGTAACGCATTGTTCAGTCTCCATGTGTATGTGGGCTTTTTGTTATTGTTATTATTATTATTATTATTATTATTATTATTATTATTATTATTATTATTATTATTATTATTAGAGCACGTGGCCCACTTGTAAGCTAAGGTGGATCCCACTCTGAACCTTCTTTTCCTCAGGCTCCTCTTCATTTCTATCTCAACAGTTTTTTCAGACAGGAACAATTATGGGTAAAAGTTTTGACAGTGAGATAATAACCTCATCCCTGACTTGATGCCGTTTCTTCTAGACGTGGGTTCTATAAGTTCCCTCTCCACACTTTAGGGCATTACATTTAGCCTCCTTCCTTTGAGTCCTGAGGGTCTCTTACCTCCCTTGTTTCATACATTCTGGAGGATTCTCCCAACATACTATCTCCCAAAGTCATCTGTTTTCATTCTTTCTGCTGGCCCTCAGGGTTTCATTTCTCCTCCTGCCCCCATACACACACCCAATACCAGATCATGTTCCCTTTTCCCAACCCTTGTCTCCTTTTCCTTCCAGGTCCCTTTCTCTCTCCACTGTGATTTCTTTCTTCTCCTTCACAAGTAGGACTGAGGTGTCCTCACTTGGGCCCTTCATCTTGGTAATATTTTTGAGTTCTGTGGACTGTATCTTGGGTGTTCTGAAATTTTATTTTTTTGTTAATATCTACTTATTAGTGAATGCATTCCATTCAAGTCATTTTGGGTCTGAGTTACCTCACTCAGGATGATATTTACTAGTTCCATTCATTTGCCTGTAAAACTCAGGATGTTCTCGTTCTTAATATCTGAGTAGTATTCCATTGTGTAAATGAATCACATTTCCTGTATCCATTCTTCTGTCATGGGACACCTTGGTTGTTTACAGCTTCTGGCTATCACAAGAAAGGCTGCTATAAACATAGTGGAACATTCTTACCTGTGGAATGGTGGTAGGACATCATTTGGGTATATTCTAAAGAGTGATATTTCTGGGTCTTCAGGTACAATTTGTTTTCTAGATTTTGGGCTTTATTTTCATTTTTCTTTTACCTCCTTCATATGAATCAACTGTCAGATGTATAGCTGGCAAAGATTCTCTCCCATTGTAGGCTTTTTCATCCAGCTAATTGTGATTTAGGTATGTAGAGCTTTTCAGTTTTACAAATTCTCATTTGTCAGTTGTTAGTCCTTTCCTACAATTATGTAAGTAGGGTATTGTCTATATTTTCTTCTATGAGATTACTGTTTCTGTTTTCATATTTAGGTCTTTAGACTTAAAGTTAGTTTTGTATAATGTGATGCTATGGATGTAATTTTATTCTTCTCTTTGTAGCTATCCAATTTTCTCAGCACTATTGGTTGAAAATGATTTTCTCCAGATTGTGATTTTGACATATGTGTCAAATAGTAGATGAATAGATATATATTGACTGACTAGCCTTTCAGTTCCATTTACACAATAGTTTACAAGTCTTTATGACAGTGTTAGATTGATTATATTACTATATATCTGTATCAAATCTTAATATCTGAAATGGCGATCATGATTGTTCCATGGAGGATTATTTGGATTCTTATTTGGTTTTCTGTGTTTCATATACATTTTAGAATTTTTTTGTGAAAAATAAAATGGACATTTTATTTCAGATTATATGTAATCTGTGAATATATTTTGATAAAGTGCACCAATTGTATTTGCTTTTTTACCAATTTAGTTTCTAGATTTCTTCAGATTTAATGTTGCTCATTTTATGGCATCTATAAATTGATATATATTTTAAGATTTTTCTAGCTGAATAAAGTACATGTTTTAAAAATATCCCTTTATTCTATTCTGAATTCCTAATCTGTCTATTGTAAGGTATCTCTATTCATTTCTGATCTATTAACTTGCATAATCACTTTCTCTTCAGTAGTTGGGCCAAGTGTATGTTAATCTTACTTATTTTTTCAAAGAACCAGCTCTTACATATGATGATTTTTTTGTATTATTTTAATTTCATTGCTATCTGATGTGCTTTTTATTATGCCTAGGTGTCAGCTGGGTTTACATGTGGTTTGTTATTGGTATTTTTAAAGTTGCATCTTTAAACCATTTATTCATGCTTATTATATATGTTTATTATATTCATTTATTATTTTAATTTTCAATCAAAGCACTTAGTGCTATAAATTTTCCTTCTGGGATTGTTTTAAATTTCTACCATAGGTTTGTTTTTCTGTATTTTTATCTTCATGTAATTTCTGGACATTTTGCATAATCTTTCTATATGATTTTCAGATTTCTTTTGAAGTTTTCAATACACCTTCTTTGTTTTGTCAATTTAGTGTTTTAGCTATAGTATGCCATGGGATTATTTTTCTTACTCTTGTCTATTTGGTGTCTTTTCTTAGTTTGAAAAAGTTTTCTTCTATGCTTATGTTGAAAATATACTCTACATTTTGAATTTGTATCCTTGTGTGACTATAATTCAAAGGTATGCTTTTTGGTTTTGCTTCATTTTTTATGATGTTTCCAAATTTACTAGATTTTTCTTTCCTGCTTTACTAAATTAAACGTTCTGTATGTTATCTCCATTTGGACTTCTCAACTCGACATATTTTTTTTTTTTTTTTTTTTATTTTCTGCTTGATCCACCCTACTTGTAAGGCTTACTTTGAGTTTTTTGGTAAATTATTGAGATTATTAATTCCATGTTTCTTTGACCTCAAGTCATTTTGAATATTTCTCTCTTCTTACTGAATTCCAATATAATTTCTGAATTGTTATTTTCATAAAACCTATGTTCACATTTTCTTAGGAATTATACAGCCATTTTTTTGTTTTTATGTTGTTGTTTGTTTGTGTTTCCTCCTTATACCCTTTCCCTGTAATTTTATTTTGCCATTTCTATGTGCTTTTTAAAACTCCATGAATTAAGAAAAAAATCTCCATGAATTCTCTGAAGAAGTTTTTGATTGTTCTTTTGAATTATGCACCCTGAGTTTCATCAAAAAAAAAATGTCAATAGCAAAAATTTTTACAAGACTAGTAGTAAGTATTGGAATGAAGATGGTGGCTTGATTGTTCATATTACTGGTATTAATGCAATAGGTTCTGAGCAGGAGGGCCTCTTCTGTTAGTTCTAAATCTGATATAGACATAGAAAGAGAGGATGCACAAGTTGGGTCTAGGTTTTTTACATGTAAATGACTTGATGGTGGAATAAAGTGAACAAAGGAGACTAGGTTGCTGTACAGGACTTATCTCCTGCTCAAAACTCTCATGTATTGTAGAAGTGGGTGGGTAGAAAGGTCGAACCAGTGAGTGGGGGTAAGTCTTCTCTCATTTCTTTTTTCCTTTTTATAAGAAAAAAATTAATTGGTGCTATCTTACAGGTTCACAGATTCAGTTCATTATCATCAAGGTACGAACATGGCAGAATGTAGGAAGGCATGGTGCAGGCAGAGCTGGGAGTCATATATCTTTTCTTTTCTTTTCCACTTTATTTTTAAAAAAAGAGGGATACATTTACAAATGTTTAAAGGCATTTGGTATATTATTATATGAATATTTTTGTCAGTGCTTAATTCTTTTAGAGGTTTGATAGCATGCATTGAAATATCACAAGTTATAATAAGCATGAAGTACATGTATGACAGAACGAAACATAGAAACAGATTTCTTGTTGGGTATAGATTAAGCATAATGATCTGTGAATACCAAAAATTGCCACAAGGCTATTAACTAAGCTCTTGGATTATTAATGATTTGAGGTCCAGGTGTACCACACTCTGAGAGGGTGCTATCCATTTTTTTTTCTCTAAGAAGAAGTGAGGCTTTTTTTTTTTTTTTTTTTTTTTTTTTGGACTTTGTTTTTCTTGAGCTTCATATAGTTTGTGAGTTGTCTCTGGGGTATTTGAGGTTAGTATCCAATTATCAGTGACTTCATATTATATCTTCTCTTTTGTGACTGGGTTACCTCACTCAGGATGATATTATTTAGATGCATCCATTTTCTTAGGAATTTCATAAAGTCATTGTATCTGATAGCTGAGTAGTACTCCATTGTATAAATATACCACAATTTTTGTAAACATTCATTTACTGAAAAACATCTGGGTTCTTTCTAGCTTCTGGTTATTATAAATAGGGCTGCAACGAACATTGTGATGCATGTGCCTTTGGTGTATGTTGGAGCGTCTCTGGGATATATGTGTAGAACTGGAATAACTGGGTCTTCAGGTAGTACTATCTCCAATTTTCTGAGGAACCGCCAGACTGATTTCCACAGTGGTTGTACCAGTTTACAACCCCGCAAACAGTGGAGAAGTGTTCCTCTTTCTCACAACCTCGCCAGCACCTGCTGTCATCTGAATTTTGATGTTAGCCATTCTGACTGGTGTGAAGTGGAATCTCAGGGTAGTTTTGATTTGCATTTCCCTGATGACTAATGATGTCGAGCACTTCCTTAGATGCTTCTCTGCCATTGGATATTCCTCAATTGAGAACTTTTGGTTTATCTTTGTAGCCCATTTTGTAATAGGATTGTTTGATTCTCTGGTGTCTCACATCTTGAGTTTTTTGTATATCTTGGATATTAGCCTCTATCAGATGTTGGGTTGGTAAAGATCTTTTTCCAATTGGTTGGCTGCCGTTTTGTTTTCTTACCAGTGTCCTTAGCCTTACAGAAACTTTGCAATCTCATTAAGTCCCATTTTTTGATCTTTGACCTTAGAGCATGAGCCTTTGGTGTTCTGCTCAGGAAACTTTCTTCTGTGCCTATGTGTTCTAAGGTTTTCCCTACTTTCTTTTCTAATAGTTTCAGTGTACCTGACTTAATGTGGAGATCTTTGATCCACTTGTACTTGAGTTTGCACAAGGATATTAGAAAGGGTCTATTTTCATTCTTCTGTATGCTGAGTTCCAGTTGAACCAACACCATTTGTTGAAGAGGCTGTCCTTTTTCCATTGAATGTTCACAGCTCCTTTGTCAAAAATCAAGTGACCATATAAGTGAGTATTTATTTCTGAAACTTCTACTCTATTCCATTGATTCACATTCCTATCTCTGTATCTGGTCTCATTTCTAATAAATATATGTTTATGTAAAACTCAAAATTAACTATATATTATATAGTAGCTATTTATTTTCTAAGTAAATTTAAATATTGAAATAATCTTTATTTTGATGCTTATAATAATGGCACTGCAGTGATATAACTTTAAAAGAATTTTATCTACTTTTAATCATATGTTTATATATATATATATATATATATAGATAGATAGATATGTGTGTGTGTGTGTACCTGTTATATGTATGTGTGTGCATGTCTGTGTGTGTGTATGTGGTGTGTGTGTGTGTGTGTGTGTGTGTGTGTGTGTGTGTGTGTTATGGTTATATGTTTTATCATTATCCATTTTATATGATTGAATTTCTGAAATTAGTAAATACTTCTAAACCACTAGTGAATGAGTGCTGAAGTACCTTGAATTACTATATAGAATTTTATAAGTGCATAGCAAAAATATATGTCTAGATTATGCTGCAAACCATAGCTTGCATTGCCTCATCAATTTCAGGTAACTTCTATTTTGAAAGGAAAGGTGACTATGTATATTAGTAGAAGTTGGGAAGATTATTCTCAGGAGATTAAGCTAATACATATTTTATTGATACTGACTTGTTTTATTTTTTTAAGTTTATTTTATTTTATGAGCATAGATGTTTTGCCTCTATGTATGTCTCTATAACACATACACATAGTGCTCACAGAAGCCAGGAATTGGTATCTTATCTCCTGTAACTGGAGTTATATGTACTGGTACTTGAACCTCTAGAAAAAACAATCATCTCTCTTAATTGCTAAGTTATCTCTCCAACCTCTGTTATTGATTTCTTAAAGAAATTTTGAGACTTTATATGTCAGTCGAATTTTATTTATGATTTTTATATCCTGACTTTGATTTCTTCTGAAGATTATAATTTCAGTTTGCAAATCTGATAGGGTAGCAGTTGAAACCTTTTCCATTTGTTCTAGAACATGGGATATATGAAGTGTACAACTCTAAGGCAAACATGTGTATAGTCCTGAAAACTCTACAGCAAAAAGATCCACAATAAAACATATTTTTAAATGAAGAGCTTCGTTGTGTCTCAATTAAAGCATCACACATTAGATATAAAACTGGAAAATAGCAATCTTTATTATTATCTTTACATATCCTTGAATTAGCTAGGTCATCTTTGAATCCCATCGCCCCAGGGATGGGCATGGCATGCCCCTTTCATTTCTTTACAGTTTTTCTCTTCTTCTTCTTCTTCTTCTTCTTCTTCTTCTTCTTCTTCTTCTTCTTCTTCTTCTTCTTCTTCTTCTTCTTCTTCTTCTTCTTCTTCTTCTTCTTCTTCTTCCTCTTCCTCTTCCTCTTCTTCTTCTTCTTCTTCCTCCTCCTCCTCCTCCTCCTCCTCCTCCTCCTCCTCCTCCTCCTCCTCCTCCTCCTCCTCCTCCTCCTCCTCCTCCTCCTCCTCCTCCTCCTCCTCTTCTTCTTCTTCTTCTTCTTCTTCTTCTTCTTCTTCTTCTTCTTCTTCTTCTTCTTCTTCTTCTTCTTCTTCTTTTTCTTCTTCATCTTCTCCTTTCACTCAGTCTTCTTTCTCTTCCTCCATTTCTTGGACCTACAACATTACTCTCAACCACTTAAATTATCTGCATCTAAATGTTTTGAACATAATTTTTCTTTCAACACATTCTGATAATTTTTCATTTAAACTTTGGAAAAGATCATATATTTCAAGGAGAAAGATATCACATCTCTTTTAACACTATTCAGAAAAATGAAAAGCATCCTCACAAAAATATTTGTTTATTTTTTTTTTATTTTTTAATCCTTTTATACAGTCCAGTCTTCATCCACCTCTTGGTCTGCCCCATACCCTGACCACTATGGTTCCCTATCCCATAGCTCCTCCACCTCCCACCCTCAAGAGGATGTCCCTATCTCCCACCACAATACTACCAAACATTCCCACTCCCTGGGACATCAAGTTTCTTGAAGGTTAGGTGTATCCTCTCTTACTGAGGCCAGACCAGGGAGTTCTATGCTGTCTATGTATAGGAGCCTCATATCAGCTGATGTATACCACCTGGTTAGTGGCTCAGTTCTAAGAGATCTTGGGAGTCCAGTTCAGTTGAGATTGCTGCTCTTCCCATGTGCCTGCCTTCCTCCTCTGCTTTTTCTAGCTTTCCCCCAATTCAATCACAGTAGTTCCAGCTTCTGTTCATCGGTTGAGTGCTAGTATCTGTATCTGACTCTATTAGCTGCTTGACAAGCAAATTCTTAACAAAATAAAAATAAGTGTTCAATAAGTAGTTACAGAAAGAAAATATTTCATGAATAAAGCCAATACAATAATCTGTATTGACCAATATAGAAGAAACACAATTATTCACATTATTTAAATCCATGGGACAAAAAGATCTCAAGATAATAGTATGTCCTTCTATCACAGATTACTTTGGAACTTGTGATGTAGCACCTTTCCTTCATAAGGAATTGTGCTTTCCTAAGTTTCTGTTTGTGGTGTACAATCTGTTTCTCATTTACATTCTCTTCATGATGCACCTAAAATGCAGGCGGGCATAGTAAAGAAACGCAAGTGATCACTGTCATAACCATCATTACCAGTGTTATAGCTGCCTCTCTTCTCTTGTCCTTTAGATATTACAAAGAAGTGTTTAGATGTGCAATTCATTAGCTCATATACCATTCCATTAGAAAGTTTTTATAGCTCATTTTCATTAAATGAACTTCAATAAAATTGGGTGAGTTGTTTAAGATTTCATTGTTACTGAGGAGACCCAAACCAAATGCACAGTTAATCAGTTCACTGTTCTTATTATATTCTCCAGGTTCCCCTCTCCATAAAAGTATGCTCTCTGTAATGGTTTCAGGATACAGTAAATGAAGTAGCCAAGTTAAGACTCAGAAAACAGATATAATCCACTCATCCTCTAATGCCAGTTGTTAGTTAAGACAGGACATGGCTTAACAAGCAGTGCAAGGAGGTAGCGGTTGCTGGCCATTAGTGACTTAAAGTAGTCTCCTCCTAAATTAGAAGTGATGATGATTTAACTGGTACTTAGCCATGAAACACTGAGACTCTTGAGAGTTCTTAGTGTGAAGAGGCTGCAATAGATATCAGAAAAGTAGCACTGACCATGGACAGGCAAAAATTTTAAAAAACTCATAATTCCAATGGCAAAAAAAAAAAAACTTCTCAGGGATTTAGAGGAAAGTGAACACCTTTGTCTACCTCCAAGGAAGGAAAAAATGTAGAGTATGCTCTATTAAGTGTGAAATGGATGAACCTGAAGAAGGTGTGCCTGTGATAAGTTCAAAGCAAGAAATTGCCAAGAATTATTTCTTGGAAAAAAAGGTTAGAGAGGAGCAACGAGAAGCCATGTATTCCGTGCTAGTGAAACTGTATGGATATCACTAACCCAGCTGGATCAAGATATTTGACCTTGGATGAAAACCATGGGACTGTCATTCAGGCACGATAAGAGCTAGCCAGAAGAAACATGCCAAAGCCAAGAGACTGATGCTCTTGTCCATTGTCCCTTCGGTGCCCCCTACTGACAGCACTTAATACCTCAATGCAGTTGCAGTTCAGTTAATACCAAGGAGAGTGAAGCATTCTTTATGCAAAAGGGAAAGAATTCAGAAACCTGGGCAGTACAGCTTGGCCATGTGGCACAGTTGGATGTAGACTATAAACATGCACAGCATACCACTTTACTGAATACTGTGTTTCATTTTAATGCAAAGATACTTACATATATACATGCTTCTAAACATAGAAAAGGCAGAGTACAGCAGAAAAAAATAAATAAATAATGTTGTACCTGTACAGGGAGCTAATGATGAATGGAGCTCATAAAACTTTAAGCTGCTGTGAGCAGTGCATATGAAGAGTTAGCATGTTACTGCGAATGGCTCTAGACCTACAGACTGACTTATACTGCTTTTTTAAGTTTTTAAAGTTTTGTTTCTCTATAACTATAAATTGAACTTAGCTTACTGCAATTTTTATTTATGAAATTTAATTTTTAAAATTTATCAACTAATTTGTAAGGTATACAGTTCTTCATTTTTGTATCTTATTTTCAACCCTTATCTCTTATTTGATCTATTACAATTTTCACTTTTTTCAAATTTTTGGTCAAGAAATTGATGTCTTCCGACTCTGCATCTTATTCTCCTGGAAAGAGTTTTCCAGTAGCTACCTCCTAAAGATAACAGGGCCTTCTTCTGGGTGCTCTGGGAGCTAGCACCACATGCAGTTAGCTGTTTCTGATGCGTATAAGCAAAGATGTGTTCTGTAGCAGTGAATAAAAGTTCAGTGTGGTATTTCGATGTCTTTTCTTGTTGTTGTCCCCCAAGCATATGAAAGAAGAACCCTGAAGAAGTAAGAGTTAAATTTGTGTCTCAGTTTAGGCTACAGTGGATTGTGCAAAGGGATGTAGGTAGAGCAGGAGGTAAGCCTCACTGCACCCACAGTCAGGAAGCAGAGAATGAGGAATGTTGATATTTTGTCAAATTACTCTTTGTCATTTTATAAAAAAGCCCAACCTAGTTATGATGTCTCCCTTAGAGTGGTCTTCCATCTCAATCAATTCAATCTTGACACTCCCCCCCCCAGACATACATTAACAGATTAGGTGATAATCATTGTTAATCATTACATATAGTAAAAGTCAGTAGTATTGATTGTTCACTCTTATTTTCTTTCTTTTTTGTTGATGATGATTTTTTTCTTTTTTCTTTTCTGATTGGATATTCTCTTTATATACATTTCAAATGCTATACACTTCTCTCCTCCACTCCCATCACTCTCCCCTTACCTTTCCTTCTATGAAGGTGCTCCCTCTCCCAACAACCCTCTCCCACCTCAGTGCCTTGGCATTCCCCTACACTGGGAAAAGGAGCCTTCACTGGACCAAAGGCCTCTCCTCCCATTGATGCCAGACAATGTTATCCTCTGCTGCATATGCACCTGGAGCCATGGATCTCTCCATGTGTGCTCATTGGTTGGTGTTACAGTACCAGGGATCTCTGGAGGGTTTGGTTGGTTGATAATATCGTCCTTTCCATGGGGTTCAAATGACTATATTCTGAATTTTAGATGACTGAAAGTGTAGTAGACTTGCTTGTACAAGAACCACAAGAGCCTGAACTTCACATTAATTGACCTAGGTAATATGAAGATTTGATATAAACTCAGAGCACTATGACCATGCAGGTGATCTGCTTTTGAATGAAGTCATAAGACTGCACATAGAGAAATCTCAGTTATTTATATTAAATAATTATCAATTAAAAGTTAAAATGTATTTTATAGTTTAAGAGAAAAATAAATATTGTAAACATATACTACCTTTTATTTTATATTATAAATTAAATATAAAAATAAATTTTTCATTTCAACAAGTAAAGTTATATTAATTTTATATAAAAATATATATTAATGGTTTGCAACTAATATATGTTGTAGTATAATTAAATTTATAATACCCGATAGTTCCTTCCTTCTCTGCCAGGATGCTGTGTCCTGCAGCAATAATCCCTGGTCCTATAGGCTGTCATTTCCTGAGTTTCTCCTGAGGACAGGGGTTGGTTTCTTGGAAGTTTTCTTATCCCTCTGTAACCCATTGTTACTGTGGCAGTTTTAATATCTTATTTATATAATTTTATAAATGTGCTGGTTATTTTCTGGGTCCTTAATGCTCTTATTAATTCAACATGCACATGTTTCCTTCTGTTAAACTGTGTTCATTCTTAAGATGTGTCTCTAGTTCAGATACTCTACAATTAGAAGTTGTTTTCTAGAGCTCACTGCAAATGAAACTAAGCAGCAATTATTGATTACAGGTTGTCCTGTCATAAGGAAAACAAGATAATGTTCTCTGTGGACTAGCTGTAATGTTCTGGGTGAATGAGGCCTTCTTTCTATAAGAGAATCATGGTGTCATAGGTGACAGGTGCCATTTCTCTATTATTAAATCTTAGTGTACAGAGAGACTGACACCCTATTTATGGATCGTGGTATACTAGATGAGTAGTCCCTATACTTTATGGCTGAATTATATTTTATTATGTGACTGTTGGAGAGGCCCAATGTAGGAATTAACAGGAACTTGGAGTAAGCAGGTCATAGATTACCAGCCAACTTCTAGCAGGGTGAGTCTCGAAGTTCTTATTTCTTAGTGACAATAACAGCCCATTTTATGCTCATTTCATTGTGTTTATATGAATACTAATATATCTAAGAAAGAAGAAGTTTTGCTCTGATCCCACTGAAAGATTCCCAGAATTAAATATATATAATCAAATGAGTGTTAGCTTAATACCTAATTCACTAATAATGGAAAACATAATTGAGTTTAATTGGTACATTTTGTCTGATGGCATAAATTTTTGTTCAGATATGAGTGTCGTTAACTAAATCACTGCCCAATTCGTGGTATCTCTTCCCTGATTCAGTCCTTTCTCAGGGGTTTCTGCTTTGCCTCTTGCCCATACTATTTAACTGTTTCTGAGTTTCATGAGCAAGACAGTTGCCACAAAGAAGAATTTGGAGTTGCACTGTCAGTCTGTGTTTCTTTGTCATGGTCCTACAAGGCTGGAACAGTGCTGTGTCCAGAGCTGATCCCAAGGCACAATGACAGCTGTGACTTAATGAGGATAAAGCACCCTGCTCACCTCAGACATTAGTCTGTCTTTCAGCAGCCTCGTTAGCCTCCATTGCTAGGAAGCAGAGGTGAGGCTTATGCTGGTGGTGTCTCTGATTTTCTTCTTTTCTTTCTTCTGAACCTCCACTATAGGTCAGTGCCAACCATCGTCATCTTTGTTACTCCTTTTGGAGATATCTTTGTATGTCCTTGAGGCTGGCAGTCGTAATGGGAGCTGCCCCAAATTCTTCATTGATAGGATTAGTCTCTGAAACCATGAATGAAAGGAAACAGGACTAGTCTCTTCTTCAGGACTACCTGAAGGTTGTTCTCTCCGAATTTCAGTTCAGAATTTCAGTGAGACCAACAGGAGTGTGACTCATACAGCAGTCTTCAGCATCTCCAAGCACCCTTCCCATCTGTTGAAGGGATTAAGGATCCTGCTTTTGTAAACTCTGTTCATACCTGCCCATCTCAAGGGGAGACACACACTAAGGATGCCTTTTCCCTGTAGTAATAAATATTTAAAATGCAGCCCCAGGGTCTCTTCCATGCCTACCTCCATGCACTTGGTAGTTGAACAGTTAATATCAGGTCATAACAGCCAGAGTGTGTCTATCAGCATTGAAGATTATGGTGGTCAGCCAAAGTCAGCACTGAAAGCCTGAAGACTTATGGTAAGGATTGGAATTTGAAAGAAAAAAGTTGCATAAACAGACAAATGGAAGTACGTATAAATAAACTTCATATTGAGTGCATCGTCATTGATGCCGTTGGGGGTTCAGCCCAGGCCGTATGTATTGACTCATGATTTTAGATATCTTTCCTTATCTGTAATCTATGTATATTTCATTGGTATATATTTTTCTAATCCATGACTGTGAATTCAAGCCTGAGCATGTCAGGCACCTAAAATGTAAAAACAACAGTCTACCTGGACAGAGCCCAGTGTAAGCCTTTTAAAAACCATGACAGAAGAAAATGTTGTTTTGTTGTTTGTTCATTTGTCCGTTTTAATCTACTTACTATATGTGTGAGTTTTCATTTACCTTCCATCCAGGACTCCATGAATCTTTGCCAGTTCTGATTGAGATAGCTGTCGTAGAGCTGACAGTGTCTGCCCAGTGACTGCCAACTACACCGGCTCAAACCTGCTCATCAGTGTGAGCAGCCTTTACTGCTGAGTGTGAGCAGCCTTTGTGATGCCAGTAAACATTAAGAACTAATGAACTGTCAGAAAATAACATGGACACGGCATTAAGCTGCTTGCAAAATGACTTTTGATCCTGTTAACTTGAATATGGTAATCCTTCCCTCCAATATGCTAGTGGCAATTTATGGAGTGATTTAATAGTTTGCACTTTATAACCCGGCGTGTGCCATTCAGTACAAAAACAATATGCATAGTTTTATGATACCCCGTCAAACTTACGCACTAATTAACAACATTATGGGTTGTAGAAACACATCTGAGCCTGAATATATTAGTCATTAATTTCAACAATTCTGAAGATGCAAGAGGCGTGTGGAAGAAAGACCTGGGGGGAAATCCGACTGTATCACGTCGTGGGAATTGATAACACACTGGAAACTCACCTAACAGACTCCTTGTGAAGGAAGGGGCAAAGGCAATTTTCAAAACTAACATCAGCTTATGTTTGCATTTAATGAAAAATGTGATTTGAAATCCATCACTGTCAACAAGTTCCTTATACCAAAGAGTTTTAAACAGAAACTTCTTTCCAGATGGACCAGTGCGGATGTGGTCCAAGTGCCTTTTAGTGTTTACTTTTCAGTTAACTGACCCGATAAAGAGCATATAGCTCTGATAAAGGAAAGATATAGTAATGTGAAAAGCTTTTTAAAACTTTGTTAAGTTATTTTACACTTACACCTTATTAAAGGCCAAACATTCCATTTTTCTCTTTGTTAACGTTTTGCATACACAATTTTAACATACAAAAAATTACACTTTTAAACTTTCTCTTAATTCTTTTATCTTAAATATAAAATCACTTTAGAATATACAATACACACACACACACACACACACACACACACAATTGTTGTGAGATATTGCTTATGGAGAAATGTCAACAAATGTCTACTCACCCCATTTAGGGATCCAAGGACATATGGAAGTACAGATGCCACCAATGCCCAGCGTGGTGAGCCTTTGAGTTACAGGAGTATGGGTGAGGGGTAATTTATGTGAACAGAAGTAACTCAGCTACAGCTGAATCAATCACAGCCCAGAGCACCATGGGTGATGATTCCCAAAATCTGGAAATCTAGATTTCACAATCTTCAAGCAGAGCAGTGTTGGAGGTTAGAGTAAGCTTCCAGGCAGCTCACCTTGTCTGAGAATAAGGTATGTGAGAGATGTAAGCACCAGAATTCAAGAGCCTAGTAAATCTGTTCAGCTTGGGGAACTTCCCAGATGGAATGTTTCTCTACACCTTAAGACATTCTGTGTTTAATGAGTTTCAGAGATGCATAAAACTGTATCCCCTTCCTTAGAACATTTTCTTGGTTCACACACTTCCTCCTACTCTGTGTCTTAATGAGCTGCCCTCTAAGATGGAAGGCAGCTGTCTCAGAGGTAACTGCTCTACAGCAGAGTGGTGGTCGTAGTTGTAATTTTAGATATAACATACATTCTCTTGGAACTTAATAACTGCACCTGCTTTTCTAAATAGGCGTCATGAAAAAGTGAATGACTTGTGTTCTCTCATCTTTGTGATGTTCCAATCAGCTGGCTTTAGGCTAGCGTGCATTTACTTTCTGCTATAGGCTATAGTGATTGCTCATTCTGATGAGGTAAGGAAATCATCTCACCTTCACATTGCCTTTTCTACATTCATATATTATTATAAACTTATTCATGTTTCAACCCTCCAATCATTTATATTCTTTTCAGATGATATTTTTTTAGAATAACTTCTTATAAAAGACGTGGGAATTAAAAATTAAGCTTGGCCTGTTCACATAACCTACTTGAGAGGCTCAAGGAGCAGGATTTCAAATCCAAGACTTACCTGAAGTACAGAATGAGGGCAAGGCCAGTCTGGGAAACTTACTGATACAGTGTCTCAAAATGAGTAAAAAGAAAGCTTGAGATATGACTCAGAGTTGGAACACCTGCATACTGTATAACTTGTTTCAAATCACAGTGCTGAGTAAAATTGTATTCAGTGCATTCTTATGGATGATTTTCTAAGTGTACTAAACCCTGTCTATGTTATAAGAAACAAATATCACAAATATGGCCAAATGGCTATTATTATCAAGCTTATAATGTTAGTTGAAACAAATTAGCATTACCCTTCAATAATTGTTCCAACAAAATAAATAATATAGCCCTATACCCTAGTTTGTAACACCTGATCATAAAAGTACAAGTTCTCCATACAACCAGAGGACAGAAACCTCTATGTGTGGCTATTTGTTTTTAATTTGTGATAACAAGTATAATAGATTATAAATAAAGGTTTCTGTTTATCAGTCAGAAAGTTTCTTCTGTTTGTTAATAAAAATTCACTATTTTTAACACCTAAAGGAGTAATGCAGAGATAAGTAGAGGAAAAGGATGGAGGGAAAAAAGAAAAATGCAAGAGATGGATGAAGAAACCAGCCATCACCCCATGCTTTCTATGGGAGATGACCATCAAGCAGAAGAATGGAAATATTTATACAGCCTGAAGAGCTGAACCAATGCTACTAAGGTACCCTGACCCCAGGCTGCTGGCATGGGCCAACTGCAGGTACTTATCTAAAACAGTGGCATAAGTTGAGATTTCTGACATTGATGCCCATCCTCTATTAATGTCCCATCATAAGCAAAACAAACAAAAACAACTATGTAAAATATTATTTAATCTTGGGCTGACTAATCTTAAACAGTCATTACAGAATTTACTTCTTAGCTTCCTGGATTTTCTCTGAGGGCTAGAAGCTGGGTTTACTATTGGCTTTCTAAGTTGTTGGACAGCAGAAAAAAAAAAAAAATCATGCTAGCTTTATTGGCAGAAGGCTGAAACTATAGGTCAGAATACTATTAGAAAATATGGGCTGGTATGAAATCACTTGTAAATACACTCATATGTAATGAACAGGATAATTTATATTATTTTCAATTTATCTTTTTTGCTTGATCCTCATAAAGACTATCTTACCTTGAATATTCAAAAAAGTCATTCCAAATTATACTTTACAAAAATCACAAAAGTTAAAATATCTATAAATGTCCTACTTAAGTTTTCTACAGCCATATTCTCTGTAGTTTGCCCAGTTGTCTATCTCTGCATTAATCATCATGTAAAGCAAATAAAGTATCTGATGATAATTGAAAAAGGATTAATTTATTGATATAATGATAATTCACTAGAAGTCAGTTTAGTACAATATCTATCTAAGAGATGTGTAAGGCAGGCATTTCTTCTACTTCTGAGGCATTTCATTCATGAGAAGAATATGGTTAAGAAAGCTATAGTAATAATAATATGTCAAAATTAATATGTTCTTTTCAATCATTAGAAGACTTGCAGATTGATGTCTATTTGCATATTCAGCTCCTGTAGAGAAAAAAGAAAAAGCCCTCTGTTTCTTTTTGTTTGTTTTTTCGGTTTATTAGAATTTGACTTCTTTATTTTCATTTATTTTTAAAATTTTAAAGTTTCTTTTTTTCAATTTTATTGGATATTCTCTGTATTTACATTTCAAAGGTTATACCTTCCCTCAAACTCCCCTTCCTCCTCCCCCTCAACTTGCTTCCATAATGATGCTCCCTCTTCCAATCACCTTATCCACCTCAGTGCCTTGGCTGGTAGATGATGTTGTTCATCCCATAAGGTTGGAAACCTTTCTGCTTCTTCAGTCCTTTCTCTAGCTCTTTCATTGGGGTCCCTGTGTTCAGACGCATGCTTAGCTGCAAGCATCCTGATCTATATCTATATGACTCTGGCAGAGCCTCTGACTAAACATCCATGTCTGGTTCCTGCCAGTAAACATTTCTTAGCATCAGCAATTGAGTTTGGGTTTGATGGCTGCATAGGGAGGGATTCTCCAGGTGAGGCAGTATCTGTTGATCATTTTTTCAATGCTTGCTCCCGTGTTTGACCTTGTATTTACTCTACTGTTTTGTTTTCCCTTCTAAAAAACCTGAAGCATCCACATTATGGTCTTCCTTCTTTTTGAACTTCATAAATTCTATGCATGGTTTCTTGGTATAGGCAAAACCTATGCTGGTATAATACAAACTTGTTGGGCTACTTTCTGCTTATAAGTGAGTACATACCATGAATGCTCCTTTGTAGCTGGGGTACATAACTTAAGATAATAACTACAAATTCCATCCATTTGCCTAAAAATTTCATGAACTCATTGTTTTAAATAGCTGAGTAGAACTCCACAATGAATATGTACCACAATTTCTGTTTCCATTTCCCTGTTGAAGGACATCAGGTTTTTTTTTTTTTTTTTTTCAGCTTTTGGCTATTACAAATAAGGCTGCTATAAACATGGTTGAACTCCTGACCTTGTTAGATGTTGGAGGTACTTTTGGTTATATGACCAGAAATAGTATAGCTGGGTACTCAGGTAGTATTTTGTCTAATTTTCTGAGGAAGCAACAGACAGATTCGTGAGTGGTTGTACTAGTTTACAACCCACCAACAGTGTGGGGGAATGTTTCTTTTTCTCCACTTCCTCACTAGCATCTTCTGTCACCTGAGTTTTTTTATTTTATCCATTGTAACAGGTTTGAGGTAGAATCTTTGGGTTGTTTAGATATGCATTTTTCCTGATGATTAGGGATGTTGAGCATTTCTTTAGGTGCTTCTTAGCCTTTCAAAATTCCTTTGTTGAGAAGTCATTGCTTATCTCTGTACCCTATTTTCAATAGGGTTATTTAATTTTCTGGTGTCTAACTTCTTGAGTTTTTGTATATATTGGATACTAGCCCTCTATCAGATATAGGATTGGTAAAGATCTTTTAACAATCTGTTGGTTGCCATTTTGTCCTTTTGACAGTGTTCTAACTATTCCACAGAATAGAAACAGAGGTAATACTACCAAACTCATTCTTCAAAGCCAAAGTTATGCTCATTCCTAACCACCAAAGACCCTACAAAAGAGGGAACTTTAAACCAATTATCCTCATAATCATTGATGCAAAAATACTCAATAATATTCTTACAAACCAAATCTAAGAACATATCAAAACGATAATTCACCATGATCAAGTAGTCTTCAACCTAGGGATGCTTCATCAGTGTCATCCACTATATAAACAAACTCAAAGAAAAAGAATCACATAATTATCTCACTAGATGCTAAGAAAGCACTTGACAAAATTCAATACCCCTTCATGTTAAAAGTCTTGTAAAGGTCAGGTAGGTATTCAAGGCTCATACATTAAAAGCAATATATAGCCAACCAGTAGCAAACACCAAACTAAATGGTGAGAAACTTGAAGAAATAATACTAAAATTAGGGACTAGACAAGGCTACTCACTCTCTCCCTGCCTATTTATTTAATATACTACTGGAAGGACAAGCCAGAACAATCAGACAGGAAAAATAAGTCAAAAGAAAAAAACTGGAAAGAAAAAAGTCAAAATATCATTATTTGCAGATGATATGATAGTATAGCTAAGTGACCAAAAAATTCCAACAGAGAACTTCTACAGCTGATAAACAACTTCAGCAAAGTGAGTAGATATAAAATTAACTCAAACAAATCAGTAGTCTTCCTCTACTCAAAGAACAAACAGGCTGAGGACAAAATTAGAGAATCTACATCCTTCACAATAGTCACAAAGAATAAAAGATAGCTTGGGGTGACCCTAGTCAAGCAAGTGAAGGATCTCTAGGACAGTAACTTTAAGTCTCTGAAGAAGAAAATCGAAGAAGACCTCAGAAGATGGAAAGATCTCCCATGTTCATAGATTGGAAAGATCAACATAGAAAAAATTACCATCTTGATTAATGCAATCTACAAATTCAATACCATCTCCATCAAAATTTCAACTCAATTCTTCATACAGTTAGAAAAAACAACTTGCAAATTTATTTGGAATAATAAAAATCCCAAGAGAGAAAAACCAATTCTCAACAATAAAAAGACTTCTGGGAGAATCACCATCCCTGATCTCAAACTATATTACAGATCAGTTGTGATAAAAAAAAAAAAAAAAAAAAAAAGCCTGGTATTAGTACAGAGACCGGCAGGTAGACCAGTGGAATAGAATTGAAAACACAGAAATGAACCCACATACCTATAGACACTTGATATTTGACAAAGGAGATAATGGCATTCAATGGAAAAAGGACAGCCTCTTCAACAAATGGTTCTGGTTCAACTGGCAGTAAGCATGCAGAAGAATGCAAAATGATCCCCTCTTACCTCCTTGTACAAAGGTCAAGTCCAACCGGATCAAACACCTCCACATAAAACCAGGTACACTGAAACTAATACAAAGTGGGGAAGAACTTACAAATTGTAGACACGGGGAACTTTTCCTGAAGAGAACATCAATGACTTATGCTCTAAGAACAAGAATCAACAATGGGACCTCATAAAATTGCAAAGCTTCTGTAAGAAATTGACTTCTGATCAGTTGTTTGCCTTCCTGATTAAGCAAGATCTTAATTTTTTATGTATTTTCTTTACGTTTTTTATTATTGTTATATTGGATATTCTCTATGTATTTACATTTCAAATATTAGCTCCTTTCCCCTCTATCTGCTCCCATCCCCTTGCCTCCTCTACTTGCTTTTATGAAGGTGCTCCTTCTCCCAGTTCCCCTCTCTACCTCAGGCACTCTGTTTCTGTTTTACTCACTGATACTGAAACGCAGGTACAAATTTGTCTTCAAACTTTAGCTATTTATGCAGATAACCATCCTTGTTCCACACAAACCTTGTCTATGGACCTGATTTTCTATATCAAGTCTTTACCAGTGTTCGGATTGCAAAACATGCTGTTTTTTTCCCATTAGTGATACTACCAACTGGGACAAATACACATAAAGATAAAATGTTTTTACCTGAATCCTTCTTTTTTTTTTTTTAAACGACTTTATTTTGCAAAACAAAGATACATGTAAAGATGTTAAACATTTTTTGCTTAAAATTATACATTTTTGTCAGTACTGTTTTTCAGACATTAAAATAAATTTTACATAAAACCATGTGAATATACCTGAATCCTTCTTAATGAAGGGAAAACAAAATGGCTTTAAGGATGTAAGAAGATGAGTCCTTTTTCTACACCCAGGTTATTCACTGGTAGGACAATGGGGGATTATAGCAGAATAAGTCCTCACCTTTGCTGTCAAAAAACTGTTTTTGGTCCAAGTAGTTTCATCAAACTAAGGCAAAAACATGACCTTACCTGAAGCATATTTTGGCTCAACACTTTCTTCCATCCCATTATGTTTGTCTCATTTTCAGCAAGGGTCTCCTGAAGACAGCAATCCCTACAGCACTGCCAGAGATTCATCTCATGTTCTACTTCTGTAAATGCCATCCAGGGCAGCTTGTCCTCTATTATCTGTGTCTACCCAATTTCATCTCTTCCTCTAGTCTACTCTGGCCCTTTGACATCACAGATATCCCTTGTCATCTAGGTCATACGACGTCTTTGTAGTCTCACTAGGAAAAGTTATAATTGCCTTCTATTATTGCTGATGATTTGATTAAAAACTGACTCTAAAGCCAAGCACATAGAAATTAAGGCTAAGAAGTGAGAGCAGAGTGGAGAGTTTCAGGACAGTCTTGGCTATACAGTGAGAACCTGTTTAAGAAAAATAAATGAACATAAAATCATTTTCTTATAAGCGATAAATATTATGATTAAGAAAAATACGATGTCCTAAACCATTTATAAAACTGGAAATCTTGTTCCTCTCATGTTGTTAAGCTATGTTACTGTATGAATGCATGAACATACACATATGTCATGTCACATTGAATAATGAAATATTTATTATTTTCTACCAGCATAGCTTGTGCCTATGTCAATTTCTCTAGCCTCTGTTTTGCCTTTAACACCTTGATTATTAATGGCCTGCATGAAAAGAGAGATACTTCTAATATCAGAATCATTCAAATTGCAGTCTTTCTAAGACTCTTCCAATTCAGCCAGCATTTGTTGCCATATGCAAAATTCAGACACTTTGCTGGGCCATGACAAGGGACACAAATTTTTAATAGATGTATTTTACTTGGTGTGAATGATGATTGAGCCAGTATTTATAATGCCACTTGGAAATGAACCTAGTAATTGTTTGGCTTACTGAGCAATGTGGTTAACGGCATGTTTCAGGGTTGTGGGATTGTAGAGCAGTGGTAGCTGGCTTACAGTCTGTAACAAAATGGAACATAGCATTGCCACGCCATGAGACTCATTTTCCACATCCCTGCAGCTCCACCAGATGCAAGTTTAGCAGAATAACAGTTCACAAGGTCAAGTTTCAAGAAGTCACTGATTCCACCTTAGTCCTGTCTTGTAAACGCCAGTGCAGACTTTAATAAATTCCAAATGTTCCCTGAGGGAATTATGGCAACTAATGGTTCCTACCAATCAATCTGAAGTCCAGCCTCATGCTGACTAATTTAGTGATTACTCAGTGTAGCTTAGGCAACTAGGGGGTCTTAATTCTTCTATTCTCTTAGCCTCTTTTACTTCTATTCCAATAGTAAGTAGAATATTTTCCATTGTCAAGTAAAGGTTTTTCTTGGTCTTGGCATTTTATCTGTTCTTTTAATTTAGTTGTGATTATCATTCCTCACCTTCTGTTAATCTAATTTTAATTTATGTTGTCATAACAGGGTACAGAATTCTGAGTGGGACATTTATAAGAGAAGAAAATTTACTTCTGATTTATCTGAGGCTGAGACTATTATAATGGTAGCTTCCTGGTGAGGGCCTCTCTTTCTACTATTCTATATCAGAAAGTGTGAAGGATAAAAAATAATAGGAAAGGAGAAGGAGAGAAAATAAAATTGAAATCTTTTATTTGGAAGCTAAATATTTTGCACAGAATAAATCCATTCCTGGGGGGGGTGGCAGATCCCTCATGACATGGTGTATTTTCTCTACAGGAATAGAATTGATGAAATGAATATACTTTGAAAGAAGATTCTTTAGACAAGCTTACATGATAGAGTCCAAATAGTTCAACACTGGTGTCTCATACCTGGAATCTGCTCAGTCTATTTTTAAGTGGACTATAAACACTGGCTCAATCAGCATTCAGACCAAGTAAATTACAGCTATTAAAATGTTGTTTCCATTGTCATGACCTAGATGACCAGAAGGTTCTGGGTGAGCCCATTGGTCTTCAGGTCAGATTTAAAGTCTCTAAAGAAACTGAATTATTATATATGTAAAGAAAAGCAGCAACAAATAGGTGAAACTGCTACAAAAATGGAAGAAAGTAGGTGAAGGGAAAACATCTAGAAAAAAAAGATACTGGTCAAATTGAATGACTTAGTGTAGTAAATTGCAAATAAATCCATGGCTATTACCCTGCACAAAACTCAACTCAAGACCAAATACTCAAATATTCAACTTAAGACCAGATACAATGATCTTGAAGAAAAGTAGGGAATAGTGAAAACAAAAATCGACTACCCTTCCGGTTTGAACTGGCACACAGAAGAGACCAGGGCACTGGCTCTGTCCCTACTCCTAGAAGACCATCCATCCATGGTCACAGGTGAGGCTACAACAATGACCTCATCACCTGGAGAAACTGTGAACCCTGGGATCCAGGGACACAGGAACACCCACCTAGCCAGAGGCCTAGGTTCCTTCTGGTTTAAACCTGTGCCTGGAACAGACCTGGAGCCTTGGCTCTTTACCCATTTTTACAACACCTAGAAGAATTGTGACTCTAGATGCTTTGACAAGCTCAGGATCTCATGTGCTCTGACTCAGTATCACAGGATCACAGAGGAAGCTCTACTCCCAAGAGATCAAATACACTCGGGATCACTGGAGCTGTGACACAGTCAAGATCACAGTTGAGGCAACAACAATTTTCCCAACACCTAGCATTAATGGGACCTCCAAAGAAACCAGGGAAACATAAAACCCTGCCCAGCCAGAGGCACTGCTACCTTTCATGTTGCACCTATGCCCAGAGAAGACCAAGGGTTCTCTGGCTCCCCAAACATTTCTGCAATACCCAGAAAAAGTTTGACTCCCAAGATCTCTGAGACACTCCCAGGAGCTCTGACATATCCGGAATCCCAGGATCACTGGATCCCAGAATCAGGGGATCATAGAAACAGTTGGCCTCAGAGGAGTTCTGACACCACTGGGATCGCAGAATAGAAATGCTCCAATTAGAAAAGAACCAACACACTATTGCTGATGCCAAGAAACACTTATTGGCCTCTTCAAGAACTCTGCCAGAGTCATCCTAATACAGTTGAGGATGCTTGCAACTAACCATTGGACGTAACACGAACCACCAAAATGATGGGACCAGAAAATAAAATCCTCCCATCACATAATAATGAAAACAGAAAATGTACAGACAAAGAAAGAATATTGAAAGACATAAGGAAAAAATGTCAAGTAACACATAAAGGGAGAACCAATAGAATTACACCAGACTTCTCAAAAGTGACTCTAAAAGCCAGAAGATCCTGGGCAGATGTCATACAGAACCTAAGAGAACACAAATGCTACCCAAGGCTACTATATCCAACAAAACTCTCTACCATAGAGGAAAAAAAATCAAGATATTTCATGACAAAACCAAATTTATACAATATCTTTTTAAAAATTCAGCCTTGCAAAGGAGAATGCATGGAAAACTCCAATAGAACAAGGGAAGCTACACTCCCACAAGCAAAAAGAACTAATCTTCTCACAACAAACCAAAAAGAAGAGAACCACACAAGCATAATTCCACTTCTAACAGGAAAAATCACAGGAAACAACAGTTATTGGTTTTTAATATTGCTCAACATTGATGGGCTCGATTCCCAAACAAAAAGACATAAACTAACAGGCTGGATTCACAAACAAGACTCAGCACTTTTATGCATACTGAAAACACACCTCAGTGACAACCACTTCCTCAAAGTAAATGCTGAAAAATTTTTTCCAGACAAATGATCCCAAGAAAAGAGCTGAAACAGCAATTCTAGTATCAAATAAAATATATTTTCAACCAAAAGTTACCAAAAAAGATAGGGAAGGATACTATGTACTCATCAAAGGAAAAATGCACAAAGAAGAACTCTCAGTTCTGAACCTCTATGCAACAAATGCAAGGGCACTCACATATGTAAAAGAAATGTTAGTGAAGCTCAAAGCACAAACTAAACCTCACCCATTAATATCAGGAGACTTTAACCCCCACTCTCACCATCATTAAAAAACAAATACAAAACAAACCAAACAAAGCAATTGTGCTAAAAACTGCATGGTACTAGCACAGAGATAGGCACATAGATCAATGGAATAGAATAGAAGATCCAGAAATGAGCCCTCACATAATATGATCACTTGTTTTTTACAGATGATCAGTAAACATTCAATGGTAAAAGGACAGCCTCTTCATCAAATGGTGCCGGTCCAACTGGCACTCAGCATGCAGAAGAATGAAATGAGACCCTTTCTTATCTCCTTGTACAAAGCTCAAGTGCAAGTGGATCAAAGATCTCCACATTAAACCAGGTACACTGAAACTATTAGATGAGAAAGTAGGGTAAACCTTAGAACAAATAGGCACAGGGAATATTTTCCTGAACAGAACATCAATGGCTTGTGCTCTAAGATCAAATATTGACAAATGAGACTTGGGATTGCAAAGTTTCTATAAGGCTAAGGACACTGTCAAGAAAACAAAACGGCAGCCAACACAGTAGGAAAAGATCTTTACCAACCCAACATCTAATAGAGGCCTTAATATCCAAGGTATAAAAAGACCTCAAGAAGCTAGACACTAAAGAATCAAACAACCCTTTTAACAAATGGTGTATAGAGCTAAACAAAAAATTCTCAGTTGAGGGATATCAAATGGCTGAGAAGCATCTAAGAAAGTGCTCAACATCATTAGCCATCAGGGAAATGCAAATCAAAACAACCCTGAGATTCCACCTCACACCAGTCAGAATGACTAAGACCAAAAATTCAGATGGCAGCAGATGCTGGCGAGGTTTCAAGAAAGAGGAACACTTCTTCACTGCTGGCCGGGTTGTAAACTGGTACAACCACTCTAGAAATCAGTCTGGCAATTCCTCAGAAAATTGGACATAGTACTACCTGAAGACCCAGTTATTCTACTTCTGGTCATATACCCCAGAGACACTTTTATATACAACAAAGACACATCCACCACAAAGTTCATAGCAGCCCTATTTATAATAGCCAGAAGCTGGAAAGAACCCAGATGTCCTTCAGTAGATGAATGGATACAAAAATTGTGGTATATTTACACAATGGAGTACTACTCAGCTATCAGAAACAATGACTTTATGAAATTCCTAAGAAAATGGATGCATCTAGAGAATATCATCCTGAGTGAGATAACCCAGTCACCAATGAACAGACATAATATGCAGTCACTGACAATTGGATACTAACCCCAGAAAGTTCACAACACCCCAGAAACAACTCACAGACTATTTGAAGTTCAAGAAAAAAAAGGACAAAAAGAAAATGAAAAACCATTATGCTTAATCTTCATACACCAAGAAAACTGACTAATTTCAGGTTACATCCTGTTTTACATGTACTTTATGCTCATTGAACTAGTAACATCTTAATGCACACTACCAAACCTTTAAAAAAACCAAGTACTGACAAAAATGTATTCATATACTTTTATGAAAAAAATGCTTAAAATCTGTACATTTATCTTTGTTTTTTTAAAATAAAGTTGTTCAATTAAAAAAAAAAAAACCTAAACAGAAACACAGTGGATCTAAAAACATTTATGAGCCAAATGGCCTTAACTAATATCTACATAACATTTCATTTCAAAATAAACAATATATCTTTTCTAAGTAACTCATGGTATTAAAATTTTTCTATATAATCACACACAAAATGAGCCTCAACTAGTACAAGAAGATTGAAATAATCCCATATATCTATCCTATCATATTACCACAGACTAAGGCTGGTATTTAACCAAAAAAAAAGAGTCTATGTATACCTGAACAAATATCTATTAAATAATAATTTGGTCAGTGAAGAAATATAAAAAGAAATTAAATACATTTTAGTATTTAATGAAAATGAAGGCAAAAGTTACTCTCAAAATTATGGAACACAATGAAAACAGTGCTAAGAAAAAAAGAACTCTAAATGCTTTCATAATAAAATTGGAAAATACATACACTAGCAGCTTAAAAGTACATCTGAAAACAATAAAACAAAAAGAAGTAAATACTCCCAAGATTAGTAGACAGAAACAAATAATCAAACACAGGGCTAACATGAACAAAGTAGAAAGGGAATGATACAAAAATAATCAAGAAAGCCAGGAGCTGGTTCTTTATGAAATTAACAAAAAAGAAAAACCCTTAGCCAGACTAACCAGAGGGCACAGAGACAGTATTCAAATTAACAAAATAAAAATAAAAACGGAGACATAACAACAGAAACTGAAGAAACTTGAAAATGATCAGATCCTACTACAAAAGCACATACTCAACAAAACTAAAAAAATCTATATGAAATTGATGAGTTTCTAGACAAATACAAAGGACAAAGTTAAACTAGGAACAACTAAACTATCTAAAAAGTTCCATAAGCAGTAAAGAAATGGAAGCAGTCATTGAAAGTATCCCGACAAAACCCAGGACCAGATCATTTTTAGTGTAAAATTATATCAGACCTTCAAATGAGACCTAATACCAATATTTCCCAAGGTATTTCATAAAGTAGAAACAGAAAAAGCAATACCTACTACATTCTATGAAGACACAGTACACTAATCCCTAAACCACAGGAAAATCCGACAAAGAAAGAGAATTTCAACCAAATACCATTCTGAATATGAATGCAAAAATACTCAAGACAATTTTTGCAAACTGAATCCAAGAACACATCCAAACAATCATTCAACGTAATCAAGGCTTCCTCCCAGTGATGCAGGTATGGTTCACTAAATGGAAATCCATCAACATAATCCACTGTATAAACAAACACAAAGAAAAAAAAAAACCACATGATCATCTCATTAGGGGCTGAAAAAGCCTTTTATAAAATACAACATCCCTTCATGCTAAAAGTTTGGAAAGCATAGTAATTCCATTAAAATCAGTAACAAGACAAGGCTGCCTACTCTTACCCTATCTATTCAATATAGTACTTGAAGTTCTAGCCAAAGCAATTAGGCAACAAAAGAAGATTCATGAGATTCAAATTGGGCATAAGAAAGTCAAGATATTACTATTTGCAGATGATATAATAGTGTACATAAGTGACCCCCCCCCCAAAATAAATCCACCAGAGAATCAAATACTTCAGCAAAGTGGCTGTATACAATAATATTTAAACAAATCAGTATCTTTCCTCTACAAAAAATAAAAAATAAAAAGGCTGATAAGGAAATTAGAAAAACGTCACTCTGTACAACAGTCACAAATAATATAAAATATCTTTTACTGATGCTAGTGAAAGATCTGTAGGACTAGAACTTCAAATCTCTGAAAAAGGAAATTGAAGAAGGCTCCAGAAGATGGAAAGATCTCCCATGATTATGGATTGGCAGGATTATATATAGTAGAAAAAAATCCCATAAATCCTACAAGTGAATGAAAATGACCCAATAAAGACAGTTTTTTTAAAAAAAGAAATTTTATAGTACTACCTATATATAAAAAGATCAGATCTAAAATTAGTAATGTAGCTATGTACCTCAAAACAGCATCAAACAAACAAATCTGAAATAGTACATTCCAAGAGGTAATTAAAATCAGGGCTGCAATTAATTAATAATGAGTCTATCCATTGTCAGCTGAGTCACTATGACTATATAGAACTATTCTGGAAATAGGTACTTGGGCAGGAATCTTTAGTGAATGAAAATTGCCCTTTAGTCTGAATGTTATTTTTACAAGCAGAAGAAGCACTATATTCTTTTGTGCCTTCTATGCTTATGATTGGTTGTATGTAGAAACTGTTTAAATATTATTTTAGACCAGTCAGTATTTTCCTTTCACCAGCCTCTGTCCTACTGGAGAAATGCCCCAAAGAAGAACATTCCTTGAGTCTCTTCACTATCCTATTGTGGTACAGATCCCCATTCTTAACTCACACTTTTTGGCAATGTATATTCAACATGAACTCATCTCCTTGATGGTTTGGAAACTCAGAATACAAATATAACTTTGGGTGAAATCATGCTGCCTGAAGGAAAGGTGCTATGGTTGGTTTTAATGACAACTTGGCACAGATTAGAATCTCGAAAAGACAGAGCCTCATTTGAAGAATTTTCCTGATTGAAGTGGGAAGGCCACATGGAATGTGGATGGCACTTACTGGTTTTAATGAAAAGGGCGTGGCAGAAGCAAGTTTATTACTTGGCACTTTGTTGTCTTGGTTTTACCTCTTAGTACTGAGTTGTTGCTGCTATGGCTACTGGTTGCTCCACTTGACCGTCGAATTAGTATTCCTAAGCTTTCATCCTAGAATAACGACCAGTGGATCAACAGAAGCTTCACGGGTTTCCAGCACTAGATTTGGACTAGTGAGGACACTGTTTTGTGGATGTAGTGACAACTGGCCATCACTTCCCAGTGAAAATTAGCTCTTGTGGGACTATATCAATATTTGAACCAGCCAGCCTCGAGGACTAAGCAACTAGTTCTCAGCACGTAATATATGTCATAACAACTTGGTACTGTTTTTTGAGAGAACACTGTCTAAAACAGTGTATTCAGAACAACATAAGGAATAATATATACCAGTCAACTTGTCAAACTTCACAGACATAGCAGATACTAGAGAATAAAATTGAACCCAATCTAGTGCAAAGCTAACACGTGAGAAATATAGTGCTTCTTCTGCTTGTAAAAATAACATTCAGACTAAAGGGCAATTTTCATTCACTAAAGATTCCTGCCCAAGTACCTATTTCCAGAATAGTTCTATGTAGTCATAGTGACTCAGCTGACAATGGATAGACTCCTGTCTCCTATATGAGTGATGCCCATGGTGCCACCTACTGGGACCTGAGAATCAGAAGGCATGTGACACTGGCAAATCCATCTGGGTGCAAGATTTGTAACTATATTAGAGTCTATTTCAGAATTAGTGCTTTACTTCCAGCAAATGGTAAACCCAAAATAAGACCCTGTTTCTATGTGCATCTTCATTAACATATATAAACATAACAGAACATATTATATATATATTATTCCTTATGTTGTTCTAAATACACTGGTATTGTCCTAAAACCAATCACTTCAGCTTGTAGGAGAGATATTTCGCTATGTCTCTTTATTCTTCAAAATGCTATTTGCACATAGGTACTGCTCCCAAATCATTGGAGGATGATGCTACTAGCTTGAGACTCTTTTATTAGCTGAGCTAAAAATTGTTCTTCACGAAGAAATGAAATATGAGAATTTTCTAACTTTATATCCACTTTCTCTCATGTGTGCTATGACAGGAACCACAGAGTAAAGGTAGTGCTTGAAGGATCCAACTAAATCATTTAAGGAAACCATTACATGGGCCTTTATTGTCTTCCTAATTGGATTTTCATTTGCCTTTAAACTTTAATTGTTCTGATTTATGAGTGTTTCACTTTAAAAGGCTCTTCAAATCCTTTATGGAATTGGCTATAAAATATGAATTCTTTCAAACTATGTTATCCAGTACTACATATCTCTGAGGATCCATGTAAGGTCTGGAAGTGTGGTCAAGGAGCAGGTATTTCTTATAATCACCTAGATAATGTGTGCAATGATGGAGTACATGAGTTCAGTTTTGTTAGAGGAGGATTTATTGACAGGAAAAAGAAGCTTAGACAAAAAAATTCAGGATTACTACTTGGAAACTATTTTATAAACTACTCAAGAAAGCTTAGTATTGGATAGAAAGTAAAGTGTGACTTAGTATGGTAGAGTCAATAAAAGTCACTCTGAAATATTTGTCAAGTACAAATTTTTCTGGAAACCAGAAACCACTGTAATTAATGTCATCTTATCAGAATTAAAATACTTGTTCCTGGAGAAATGTAAAATGTTATTTAGTGGGGCAGAACTTAGACCAATACATCTTTAATGTAATTTCAATAAGGCTATTATATAATTGAATCTTATCAGAGCTATTAAATTATGTTACAATTGGACAAATTGAAAAGATTTATGTTACCTTTTCTTAAAAATCATGAAAAAAATATAAATGGATTTTTCTATCCCTTCATATTATAAAATATCTGAGAAAATTATCCTGGCACAATGAAAAAGGAAAGCTTCTTAGAAATAAATTAATCTTCCTTTTGACTGAACCCATTTATGTTATCCATTCGTGACTTGGTAGCTTGGTTTGAAATTCAAGCAACCATTATTTGTCATCAAATAGTAAGGTTCTGTGAGCAATTTTCATTGAAAATGCTTAAGTAGACTGCAAAAAGATCACCACAATGCATGTGGACTTTGGTTATGGTGAATGAAGGGTGGAGGGCTTCAAACAATGACATTCTTCTGTCTACAATCTAAACTGAACAAAATGTTCATTGCTTCCTCTTGCAAGTGACTCCAATACATTCATTGATACCAGCTGTGCACCATAGATACTCTTTAAAACTACAAAGGCAAGGATGTAAGGATACAGGCAGAAGAAGTGGTCACATATAGTGCCAATGTAGGAATCAGTGTAAATTTCCACCAATGCTAGGAGCAATCCCATGGAAAAATAGAAAGTATTATATTCTTCTCTCATAGCTACTGCAAATGTGATGTGAACTATAAACAAAATTGACTCCAATGAATAAAATCAGTTGATTCCCTCATATAATTTGAAGTAGGCTAAGTAATGCAATGTTCTGGGAACACATTTTCTTTGGGGATGAATTGCATGGCAAATACTTAAAGGGTAGGTACAGAGAAGATCAAAGAGTGTCTTACCATCTATTCCAGTAAATTTTTTGTTCTTCCCCTGGTCCAAGGGCAGCTACTGAATCCTTTACAGAGAGGAAAACAACATTATTGGGTAATTCTATAAGAGAAACAGAAATGGTATTTCAAGACCGAAATCAGTAGTCAAAAAGGGTGACCTAGAAAAAAAGAGATGGGTAATAATAGTAAGAGAATATATAATGTTTTGGTCATGGCATCTTTCTCCTAATAACCTGATAAAAAGGCTTTTAAAGGAGTATATCCTCATTCCCCAACTGAAGTGTTTTGTCTCACCACAGCATCTATGTAAACCCACTGGAGGAATCTTGAGGCTTTCACACTGCAGAGACTTGGCAGAGCTATAAACACATTCGAGGTTTGTTAAACCTACACTTAAATAGGGCCTTGATTTATTCTATCACATTCTTGTTCATAACAAAGCTACGTTGAAAACTAACATAATTCATAAGCTGTTTTGCAGGGTCAGCCTGAGGTTTCAGTGACTCACTCATTCAAGCACAAAATTAGTTTCACATGAGGAAAATCTGTTACAGTGCAAAGCTTAGAAACAAAGTTTCATGGGAGAAACATCCTGGAAGGAAACAGATGGCTCAGTCAAAGCATGGATGAATGAAAGGCTAATGAGTTAGATTTACAGTGATGGTGCAGTTAGCAAAGGCAAACAGCACACAAGACCACAAAGACTAGCAAGGACTAGGCTTTCCCTCCAGATCTCAAGGTCAATACAATGGATATATGTCTCCTGTCAGGAACTAAATCTTTGGGTGAAAGGACACAGAGTACCCAACAAGAAAAATGTCATCCAAAATGGTCAAAGCCCATTTCAAAAGAAGAAAAAATAAAAAACAAAAAGGAGGGGAATGGGCTGAATAGCATGACCTCTTTCACACAAATCTCTGCTGTTGTTTCCATTATGTAAAGACAACAACAAGGAAGAAAGAAGAGAGATGGCCTCAGAACATTTCCCATGAGGTCATTCAAAATAACTACTACAGGCTTCAGAATATAGAAAGCAAACAATGAGAGAAGCCTGGGAGTCTATATCCTATCCAGCATTGGGCACTTTGTCTCTGTTACTCACCCAGTGGGCAGCTCATATAGCCAGCCAAGGTGGCGTTCAGATTTGCATTTTTTGAAAACATACGAGTTTGTGCATGTGATTCTTTGAGCCTGCTCTATACCAGGACTCAGATCTTGCTTTTCAGTTTCTATTGAGAGTTCCCTTCTGTGCCAAGTCTCCCTTTAACCAATTCTCTGCCATCTAGACCAGTTTACCATTCTTCTGTTTTGTTTGTTTGACTGCTTTCTAAGTTAAAATGTGCCATGCTTTATAGATTCTTTGAATGAATAAACTACACATTTAGGAACTATCAAAGCTCTTGATAAGTCATCTTTAAATGATAAGTGTAAGCTCCTTTGGATCAAAGAATATGGACATTTGGAGAATCAAGAAATTTTTTAGCAGCAGGGTGGTTTAAATAAAAATATGCCCCTAGGACCGTACATTTAATTATTTAGTTCTCAGTTGGTGAGCTGTTTAGGAAGGGTTGGGTGAGAGGTAAGTTTGGGCTTATTGAAGCAGATGTGTCACTGGGGATGGGATTTGAAATTCCAAATGCCCGTGGCTGGCTCAGTCTGGCTTTTTGCTTGCTGCCTGTGGATCAGGATGTATGTTCTCACCTATTGCTCTAGCACTATGCTTGCTTGAATCCTGCCATACTCCCCACCATAAGGTCAAAGATTCACCTTCTGAAACTGCAAGTGGGCCCCTAATTAAAGATGTTTTTTATAGGCTGTCTGGTTAATGGTGTCTCCTCACAGCGATAGGATAGAAACTAAAGCCATATTCAAATGTGCCTTTCATTTGCCTTCTTCTGATCTCATCAACTGATCAATTGCTAAAGCAGGGTGATCAAAAATGTGAAATCTCCTTCTTCAGGCTGACCAAATGTGTTTGAACAAAGAAGGAAGGGCCAGGCATCTAAAAACTAGTAATTATTATATGAATTTGCTACTAGAGGTAACATTTTCTTGCAACTAGGTTTTCAGGTAAATAGGTTTCTAGCACCAATTCTGTAGAATTTAGAGAATTTAGACTTCTTTCAAACAAGCAACTATTTATTATTCTTTATCATCATAGCACTGGCTTAATGTTAAATGTCCTTAAAATATACTCAATAATGTAGCAATAACTTTATCTGTTCTTCAGAGATGTTTGAACCCTCTCCCTTCATGCCCCCACTCTCACACCATTATTTCTGAGATACAGCTATTTAATCAAGTGTATAGTCACACTGCTCTGCATAACTGAGGAGAGAAACAGCCCAAGTAATACAGAACAGAAACAGAAATATATATGAAGAAATATAGAATGGGAAGGACTTATATAAAAATTCTGACTTCTGTCTGCTTCTTCAAATAAAAGCACTATAGATCGTGCAGAAGAGTAAGTTTCAGATATAGGTATCCTGGGGTGTGCACCCTGAGCATCGTGCATTGTTATATAGGGAGAATGCAGACTGACATAACTGGGAGAACATTATTTTGAAATTGACATACGCTTGTTGATGTGACAATAGTGTGAAAATCGTGAAGGCTCCTAAGGACTCTTCTCAGTACATCAACGTCACTAAGACTCTTCAATACATAGTTTATTGGTAGAGACATGTATCAGTGTCATAAAAACATGTGACTTGTACTGAAAATAGTGAGCCAATGAAATGAATTTGAGTTTGATGATTGCGTGTGAATTTTCATCATAATTGTACCATTGATTTTCCTAAGTTTCTATACAGAATTGCAGATGCAGGATTCAAATCTGTGAGCTGATTAATATGTAGAAGACTTGAAATCCAGAATGATGGTAGGTATGACCATCATTCCTTACTGATTCAAACTTGTAATTGATTAGATAAATCAAAGCTCTGGAGCCTTCTGAATCTATCTTACATCAATAACTATTCCAATGTTGGTCAATGAGATCTTGTTTTTACTCTGCATCATCTTTTTTTTTTTTTCATTATTTTGTTGCCTGTGGAGAGTGCTTTTGGCACCTCTGAACAGTTGACGGGGAGTAATATTAATATTATCTCAGGACATTTTGGGGCTAGCCAAGGCAGGAATCTGGCTACTGTGCTATACCCTGTGTAAGGGCTATTATCAAGTACATCTACATTTGAAGTTCGTGCTGGGCTCTAAGAATGTGGCTATAAGGAAGTACATCTACATCTGAAGTTTGGGGTAGGGCTTATAAGAGTATGACATAGGGAAGTACATTCGTATTTGTAACTCCAGGCAGTAGCCTTAGATATGCAGCTCAGAGCAGGGTGGATTTTGAAATGTGGGCACAACAGTATCCATTTTTGTCTCTGACCTTTTCACCTGACCTCCAGTAAGATTTATACAGGATCTTTGGTTGTTATCTCTCTTGCTCCCTGTCTCAGAACTGATGTTATCATTTTTGCATGTAATTAAAGTGATTTGAAAAGAGGACAAATAAAGCCAAACTTCGGTTCAGTCACAAGGTTTCAACCTCAGTGCTGACCAAAGTCATATTGCAGTTTTAACTAACTTGTCTTTTTCTTTCAATAAGCAGTGTGAAGTGAGACTGTTTACCTAGAACCAGGAAACAACAAGGAAGACAATAAAGCCAGCATCCCATAATAGTTGTTAAAGGCATTCTCCGCCCCCCTCTTGTCTTTCTAGCCACTACTTCTTAAAGTCCCACCACTTTGCAACACATTCACGGTAAAGACTAAGTCTTTAAGGTCATTATCCTCAGGTCACACTTGAGATTCAAGTCGAGCATCACTTAGCCAGCTGCGTATGCGCCATTTTTTTTCTCTGACATTAAATGTTGAGTGTTAAGCTTGAGAACCAAAATCCTTGTGGATTTGAAAATACTGTTTGTCTGCCCCTGTGTAACAGCACTTATCATCTAAATCCTCCCACTTTCCCACCTCCATATACCCTCTTCCCTCTACCATTACCTGTGACATCAAAAAGAAATCATTTCTCTCAGTTCCACTTTTGTGAAAACTGTCATCTATGTCTAATCTAGTTCGACTGAGCCTATGTCATCCTCTTCAACTCGTGCCCTAACATTCTGAATTCTACATGCTAAATACCTCACACTGTGTTGTGTAGGCTCTTTGATGCTACACCTGTAGAGAATCTCTCAAATAGGAAGCTGACATATTCTGCATCACAGAGGATATCTAGTCAGCGGGAGTATCTCGCTGGCCACCTCACCTCCATTATATTCGCCGGTCACTGGATACATAAGTAGGTACTACTGCCAGGCCCATAACTACAGAGCTGGAGACTCTGTGTGCCTCCTGAGCAGTTCTCTTTATTGCTGTAATTCCAAATCTCCCGCTGATTCATAGAGCCATCCCTACAGCTGATTACCATGCAAAATACATGAGTCATGCATTTGCTCTACCTTTATTTCTTTCACTCATTAAATGCTAACGAGTGAATGATACATTTTTGCTACTTCAACATATTTTCCTGACATGAGAAGCACTAAAAGGGAATTAAACTTTCATTAAAAAACTCTAATATGCACTGCACATATCTTCCTGTCAAGGAACCTGTTTTCAGTTCAGACTTGAAGAAAATTGAGTTTCAATCTGTGAGAATTTAAATAAATCCAACCTAGTTCCTATTTTTATGTCCATTTATTAATCTAGAAAGATTTGTAGAAATGATTGGAGTTGATCCTCAGTATAAGACTAACAGGAAAGATGCTTTATTAGAATTTTAAAAATTAAATAATGGTTTGACTAAAATTCTAGATCAGAAAATACTATGAAACGATACTATATTCTGTTACCTTAAATCATGTAATTCAAACATAAACTATTGTTGTCAGTTGAAAGAAAGATACCCCAAGAAAAGTTTAAATGTATAATATAAAACTGAGAGTATCAGTGTAGCCCAGTTATATAGTATGTGCCTAGTAATAGTCCCTGGATTTGATCTCAGAACTAAGAAAAATAACAGGAGTAATAACAGTAGAACAGTTGGCTAAAAGATTGTGAATTTTTTTCAATTTTATGCCGATCTCTCAGTGTAATTAACAAATGTATTTAAGTCCCAAAGCATAAAATATTTGTAGCATAGAATATTCACTCTTTTTAATGCATTGAGAAAACCTGAGAAATGTAGAACAAGAAATCTTGGTTATCAACTTTCACTAATTAAACTAAGATGTTTCTAAAGGCCTTACAGCTTTTCCATGGTAGGATTGAACCTATCTGCCCCCTAAATCAATCCCAACTATGACCCTGCTCACTCTAAGCAGATGGGGGTTAGTATGATTGTTCTAACAATCAGATACATGCCAAACAGATAGACTGGTCTGAAACTCGAAAACCAGTTTATTCAAGGTTGTATTTTAGACAAGTCCACAGCTAAAGAATTCTAACAGAGAATAGCCTGCTTAACTACCCTAACCTGAATCCATCATCAGAGTGCTTGTCTTGATTCCCAAATACTAACCACAGTTTTCAAGGGTGTGTTGAAACTTCTATGCTCCAAACCTCTTATTCTCTCTGATGTTCTCATTCTTTAAGGTATTGCTTTATCTTTTCTGCAATAACTGAATTAAATATTTTGGATTCTATAACTGCTTCTTCTAACTTCATCCAGGAAACAGAATCTTTTTAAAAAATTATAAATATTAGAAAAATTGAGTAAGCATAGATAGAAGACATAAAGGGAGCCCAGATAACATTAGTGAGTACTTACTACTGAGTGATTATTAATCTACTGTCTCTGAACAAGTCATTGCTCTGCTTCGTGAAAATAGAGCTGGGTTCAGACTCATTTCCCTTGGCTAGCTGGCAGCAAGGCATATGTTTATTTTCTGAGCACATGCTCAAATTTTCCAGAAAAAATCTTCCACTTTTCAAGGGGTCCGTAGACCCATGTTCTCTTCCCTTTAGCTTGGTGACAATGATGACAGAAGTTTTGAGCTGTCCTGAAAGAGGTGATGTTTTCTCACACTGCGTCTAACTGCAGCCTGTGAGCAGGTTATGGTTCGGCACACCAGGCTGCTTCTCTGCCATCTCTCATCCCCAGAGTCAGAAACTCCAGATTCCAAGTCTGTCACCTCTTTGTTTGCCCCAACCCTAGGATCCTCATAAGAATTTTCAATCTTTCTTTTCCTCCTTGGGAGAAAGGAAGGTTTTATTTATTTTTTGACAAACTTGAAACCAATTAGAAGGCAGCTACTTTTGGCACACAGTTTTAAGTAAGACTTTTGAAGATAATGCTTTTGTATTCATAAAGCTGAAAGGCTACTCAAGAGAAAGTTCACTGGATCATGACACATAGTAAGACCCTTGCTTGAGTCATGTTCTGGCACCTGTACCTGAGCTCATGTTGAAGTACATCTCTCCCGGATGAACTTTCACATGGATTTCTATCCAGACTTTCTAGTGTCTCTCACATTTTCTACCTTGTGACCTCTGATCAACCAGCTCTTAATACTAAAGGAAAAGGATAATTTAAAGGTACATCTGAACTTCAATACCACAATATTTTCACATTTCTGAGACTCTCTTTCAAGACACTTAACTCAGATATTTCCTTTAGCCCTGGTTCAGAGTCTAGGGAGAATGCTGACCTCTGACTTCTTTCTGAGAATGAACGGACTTCAAGAATTCCTAGGTATGGGCTACTGTTTCTTCTTCCTTTATTTGTCTTTATAAATCTTATTCTCTTACTAAGTATCTTACTTAATGATAATATTTACAAAAGTATAACAAAAGTTATTAATAAAGTACCTTTTATTGGATGTTTTGTCTTCTTCCAGGCAGCATGTTAAAAAATTTATTTCTAAGAATATTCTGAATAAGGAAACACCATTCAATATTGAAGTCACAGACAGTGAACTGGAGCTAAGAGACATTTATGTATTTATTAAAATTAGACATCTAGATGTGGTATGTAGATGTCCGGGCCTGTGCCAAGCCCTATTTTCTTTTTATTGTATAGCCTATAATTAATTAAACAATAGCTCATGGTTTAAATGAATGTCAATGTGTAAAAATACCTGTTTAACAATAATAACTGAGTTAGTAATTATTTTAAAAATTATTCACACCCGTGTGAAACTGATTTGCCTTACTTATACAATACTGTTAACTATAAAAATTTTGCCTAAATAATTTTTTCACTAAATTTGATAGGCAAAATGATCACTTACTAATATTTGATTCGACTTAGATAATTAAACTGGATGGACACTACTCATTAAAAGGACAATTTAGTCTTTGAGATACAGTTTTTAAGTTTATGTCAGGAATGTACTTAATATAAATCAATTGTTGCTGTTTGGGTCAGCAAATTAATACAATATTTAAGATGTAATTATACAAGGCTTTAGATAATTGAGAGAAATCCAAAGGCTAGAAATGAACAAATAGATACAAATACAATTAATTAGCTTTTATTCAGTAAAACATCCATTTTATTGCCTGTAAGATTAGGTAACAAATAAAGCATTGGGAATTATTTTCCTTCACAAATTTTTTTAGAAAAGAAGAAATATTTATATAAATTTTAAAAACGTCCTGATACATGAAGGAAAGAAACATTGTCCCTGTGGAATTTTAGACAGAGAAATGTATCAACTCCTTGCAAATACAAACTAAAATGGATGCCCAGGGCCAGTGTGGACATCACACAGAATTGTGTGCATTAGTGAGGTATGCTATGCACTCAGTGTGAACAGCTTACACATCTTTTGGAACTGCTTTTCTCTTGATCCCCTGTGTTATGCTTATCAATTATTTTAATTTTCCTTAACGTCTCTCGCTTTAACATATTGTAAATTGTTCCAATATCCTCTTTAATATTTTTATTAGCCAGCAAACAGAAAGTCATTTCTGTAAGCTTTTATTGTTTCAGTAATCCGTGTCTGAAGAAGAAAAAATCAAATAGTTGCTTACTTCAGTTCCAAAAAAATGAAGTGTATTATTGTATATATTATTGTGGATTTTTATATCTTATATTACTTTGCTAATCACATTCAGTGGATCTTGTGTTTCAAGCATCACAATTCCACATCCTTTAATACATGTCCCCTTCACAATCAGCAGTTGCAAAAGAGCAAGTTGACTCACAATGGTGCCATTAACCATAAAAATGTCAAGATCTCCCTCACCTGTATTGCTTCATGTTCTAGTTTCTTCTGTGGTGCTCTTTACCTCTGAAAGTCACATGTTCCAGAATGTCATATATCATGCAGGATATGTTATACTTTCAGAATGGTGATTTTCGCCAAGTATAATGCAACTAACATTGATCTGAATACTTTCTGAATAGCAATGGCTTATTCTTTCATAGGCCTGAGTGATGTAGCTGTATAGTTTCATTAGGATTTATCAATCATTTCATTGATTTAGTGTGATTTGGGCTATTCTTAGCTACTAACAGGTTGTACTAACATGATGTGCTGAAACAGAGTGTTGATGCTTTATGGGAACATTCTTTTTATTTGTGTACTATAAAAACCTGGGACTAATAATACTGAGTGTGTCTGTTTAGTGTCATAAACCTCTATCCAACTAATGTAACAGGGCCAACATTATTTTTCACTCATAGTGAAAAATAATGTTTCCATTAGGAATATGTTCTCAACAGCAAATGGCACTCTTAGATTTTATTCTAATAATGAAGGGTATTATAGTGTCAATGTTCATTTCTCAATAGATATTAATGCTGCATATCTTGTAAAATAAAAATCCACCCCCATCTGTGATCTGTGGGTTTTGTTGTTGTTGTTGTTGTTGTTTTTGTTGGTCTCTGCATCTATCTTTCTCTCTCTTTTTGAGTTGTCTTTTTTCTCTATTATTTATTTTATTCTTTCATAGGCATGAATGGTTTTGCCTATGTGTATGCCCGAGTAACATACATATCTGGCTCCAGTGGAGGGCAGAAGGTGACACTGGATCACCAAGAAATAGAGTTAGAGATGATAGTTAGCCACCATGTGGCTGCAGTGAATTACAGAAATCCTGAGCAAGAGCAGCGAGTCTCTTTTACTTGTGAGCCATCTCTCCTGCCCCTCCTTATGCTCTTTAACTTCAACATATTTAATTTTGCTGTTACATTGCTACTTTCTTTTTTACTTCCTTCATATAATTTATTATGTCTTGAGACATCTTATTAGCCCAGGCTTTGCCTCAGATTCCCTCTACATATTCAAGAACTTGAACTTTTTTCCTCCTGCCTCTACATCCCATGTGCTAGGATTACAGGACATGCTCCCACAGATATCTAATTTTCATTATTTTCAAAGAACACCTGTCCTCTTCTATAGAAACCACACTATCATAAACAGCCTAAGCTTGGAAGGCCTTTAAGAAAAATCACAAGGACACAGAAAAAAGAACAATCTAGCAGTATTTGGAATGATGTTCTGACCACCAAAGAAGCTTTTCTTCCTCTCATTTTTGAAGGAGGAAGATTTTTCTCTGTATTTTCATTGTCTGAACAAAAGGTCTGCCAGAGCTTCCTTTAAAGGGTATATTTGGGACAGGGACTTGCCATGGGGCAAGGTTGGGCAAAATTCAAAACAAAATGATCAAAATGGGAATTTCTCTATGTACATCTCTCAGGGGACCCATGCCCAAACTACTATATTTGTGGAGAGCTTTTCCTCAAACTTCACTGTCTTGGTTAGTATATAGTTCAGAACATTAGTCTGCATTAAGTCAAAGAGAAGTGGAAAGAAGAGATTTGTACCTTCCACATGCATGCAGCACATACTTAGCAACTGTGGATTCTATCTCTCTGCAGTAAGTGGGGAAATGGATATATGCCCTGACTCTATCATAAGAGATGAACTATTCCGCTACATCTCTTTCCTTGCAACTGGTTATACTAAGTGCTTATCATTTTTTTCTCAGTTAACAGACACTGTTCTTTGAAGTAGGTTTTATATAACACACCCTCACATTCATTTTCACACAGATTAGCTTGAGCATTGGAGAAATCAAGACTGTCAATCATGCAGCCTCATTTTCTTCAAATGAAGGAAATGAATGATGCCTAGTCTCCTGCAATGTCACAGTTTAAGTGGTCAAACAACATGGTTTTTCTACTCTATTAGGATCTAGTCACTATCTGAATTCCCCCAATATCCTGAACATTGTTTAGCTCCGAATTCTGAGGTTTGTTTCTCAGTGAATAGAACCTATCCCTATAAGGGAGATCTGATGTACATTGCATCCTCCACCAATACAATCTATCCTTATTTTTATAACCGATCTTTCCTCTATGCCATGGCCCTGAGTTCTGCCTATCTGCCGAGAGAACTCTTCATTATTCTAGAGACCATAAGTGTTTTGCTACCTTGCACTGTAGCTTTATTGTGATAATTGTTATGTAGTCATCACTTTTTCTGAAAAATGTACTATGCTTCAATGTGTAAAATAAATAAATCACAAGGTCAGACCCTGAACATTTTAACCCAGTGCCTACAAAGATGGTACTGACTCAAGTTTTATTTTTCAGCTCAAGCGGATTGACTTCCTCCTGGTTACTAAGCTTGTGGGCTCTCCAACAATTATTACCAAAGAAACTAAAGATTGCCACTTATTAAAGAACAGGGTCATTTTATTAAATCATCATCAAAGGGGCCATTATATGTTTGTTTGCTTGGATTAGTTTTCATGTTTTTCCAAAGTCATTAAACTGATTTTTATTTCTATACTTTTTAACTATACTCAAATGTGGAGAATATACAACATGTCAATTCTTTTAGTTACACTTTCAGCATCATACTGTCCCTGTTTCTATTGCCATATTTTCTCTGCAAATAGTCCTGGGTTTCATAAGGACAGAATCATATAAGTATACAACCCATTTGTCCATATCCCCCTCTATATCCACTCACTCTTGTTTCTCTCTTTCTTCTCCCTGTTAAGTCTTCTTATTTTAAAATATCACATCTACTCTACTGTTCTATATAAATACATTATATTAGATACCTATATAAAATCTAGTGCCCACAGGTTGGAGAAAATACTTTATATTTTTGTTTTGGGGAAGCTTATAATTCACTGACCAATATTCTCAGTTGCATCTATCTTCCAGCAAACACATACACACACACACACACACACACACACACACACACACACACACATAAACAAACAAACAAGAAAACTAGATGAGGTATGTACAGGGGAATGCCATTTGTGGATACTGCATTGCTTAGTCACTAGGAAGGGTTGCAAGGAGCATCTTTTTCCATGGGGTTAGATAACTTGCTTAAAATATTGGTACTATACCCATAGACTCTAAGGTAAAGAATTAACCTTGTCTTGTCTGGGCCTTACTAAGAAAGTTTGTTTCTCCTCTGACTTTATCCAGACACTGGAACGTTGTGTGAGACGCTCCCAGTTACCATAGTCTTTTATTTGGCATTTTAATTAGTTGTACATAATCTTGTATGAAAATATTTTCTTGTGCCATCTAAAGGTGAGGCAAGGCTACCTGAAAAGTTCTTTCAGATTATTGCCTGACCTTCAACTTTATCTTATTTTAAAAATTATTAGAGCCAAGCTTAGAAGTAGAGACTACTTCCTTTACTTCATATTATCAAGCCATTGGAGCGTTGATACAGTGCATCTCAAGAATAGTGCTTAAGCTGCTCAGAGACCTTCTTCCCCAGCACAGGATATACAATATTATAGCCACATTAAGGATCCAATCAACTAGATCTTGGGTCACATTTCATCTCTGCTACACTTGAGGATGCCAATGAAGCTCTTCAAACATTCTAGTCATTGCAATAATATTCAATACAATAGAGATGAGTGGATTTAATAAAAAATGTTGTATTTACTGATTACTTATAAATAATTAATGTGAATTTTAAAAATGGCCAAAACAATTTAGGAAGGCAAGGATTTATTTTGAATTATAGTTCCAGAAAAGAGATATAGAAAACATCACATTGGGAAAGGAAAGGTCTGAGGTCATCTGGAAACCAGAAAACAGAGAATTCATATTTTACACAAACCCAAGAAGCAGAGGAAAAAACTTAAAATAGGGGCATGCTGCACAAACTTAGAGGCAAGTATCATACTTTCATGTAGCATACTATTATCAGCAAATATCTGCACCTTTAAGAGTTCTAACCTCCAAACAACACCAATTTGGACAAACTTTTCAAACAAATGAGGCTATGGAAATATTTCTCATTGAAGCAAAACAAATACACACACACACACACACACACAGAGTGAGAAAGAGAGAGAGAGAGAGACAGAGAGAGAGAGAGAGAGTAAACATCTTAAAGAAAGATCATTTCCTTTTTATTTTTGAAATTCTTTATTTGTTTCAAAGTATCTGTTAGAACTCTAAAGAATGCTCATACGCTTTGATGCAGGTAAGTGTGGGATGGATATGAGGCTGGGAACCACAAGATAATCAAATTTAGACTTCAAGGCTTATAATGCTAACTGACTCTATAATGACTCTGATCAACGATCAGTTACCAAAACCTCAATCTCTTCAATGAATTCACTAAATTTTCAGTTGCAAACATATATCTCATTTTAATCTCATGGGATTGTTCTCTAGTTATGTTAAACATATTCCCCGAGCTTTTCATTTTGAAACACTAGAACCACAGTACCATTCCCACTGTCTCAAGATCACTAATCTTTAGAGTTCGGAGGCTCCAACAGGTCCCCAAACTATAAATCAAATGTCTCTCTCTATCCCTCCCTACAACTCTAGTCACCAAGAGACCACTGGAGTCTCTCAAAAACTGTTATTCTGTGTCTTTACTCCTAAACCCATCAAGAATCTCCCCTAATCTGCAAGGTGTTAGTGATTAGCACAGTTATTACCCTAGGGACTGAGTGGCAGCCAGGAAACATCTGAGCTTCAAAGCAGTTCTTACAAAAAAGAAAGTTGGTGGAGAATGTGGACATTGCTGGGCCAATAGTTTAACAAACACCTTATGAAATGCCATCTGCCTCTGGTGCATCATTGCACAGCATTATGTTATCATCCACAGATGCTTCTAAGCTTTTACTACTCCTTATTTCTATCCATAATCTGGATAACTTTATTCTTGTAGTTTGAATAGAAAAAAATATTTTCATAGACTCGGGTGTTTGAACATTAATTCAGCACCTGGTGTTGCTCTTTCAGAATATGGAGCCTAGCTGACTATCAGGAAGTCATAAAGGTGAGACTAGAAGTTTATAGTCATTCCCAGCTCCAGCTGAAGATCTCTGCTTCTTGGTCAGCCACTGAGCTATGTGCGAGCTATCTCATGTTCTTACTACTATGAGCTATACCATGCCTTCTTAAGCATAAAACTGCAAACTGAAATATGTTTCCCCTCCTTGAGGAATATGAGTAGATTTCTTAGATTGCTAGTTTTCTGCCTCCCTGATGCTTTGCCTGTGTAATGAATGCCATTCTTCATGGTGTATTGACTACCAACCATAAAATTATTTCATTGCTACTTCATAACTGTAATGTTGCTATTGTCATGAATTTTATTGTTAACATCTAATAATTAGAATATTCAATATATGACCCCCAAAAGGGTCATAACACATAGGTTAATAACCACTGTTTTAGATGGGAAGGGATTTGACCAGATTGAAGGGGTCAATCCTAACAACTGACTCTCCCACTGAACACTCTCTATCAAGTAGCATGTGCCTAGGTGACTCTCTCTGGTTCTATATAGCTTTTGGAATTCAAAAAAAAAAAAAACTGTATACAGATAAATATTTCAAAACAAAGCTTGGCTATTGTTATTAAATATATCACAGATTAAACTTATTAGCATGAAAGTCTTAGTGTTATTGTCAGGAGGAAATCCTAGACACAAGTGTAGAGGGTTATAATTTAACTGGCTTCAGGGACCAGTTAGTACAGAAGGACAGACACAGGAGGAACATTGAAAAGTTACCCTCCAAGACTTCATTCATGCTAACTGTACGTTCTTCCTCTGCGTCCTTCATTAGAAGGCAGTGGTGATAGCAACTCCTGTAGTTTGTGGCAGTGGGTTTAAATCTGGGCAGACAGATACTTGATCCAAAATTATCATGTTTCCTGGAAACACTAAATACCTGGTTTGTGTGTATATATTAGTTCTCATCCATGAAAGTGGTATCATGGCATTTGCTTTATGAGTTATCATTTTCCTAATGAAATCTGGAGTGTGGTGTTTACACATTGCATGTTCCTAGCTAGGTTGTCTTCCTACTGGTCTGAATTGAGTGACTGTCTCTTGTTTTATGGTATAGCTTTCTGGAGATGGGTGACACACTGTTTAATTTTGAATGGCAGTGAGGTCTAAAGAATAGGCTTGAGAATAAAACTGTTCTAAAGTTTGGTTTCCAAAATGTTAATTTTCACTATTTAATATGACCTGGAACATGCTATTCCACTATTATGAGATTGAGGTTCTGAAACTTGGGTAGAAATATTTAGAGCACTGTCAGTCAATGAGAAATTGTTACACAGCCTTCATCGCATAGCAAGTGTTCTGAGGAATGCATTCCGGTCCCACATTGTCCTTGGAGAATACCTTTAGGTCAGGAAATCATCTGCCTGTGACTTCACTGAACAGCATTATCACCTGAAATCCACCTTCTTGAGAAGTAACTAATGTGTAGCTGAAATAAATGAAAAATCTTTCCAATAGGTTTTATAAAATAATGTGGAACATGCCAGTGGAAAAATGCAGAGGGAACATAGGAAGACATCTTATAAACATCATGTATTAAAAAACTTTTATAAAAAAGAAAAAGTCACATGACATCTTTTTCTTAGACCCACTATATTAGTTTTAGAATTACATTTCTACTTCTCAGACAAGCATAATCAGTGATGAATTTCCAACATGAAGTAGATGAAATTAATAAAAAAGAATTCGATCAGATGTATAGCAAGTATTTTAACATGCAGCACATATGAACAAGGGCAAGGAAAGTTTTCTTCACACAAGCAAATCGAAGAATTGAAAATTGATAATCCAGAGTTCCAAATCACTTAGGGTGTATCTAACTCTAGATTCTATGCACTGGCAGTATTGCAAATTCCACATTAGTTGAAGGATTTGTGAGTTGTTCCAGATAATGAAATCACACAAGAAAGCAGAGACATATAAAAAGTGAGTAATAGATCTGGCACCAAAAATTAATGTTGTCATCTTTGATGCCAAGGAATGATCTCTGGAATAACTAGCAATATCTTTATGATAGCCTACATCTAAGTCAGCCTTTCCAAAAAAGATGGAGGGGTACCTGTGTTTGTGTGTGTGTGTCATATGCTCACATATGTGAGTACATACACATACACACAAATGCATATAAGGAGGCAAGAGAAGGATGTTAAAGAACCTAATCAAACAGTCTTTTCCTCATTTCTTTGAAACAGGGTCTCTCATCAAATCTAGAACTTGCGTTTCTTTCTTTCTTTCTTTCTTTCTTTCTTTCTTTCTTTCTTTCTTTCTTTCTTTCTTTTTCTTAGATAGTCTCTGTATTTACATTTCATATGTTATCCCCCTTTCCCCCCGCTATTGCCGCCTTTAATGTGCTCCCTCTCTCAACTTTCTTCTTCTTCATAGCGCCTTGGCATTCCCCTACACTGGGAAAAATGAGCCTTTATTGGACCAAAGTCCTCTCCTCTAATTGATGCCACAGAATGCCATTCTCTGCTGCATATGCCTCTGGAGCCATGGGTCTCTCCATGGGAACTCATTGGTTGGTTTTTTAGTCCCTGGGAGCTGGGGTGGGTTTTGGTTAGTTAATAATTTTGTTCTTCCCATGCGGTTAGAGAACCTTTCAGCTCCTTCAGTCTTTTCTCTAGCTCCTTCATTGGAGTCTCCATGTTCAGTCTGATGATAGTTACAAGTATCCTTCTCTGTATGAGTATGGCTCTGGCAGAGCCTCTGAGGAAGCATCCATATCAGATTCCTACCAGAACTTGTTGTTTTCATTAGACTGATATGTTGATCAAACATGTTTACCCAATGAACTATCTCGGGAAATACCATAGGCATTACATCATTCAACAATACAATATTTAGCAACTGCCTACAGTTTGATGGACTGGGGTCAAATTCACATCTGGCTGGCAGAATCCTGATGTCCTTTAACACCTCACTTCAGACATTCAACTAATCTCTTCATCTATCCTTTCACCCACCAGTGCAAATCATGCTTTTGTGATCTACCCTAATATTACACATCTTATCATTTCTACCTGCTATTGCTAGTCTAAGCCAACAGGGAAAAAAAAAGATTGGTGCATTGTATTACACTTCTGTAACAAGTCCATTTTGCCAGGATCTTGTTCAAAGAGAAATTAAGCATGCCTTATGGAGTATGCAGAATGTGCTGAACCTAGCAGCATGAGGTCCCTAACACACTTTTCTTTTTTCTCTTTCTTTTCTTTCTTTCTTTCTTCCTTTCTTTTTTTCTTTCTTTCTTTCTTTCTTTCTTCCTTTACTTTTGCTTTTCCTTTCCCTCCTTTCATTTTTATTTCTCTTTCTTTCTTTCTTTCTTTCTTCCTTTCCTTTTGCTTTTCCTTTCCCTCCTTTCATTTTTATTTCTCTTTCTTTCTTTCTTTCCTTCTTTCTTTCTTTCTTTCTTTCTTCATACCTTCCTTCCTCTCTTCATTCCCCTCTCCCTCTCCCACCTCCTTTCCCCTTATAATACTCTTTTCCTGAGATTACACATCTAACTTATTGAAATATTCTCTTTGCTTTTTGTGAAAATCTGGTTGTGTTGCATCAATTTGTTCTCCACTGGGAGTTGTTCAAATATAACTTTTACTCTCCAGTTGTAAATTGTCATTTCAGAGGTTCACTGTTTAATGAATTCACTGTTTTCTAGTTCTTTCTGTACTCTGACTAGTAGGTTCAACTCAGCTGTTCTGGCCCAAACACCTCTCCAAGCTGACTGATTCAAACTGGTTTCTCTTTACTTCTGACTGAGCTGCTCTGTTTGGCCTCAAACTAAGTTTGGTACTTTGTTCTAATATTCTGACTCCTTGTTATTCTCTGGCTTCAGTTACCTCTGTGCAGGCTCTTTACCTGGGCTCACATGATAAGCTAAAGCAGTTTGAGGCACTGATCTGTGAATAAAGGAATGTGTCATTAATAGTTATTTTGTTGTCATAGTTTTTTTAGCAGAATAATAGTAGTAATATTTCTTCTGGACTCATGACCTGTCTAGTCAAAGATTCTTGGCCATTTTAGTAGTATCAGGCATGGTTTCCATTTTATGAGTCAGTCTTAAAAACCAACTAAAAAAATGACTCATTACTTCCATAACATTTGTGTTGCTATTGTAGGTTTCAGGGTTTGTAGCTGGGTAATGTTGCTAATTCCTTTTCTTCTCCAGTATCTAAAGTACCTTCTAGTATATATAAGTTTATCAATTAACCTTCATCAAGGAAGCTTCTTATAATCCATGGTAACTAACAGAAAACCACAACTGGACAATGTGCAGAGAATGAGAGACTAAAACACATTGTCCTGTCATGGGTCTTTGTGTTGTATCTTCAGACAGAAACAGAACTGAGGCTATGATCAACCACACTGAAGCTTGACCTTTACTGTTCCCCTAATTTTACCTCCATTTATACCTAAAACTTTTGCTAGTGCCCAAAAGATGGACTTGCACTTTCTGCCTTTCTTCTATATGAGTGTATCAATACTCTCTCTGCTTCTCAACAATACATGTCACTTTATTTTTCTCGTTCTGTAAAATGGTTGAACCTAATTACTCATGGACACCTTCTAGAAACAGAGCTTTTGCCCTAAAACCTAGGTCACTATGGCAAGGAAAGGTAGCTGGGAAAGAGCAGCAGCAAGATCAAAATATCAAAAACCAATAAGCAAATGAACAGACAAACAAACCAGTTGGCATGTAAGGGCCCATGATTCACTGAAGAATCATACCCCAGACTTAAATGATATGATTATGCAAGGGGTGTTTTATTCTGTAGAAGTTCAGCAGGCTGGGCTCTCCCATTACTTGAATAGAGAAATATACACGTGATCCTGCAGACCTGATTTAAAGCACATTAAGGAATTTCAGGATAAATGACATCTATGTAAATCTGTTGGGTCCAAATCTATAAACATTCTGTTGCTGGAATATGGGGTTGGAAAATTGCTGGGGAGGTCTGGAAACTGTTACTAAGGAAGTAGTTTAGAAAGTCTTGAGACTGCTGTTGAACCATTATTCTTGCCTCAGATCAGGCATTGCAGCAGCTTCTGAGGCCTGGACTTGCCCCTAGAATTGCCCAGCTTTTAAGGCCTAGTCTCCTTAAGTGTTAATTTGAAGTTTGGCATGGAATTAGCCTAGTTTCTCAGGCAGAGGAAAAAGGAAAGCCCTTCCTTATATAAATATTACACACACACACACACACACACACACACACACACACACACACACACACACGAGCTTTCTTCTAGTGTATTGGCCCACTGTCTTCTTAATAAAAGTGTCTATCTCAGCATGTATTTCTGGTATAGTTTTATTCTCTGAGTCACAATGCATACTACAGCAGGAGATTCGGGGACTCAGATTCACACTTGTCACCCTATTGCTCTCACAATTTGGAATATCTGATATACCTTAGGAGGGAGAGTTGGGAATCTTACCTCTATCTAGAAGATTCCTCCTGATATGTTTTTGTTAGTAGCAAAATATGCTGCTGCCTTGTGTCAGGCACAAGCAAATTGCTCCCCTGAGACTTATTAATGAGGCCTGCGGTACTGTGAGGAAATACAAAGTCCATATGAGCTCATTTAGGAAGCATATGCTTTGTTCTAAGTCTAGCCACATCTTCTTCCCATTGGGAGGCTTATGCCACTGAGAGAGTAAATACTAGTCTTAGCAAATTTCAAACTGTCTCAAATGCCTTCCTCCCTTTCCTAGGAGCACTGCCGCTAGAAAAGCTGTCATTGTAAAGTCCTTTGAGTGGGCCTTTGAGATGTTTGTCAATCTCTTTAAAAGCTGTCTCCATTTAAAGGCAGAAAAGCTTTCAGAAGAGCAGAGAGGCTTTTTATTTTTTTAAATGAAACCAGCTAAAGACCTTAGAGGAGATAGTTTCCTTCCAGAAAATAGAAGAAGGGGCATACTTTAACTTAGATCTCTTGACTCCAAGTTGAGTAACTCCATTATTTTGTAGAGATGAGAAATTCTGCTTTTCCTCTCACTAAAGATTATTAACTGAAGAGGTGGCAACTTTGGCCACTGATTGGATTAAGGATGAAATATGGTGACAAAGGTCACTAACTATACTTTAGTGCTAAATATTGCCTCCCTTGAAAATGTATATACTGGGAAGTGTATGCCTAGCTAGCACACTTGTTAGTGTGTGTGTTTGTGTGTATGTGTGTGTCTGTCTGTCTGTCTGTCTGTCTGTCTGTCTGTGTGTATAAGAGAGACCACTAGAGTTTTAGTGACTTGCCTGTATCATGTACTGTAGCCTTGTTTAAACTTTTGGGTTTTTGGTTTTGTTTATTGTTTGTTTGTTTTTTTGCTTGCTTTGTAAGACAAAGTTTCACTTAGCCCAGGATGGCTTAGAGCTCATTATGCAAACAAGGCTAACCTTGACCTTTGGTTTCTTTTTCTTTTATCTCCTGATCACTGAGATGAGAGATATGCATGGTCTTGCATAACAATGTAGTTTAGGAGATTGAACCCAGGACTTTCTGCATGGTACCTTGGCCTTCTTACAAGGGAGCTATACCAACAGCCCCCAAAACCTTTTAATTTTGCATACACATGCAGTATATATACACTCACAAAGGCCTCACCAGTGATCAGGTAGAGGTAGTTTCCACATTTATAAGGCATATAGGATTTTGTTGTTGTTGTTGTTGTTGTTGTTGTATTCTGTGTTTGTTTGCTTTTCATGAAGAGCATTTGGATTACTGATTATATATATATAATACATTTAGAAGAAACCTAGTTTTCTTGTTTAATATATTTTTTTTAATTTTTACACCTGTTGTAAACAGTATGGAAGTAAAATACACATGATATTTAAATTTTTGTCTTTATTGATAGTGTTCAGGATGAATGAAATTACAACTTTGGAAGGCAAATATGGTAGTTTGTGGATATCTTCACAGCTCTCAGGAAGCAGAGGCAAAAGTGTTTCCCCAAGTGCCAGGCTATCATTGTCTATGTAGTAGGGTTAGGCCAGAGAGTGCTATATAGTGAGACTCTAAAAACAAAAACAAAGAAAAAAAGTGTGTGTGTGTGTGTGTGTGTGTGTGTGTGTGTGTGTGTGTTTCTCTTCTTACAAGGAGTCATTTTAGAGAGCATGAAATTTTTACAACTACATTGCTCATTTCTTTCGCCTCTTCAAGCAACCTTTAAAATAATACTGTCACGAGTTAGGTAATAAGGAATAAGTTTACTACATTGTCTTGTGGTAAGTTATTTTTTATCAATAAGATAACCTGTAGTAGCTAGCCATAGTGTTATTGAGACTACATGATCAACAGATATACCCAGGCTTCCTTGGGGGTACTAAGTGGGAGAGGATAACCCTGTAGAGATATAATGTATCAGAGTGGGAGGATGTGGAGGGAGGACATAGTCTCAATAGTGACGAATTACAAATGTTACCTAGATATAGGGTTGGGGGATGAAGCAAAGACTGAAGGAATAGACAATCAATAACCAGTCCAACTTGAGATCCATCTCATGGACAATCACCAACCATAATGATATTCTGTTATGCTTGCCTTATGTCTTGAAAACCATCCTCCAACAAGCAGCTGGCTGAAACAGATGCAGAAACCCATAGCCAAACATTGAAAAGAGCTCCTGGAATCTTATGAAAGTGTGGGGGTAAGGCTTGAGGGGTGGACATAGGAACCACACAGGAAGACCAACAAAGTCAGCTAACCTGGATCCCTGTGGGCTCTCAGAAACTGAACTAATCAACCAAAGAACATGCACAAAGAACCCTACCATTGACCCCAGAACAATTATAGCAGCTTTGAAGATCAGTCTTATTGTGTGTCTCCAACAACTGAAGAGGAGAACTATCCCTATAGTTGCTGACTATTTGTGGCTGCCTTGTGGGTACATATTCTTAAAGGTGAAGAGAAAGGAGCAGTCACTTCATATGCTAGGGTGTATGGCTACGGGGGGTGGGGGCTTCCTTATTGCCAGAGGTGAATAGGAGGGGGAATGGGAAGAGGGAATGTGTGGTGAGGTACTGAATAGAGAAGAGTGTCACGCACCCACGCTTCCCGCCGCTAGGAACAGGCGTGCAACAAACAAACAGATTCTTCTGCGGATAACCTTTATTGTACAGCACTTTGAGCAGGGGGCTTCTTGAGCAGGAAACTTCTCTGAGCCGGGGACTCCCTACCGCGTTCTACTGTCTAGGCGACCTCTCACTCGCAGTCCCCCATGTGCGATCTCTCTGTCCAGTCTCTCTCCACGTGGGATCTCCCGCAATCTCTCCTATCGGGTTTCTCTCCACGTGGTATCTCTCCGCCATCCCTCCACGTGGGGTCTGCCGCAATCTCTTCATTATCTTCCTCTCCCCTTCATGTGGGGGAGAAATGCACTGCTATATATGCCTAAGAGACTCGTGTCGCTACCTGATTGGTGCGCCCTCCAGTAACTCAATAGTATGCCCTGAGAGCGGGCTATGACATATGTGGCGCATGCGCATTAAGTTTCTTGGCTGGGCAAAAGCTCTGTTTGCTGAGTTCTCAGCGGGAAGCCGGCGCCATGTTTGGGTGCAGCACAAACGGCTCCCTACAGAAGAGAGGTTGTGGTCAGGATGTAAAATGAATAAATTAAATAAATTAAAGGGGGGGAAAGTTACAGGAAAGACTGAGAAATTTAGGAGTCCTTCTTTGCTGAGTTTTGCCAAACTGTCTATAAATCATTTTTCTTTAATGTACCTGCTAATTTCTTCAAACAAGCAGGTGCTTTCTGGACTTAAGTACCTATAACACTGTAGTTCCCTAGATACTGCCTTTCCATGCAAGTCACAGGTTGTCTAATGCATGACCTCTGTAGAGTCATGTGCACACTGCATGCAAGAGAACCAGCTGTCTCAGAGATTGACCTCCTTAAGGGTTCCGTCTATTCATAAGACGCAACTTCTTTAGATCAAAATGGAGGTGACAGAACTAAAAGAAAAAAAATATTATGGCTCAAGGGAACCATTTCCTCACAGTGTGCACTCAACAAAATTTACAGGGACCTCAAGGCTGCATACATTTGATGACTCCATCTCACATATCTGAGGACTTAGGGCTGCAATGAACTGCCTGCCACATTTTGATGAGAGAGTCTTTAATCTCAGGGTACATGCCTGTGCATACCCGGCACACTAGTGGAGGTGAAATATAATCATCTCACAATTTATTTATGTTCAGTGCTCAGGCACTGAGAGGATACTTAGAAAGGCAGGGGTCCTAGTCTTAAATCCAGTCTCCATTGTACTATGTCTTGGGAAAGTTTCTCTCCTCTCAGCATTTTTGAGTATGAGAACCAACATTACACCTAAACTAGAGAGGAAGAAGGTGGCACAACCAGTGTGCACTGGGCGATCATAACTAACTTACTTCCACTGGTGTTAGATTAATATAATCTCATTATATTAATTTTTGGATCTCAACTGACCTTTTCCGTGGTGCTTTTCTCTATCTACCAATAGGCTGTGCATGTTGGCTGTTGGCTCTACTCTTAGCCATAAAAGTCACCCACTGCCTTGTTAGCTCATCAGGCATATTACAAATATAGGTCACATACCTTTGTCCTGCAGGTTCTCTGCTTAAAACATTCTAGCTAAACTGCCTTTGTGGATTTGATCTCATTGAAAAATGCTTCTTTCTCAGGCTCTGTTGCTCTTTTAGAACCTAGGTTTCTATATCCTTTGCAAATATATGGTGAATGTGGTAGTAAATTATTATCTATTGTCAATCTACATATAAGCAAGCTTTTCCATATATCCCAAATTTTCTACTATGTATATATGAATAATGTTTAAAATAAATGTATTTTCAGATTTTTTAACGTTTAGTGTTAAGAAAGGTTGGTTTCAAAGCCCATTTCAAATTTGATAACTAATTCAATTTTGATAAAACATAACATTGATCATTGTTAACAGTTGCAATTCATTTTGAAAATTACACAAAAACTGAGGCACAACATTTACAGTCTAATTTTTGACAATAATTCCAAGTTACTTTAATGGATAGAAAGTATTTTTAAAGTAAATTTTTAAATGAAAATAAAGGAATATCCAGGTGAGTGATGTTAAACTTTATTATCTTCTTCATACAGTAAATGAATCATTAACTCAAAATTGACCCTGAAAATAAATGTAAACATTTCAAATGTTCTTAAAAACAATTGAAAAAAATCTTTTATTTGTACTAGTTCTAAGAGAGTTACATTGTATTTTCTTTTTTTTAATTACTGAATTTATTATATATAAGTACACTATATCTGTCTTTAGACATGCCAGAAGAGGGCATTTGATTTCATTACAGACGGTTGTGAGCAACAGTATGGTTGCTAGGATTTGAACTCAGGGCCTCTGGAAGAGCAGTCAGTGCTCTTAAGCACTGAGTCATCTCTCCAGACCCTGTATTTTACTCATATTCATCCCCATCCCTGAATTCATTCTGAAGCCAACTCTCTTTTTTTCACCCACTGAATTTTGTATCACTAACAGATCATCAGTTAGTAGAAGGTTTTGAAAGTTTAAGATTACATATTATAATTTGCTAATACATTGACAGCACTTTAGCATTAGATAAAAATGATGAGTTGTGCCTCTCTTTGAGATGAGAAAATCTATGGAAAGCCAGCCACTACAATTGTTATGTAATGAAAGAATCAGAAATATGATCTATTAACATAATTCTAAGTTCCCTTAAAAAAATAAAACTTGGCCAGAAATACCAGAGCACAAGAGTAGTTCCTGTGATTTATGACTTGGGAGAAGTCAGAAAAGAGCCACTGATTACCTTGGAGAATTAAGTTTTAAAAAACATGTATAGGTTTTAAGAGTTATAAATGCAATCAGTTAGACATAAGAATTCCTTTTCCACTAAAATTTAATATATATAAAATCCTTACAAAGCATATTTAGGTAGTTCTTTCAAAGGAAACATATAACACAGAAATATGAAATTGCATGCTATAAATGAAATAATTAATGGATGACACATGGGTCCTTTTAAGGGCTTCTTTGATGTGAACCATAGGAAAAACATCAGAATAAATTGGTAGTTATGTAATTTGTATTATGTAGAAAGCATTGAGTCAAGGAAAGAAGACAGGAAAAGAGAAATCTGGCCCCTTAATAAGAGCCAGTTCCTTGATATCTGTAGTTGACTGTACTGTGTCTGGAAAGGAATGAAGTCTTAGAGTCTTGGGCTATAAATGAGATGAATCTTCCATTCAGATCATTTTTTCCCTTTCAGATTGAAGGAGAGGAAGAAACAAAGAATGAAAACAAGGATGGACATTAGCAACTTATGTGAAGTGGTGGTTCAGGGACAGTATGGCTAGGCACTCTCAGTTTTTACAGAGGAGATAATAATATAAAAAAAAAAGAACAGTCAAAGCTCTTGGGAGACTCTATTTAAAAGATCTTACCAATTACAGTTGGCAAGCTCATGAATATGATAATCCTCTCAGTTGCTTGTTTCTTCTCAGTTAAAAAAATAAAGTCTGAAATGGGCATTCATCTCCAAGACTCCACTCCACTTCTTTCCCAAGCTTTCTGCAATGTAAGTGAATTTCCAAGATATCAATATGAAACCTTTGTCCATAATTTCTATCTATCTTCTCTCAACACCTGGTCATTTTTATCTGATGAACATTCTCTGGGCTGGCTTTGCAAGCTGGACACTAGAGTTATTCATTTATAACCACGATTTATTAACTCTGTTACAGTCATAGACATAGAGAGTTTAGGTGTGACTCAGAATTTGCTGTTCCCTTTGAGATTTATTTCAAGACACTTTGTGACCCTATAAGTTTGAAAGGCCCATATAAAAGAGGGTTTATTCTTAGAGCTATGATCAGCAGGGTAGCTTCTCTTAAAGCCTTGCATTTAGTTGTGTGAGAAAAAAAAATTTTAGCTTTCATGTGAAATAGACCTCAATAAAATTTAACAAGTGTAAATTCAAGTAAGCAGGAGGCTTGTTTTAACAAGCTGTCATTTCATAAGCTTGCTCAGTCTGGGATATGTAAGAGTCTTAGAAACAAATGCATTACTTTCTCCTTAGTTTATTAAAAAAAACTATAATATTTTACAATTTTAGTCTAAGAAAATAGTCAATCAAATGACTCAATGGTACTTGTCAGTCATGCAACTTCATTTACCAGATACTTTATATTTTCTTTAATTAAAAAAAAAAAAATGCTGTCCTTGGAATTGTAGGGATCAATCTGAAACTCAGTTATAACGTTGCCCTGTGTCTATTTATCAACAGAATGTAATAAAGAGTAACAGGATTTGACCCAGCAGCAAGGATCAGTCACCATAAAAGTAGTGACAACCATCAAATCTGCATTGCAATCATCATCAAAGCATTGCATTCAATCAAATGCAATTTCATCAGCAGCGAGGATGCAGTACCCATGAAAGCAACTTTCTTTGTTTAGCAATGACAGCTAATGTCAAAGGTTTTTAGTATGGTAGAAAAAATAAAACAGAAGAAAATGCATACTAATCAGCATTTAATGAAAATGATTTATATAAACAGAAACAATTATGATGAGAAATGGACCATAAATGCTAGTGCTGAAGATTGTTACCAGTCAAAGTGTTAACTGCACCAAACCCTTAGAAGTCTATGCACAGGCTAGATCTCTCTAGGACTCACCACCAATTTAAAAACCATGTATTCACAAGCTGAGTTAGTGCCACATATGAGTAGGTGGTCAGTATCTTAAACTAAAATGATTCATATGCTCCAATGAGAAATAGAGTTGTTAAAATTTCTGTTTTTACTTTATCCTCATGACAAAAAGTCTATAGTGAACTTGGTTTATATGTTCCTGCTCCTCAACTTCCTATATTAAAATCTAATCCTCATAAGACCATTTTAAAAAGTGAGATCTTGTATATTTAATTAGGGCCTGAGGAGTTATGTCTGGTTCTTCTTTCCAGCTTCATATTCCCAGAAATAAAATTCATATTCAAATATATTTACAGATATCTCAGCTGTATAAATAAAATAGATAGATAGATAGATAGATAGATAGATAGATAGATGATGGATAATATACAAATTATGTATATGGGTAATATATATTTTATTAGATAATAACTTAAATGATATGTTTTACTATAATCTACATTCTGCATGCCCGGTCACCTGTGCTAAGGTATCATGTATCCAACTTTTCATATCTTCCTGGCTCTATGCCAGAATTCTTTTTGCCTCCAGAATGTCCCACTTGTTATTCTACCCTTTCCTATAAATTTTCTATACAATACATTCTCTATAGGACATGATTTTTTTTAATTGATGGGTGATGCATCCATATAATACAAAAGATATACTCTCTAGATGACACAACATCATGGATAAGGTTTTTTCCGATAAAAGTGACCAAGAGATGCTTTTCACCTCACCACCTGAGGCTGTATGAAGACATTGACCTGTGAAGGAGAAGCAGGTGATCATGATGTACCACTACAGTACCTTAAACTTGAACTTTATAGTCTCTAACATAGCATTCAGTTATTGTAAGTCATCCAGGTTATAACAATTTAAAATTAGAGTCATAATGAAAAAAAGTTAATAAGAATATTTAAAACTACCATACAATGTGGTTCTATCATATAATTATGTTCCTAACATTTACATAAGTGTTTGTGATCAAGTTCATTACAAAATTATGTAATTGTAGTGTACTAACGAGCAAATAATGAAGGCAGGTTGAACATGTAAAGTATGCACTGCAACAGTTTGCTTTAATACACACTGTTGAAGTTAAGGTCTCATTCTATATAATTCAAGGAATGTTGCTGTAAGGTTTAATATTAGGAGTCTATGTATTTGTATACACTGGAAAAAGTACAAGATAAGAAAATATACCATGAGTCTGAGACAGGATCCTCCTGGGTTTTGCCTGTGCCCAGAACTAACTCTGTGCTAGAGCTCTTTATATCCAGATCCCAATGAGAGTGACTCTGTCTCCCAGGAGTGCAGGCACATCTGAGAACATATGTGAGACTATCACCACTGCTCAAATTTCTGGGTCAAAAGGAACCCAGCCAGAAGTCTGAGTACACAGGAAGTGAGGATCAGTCTGAGACAGGGTATTTTCAGTTTCTGTCTGTGCCCTGTGCTGACCCAGTGTTATATCTATTTCTATGCAGACACTTCAGGGAGAAAACTGGTCCTCCCAGTAGTGCTGACACACAGGCTTACAGAAGGATCAAGTCACTGTCAGAATCAGCAAAACCAGTTAACACCAGAGATAAGCAGATGGTGAGAGGCAAGTCCAAGGTAATAAGGAACAGAAACCAAGGCCATATGGCACCATCAGAACCCATTTTCCCAACCACAGAAAGTCCAGGATACCCCAAAACACCAGAATATCAAGATTCTGATTTAAAACCACATAACAAGATGATGTTAGGGAACTTTAAAAAGTTAATGAATAACTCCCTGAAAGAAATACAGGACAACACAGGTAAACAGGTAGAAGTCCTTAAAAAGGAAACACAAAAATCACAAAAAACAACTTTAGAGAATGACAAGGAAAACACAAGAAAACAAGTGAAAAAAATTGAACAAAATTATCCAGGATCGAGAAAAAAAAAAGGAAATAGAAACAATAAAGAAATAAAATATGGAGACATCTCTGAAAATAGAAAACTTAGGAAAAAGAACAGGATTCATAGATGCAAGCATCACAAACAGAATACAAGAGATGGAAGATAGAATCTCAGGGACAGAAGAAAACCTAGAAAACATTGACACAGCAGAAAAAAAATGGTGAAATGTAAAAAGGTTCTAACCTTAAGAATCCAAAAAATTCAAGACACAATGAGAAGATCAAACCTGAGGTATAGAAGAAAGTGAAGATTCCTAACTTAAAGGGCTAGTAAATATTTTCAATAATATTATAGATGAAAACTTCTCTAACTAAATAAAGGCATGCCCATAAACGTAAATGAAGCCTATAGAATTCCAAATAAATTGCACCAGAAAAGAAATTCCTCATGTCACATAATAGTGAAAACACTAAATGCACAAAACAAAAGCAGTAAGGAAAAAGGTCAAGTATCATGCAAAGACATTCCTATCAGAATCATTCCAGACTTCTCAAAACAGACTATGAAAGGTAGAAGATTCTGGGGTGATGCCATACCTCTAAGAGAACACAAATGCAATCACAGGCTACTATATTTAGCTTTCACTTAACATAAATGGAAAAACCAAATTAATTCATGACAAAACTAAATTTATACATTATTCATGAATCCAACCCTACAAAGAATAAAAGATGAAAAACTCCAACAGAGGAAGAGAAACTATACCCTTAAAAAAGAAAGTAATCTTCTTTCAACTAACCCTAAAGAAGAGAAACACACAAAAATAATTCCACCTCTAACAACAATAATAAAAGTTGCTATTGTTATAGAAATATTATTGATCACTACTATCTCTCAACATCAATTGACTCAATCTCCAATAAAAAGACACAGATTAAAAGACTAGATATGTAAGAAGGACCCAACATCTTGCTGCATATAGGAAATACACCTCAGTGACAAATACAGACACTACCTCAGTGTAAAAGGCTGGAATATTTTTTCAAAGCAAATGATACCAAGAAATAAGATTAAGTAGCCATTCTAATATTGAATAAAATTGACTTTGGATCACCTTATTAAAAAAAATAATAATAAAGAACATTTCATACTCCTCAAAAAAAAAAAAAAAAAAAAAATCCACCATGATGAAATCTCAATCCCGAATGTTTAAGCTCCAAATGCAAGGGAAACTATATTCATAAAAGAAAACTTACTAAAGTTCAAAGTACACATTGCACTTCTCACAAAAATCATGGGAGACTTCAACACCTCATTCTCACTAATAGACAGATCATGGAAACAGGATCAACAGAGAAACAGAAAAACAAACACAAGTTACGAACCAAAGGATCAACACAAATTTATAGAAAAATTTGTTCTAAAACAAAGAATATACATTTTTCTCAGCACCTCATGTTACCTTCTCTAAAACTGACCATATAATCAGTCAAAAATTTACAACAGATACAAAAAGATGAAAATAATCCCAGACATCCTATCAGATTACTGCAGACTAAGAATTGTTTTCAATAACAAAATTTATAGAAGGCCCACATACACATGAAAGATGAACCATTCTGTACTCAATAACAACTTGGATATGGCAGAAATAAAGAAGGAAATTAAAGACTTTTTAGAATTTAATGAAAATGAAGGCACAATATACTACCTAAACTTATGGGACACAATGAAAGCAGTGCTAAGAGGAAAACTCATAGCTCTGAGTGCCTCCAAAAAGAAACTGGAGAGAGCATACACAAGCAGCTTGACAGCACAGCCTAAAGCTCAAGAACAAAAAGAAGTATATGCACCCAAGAGGAGTACATAGAAGGAAATAATCAAATTCAGGACTGAAATCAAACAAGTAGAAACAAAAAGAATTATGCAAAAAATCAATAATACCAGGAATTGGTTCTTTGAGGAAATCAACAAGATAAATAAATAGAGTTTCATGAGGACCAAAGGCCTACCCACAGGTAGCTGTATGCTCAAAAGAACTACAGGAGGGCTCTCCATACTAAGTGGAGTGGTGAGTCAACTTCTTGTGCGTACTACTGTCTAGCCTGGGAGAGGTCTCTCAGAACTCTCACAGTTCAGGCAGTGGTAATATCTGGGAGTGTACACTTCAACCCCAAGGCCAGACCTGTCCCAGCTATATAAGGACTGGGCTCTTTCATCAGAACTCACAGCCTACACAGAGAGATGAATACACAGGAACAATCTCACTCTGAAGTCCATGAACCCAAAGATCCACAAAAGAGACAAGCTCCAGTCTAGCATCTCATATAACAAGATGACAAGAGGCAATTGCAAGACTCTAAGAAACAGAAACCAAGACAATATGGCAAGATCAGAACCCAGTTCTCACACAAATGCAAATAGTGGATATCCAACTTCCCAGTAAAACAAGATTTAGACTTAAAACCATACTTCATGATGATGAATTGAGATCTCTGAGCAGTGCAAGAATAATTCCCATAAAAATTACAGAAAAACACATAAACAAATAGAAGCCCTTAAAGAGGAAACACAAAAATCACTTAAAGAGCTAAAAGACAGTACAAACAACAAGGTGAAGAAACGGAAAAGAGAAATAGAAACAATAAAGAAATCACAAACTGACACAACCCTTAAGTTGAAAAACCTAGGAAAAACATAGGGAGTCATTGATGCTAACATTACCAACAGAATACAAGAGATGGAGAAAAGAATCTCGGGAGCAAAAGATTACCATACAAATCATTGAAACAACATCCACAGAAAAGGCAAAAATCAAAAAGATCCTAATCCAAAACAACCAGGAAACACAGGACACAATGAGAAAATCAAACCTAAAGATAACAGGTGTAGCAAAGAGTGAAGACTCCCAAATGAAAGGCCCAGTAAATATCTTCAACAAAATTATAGAGGAAAATGTGCCTAACCTAAAAAAAGAGATGATGAGGAACATACAAGAAGCCAACAGAACCCCAAATAGACTGGACCAAAAAGGAAAATCTTCCCATACATAATAGTCAAAACAACAAATGCTCAAAATAAAGAAAAAAATACTAAAAATGGTAAGGGAAAAAGGACAGATAACATATAAAGACAAGCCTTCAGAATTACAACAGGCTTTTCAAAAGAGACTATGAAAGCTACCATATCCTGGAATGACATCATACAGACCTCAAGGGAACCAACTTCCAGCCCAGGTTACTATATCCAGCAAAACTCTCAATTACCATAGATGAAGAAGCCAAGATGTTCAAGGACAAAACAAATTTACACAATATCTGCTCACAAATCAAGGCATACAAAGGATAATAGATAGAAAATGACACCACAAAGAGGGAAACTTCACCCTAGAAGAATCAAGAAACTAATACTTCTGCAAAGAACACCAAAGAAGAAAAGCACACAAGCATAATTCTACCTCTAACAACAAAAATAGCAAGAAACAACAGTCACTATTTGTTAATAGCCCTTAACATCAATGGAATCAATTCTCCAATAAAAAGACAGAGACTATCAGACTGGAAATGTAAATAGGATCCAGCATTTTGCTCCATAAATGAAACTCGTCTTACCAAGAAAGACAGGTACACTTCAGAAAAAAAAAAAAAAAAAAAAAAAAAAGATGGGAAAAAGCTTTCCAAGCAAATAGTCCCAAGAAACAAGCTGGAGTAGTCATGCTAATATCAAATAAAATAGATTTTTAACCAAAAGTCATTAAAAAAAGAAAAGGAAGGACACTTTTTACTCGTCAAAAGAAAAAAAATCTATCAAGAGTAATTCTCAACCCTGAACATATATGCTCCAAACACAGGAGCACCTACATTCATAAAAGAAACTCTACTAAATATCAAAGCATACATTACATGTCACAAAATAATAATGTGAGACTTCAACACTCCACTCTCATGAATCCACAGATCATAGGTTCAGAAACTGAACAGAGACACAGTGAAACAAACAGAAGTTATAAATCAAATGAATTTAATAGACATTTAGAATATTTTATCCTAAAACAAAAAAAATATACCTTCTCAGCACCTCATGGCACCTTCTCCAAAATTGACCATACAGTTGCTTACAAATAGACCTCAACAGATATAAGAAGATTGAAATAATCCCAAGCAATCTATCAGATCACCATTGACTAAGGCTTGTTTTCAATAATAACAAAAACAACAAAAAGCTCACATACACATGAATGCTAAACAATGCTCTATCAATGATAGCTTAGTCAAGGAAGAAATAAAGAAAGAAATCAAAGACTTTTTAGAATTTCACAAAAATTCAGGCACAATATATCCAAACTTTAGGATACAATGAAAGCAGTGCAAAGAGGAAAACTCATAGGGCTGAGCACCTACAATAGGAAACTGGAGAAAGCATACACTGACAGCTTTACAGCACAACTGAAAGCTCTAGAACAAAAAGAAGCAGATACACACAGAAGAAGTAGATGGCACGAATTAATCAATCTCAGAGCAGAAATCAATCAATAGAAACAAAAAGAACTATACAAAAAAATCAAGAAAACCATGAGCTTTTTTTTTGAGAAAATCATCAAGATTTATAAACACAGGGCACAAAGATAATATTCAAATTTATAAAATCAGAAATGAAAGAAAAAACATAACAAGTGAAACTGAAAAAAATTCAGAAAATCAAAAAGCCTGTACTATAACAACAACAACCAAAATACTAAAAAAATTTTAGACAGATACCAGGTACCAAAGTTAAATCAGGATCATATAAACCATCTAAACAGCACTATGACCCCTAATAATATAGAAGCAGTCATCAAAAACCTCCCAACTGAAAAAAGCTCAGGACCTCATGTGTTTACTGTAGAATTCTATCAGACATCATAGAAAACTATACCAATACTCTACAAACTATTCCACAAAATAGAAACAGAGTGAATATTACCTGATTTATTCTTCAAAGCCACAATTACATTCATTACTAAACCACAAAAGAGACCCTACAAAGAAAGAGAACTTTAGACCAATTTCCATCAGGAACATTGATGCAAAAATATTTTTAAAAAATTTGCAACCAAATCCAAAAACACATTAAAATGATCATTCATCATGATCAAGTAGGGTTAATTCCAGGGATGCAAGGATGGTTCAATATATGGAAATCTATCAATGTTATCCACTATATAAACAAACTCAAACCAAAAATAAAATCACATGATTATCTCTCTAGATGCTGAGAAAGCATTTGATAAAATTCAATACCTCTTCATGTTAAAAGTCTTGGAAAATTAAGGTACTCCAGGCACATACATAAGCATAGTAAAATCAATATACAGAAAATCAGTAGCCAGCGTCAAAGTATATGGTGAGATTCAACAACCTTCACAACAAATATAAAATGCCCTGATGTGACCCTAACCAAACAAGTGAACAATCTGTATGAAAAGAACGTCAAGTTTCTTAAGAAAAAAAATTGAAGATGGAAAGATCTCCCATGCACATGTTTTGAAAGAATCAATTTAGTCAAAATGGCCATCTTGTCTAAGAGAGTTTAAAAATTCAATGCAATCCCCATTGAAATCCCAACCCAATACTTCATAGAGTTAGAAAAAGCAAATTGCAAATTTATTTGTAATAATACAAAACGCCACAAAATAGCAAAACACATTCTCAACAATTAAAAAATAAAAACAAACTTTCAGTGGAATCACCATTCCTGACTTCAAGTTGTATTACAGATTAATTGTGATTAAAAAACAAAACAAAACAAACTGCCTGGTATTGGTGCAGAAACAGGCAGGTAGACCAATGGATTAGAATTGAATGCCCAGAAATGAACTCACACACCTATGGTCACTTGATCTTTGACAAAGGAGCTAAAAACATTCAATGGAAAAAAAGCCTCTTCAACAAATTGTGCTGGTTCAACTGGCAGTCAGAATGCAGAAGAATACAAACAATCTTTTCCTATCTCTTTTTACAAAGCTCAAGTCCAAGAGGATCAAAGACCACTACAAAAAATCAGGAAACTAACAAAACAGAATGTGGGGGAAAGCTTAGAACACATAGGCACAGGGGAAATTTTCATGAACAGAATACTAATGGTTTATGTTCTACAATCAAGAATTGACAAACGGGACCCCATTAAATTGCAAAGCTTCTGTAAGGCAACAGACACTGTTAAAATGCCAAAACAGCAACCAACATATTGGGAAAAAATCCTTACCAATCCTACATCTCATACAGGGCTAGTATCCAACATATAAAAAGAACACAAGAAGACGTTAAAGAATCTAAAGAATTAAATAATGCAATTTAAAAATGGGGTACAGAGTGAAGCAAAGACTTCTCAACTGAGGAATATTGAATGGCTGAGAAATGCCTAAAAAAAAAAAAAAAAAAAAAAAAAATGTCCAAAATCTCTAGCCACCAGGGAAATGCAAACCAAAAATACAGTGAGATTTCACTTCAAACCAGTCAGAATGGCTATGATAAAAAAAACTTACATCACAGCAGATGTTGGCAAGGATGTGGAGAAAGAGGAACACTCCTCTACTCTTGGTAGAATTGTAAACTGGCGCAACCACTCTGGAAATCAGTCTGGCGGTTCCTCAGAAAATTGCACATAGTACTACCCAAGGACACAGCTATACAACTTCTGGTCATGTACCCAAAATTAGGTCCAATATATAACAAGAACACATGCTCAGCAATGTTCCTAACAGTCTTATTTATAATAGCCAGAAGCTGAAAAGAACCCTGATGTCCTTCAACAGAAAAATGGATACAGAGATTGTGGTAAATTTATACAATGGAGTAATACTCTGTTATTAAAAACATAACTTCATGAAATTCCTTGGGAAATAGATGAAACTTAAAGCTATCATCTTGAGTGAGGTTACCCAGTCAAAAAAGAACACTCAAGATATATACTCATTGATAAGTGGGTGCTAGTCCTAAAGCATCAGAATACCCAAGAAACAATACATAGAAAATATGAAGCTCAAAAAGAAGGAAGGCCAGAATGTGGAGGCCTCAGTTTTTTCTTAGTAGGGGGAATAAATCTCTCATGAGAGGAAATAATCAGACAAATAGAGGAGCAGGGATTGGAGAAAAATCATACATAGACTGCATCACCTAATGGTCCATACCATATACAGCTAATAAACCCAAGCACTGTCGCTGATGCCAAATAGTGCTTACTGATGAGAATCAGATAATCATGCCTCCTCAGATTCATACTGATAAAGAGGAGGATGCTTGCAGTTAAACATCTGACTGAACATAGGACCACATTGAAGGAGATTGAGAAGGTACTGAAGGAACTGAAAGGGTCTGCAACCCCATGGCAAGAAAAAGTTATCAAACAACCAAATGTAACACAGCTCCCAGGGACTAAAACGCCAACCAATGGGTTCATATAAAGAGACAGGTGCAAGTGCAGCAGAAGATAGAATTCTCTGGCATCAGTGGGAGAAAAAACTTTTGGTTCAATAGAGGCTAATTTTTCCAGTGTAGGGGAATGCCAAGGCACATAGGCAGGGTGGGGGTGGTTGGGAGAGGGAGCACTTTCATGGAAGTAATGGGAGAGGGAGATCAGATGGATGAGAGGAAAGGGGATAACATCTGCAAAGTAAACACCACCAAGAATATTCAATTATTAAAATAAATGAATCAGATAAACTATATAAACAGTCCCAAAACCCTTAAAAAATACAAGCAGTCATCAAGTCTCCCAACCACAAAAAGTCCATGGACAGATGGGTTTGTGCTGAATTCTATCAGACTTTCTTAGAAAAAAATAATACCAATAACTACAAACTTTTTCACAAAATAGAAGCAGAAAGAACACTACTTAATTCCTTCCATGAAGCCATGATTACACTTACATCTAAATCACAAAAGAATCCAACAGAGAAAAATTCTTCAAACAAAATTTTTTAAAGAGTATTTATTAAAAAAAAAAAAAACACTCAAAAAATAATTGCAAACCAAATCCAAGAACATGTCAAAATGATCATGCATCTCCATCAAGTATGATTCATACCAAGGATGCAGGGAGAGTTCAATATACAGAATTCCATCAATGTAATCTACTATATAAACAAATTAAAAAATAAAAGTAAAAAAAAAAATTAAAAGAAACCATGACCATCTCATTAGATGCCAAGAACACATTTGACAAAAATTAATACCCCTTAATGTTAAAAGTCTTGAAAAGATCAGGAATTCAAGGACCATACCTAAATATAGTAAAAGCAATATACAGCCAAAATCCAGAAGCCAATAGCCAAAATCCAACTAACTGCTGACAAACTTGATACAAAACCACTAAAATCAGGGACTAGACAAGGCTTCCCACTCTACACCTACCTATTCAATATAATACTGGAAGTCCTGGCCAGAGCAATTAGACAGCAAAAGGAAGTGAAAGGGATACAAGTAAGTAAGGAAGACATCAAAATATCACTTTTTGCAGATGATATGATAGTACACATAAGTAGCCCCCGAAATTTCAACAGATGACTCCCACAGCTAGTAATCCACTTTAGCAAAGTGGCTGGATATAATATTAACTCAAACAAATCAGTACCCTTCCACTATTCAAGGGATAGTCATGCTGATAAAGAAATTAGGAAATAGACACCCTGCACAATAGTCACAAACAATATGGAATTGGATGACTAACTAAGCAAAAAATCTGTATGACAAGAACTCCAAAACTCTGGAGAAGGAAATAGAAGATCTCAGAAGATGTAAAGATTTCCATACTCACGGATTAGAAGGATAAACATTGTATAAATGGCCATCTTGCCAAAAGCAATCTACAGATTCAATGTAATCATCAAAATTCCAACTCATAAACCCAGAAACAGAAATTTGCAAATTCATTTGGAATAACAGAAAACCTAAGATAGCAGAAACTATTCTCCACAATAAAAGAATATCTAGTAGAATCACAATCCTGACCTTGAGCTATATTACATATCAATGTGATTAAAAAATATGTTATTTGTACAGAATTAGGCAGGTAGATCAATGGAATGGAATAAAAGACCCAAAAATTAACCCACAGACCTATGATTACTTGATCTTTGACAAAGGAGCTAAAAACATCCAAGGGAAAAAGGTCAGCTTCTCCAACAAATAGTGTTGGTTCAACAGATAGCTTGCAGAAGAATGCAAAAAGATACTTTTTTAACTCTTTATACAAAGCTCAAGTCCAAGTGGATCACAGACCTACACATAAAACCAGGTATATTGAACCTATTAGAATAAAAGGTGGGAAAGAGCTTAAAACACATATACAATGGGTAATTTTTCCTGGACAGAACACCAATGGTTTATGCTCTAAGATCAAGAATCAACAAATAAGACCTCAAAAATTCCAAAGTAAAGCTAAGGACATTGTCAAGAAGACAAAATTGCAACCAAAAGAATGGGAAAGGATCTTTACCAATCCTACATCTGATAGAGTGCTCATATTCAATATATACAAAGAAATCAATAAGGTAGACTCCAGAGTATCAAATTATCCTATTTAAAAATGGATATAGAAATTAGAATAAACAAGAAATTTTTAACTAAGGTGTATTGAATATCTGAGGAGAACCTAAAGATATTCAACATGTCTAATCTTCAGGGAAACACAAATCAAAACACCCCTAAGATTCTACCTCACAACAGTCAGAGGGCAAATATCAAACACTCAGGTGACAGTAGATGCTCCTTAGGATGTGAAGAAACAGGAAAACTCCTCCACTTTTGGTTTGATTGTAAATGGGACAACCCCTCTGAAAATCAGTCTGGAAGATCCTTACAAAATTGATCACAGTACTACCTACCTGATGAACCAGCTTTTCACTCCTGGACATATACCCAAGTGAAGCACCAACATCTAACAAGGACACATCCTCCAACATGTTCATAGTAGCCATATTTCTAATAGCCAGAACATGGAAATAACCCAGATGCTCTTCAACAGAGGAATGGTTATAATAATTGTATTACATTTACACAATGGAGTATTACTAGCTATTAGAAATAATTATTTTATGAAATTCTGGAGCAAATGGATGATATTTTCTACAACCTCTGCTCCTCTATTTGTCCCTTTATTTCCCCCCATGAGAAATTTGTTCTCCCTTCTTAGAATGGATGTGGCATCCACCTGTTGGTCTTCCTTCTCTTTGAGTTTCATAAGATCTGTGATGAAGCCTACTTGATCATGATGAATGATCGTTTTGATGTGTTCTTGGATTCAGTTTGCAAGAATTTAATTGACTATTTTTTTATCAAAGTTTATGAGAAGAACTGCTGTAAAGTTTTCTTTGTAGAGTCATTGTGTTGTGTAAGAATGAACATATTGTGGCTTCAAAGAATGGAATATTTTGGAAAGTATTGGCATTATGTCTTTTATGAAGGTTCAATACAATTCTACACTAAACCTATCTGGTCCTGGGCTTTTTTTTTTTTTTTTTTTTTTTTTTTTTTTTTTTTTTTGATTGGTAGGCTTTTGATGACTGCTTCTATTTCTTTAGAGCTTATGGAGCTGTTTAGATAATTTTTCTGATCCTTATTTAACTTCAGTGCCTGGAATCTGTCTAGAAAATTGTCCATTTCATCTAGATATTCTAATTAGTTGAGTATAGGTTTTTGCAATAGGATATGATTTGTTCTTGAATTTTTGTTGTTATATCCCCCCATTATTTTCTGATTTGGTTCTTCTCATTGTGTCCTGGATTTCCTGGATATTTTGGCTTGGAAGCTTTTTAATTTTTGTATTTTCTCTGACGTTTGTATCTATGTTTTCTATGGTATCTTCTGCCTCTGAAATTCTCTCTTCTATTTCTGGTTTTTGTTGGTGATGCTTGTATCTATGATTTCTGATATCTTTCCTAGGCTTTCCATGTTCAGGCTTGTCTCTGTTTATGATTTCTTCATTGTTTCTATTTCTGTTTTCATTTCTTTCACCTGTTTGTTTGTGCTTTGCTGTAGCTCTTTAAGTGATTTTTCCTGTTTTTTGTTTGTTTGTTTGTTGTTGTTAGTGTTGGTGTTGGTGTTGTTGTTGGTGGTGGTGTTTTGTTTGTGTGTTCCCCTTTTAAGGGCATTAACTGTTTGCATGTGTTCTCTGGCTTTATTTGTACTTCTTTAACAGTGTTATTTTTGTTCTTCTTGAGATGTTCCCTCGTCACCATTAAGTATGATTTTAAGTCTAAATCTTGTTTTTCTGGTGAGTTGGAATTTCTACCTTTTTGCCATGGTGGGATAACTGATGTTGTGCGCTGTCTTGGTTTCAGTTTCTTAGATTCTAGTGCCTGCCTCTTGCCATTTTGTTATTGATGATGCTACATGATCTTGTTGTCTCTGACTGAAGCTTGACTCTCTCTGTGGGCCTGTGGTCTCCAGAGAGAGATTGCTTCTTGGTGTTCAGCTCTCTGGGTAAGCTATGAGTTCTGATGGCAGTCTCCAGTCTTGATGCAACTGGGATAGCTCTGTCTTTGGGCTGGAAGTGTCTGTTACCAGGCAAAACTTCTACCTGTGCTATGACAGTTCCAGTCAGTCTCCTCTGGAATACTGAGTGGAGAGGGAGAGTAGAGTCACATCTGTTTTCAGGCGTCACAAGAGCCCTTATGTGGCTCTTCCATGTTCATAACAAGCTGCGGCAGATAGCCTGTCCTGATAGTCACTCTCACCCTACTTATTATATATAGTACTGGAAGTCCTAGCCAGAGCAATTACAGAACAAGAGAAAGGCAAAGAGATACAAGTTGGAAATGAAGAAGTCAAAATATAAGTATTTGCAGAATTTATAAAAGTATACCAAAGTGACTCCAAAAATTCAACCAGAGAATACCTACAGCTGATGAACAACTTCAGCAAAGTGACTGAATATAAAATTAACAAAAAGTCAGTCATCTGGCTGTACTCAAAGGATAAAGATGTTGATAAAGTAATTAAGGAAATGACACCCTCAACCCTAGTCCCAAATAACAAAAAGTATCTTGGTGTGGATCTAACCTAGCAAGTAAAAGATTTGAATGATAAAACTTCACATTTCTGAAGAAAGATATTAAAAAGATCTCAGAAGATAGAAAGATCTCTCATGCACACGGATTGGCAGAAATAATATAGTAAAAATAGCCATTTTGCCAAAAGCCATTTACAGAAACAGTGCAATCCCCATCAAAATTCCAACTCAATTATTCATAGAGTTAGAAAGATCAATTTGCAAATTTATTTGAAAAACAAAACAAAATACCCAGGATAGGAAAACTTATTCTCAACAATGAAAGAACTTCTTCAGGAAATCACCAACCCCAACTGCAAGCTGTATTACAGCAATAGTGATATAAACCACATGGTATTGGTTTAGAACTATGAGATATATCAATGGAATGGAATTGTAGATCCAGAAATTAATCCACATAACTCTAGTCAGTTGATTTTTTACAAAGAAGCTAAAATCATCCAGTAGAAGAAAGGTAGCATTTTCTTCTTTTTTTTTTTTTTTTGAAAAACTTTATTTTAAAAAACAAAGATAAATGATCAAATTTTAAGCATTTTTGCATAAAAGTATATGATTACATTTTTGTCAGTGCTTGTCTTTTTTTTTCCAAAAGCATGATAGTGTGCATTAAGGTCTTACTAGTTACAATGAACAAAAAGTACATGTAAAATAGGATGTAACCTGGAATTAGTCAAAGTTTCCTAGAAGTGTAAGGATTTAGCATAATTTTTTTTTTAAATTCACGCTGTCTGTGAGTTGTTTCTGGGGCAGTCAGAGCCTCTGGGGTTAGTATCCATTTATCAGTGACTGCATATTATGTCTGTGCTTTGGTGACTGAGTTATCTCGCTCAGGATGATATGGTCTAGATGCAACCATTTTCTTAAGAATTTGGCTAAGTCATTGTTTCTGATAGCTGAGTAGTATTCCATTGTGTAAATGTACCACAATTTTCGTATCCATTCATCTACTGAAGGACATAAATAGAGCTTCTATGAACATTGTGGTGCATGTATCTTTGTTGTATATTGGAGTGTCTCTGGGGTATATGCACAGAAGTGGAATAGGTGGATATTCAGGAAGTACTATGTCCAATTTTCTGAGAAATCGCCAGACTGATTTGCAGAGTGGTTGTATCAGTTTACAACCCCACGAACAGTGGAGAAGTGTTCCTCTTTCTCCGTAACCTCACCAGCATCTGCTATCATCTGAGTTTTGGATCTTGGCCAATCTGACTGGTGTGAGGTGGAATCTCAGGGTTGTTTTGATTTGCATATCCCTGAAGCCTAAGGATGTCTAGCACTTCCTTAGATGTTTCTCAGCCATTCCATATTCCTCAATTGAGAACTTTTTGTTTAGCTCTGTACCCCATTTTTAATAGGGTTGTTTGATTCTCTGGTGTCTAGCTTTTTGAGTTCTTTGAATACCTTGGATATTAGGCCTCTATCTGATGTGGAGTTGGTAATAATCTTTTTCCATTTTGTTGGCTGCCTTTTTGTTTTCTTCAAAATGTCCTTAGCCTTACAGAATCTTTGCAATCTTATTAAGTCCCATTTGTTCATTTTTGACCTTAGAGCTTAAGCCATTGGTGTTTTGTTCAAAAAAATTGCTACTGTGCCTATGTGTTCTAAGGTTTTCCCTTTTTCTCATCTAATAGTTTCAGTGTATCTGGTTTAATGTGAAGATCTTTGATCCACTTACACTTGAGCTTTGTACAAGGAGATAAGAAAGGGTCTATTTTCATTCTTTTGCATGCTGAGTGTCAGTTGGACCAGCACCATTTGTTGAATAGGCTGTCCTTTTTCCATTGAATATTTACAGCTCCTCTGTCAAAAATTAGGTAACCATATACGTGAGGGCTCATTTCTGGATTTTCTATTCTATTCCATTTATCCAAGTGCCTATTTCTATACCAGTAACATGCAGTTTTCAGCACAATTGCCTTGTAATTTAGCTTAAGGTCAGGGATATTGATTCCCGCAGATGTTTTCTTGTTGTTGAGGATGAATTTTGCTATTCTAGGTTTTTTCTTATTCCAGATGAAATTGCACATTGATCTTTCCAACTCAATGAAGAACTGGGTTGGAATTTTGATGGGGATTGCATTGAATCTGTAGATTGCTTTTGGTAGGATGGCCGTTTTTAAAATGTTGATCCTTCCAATCCATGAGCATGGGAGATCTTTACATTTTCTGAGATCTTCCTTGATTTCCTTCTTTAGAGGTTTGAAGTTCTTGTCATAGAGTTTCTTCATTTTTTTAGTTAGAGTCACACCAAGTTATTTCATACTTTTGAGACTATTGTGAAGGGTATCTTTTCCCTAATTTCTTTCTCCACATGTTTGTCCTTTGAATATAGGAAGGCTACTGATTTGTTTGAGTTAATTTTCTATTCAGCCACTTTGTTGAACTTCTTTATAAGCTGAAGGAGTTCTCTGGTGGAGATTGTGGGGTCGCTTAAGCACACTATCATGTCATATGCAAAAAGTGATGTTTTTACTTCTTCCTTTCCAATTCGTATCCCTTTGATTTCCTTTTGCTAATTGCTCCAGCCAGGACTTCCAGTACTATATTGAATAGGTGCAGGGAGAGTGGGCAGCCTTGTAGAGTCCCTGATTTTAGTGGGATTGCTTCAAGTTTCCCATCATTAAGTTTGATGTTGGCTGTTAGTTTGCTGTATATTGCTTTTATTATGTTTAGGTATGGGCATTGGATTCCTGTTCTTTCCAAGACTTTTAACATGAAGAGTTGTTGAATTTTGTCAAATGCTTTCTCAGCATCTAGTGAGATGACCATGTGGTTTTTTTCTTTGAGTTTGTTTATATGGTGGATTACATTGATGAATTTCCGTATATTAAACCATCCCTGCATTCCATGGATGAAGCCTACTTTATCATGGTGAATGAAGATTTTGATGTGTTCTTGGATTTAGTTTGCAGGGATTTTCTTGAGTATTTTTCCATCAATGTTCATAAGTGAGATTGGTCTGAAGTTCTCTTTTATTGTAGGGTCTTTTGTGGTTTAGGAACAAGAGTTATTGTAGCCTCAAAACTGAGTTAGGTAGTATTTCATCTGATGCTGTCTTGTGGAATAGTTCAGAGAGTATTGGCGTTATGTCCACAATAAATGTCTGATAAAATTCTGCACTGAACCCGTCTGGACCTGGGCTTTTTTTGGTTGGGAGGCTTTTGATGACTTCCTCTATATCTTTAGGTATTATGGGATTATAGATAGTTTACTTGGTCCTGGTTTACCTTTAAGATCTTGTATCTGTCTAGGAATTCATCCATTTCCTCCAGATTTTCCAGCTTTGTTGAGTACAGGCTTTTGTAGTCAGATCTGATGATTTCTTGAATTTCCTCAGTTCCAGTCATTATTTCTCCACTTTCCTTTCTGATTTTCTTAATTTCGATAATCTCTCTTTGCCCTCTAGTTAGTTTGTCTAAGGGTTTATCAATCTTGTTAATTTTCTCAAAGAACCAGCTCTTGGTTTTGTTGATTCTTTGGATCATTCTTTTTGTTTCTATTTGGTCTATATCTGCCCTAAGTTTGAAATGTTGCTGGTCCAACTGTTGGTTAGCATTTAGAAGAATGCAAATCAATCAGTTCTTATGACCCTGTACAATTCTTATGTCCAAGTGCATCAAGGACCTCCATATAAAACCAGATACACTTAAACTAACAGAAGTAAAAGTGAACACATGGGTACTGGGGGAAATTTTCTGAAGAAAACAGAAATGGCTTATGTTCTAAGATCAAAAATCTAAAAATGGTACTTCATAAAATTGCAAAGCTTCTGTAAGGCAAAGAACATTGTCATTATGACAAAACAGGAAAAAAAAATCAAGAAGTTAGAATCCTGAGAATCAAATAACCTTTTTTAAAAATGAAGAGACAAAGCTAAACAAAGCACTCTTAAGTGAGGAATATTGAATGCCTGAGAAGTAACTAAGAAAATGTTCAAAATACTTAGTCATCAGGGATATGCAAATCAAAACAACTCTGAGATTCTACTTCACACCATTCAGAATAACTAAGATAAAAAACTCAGGTGATAGCAAGCAGATGTTTGCAAGCATATCGAAAAAATGGAAATCTTTTCTATTGATGTTGAAATTTTATGCTGGTATAACCACTCTGGAAATCGTAGTGGTTCCTCAGAAAATTGGACAGGACATAGTACTACTTGAGGACCCAGCTATACCACTATTAAGAATATAGCGAAAACATATTTAAACACATAACAAGGACACAGGCTCCACTTTGTTCACAGCCACCTTATTTAAAGTAGGCAGAAGCTGGAAAGAAGCCAGATGTCATTCTACAGAGGTATGGATACAGAAAATGTGGTATGCTTACACAATGGAGTACTACTCAGCTATTAAAAACAATGACTTCATGAAATTCTTAGGTAAATGGATAGAACTAGAAAATATCATCATGAGTGTGGTAAGCTAATTAGAAAAGAACACACATGAAATTCACTCACTTATAAGTTTGAAAAACTTGGATTACCCAAGATAAAATTCACAGACCACATGAATCTCAAGAATTAGGATGACCAATGTGCGAATGCTTTAGTCCTTCTTAGAAGGGAGAACAAAAATATTCTCATGAGGAACTATGGAGAAAAAATTAGGAGCAGAAACTGAATGAAAGGTTATCCAGAGACTGTTCCACCTGGGGATCCAGCCCATATACAACCATGAAAACCAGACAATATTGCTGATGCCAAGATACAAGCTGACAGGAGCCTGATAGATCTGTCTCCTGAGAAGCTCTGCCAGATTATGGTAAATACTGAGGCAGATGATCATACCCAACCATTGAACTGGGAATCTGGTCCCCAATGGAGGAGTTAAAGATAAAATTGAAAAGCTGAAGGGGTTTGTAACCCCATTAGAACAACAATACCACCTACACAGAGTTGCCAGGGATTAAACTAGTATTCAAAGAGTACACTTGGATGAACTCATGGCTGCAGTTGCACATGTAGCAGAGGATGGTTTCTTTGGCATCAATGACAGAAGAAACCCTTAGTCTTGTAAAGGCTTGAAGCTCCAGTGTAGTGGAATATCAGGGCTGGAAGGCAGGAGGGAATAGATGGGTATCTTAGTTAGAGCTTCTTTTTCTGAGCCCATAATATTACAACCAAGAAGCAAGTTGAGGAAGAAAGGGTTGATTCAGCTTACACTTTCACATTGCTGTTTATCACCAAAGAAAGTCAGAACTGGAAATCAAGCAGGCACCAGGAGCTGATGCAGAGGCCATGGAGGGATGTTACTTGCTGGCTTGTTTCCCATGGCTTGCTCAGCTTGCTTTCTTATAGAACCCAGATCTACCAGCACAAGGATGGCACAACCCACAATTGGCTAGACCCTTCCCACCTTGATCATTAGTTGGGGAAAAGACTTATAGCTGAATTTCATGGAGGCATTTCCTCAACTGAGACTCCTTTCTCTGTGATAACTCCAGCTTGTGTCAAGTTGACACAAAACCAGCCAGTGGATGAATGTCCTCATAGAAACAATGGACGGTAGATTTTATCTGGAAAAGGATATAACATTTGAAATGTAAATAAAATATATCCAATGAAATCAACAAACAAATAAAAAATAAAAAGAAAACATACCTTGCTCTTAGAGAGCATACATCCTTGTAGACTCTACACAAAAAGCAAATTAATTAACACTACAGAAAATTCATATACCTGTTTATTTATTCACTAGACAACTATAAAGCAAAATAATGTTCTGAGCAAGTGTTGTGTAGCAGTTTTTTTCCAATACAGAAATGTCCCACCCAATAAAGAAGTCCACTAAGTCAGAAGGCAAACAACTCAAAATGGCCTTAAAGGAAGTACATGAAACTGACCTGATTTGCTATCCCCCCCACCCCTTATGTCACAGAAGACTGAGATAAAGCTGGCTTCCTGTATGAAGCGGTAAGTAGAATGGCCGCCAGATATTTTTATTGAGGAAGAACACTCTCTTACCTGACAATCTACATAAAGGCTATGCATCATGGTCCTACTTCTCAGCATTTGTAAACCGTCACCTGTGTTGGGGTGAGCTTTACACATATACCTGTCTTTGGGTCAGTTTTTTGCTTCTGTAAGTAACCCCAATAGTGGGTGCAGGAAATTGGTGCAAGAAAGGCAGGAAGACGAAGTAGGGGTGCACCTGTAGAAACCATATTAAACAAGCCAGGAAGCAAGGGGAAGAAAGGGAGACATTATCTACGACAACATCGTGCAGTGGTTTTCATTTATACATATTAATACAAACTGCTATGGAGACTAATTATAAAGGGAGGCATTTAAAATGAAATAAAACTCAGGAGGAGAAGCAGGTAGCTATCAGTGAGTTTGAAACCAGTCTCATCTCCATAGCAACTTCCGGGTGAGTTAGTGATATATAGTGAGACATTGGGACGGATGGAGGCCTCTGGCTTCTGCTACCATCAATCCTGGGACTTCATCTGAGATATCCTCTCAGATATTCTGCTGTTGCCCTGACAACCTGCAGCTTTGGTTCTGCTTGATCAGTCCTCACATTCTCCCCCAGGGCATAGGTGGGCTAGGTGTCAGGACAGACCAACTCAAAGCCCTGAATCTGAGATTGGGTGATAGTTGAGTTTGTCAGCCTATAAGCTCTTCTGCATCAATACCAAGGTCAACTCTCCCATACTGCCTAGGTGAAGGCCAGGGCCAGTTGGAAAAGTGCAGACCTCTGAAACTGAAGTTTTCAAAACTGTGGAACTTTCAAATAATTTATGTTTAATATTATATTATTAACATTAATATTATATTAATAAGAAAAACCCAAAAATTTAATGGCTGGTTTTCTATGCTCAAAGCTCCATTACAACCATACTCATCTCTGAAATATATGTTCAGGTCTGTCACAGAAATATCCCTCTCAAGGTAACAATTTCTGATTTTATAGGGGTTTATATTGCTGTGATAAAATATCATGACTAAAAGCAAGTGGAGGAGTAAAGTGTGTGTCTCATCTTACGGCTTGTAGTGCACCATCCAGAAAGTCAGAGAAAGAATGCACAGTACAAATTTGGAGGCAACTAGAAAGGAAGAAGACACAGCGGAAGGCTGCTAACAGGCTTGCTTTCTATGCCTTGCTCAGCCTCATTTCTTTTCCTTTCCTTTTTTATTTTATGGGTTATTCTCTGTATTTACATTTCAGGTGTTATCCCCTTTCTGCCAATCCCATCCCCCTCCTCCTCCCCTTCCCATTTTCTCCATGAAGGTGCTCCCTCTCCCATTCTCCCTCTCCCACCTCAGCACCTTGCTATTCCCCTACACTGGAAAAACAAGCCTTCACTGGATCAAAGTCCTCTCTTCTCATTGATGCCAGAGAATGCTATCCTCTGCTGCATATGCACCTGGAGTCATGGGTCTCTCCTTGAGAACTCATTGAGTGGTGTTTTAGTCCCTGGGAGCAGTGGTGGGTTTGGTTAGTCAATAATTTCAGCTCCTTCGGTCCTTTCTCTAGCTCCTTCATTGGCGATTCCTGTATTCAGTCAGAAGGTTAGCTGCAAGCATCCTCCTCTGTATCAGTATGGTTCTGGCAGAACCTCTGAGGAGGCATCCATATCAGATTCCTGCCAGTAAGCACTACTTGGCATCAGCAATACTGTGTGGGTTTAGTGGCTGCATATGGGATGGCTCCCCAGGTAAGGCAATCTCTGGATGATCTTTTCTCCAATCCCTGTTCCTCTATTTGTCCCATTATTTCCTCCCATGAGTGTTTTGTTTACCCTTCTAAGGACTGAGGTATCCACCTTCTGGCCTTCCTTATCTTTGAGTTTCATAATTTCTGTGTATTGTTTCTTGGTAATTGTGAGGCTTTGGGGCTAGTTTATGCTTATCAGTTAGTATATACCATCCGTGTTCTTTTGTGACTGAGTTACCTCACTCAGGATGATTGCTTCTAGTTCTATCCATTTGCCTAGGAATTTTAGGAAGTCATTGATTTTAATAGCTGAGTAGTACTCTGTTACATATATGTACCAATGGATAATTTCTGTATCCATTTTTCTGTTGAAGGACCTCTGGGTTCTTTCCAGCTTCTGGCTATTATAAGTAAGGCTGCTATGAACATGGTAGAACATATGTCCTTGTTAGATGTTGGAATATTTTTTGGAAATATGCCCATTTTATATCATCTAGGACTGTTCCTCTAGGGACAGCACCACCTACAGTGGGCTAGGCCCTCTCATATCAATCACTAGTTTAAAAAAATGCTTTACAAACTTGCCTACAGGCATTTTCTCAGTTAAGATTTTCTCTTCCAAGATATATTGGGTTTGTGCTAAGTTGACAAAAGTTAACCAGAGCAGTCACCTATTCGATCTTGTATTTAAAGAGTCATTAATAATGTTTGGGAGCCCATGACCGCAAAATAAATTGCCTCTGAATTGGATGAGATGATTCTTTAAGCAAGAAAACCATGTGGTACAGTGGATGGGAGACGACCAGCATCTGTGTGTGTCATTTCCTTACATTATTCAGCTTTCTGGCTAGTCAGGTGTCTGTTGGGTGACTGGAATACAACGGGGTATAGTTAACTCTCCATCTTTTCATGATGTGATTGTGCTCCCTTGTTTAGTTCCAATTTTCAATTTCCAATTTCCAGGGTTAGCTTTTTTTGGGTTAACATACATATGTGAAAGTCAGCCATTAATAGACATCATATGTGCCAATGCCACCTTCACATCATTACCAAGAGTCCCCAAAGCCCTGGCAGAGACTTTGGGGGGGCCAGGGGGGGGGGAGAAACATCATCATTTCTGGGTGGCAATGGTGGTAAGTAGCAGACTGCAATTCCCATCTGGCCGTATTCCATCCAGGCTTTCTAAGAATGCAGAAGCAGTGCATGAAATTTAAACTGTGCTCAAAGCTTTGGCTTAAGATAAAAGCATGTAGACTTGGGGAAATAAGGCCAGTAAAAAATAGTTTAAAATGGCATCATAAAATTAGATGCTCTTTATAAAATTGGAGGTACATTGTCTAAAATCTGCTAGCAATCATCTTTTATGGCTGTGGAAGAGTCGTTTATGATAATAAGCTTTGAAGATATTTAACCCTACAAACTAATGAATAGTAACAGGAAAAGTAGCTAAAATCATGGTTTCAGTAACATCTTGCCTCTTGAATCTTTTCTTTTTCTTTCTTTTTATTCCTTTATGTCTTTATGTCTGTGTTATCTCTATGTATGTAGATGGATCTATCAACTCTCATTGCTCATCTACCATCTATTAAATATAGGACAGTATTTTCTATCACTACTACCTGTCATCTATTATGTATCTATCTGTCTATATTATTTAACTATCAATAATATCTATGTATCCATCTATCTGTCTTTCTATTTACTTAACTTGTCTATGTAACTTTGTGAGAAATGACAAAATCTAGTTATAGGACATTCCATCACTTTGGCTAACTTTACATGATACTCTTTTAAGTTTATATTGGCTTGTTTCAAAAGAGTTATACTGTTTTATTAAATTTAATGACTTAGAATTCTCTTAACAAAAGTAAGCAAACTATGTGAAAATAAATTAAAATAAAATGAGACCAAAGAAAAATCACTTAAAATCCCATTGTAAAATTAGATGTTTTTTTATAAGGTTGAAGATTCATGGTATGAAATCTACTATCAAAATTATTATTTATTCATAATTATAGTATGGAAGATTAGATTTGTTAATAATTTTTGAAGGTATTCAATTTTCAGCACTAATTATGAAGAGAAAATAGATGGAGGACTTTTACTCGTTTGAAAGACGTATACTTAGTTGTTACCATCATATTTAGCAAGCTGTGGTGGTTTGATATGCTTGACCCAGGGAATGGCACAATTAATCGAAGCAGTCTTATTGGAGGAAGTGTGTTACTGTGGGGTGCGCTTTAAGAAACCTTCCTCCTAGCTCTCTAAACTTCTAGTGACCTTTAGATGAAGATACTAAACTCTCAGCTCCTCCTGTGCCATCCTGACCTGGACACTGCCATGCTCCTGCCTTGATGAAATTGGACCAAACCTCTTAACTTATAAGCCAACCCCAATTAAATATTGGCTTTATAAGAGTTGCTTTGGTCATGATGTCTCTTCAACTCATGACACAATAACTCAAGGAAATTCGAAGACAAGCTTATACATTCATTTAAGCACAAAGTGAAAGCATATTATCATTTTATCAGAAAATCTTCCAAGAAAACAGACCCATATATGTAAAATGTGTATGAAAGTACACTTAGGCACTCCTGCTGTTTGATGGCAAAGAGCTGAATAAAGTTTCAGAATGACTTCTGAGGGCCCAGTGGTAGTCAGGGAAAACTGCAGAATAGTCAAACCATTCTGAATGACTTTCAACTAACAAATTAAAATGTTTTCTTATCTCTTCTTAAAATTTCATCTTTATGATTAAAGTCTTAAAACCATCACAAATGTTATTGTCCATAGATAAATTAGCAGGCAAAAAACCTACAAATACAACCCCCAGTCCTCCTGTGTGTTGAGACACAGTTGAAGCTTCACATTGGAGCTTCGGAGCACCCTGCTTTCATCTCTCAGTTGGGTAAGAACACAAAAGACTGCTACATCAGCTGATTTTAGTCTCTGAATAGAAGTCTTATGCTTAGTCTAAAAATAGTCAACTAGCATGCAGTGCCAAGGAGCCTGGATCTTGAAAAACGGTGGCTTTTATTTTTGTTTTGTTTTTTTGGAAATGGCTTTGCATTTTGTTTATTATTCTTTTGATAATGTATAGAAAAAACATTTCTACATTTAATTATCATGGTATTAAACTTGTTTTAATGCAAAACCATTTTATTTTCATTATTTTGAATAATACTCAAAATATACTTTCAAAACCTAAGGGTAAGGACTAAGTTTTCCAGTGTGAGTTTATTATTCAGAGTAATTTTCTCTCTTACTTCAGTGTCTACTTGCATCGGTGATCAGCATTGTAGGATATGGTAAAGTAATGATTAGAGCTTCTGAGGTGGAACATAAGATAAGATGCAATTTGAAGAGTATTTCTATCTTTAATGGCTTCTGGGAAGAGTGCTGTCTTGGGCAAGGGGCTCTTCAGGCAGATGCTGCTTTGAACTAAAGCATCTTTCCCTGTGGACAGAAACAGATTGCCACTATCCTAGATGCAGACTCTAGATTCTAAAGCACATGACTATGATCTTACAGGGCTCTGGTGCAGCAATTTGAACTTAAGAACAAGTTTTGTGTACGGTTATGGGGTCCTGTGTCTGCTCTGCCACAGTGCACTGCCGCGGGGGAGGCAGGACACAGGGAGTTGGCTGGTATTACCCTGTGCTGCTGCCGCGACAAGTGCGATGATGCCCATGCGCTGTTTGTGTGCCAGTTCTAAGTGCCACAACCTAGTGTCTGCTATTGTGCTGACCTTGAGGTGGGCTTAGCACTCTCAGAAGCATTGAAGACAGCAAAAGTATTACCCTTTTATCTCCATGTATGAGGCTTATCACTATCAACTTTGCTTCATTTCCAGACTGGAGCAAGGGGCCAGCATTGGTAGCCTCAAAATGTTCAGGTATCAGCTCCATGTCTGGACTGTTTATGTCCTCTGTGTAGGCCCAACTGAGTAGAAGAGAGCAACGTGGAACTAGGAATTAAGTCAGATAAAATGCAAGGTTAAGAAATCGTTTTTTCCTCCTGTATTTTGAAAGAATTAAACATAAAAATACAAGAAGATTCAACCTTCAACTACTGGTACAAGTCAACTTCTGGGGCTTTGGTTAGTGTATCTAGCTAAGATCCAACTGTCTAAATAGGGGATGGCTCAGTATATGCAGGGCAGTAGAACACAGATGAGGAGAGACAGCAGATGGCTTACCTGGAATAGAAAATCATCTAGGTGCTGGAGCCATGCAGAAGAACTGCTAGACAGCCGAGAGGGAAATTCTAAGACAGTATGTGGTGGTGTCTTTCATGTAAAACTGATGCAGTGTGTCCAAAGTAAAATAAACACAAAAATAAGGAGCAACATGTCTTATTCACTCAGTGCTACAACCGGTCTGCCACGGAGAACCCAAGCATGTTTTCCATCCACTATAGTTATAACAACCTTGCTTTTCTTATGCTAATGGTTTTCTAGTTTTCTTTCTTTTGTTTATTTCTTTGGAGTTTTACATTATGAACAGAATAATGAATGTCCTTATGATGATTTCATATGAAATCACTTGACTTTTCTTATTTATTTATATATTTATTTTTCATTTGTGTGCTTATTTCTTTATTTATTATATAATTTCTTATTCATTTGTTTATCTGTTTGGGTGCTGGGAACTGATTTCTACAATTTGCAGATTCCTGAGCTAACACTCTACCACTGAGGACCACCCTTCAACCTGTGCTCTGGGATTTCATAAATACAGTAAATAATTTCTTTACAACCTTGGAAGAGAAGGATGAAATCTGTTTTGGAAGGGGCTTTACTCCTGAAAGTGCTTTCAGCAAGCCCATTATTTTGAAGGTGTAAGCATGAATTTTCATCTGAGAAGCTCCTGCCCATAATTCTCCTAATGTTCACAGACTTCCCTCTGGACAGCTCTTAATGTTATCCTGAAGTCTTGACCAGGGTTAAGTAATTCTGCAGTCGTGGATGCCACTGTGATAAATCACCCAGTCAGAGTCAACCGAGCTCCCATACCAATCAACTGAAGCTCCCAGATCTACTTAGCAATACAGGGTTTAAGTATACATTGTTACCTTGCTATCATCTCGTAGATTTTTTAAAGTTATTTTATTATTTTACAATAGAAAACTAGGTAAAGTATGGGAATTTGGGGGGTGAGAAAGAACTATTAGACCACTTTAAAAGGTGAAAATTAGACTTAGAGTTGTGATGTAACTCAGTTGGTAGAATCCTGCATAGAGTACATGGAGACCTTGGTTGGATCCTCAATACCTCATAAGATTGGGGATTGTGACCCATGTTGGGAGATGGAGGTAAAAGATTTTGAAGTTCAAAAATCATCCTCTGTTACAGCTGCATGGTAAGTCTGCTGTTTTATTAGGCTACATGGGACTTTTCAAAAACTATCATTAAAAACAGTGATGGTTTAATCTAAATATTTCTATGTTGTTAATATTCTACATGTATTTAGTACAAATTTGCAACAGAAAAAATATGCTCAACTGCAACAAAAAGAGCTGATAAGGTCACAGGCTTCATAAAGTCATTCTCATCCTTCATATGGGCAAAGCATTCAAACAAGTCTGTGAGAGCAATTCTTACTCAAACAATTAATAAAATATTGCATTAAAATGCCAGTGTTGTGGTACATATCTATAATGTGAGTACTCACAATGCAAAGAGACAGATCTCTGTACATTTAAGACAATTGTTTAAACATATTATTTGAGAATCCATTCATGTATAAAAGTTTTCATCAACTCCTCTGCAATTCTTCTCTAAATCATTCCATAATACCCCCTCACTTAGGTTCTTAATTTCATGTGCTCTTTTAAAATGGTATTTTAGTTGTTTTTTATTTTATGGGAGTTTTCTATATGAACAATATATATGAAGTGCCCTCAGAAGCCAGAAGGAGAATCAGATAAATTATAAATAATTAGGAGCTACGACATGGATGCTAGAAATGTAGCCAGGGTAACCTGTAAGAGAAGCAATGTTCATTACCTCTGAGCCATCTCTCTATCCACTTAATACTGCCTTTAGATGTAGTATAAGACTATCTTCTGGAGCATGGGTGGCTTATCTACAGATTACATCCCTGAAGAAAATTGACACTGATCCTCTCCCGGTGATTACCAAATGCCAAAAGCTCCTCAACGAGGCATGAGGCTTCATAAGTTCCTCTCCAAACCATGATGGTACTTTGGCTGTATGGATCTTGTGAAGAGCTTGTGCCTGTAGTCAAGTTGCCATAAGCTTATGTGTAGTCCTGTCATCCAAGAAACACTTCTCTACAGCTGCCCTCTGCTGCCTCTTCTTTTTCCACCACTATTCTAGATTCCTTGCTGAACCTTGGGTAGAGGGTATATGATATAGATTTTCCATTTAGTGATGAGAACTCCACAGTGACATCCTGGCACTAGGGTCTTGTGAATAAAACTTCAATTGCTGTGAGTGCACCACTACAGTTGCATTGCCATGTACAAAAGAGACTGACTGTTTCAGAGCAGTCCTACACAAAATCTGCCTGATAACCTATGGCATGGGGATATACCCTGGGCACCAAGTATAGGATAACTCCAATGAAAATGTTTTTATATGTGTATGTGCATATATTTGATGAAGCTTTTAAAACAGTGGGTTTTCATATGGAGTTTCCAAAGGCCTTTTTCTATTAGTTGTATTTCTGATATCCCCTTATATTTTCTGCCTTTCATCATCTACACTACTTTCTGTCCTATTAGTCTCTTTTCCAACTTCTTACCACCTTCATTCTAACTTTTTGTTTCCCCTGCCTCCCCCATCTTCTTTCTAGTTTCTTGTCTTATGCAGGTACTCCAATATAAATATATAAAAGAATTAGAAATTTAAAGCAAGGTTCTGTTCACATAAGAGAAAATATGTTGTCTCCATCTTTCAGGATCTGAATTATGTCTGAGAGTGATTATTTCTTTTTGCCTACAAATTTTGTGCCACACCTAATATAATATTAAAGATTAAATCAAATCAATCAAATAAATAAATAAATAAATTACATTTATGGTGTGGATTAGAAGTTGCATCAAAAAAATTCATTTTGCCCAGATAATTTCATGTGCACTATTAACTTTCAATTATTTAAAAGACAGTCCCCAGATTTGATTTTTAATTTTTTTATTTCTAGCACTCTTTGTGAACCTAACACCAACTGCAATTAAGCTACTCAAAAAAAGGTGACAGTTTACTAGTCTTACTAACTGAGAGACTTTAGATTACTAAGGGTCTGTTACTTGATGACCTTTCAGAGTTTCTTGGATTGACTGTTTGTTCTGTAAATGCAATTGGTTTATTCAACATGTCTTAATTAGTGTTTAATTGCTCTTAAGAGACACCATGACCAAGACAACTCTTTTTCTTTAAGAGTTATTTTTTTAATTAAACAAATTTTAAAAAACAGAGATAAATATACAGATTTTAAGAGACTTTTTGCATAAAAATATATGAATACAGTTTTGTCACTACTTGATTTTTTAAACATTTGATAGTATGCATTGAAAACTTACTAGTTACAATGAGCATAAAATACATATAAAACAGAATGTAACATGAAAATAGTCAAAGTTTTCTTGGTGTGTAAAGATTAAACATTATTATTTTTAAATACCAAGGATTGCCACAAGACTGGATTCTTAGCTCTTAAATTATTAATGATTTTTTAATTGAACAACTTTATTTTGAAAAACAAAGATAAATGTACAGATTGTAAGCATTTTTGCATAAAAGTATAGGAATACATTTTTGTCAGTATTTGATTTTTTTAAAGGTTTGATAGTGTACATTAAGATCTTACTAGTTACAATGAGCATAAAGTACATGTAAAACAAGATATAACCTAGAATTAGTCAAAGTTTTCTTGGTGTGTAAAGATTAAGCATAATGGTTTTTCATTTTCTTTCTTTCTTTTTTTTTCTCTTGAACTTCATATAGTCTGTGAGTTGTTTCTGGGGTGTTCAGAGGTTTCTGGGGTTAGTATCAAATTATCAGTGACTGCATATTATGTCTGTTCATTTGTGACTGGGTTATCTCACTCAGGATGATAGATGCATCCATTTTCTTAAGAATTTCATAAAGTCATTGTTTCTGATAGATGAGTAGTACTCCATTGGAGAACACAGGCCTGGTGAGACAGCATTCCTAGTAGCTGGGGAGTAGAGAGGTATCTGCCGAGCACGCAGAAAGTGCACCCCCCCATTGGTTCAAGGGAGCAGGAACCCTGCCTTAGGGTGTCTGTTTCCAGCCAGCAACCCGTGCATGCAGGACAGGTGCTCAGGCCATCTGCCACGAGGAACAGCAGAGATCCAGTGACACAGGCCTGTTGAGACAGCATTCCGAGTACCCTGGGTGACGAGAATTATTAATGATTTAAGATCTAGGTATACCACACTCTGAGAGGGTGCTATACACTTATTTTTATTTTCTTAGAAAAACTGAGGCTTCCACATTTTGGTCTTTCTTCTTTTTGATCTTCATATGGTCTGTGAATTGTTTCTTGGGTATTCAAAGCTTTCTGAGGCTAGTATCCAATTATCATTGACTGCATATTATGTTCTTTTGTGACTGGGTTACCTCTCTTAGGATGATATTCTCTAGATGCATCCATTTTCCTAGGAGTAACTGGGTCTTCAGGTAGTACAAGACAACTCTTATAAGAGATAACATTTTATTGGGGCTGGATTCCAGTATCAGAGATGCAGTCCACTAACATCGTAGCAGGAAGCAATGCAGCATTCAGAAAGTCATGGTGCTGAAGAAGAAGCTGAGAGTTATACATCTTGATCAGAAGGCAGTCATGAGACTGACCCTTTTATACACCATATATAGCCCTAGTAGTTTGGCTTCCCTTTTTGCTTGCAAAGTTATTTATTGATAATTCTTCCCACTGCTTCTCTCTATATGGCCTCAATCCTTTCTATTCTCTCTCTTTAATACATTGACCACTGGGTTTACAACAACTGATGTGCAATAAAATGACCCATTGTAACCTTCTTATGCTACACATATAGTTTCTGCCAACAATTTCCAAACTATTGAAGGTGACTGCTTTACCAAAGATTATTTTACTCAATGGTGTATGCCTATAGAAAGATTTCTTACTACTGTCCACTGCAGCACTAATGGAGGCTTCAATGTGTTTTTATGTATTATTTTTCAAATGTGCATTGGTCTGGAAGAGAACGTAAAGATTATAAGGTTTGAACATAGTACAGTCTTAAAATCAGCTTTGTAGGATTGAAATTCAAACTTAGTCAGCTTTTATTATCTTGTAAACATTTGGTAAGATAGTATAACCTTGCTTAAGTTTTAAAAGCTTAAATAAAATGTACTACCATGTTGAGTAAATAGTTATACTTTTCTGAAAACTATCAATATTATGTCAAATAAAGTGGCCACTGCTGTTATACTGGTCCCCAATGCTTAATGGTTTGCTTATGATTTCATGGTGTTTGTAACCCAACAGCATTGTCCCTTTAGGTCCTTGACTAAAGCAGAGTTAAATTCTAAAATTGACTTGAAAGGCATGCTGCTGCACACTGTCCTGAAAGGACTTTCTTGATCAGATAATTGGAAGCAGAAACAGAATCTATGATTGCAGCCCATAGCACATGGAGAAAAGGAAAATTTGCAGTCTGTCTGCTTTCTTTCACTCTTGATGGAATGTTGATTATCTTGCCAGTATTATTCCTTCATGGGTATTAGAACAACTTTCTTTGGGGCTCCCAACATAGAATGAAGATCATGTTCTCCAGGAATCCTCTCAGTCAGTACTAGTTAGGGACTGTGGAAGCATGCAAATTTGTGCACTGCGAAACTCTTATATTCTCAGCTTCTCTGGGGTGAGACAGCCACTGTGGGGCTACCTCAGGCTATCAAGCCCATCAGTTGTCCCTTTAGAGGCCCCTGGATAATAAAGCAATTCTTAGAAAAAAATCCTTGTTTGTGTTACAAATTATGGTGCAAAGAGAAAGTTCTAATTAATTTAAAATGCATGAAATAAAACAATTCACTAAGTTAGAAATAAGAAGTGTTTTCTTTTAGACTGCAGAGAATCAAATAACCCTATTTTTACAAAGGGACAGAACTAAACAAGGAATCCTCAACCGAGGAATATCAAATGGATGAGATGCACCTAAATTAATGTTCAACATCCTTATACATCAGGTAAATTCAAATCAAAGCAACCTGGAGATTCCACTTCATACCAGTTAGAATAGCTAAGATTAAAAACTCAGCTGACAACAGATACTGACAACAGATACTGACAAGAATGTGGATAAAGAGAAACACGCCTCCATTGTTGGGATTGCAATCTGGTACAACTGCTCTGGAAATCAATCTGGTGTTTTCTCGGAAAATTAGACATAGTACTACCTGAGAACCCAGCTATACCACTCCTGGGAATATACCCAAATATGTTCCAACATATAACAAAGACATATGTTATGCCATATTTATAAGATGTCTTATTTATAATAGCCAGAAGCTGGAAAGAACCCAGATGTCCTTCAACAGAAAATGGATACAGAAAAATATGGTACATTTATACAATGGAGTACTACTCAGCTATTTAAAACAATGACTACATGAAATTCTCATGCAAATAGATGGAACTAGAAAATATCATTACTAATTGTGGTAACCAAACACGCAATCACACACACACACACACACACACACACACACACACACATAGTATTCATGGTATTCACTCATTGATAAGCTGGAAAATCTCTGATTACACAAGATACAATTCACAGACCACATGAAGCATAAAAAAAAAGAAAAACAAAAAGAAAAGGAAAAACAAAATGCAAATGTCTCAGTCCTCAGATGGGAGAACAAAAATGTCCACATTAAAAAATATGGAGACAAAGTTGTGAGCAGAAACTGAACAAAAGGCCATCCAGAGACTGCCCCAACTGGATATCCAGTTCATATATAGTCACCAAACCCAGACAATATTGCTGATGCCAAGAAGTGCATGCTGACAGGAGCATCTCTGTCTCCTGAGAGAATCATGACAAATAGAGAGGCGGATTCTCACAGCTAACTGCTGAACTGTGAACAGGGTCCCCAGTGCAGGAGTTAAAGGACTGAAGTGGCTGAAGGGGTTTACAACCCCATAAGAAAGATACCAACCAGAACTTCCAGGGATAAAACCAGGATTCAAAGAGTATACTTGGATAAACCCATGGCTCTATCTGCACATGTAGCAGAGGATGGACTTGTTGGGCATCTATGGGAGGAGAAACCCTTGGTCTGGCCAAGGCTTAATGTCCCAGTATAGAGGAATGTCAGGACAGGAAGGCAGTAGGAGGTGGATGAGCACATTCTTAGAAACAAGGGAAGGGGGATGGAATAGGGCATTTATGGAGGGGAAACGGGGAAAGGGGTTAATATTGGAAATGTAAATAAAATATATCCAATAAATAAATAAATAAATAAATAAATAAATAAATAAGCAAAAAATTAAAAAAGTTTCCTTAAATTACGCACACACACACAAACACACATTTTAAAGGTTTTGTTTTTAGTTTATGTATACTAATGTTTTTCTTGAATATGGTTATGTGCACAACCTATGTGTCTGGTGTCCAGTGAGATCAGAAGAAACCATTGGATTTTCTGCAACTTTATTTATTGATAGTTTAAAGGAGCCATGTTGGTGCTGAGAATTAAACGTGGGTCCTCTACAACAGCAGTGAATGCTCTTAACCATGAGGCAGGCAACTTTCTAGTCTCATAAATTCTAACTAGTAAAATAGATGCAAGATATTTTCGACTTTGTTTTAAAACAAATAAAAAACCATTCACTTGGTTAGTTTGATTTGTTCTCTCACAGCAAACCTTAGCCAATTGCCCCTCACTTTCCCTGGTCTCAGAAGAAGGATTTTTGCATTGTCATAGGATGTTCCATCCTGGGCATCTTCCACTAGCCATCTCTGTACCTTGTAACCATCTACTCATTCATACAAGGCAGGGACAGCAGGTCCTTAAGCATATCAACGGAAACCTCAAGAAGAGGATACCTTTAATGCTTCCCTGAGTTCAAAAAAAAAAAAAAAAAAAAAATAGAGCTGTTGTACTGTGTTACTGATGTTTTAGTCTACCCTGAAGAGATAGCTTTCCTGAGCTTGGCACAAAATGGAGGACTCCCTTTTCTTAGAGGGTCTACCTCTTCTCTGCCTTATTTGGGAAACTGAACCCCAATTTTTTTTTTTACCTGAGAAATGACAAGTAACTGTTGGTGGAAAGTACAGTTTTAACTTCCTGAGTGTTTCCCCATGCAAATGTGGAATTCCTAGAACATGAAACCTCAGCCAGTGAAACTTCACCCTAAGAGTAACCCATTCACACTCTCTTAAACATTATATATATGTATGTATATATATACATATATATATCCTCTAATGCACATACACATAGTGTATGACCAAAACCTCTTTTATTGAGTACTGTTTGAATGTACAGTTACATTGAGTATAGTCTAAAAAGACAGTAACACTGAACAGCAGTAACTCTTCTTCAGAAAAGAGCTCTTCCCACAGCATTCACTGCTAGATAGAGATTCTGCTGACCCACTAGTTCAGGACATCACTTCATCCTTCCCCACTTGTGTGTGCATGAAAGCCTGGACATCTCTAGGGAAGGAGCAGACCAGGGAACGCATCTTCTCTCCACTGTTCCCCTCATGGACGTCCCAAGGACAGACTCAGAAATGGAACCACATCTCACAAAGAGATCTCTGACCTAAATATGCTACAGTGAACTTAATATGTCCTAGAATTGGAGAAAAAACATTATAATTTTCTGAAATCCCCACTAAAAAATCTAAACCAACTCGCGTTGCGGCCGCAGACACTAGATGAAAGACTCTGGATCCGCCTCGACACTTGCCCTCGCTTGCCATGGAGAAGACTGTGCTGATCCAGAAGGCCAAACTGGCCCAGCAGGTCGAGCGCTACGACAACCTGGCTACCTGCATGAAAGCCGTGAGGGAAAAGGGCATCGAGCTGTCCAAAGAGGAGCCGCAGGTCTGCCTGGAGAGTTATCTCGAGCACCGAGCAGAAGACCGACACCTCCCACAAGAAGTTGCAGCTGAGTAAGGACTATCGGGAGAAAGTGGAGTCTGAGCTAAGGTCCATCTGCACCACGGTCCTGGAATTGTTCGGTAAGTATTTAATACCCAATGCAACTAATCCAGAGAGTAAAGTCTTCTATCTGAAAATGAAGGGAGATTATTTCCGGTATCTTGCTGAAGTAGCTTGTGGCGATGATTGAAAACAAAAAATAGAAAATTCCCAAGGAGCCTACCAAGAGACATCTGACATAAGCAAGAAAGAGATGCAACCCACACATCCAATCCGCATCGAGCTGGCTCTTAACTTTTCTGTATTTTACTATGAGATCCTCAATAATCCAGAGCTTGCCTGCACACTGGCTAAAAGGGCATCTGATGAGGCTGTCGCAGAGTTTGATACGCTGGAGAAAGACCCCTATAAAGACGGCACCCTCATCATGCAGTTGCTTAGAGACAACTTAACACTATGGACATCAGACAGAGCAGGAGAAGAATGTGATGCAGCGGAGGGGGCCGAGAACTAAAGGCATCCAGAGGACCAACCTCCATCCCCTCAAGAAAACCTTTTTACATCTCCATTCCTTATTCTACGTGGATTTCCTCTAGCAAGGAAGCTCATTCACGTGTATGGGATCAACTGTTTATAGTCTTTTCACACTGCAGCTTTGGGAAAACTCCATCCCTTGGTTTGTGTTGTCTCCACCTTCCTGGTGTGCAGTCACTGCTGTAGAAAAGTACCAATGGCTCCATTTCATATAAACACGAGTAACTTCCAGACACTTGTGTAGAGGACTGACAGCACATTTGGTATTTAAGTAATCAGAACCAGTTCTGCAAGTGACTGTGTTTTTTGTATTACTGTGAAGACATGAAAATGTAGTGCATTAAAATTTAAAGTGATTGTAATAATAACTTCTTGATTTCTACATTCTTCTTCTGAACCTTCTTGGGCTTTCCTTCAGAAGCAGCTTTTCCATGCTCTTACACCAAATTCCTTTTTAATAGGAATCCAGAACTGTTATATTGAATGGGAAAGTGCTTAATGCATCTGGGCTTGGGGTCAGAGATTGAAATGTCTCCTGTCTCACATTCTGGAGGTTACTTCTGTCTGTGACAACAGGGAGTTTCCTTATGCATTCTTTATTTGCTGCTGTTTAAGTTGACAACTTTCTTCCTAATAAAACTCACACCTCCTCCCTTCCTAGCTCTGGCATTCACTTTACCTTGCGATAGAAGCAACATATTGCTGCCAGAATACGAGCATTGCTTTAGGCAAATTAAAATGCATGTCCTTTCTTAATACATGCATTTTAAGGAGAAATAACATACACAAATCCAAGTCTAAACTTTAGTACTTCTCCATGCAGATGTGCGCACATGTGAGTGGGTATCCGTTTTGTCCAGTAATTGTTCTTTAGAGAGTTGGACTACTATATTGTGTGTTTGTTAATCATTGACTGTAGTCACAAAAAAGCCTTGTGAAAATGTTATGTAACAGCAGAGTAATATAAAATAAAACTACATTTTGTAAAACCAAAAAAAAAAAAAAATCTAAACCAACATGCATTTTAAAATCAAGTTAATTCATTGCTTTATATTTATATCTTCCTAGATTCTCTACTGTAAAATTAGTTATTTAGTTATGAGAGTAATTAGTCATTCAAGCCTTAAACACAAAATACTGCAATGTAAAATGGACAGAATCAGCAGTGCCAATTACCTGGGCTACCCAAGCCCTGTACTGGGATGATCAGTACCATCATTTCCCAAACCACTTTTATTCATGTACAGATGTTTTGTTTGTTGTGTTTTCAACAAAATGAGAACAGTTTGGACATAATGCTCTACAAAGTATTTCACCTTCAAGGACCAGATAAAAGCCGGAGGGAAATCAGAAGACAGCGAGGAACATCATCTCAGCTGCATCACCAGCTGCTGGCCTCCCCTGGAGAGCTACGTGACAATCAGGCATGATGGGCTGCTGGAGACAAACCCGGACAAATTCCACAGGCTGTGAGCAGGCCTAAAATCACCCATTCTTTGCAAAAATTTCTGCTGAGTTGCTGTTAATTCTGAAATCTGAAGTTAACAGCCAGGCAGAGAAAGACAGTAAGGATGCTTGGAGCCTCTGCTTCTTTTGGTATTACTTACTATGTCGGCCATAAATGCTGGTAATTTGCTGAATGCTTCTACCATTTCTGAATAAAGAGAATTGGAGTAGCTTTTTTTGAAGACCAGTTTCTGGGTTTATTTGGAGCTTAGTTTTACTGGCTTGTGGGGGGTAAATTTTACTAATTAGTGAGGCATCAAAAGTACTTGGAAAACAGTGGTGTCTGTGGACATATATATTTACTGCATTGAGAGTCTTACCTCCTTATGACAGTCCTTCAAAAGATCTCATGCTCTATGACCTAGGTTGTGATTGTGTTGCCTTATAGGGCAAAACACAGACTTGGGCCTTGCACATTCTTAGTCAAGAAGAAGACTCTTTATGTTGTTGCGTTTAAAAAAGACATGTGACTAAACATGTAGAAACTGGAGTCACTGTATAAGTTACTTTTTCATTGATGTGATCAAAATATACCACAGAAACACTATAACACCGTGTTTGGCCTCATGATTTGTACCTCTTTAATTCTATCCTTGGCTAGGAAGTCCTGGAGTTTAGGAACAGTTCTCTACATGAATGTGGGAGAATGGGGTGGCCTGTTATTTGTCAGCAGTTCAGGAAGAAAGTGGAATGGCTCAAACAAGAAATAGACATGATCTTCCAAAACCTGCTTCTAGTGCTGAATTCTCCTAGCCAGGTTCTACCACCTTTAAGAGTCCCAGATTTAATAGTATGTAAATGTAAAAAGTGTTTTATTCTTCGGAAGTTCAACATACTAGGGCCTCCTGTTGCCAGAATAGAGAGACATCCAAGTGAGCTTGCAGGCCCGATTTCAAGCACATCAAAGAATTCCAGGGCAGGTGACCCCTATATTAATCTGTTAGGTCCATTTCTATGGATACTCCATTAACTTACCAGTGGCTGGAAACTTGCTGGAGAGGTCTGGAAACTGTTGCTGAGGGAGCAGCAGAAGAAGTCTGGAAACTGTTGCTGACTCATTGTTCTTGCTTCAGGCCAGGTGGTGGGGCTGCTTCTGAGCCCTGGACTTGCCTAGAATTGCACAGTTCCTGGTTCTAGTCTACTTAACTGCCAATTTAAATTGAAATCAGCCCAGCCTTCTCACTCCAAATATCTCTACATCCCTTAAAATGGTATCACAACTAATGACTGAGCATTGAAACATGAGCATCAGGACACAACATTTTACTTTCAGTCATTAAATGTTTATCTGATTATATAGAATACCTTCAATGCAATATCAAGTGACCCTATATTCATAGTAGTTCTTACACTGTTCAGAATATCAAATTCAAAATTTGTTAAGACTCAAGAAAGGGTACTAAATGTGAGCTGCTATGAAATCAAAGTGACCATTAATTTTATCGACTATATATATTGATGAGGAATAAAAACTCTCATTCTAAAAGGAAGAAATGCATAGGTAGCAGGACAGACAGGATGAAAGTCTCAGGACAAGCTCACTTTCACAATCTTCCTGTGAAAGGTAAGAGAAGCCAGTAGTTACTAATATGACAGAGTTTCACATCTTTGCAAATTCAATTAAAACACTTGTTCTTCCTGACTGTCAGTAGACTACAGCTCTGAGCTCTTCAAAAGCAGGATTATGAATGCTGGGTTTATATCATTATTGAGCTCTGGAACTCTAAGATAGTTCTCATTGGATTGTGTTAAATAGCACCTTGTGATATTAAATGTCATCACAAGTAGATGAAATAAATAATGTCAACATGAAGATTTAATCAATAGTTTCCTTGCATATTAAAAAAATATACACCCAAAAACCAGAACAATCCTCCCTCTGGGCTTAATTAGCATTTGTATATAATTGAATAACTTTATGGCTTGAAAAAGAAATGTTCCTGAAATTAAAAAGCAAGTTTACATTATGATATTTATTTATAATTAATATTATTTTGCAAAATTACCATGTTTAAGACTTTTTATTTTGAAATTGAGTATTAGACTTTCAATTAATAGAAAACAAGGTCTTAATTACAGCTTCTGAATCTAAAAAAGTAATATGTTCCTTGAGCAATCATTTGAAATTAATAATATTTTAAGAAATATAATATTTACTAAATAACAAACTGTTTTGCAGCGAGACAAATACCAAAGAGACTTCCAATATTTGTAAAATTCTCTGTTTAGAAGTTTTTGAGACAATGTTTACAATATAACCCAAGCTGATCTCAGACTGCTCACATAAGAACTTCCCATGTTTTATGATTTCAAGCATGCATCATCAATCCAGCCTGGGGCCCAATATTTTATTGAAAAAAATGCTTCTGTAATACTTATTAAATATGGATAAATAAAGTTATATAGTCATTCATACAGTTAAGTTAAATGTATCAAACACCTAAGAAACAAAACAATATCAGATTATTGGCAACTAAAAGTGATCTGAATCATAGGTATAAGGGCCAAATGGTTTATTATCACTCCACAAATAGGAAAGCCAGTGATTGATTATAATAGTAAGAATGCGTTCCAGTTTGGAAAATTAGAATAATAATGTATACTATTAATGAGACCATTTTTTCATTCATAAGTTTACTGACCACACATTTCAATATGAAAATATCTTATTGTTTTCTATCTTAAATTTCTGGAATTTAACATATTCTGACCTGTCAGTGAAGGTAAAGGTATCTCTACCAGATAAAACTCTTTTACCTTGTTATAAATATTTGCTAACATAATGGAAAGTGTATCATTGGCTAACACAGTAGATACACACTCAGCTCTCCTTGTGGTCAAGGACCTTAGACTACCAAGAATGCTCTTCTCTCTAGAAGTTTCTCTTCCACTAGGCTAGACAGACACTGCATAAAGGAGAACCACTTCTGGTGGTTAGAGGTATGTAGGAGCACTTAGGTGCTGAGCAGACAGAGAAGTGGACAGGGAGTGAGGCAGTATTGGCTAAACTGCACAGGGCAGAGAGCAGGCCTCAATGAGATGTGGCCACCATAATCAGGAATTCTGTTAGTTAGAACCCTGAACAAAAGCATCTTTAAAAACTGGTTTACTAATTTAGTAAGCAACAACAACAATAAAGCACTTTTAGTGGCAATGATTTGATTACTCACACATGTCTCCAGTCTTCTTAATAGTCTATCTGTAAACAAATATTATAGGAAGTCAATGAATTTGAGTCCTGTTTTTTCCAATTCACTTTGCATCCTGATCACTGCCCACTCCAGTGGCCCCCTCACAGAGTCCCTCCTCTCTCCCCTCTTTTAGGTACCTTGGCTGGTGGTTCAGTCTCTGAGAACTCCCAAGTGTCCAGGTTAGTTGACTCTGCTGGTTTTCCTGTGGAGTTCTTATCCCCTTCAGTGCCCTCAATATTTCTCACAACTCTTCCATTGGCTCTGGGCTTCTAAATCTGTTTCAGCCATCTTCTGGGTGGAGCCTCTCAGAGAAGAATTACGCAAGACTTCTGCTTGCAAGTATAATAGAATATCATTAATCATGTCAGGGATCGGTGCTTGCCAATAGGATAGGTCTCAAGCTGGGTTCGTTGTTGCTTGGCCATTTCCTCAGTCTCTGCTCCATCTTTGTCCATGAATTCTTGTAGAGAAAATAAATTTTTGGTCAAATATTTTTTTGGGTGGGTTGGTATCCCTATCACTCCAGTGGGGTTCTCTCCCAGCTACAGGAGGTGGCCTGTTCAGGTGCCATATCTCTACTGTTGTGAATCTCAGCTAAGATCACCCATATTGATTTCTGGGAGCCTTCCCATTCCCAGGTTTCTAGCACAACCTAGAGGTGACCTCTACCCATGCCAGTTGCATACTGACATTCTCCTGGCCCTCTTGCCCTCTCCTCTGGCCTGATCCTGAATACGCTCCATTCTTCTCACAATCCCCTCTTTCACCCAGGTTACTCCCTCCATCTACCTCTGATGACTTTTTTATTCTCCCCAAGTGAATTCAAACAACCTCCCTTGGTCCTTCCTTCTTGTTTAGCTTCATCAGGTCTGTGGAGTATAGCATAGGTATCTAGTGTTTTATACATAATGTCTATTTATAAGTGAGTACACACCATGGATGTACTTTTGGGTCTAGGTTACCTCACTCAGGATGATAGTCTCAAGTTCAATACACTTACATGAACAATTTGTGATATCCTTGTTTTTAATAGCTGAATGTTATTCCATTGTGTAAATGAACCACATTTTTTAAAATTCATTCTTCTGTTGAGGGATATCTAGGTTATTTCTAGTTTCTGGATACTGCAAATAAAGCTGCTATGAACGTAGTTGAGAAACTGTCCCTGGGTTATAGTGGGGTGTCTTTTGGGTATATGTCTAGGAGTGGTATAAATGGGTCTTTAGGTAGAACTATTACTAATTTTCGGAAACACTGCCAAATTGATTTCTAAAGTGATTCCAAGTATTTGAAATCCCACCAGTGAAGAAAAAGTGTTCCCCTTGCTCCACATCCTTGCCAGCATTTTCTGTAACTTTAGTTTTTTATATTAGTCATTCTGATAAGTACAAGATGAACTTCAAGGTCGTTTGATTTGCATTTCCCTGATGACTAAGAATGCTGAATATTTCTTTAAATGCTTCTTGGCCATTCAAGATTTCTTTTTGAGAATTCTCTGGTTATCTCTGGAACCCATTTTTAAAATTAAGTTGTTGGTGATTACCTTCTTGAGTTCTTTGTCATCCCTCTGTCATGTATTGGGTTCATGAAGACCTTTCCCAATCATAGTCTGTTCTTTTTTTCCCATTGACAGTGTTCTTGGCCTTATTGAAGCTTTTCAGTTTCAAGAGGTCCCATTTATCAATTTTTGATCTTAAAACCTGAACCATTGGTGTTCTGTTCAGGAAGTTGTCTCCAGTACCAAACAGATCCAGGCTATTCTCCACTTTCTGTTCTATTAGATTTAGTGGATCTGTTTTCCTGTTGAGGTATTTGATTCACTTGGACTTAAGTTTTGTGAAGGGTGATGATAGATACGATTCTATTTGCATTCTTCAGCATGCAGATATCCAATTAGACCAGCACAATTTGCTAATGATGCCCCTTTTTCTATTGTATGGTTTGGCTTCTTTTGTCAAAAATAAGTGTTCATAGGTGTGTGACTTTATTTAAAGGTCTTTAATTCCATTACGTTGATCAAGCTGTCTATTTCTGTACCATTGCCCTGCCATTTTCATTACTATTTTTCTGTAGTACAGCTTGCTAATGATCCCTCGAGACATCCTTTTATTTTTCAGGATTGTATTAGCTATCCTGAACTTCATCTGTTTGGTTGGTTGTTTCCAATGAATTTGAGAATTGTCCTTTCCATGTCTGCAAAGAATTGTGTTGCAATTTTGGTCACACTGGATACTTACACAATGGGCAAAAATTAGTTGCTCCAATTAGAGTAAAGCTTCACAGTGTTATACCTAAGCCCTTCTCAAGACTAGGAAAATGGGGTATATAAGTCTGGCTTCCCAAATAGGCCAGTACCAACTCACCCAAAATAAAATTCTCTCTGCCTCAATATTTACACTATGAATGTTATCTGATAATGATCGTTTTTATTCTATTATTCTCTCTTTTCCTGTGAAACTTGTAGAGAATAATCTACTCTTTGCTCCTCAAGTCTGACCACTTCAGCCTTGTGTGAGCTGCAAAATCCACCTCTTCTGCTCAGGCCATTGTAACACCTGTTTTATTTTATGAAGTGAGATGATTTTGATCCTATGTGAGTGTCTCTTGTTAAAGAGTAGTTTTGCCCTAACAAAGAACTTGTCACATTGACTATTCTCTCTGGGATTGGGGCTACATTGCAAGGATGACTGCTGCTGTTCCTGAAATCACAAATGGGAAATTCCAAGGTCCTAAGTCAGGTGTTGGTAGGTGTGTGGGTTTATTTATTCTGCTCTCTTCTTTCACAAACTTTGTCCAAACTTCAGTACTCTCAAACAAGAATTCCCTTAATCCCCATAGCAAGTGATCCTTTACACAGCTGTTACAAACCTTGTCTTCGGTTTCCCATTGTCTCATGTTTTGATATCTTGGATGTGAATTTCCTAGAAAAACTACTCATCCCAGAGGAATCCTCAAACCAGCTATCATGGAAACCAAGCTTGCAGCTCCCTTCTTTAGCTGGCTTTTGTAAAATAGATCACTATTTGCCTTCTATAATTCCCTGGGGTGGAGGTAAGGCTAGAGAAAGATCAATCAGAATGAGGCCCTCTGATAACAGCTTTACCTGTTCTAGGTTTTCATTGGCTTTCTTTGCAACCACAGTTAAAGGCTTTGCCTAAATTTATTGCATTGCTCGGACTAATACCTGTACTTTCCAGGACGTCCCCATGTGTCATGTTTTTGATCCTGCCTCAGAATGCCATTTCTTTTTTTTCTTAAATTATATTAAAAAAAAAAAAAAAACAGAAACATGTACAGATTTTTAAAAGCATTTTTGGCATAAAACTATATGAATGTATTTTTGTCAGTATTTATTTCTTTTTTTGAACAACTTTATTTTAAAAAACAAAGATAAAAGAACAAATTTTAAGGATAATTCCACAAATGTATACGAAAACATTTTTGTCAGTGCTTAGCTTTTTTTTATTGAAAAACTTTATTTAAAAAAAAAAAAACAAAGATAAATGTACAAATTTTAAGCATTTTTTTTAAGGTTTGATACTCTGCATTAAGGTCTTACTAGTTACAATTAGCAAAAAGTACATGTAAAACAGGATGTAACCCAGAATTAGTCAACGTTTTCTTGGTGTGTAAGGCTTGAGCATAATGTTTTTTTATCTTGAACTTCACACAGTTTGTGAGTTGTTTCTGGGGCAGTTCAAGCTTCTGGGGTTAGCATCCCACTATCAGTGACTGCATATTATGTCTGTTCTTTTGTGATTGGGTTATCTCACTCAGGATGATATTTTCTAGATGCAACCATTTTCTTAAGAATTTTGTTAAGTCATTGTTTCTGATAGCTGAGTAGTACTCCATTGTGTAAATATACCACAATTTTTGTATCCATTCATCTACTGAAGGACATCTGGGTTCTTTCCAGCTTCTGGCTATTATAAATGGAGCTGCTATGAACATTGTGGTGCATGTGTCTTTGTTGTATATTGGAGTGTTTCTGGGGTATATGCCCAGAATTGGAATAGCTAGATCTTCAGGTAGTACTATGTCCAATTTTCAGAGAAATCACCAGACTGATTTCCAGAGTGGTTGTATCAGTTTACAACCTCACCAACAGTGGAGAAGTGTTCCTCTTTCTCCACAACCTGACCAGCATCTGCTGTCATCTGAGTTTTGAATCTTGGCCAATCTGACTGGTGTGAGGTAAAATCTCAGGGTTGTTTTGATTTACATTTCCCTGCAGACTAAGGATGTCCAGCACTTCCTTAGATGTTTCTCAGCCATTTGATTTTCCTAAATTGAAAACGTTTTGTTTAGCTCTGCACCCCATTTTTTAATAGGGTAGTTTGATACTCTGGTGTATAGCTTTTTGAGAGTTCTTTGTATACCTTGGATATTAGGCCTCTATCTGATGTGGGGTTGGTAAAAAACTTTTCCCACTCTGTTGGCTGCTGTTTTGTTTTCTTGACAGTGTCCTTAGCCTTACAGAAACTTTGCAATCTCATTAAGTCTCATTTGTCAAACTTTGACCTTAGAGCACAAGCCACTGGTGTTTTGTTCAGGAAATTTTCTCCTGTGCCTGTGTTCTAAGGTTTTCCCTACTTTCTCATCTAATAGTTTCAGTGTACCTGGTTTCATTTAGAGATTTTTGATCCACTTACACTTGAGCTTTGTACAAGGAGATAAGAAAGGGTCTATTTTCATTCTTCTGCATGCTGAGTGCCAGTTGAACCAACACCATTTATTAAATAGGCTGTCCTTTTTCCATTGAATGTTTATAGCTCCTTTGTCAAAAATCAGGTGACCATATATGTGAGGGCTCATTTCTGAATCTTCATTTCTATTCCATTGATCCACATGCCTATTTCTGTACCAGTACCATGCAGTTTTCAGCACAATTGCCTTGTAATATAGCTTGAGGTCAGGGATAGTGATTCCCCCAGATGTTTTGTTGTTGTTGAGGATGGATTTCACTATTCTAGGTCTTTTGTTATTCCATATGAAATTGCACATTGCTCTTTCCAACTCAGTGAAGAACTGGGTTGGAAGTTTGATGAGGATTACATTGAATCTGTAGATTGCTTTTGGTAAGATACCCATTTATAGAATGTTGATCCTTCCAATAAATGAGCATGGGAGATCTTTCCATCTTCTGAGATCTTCCTCAATTTCCTTTTTTAGAGGATTGAAGTTCTTGTCATACAGGTCCTTAACTTGCTTAGTTAGAGTCACACCAAGGTATTTCATAGTTTTTGTGACTATTGCAAATGGTATCTTTTCCCTATTTCCTTCTCCACATGTTTGTCCTTTGAATATAAAAAGGCTAATGATTTGCTTGAGTTAATTTTATATCCAGCCACTTTGCTGAACTTGTTTATAAGCTGTAGGAGTTCTCTGGTGGAATTTGTGGGATCGCTTAAGTACACTATCATGTCATCTGCAAAAATTGATGTTCTTACTTCTTCCTTTCCAATTTGTATCCCTTTGATTTCTTTTTGCAGTCTAATTGCTCCAGCCAGGACTTCCAATACTATGTTGAATAGGGAGGAGGAGAGAGGGCAGCCTTGTCAGTCCATGATTTAAGTGTGATTGCTTCAAGTTTCCCACCGTTAAGTTTGATGTTGGCTGTTGGTTTACTGTATATTGCTTTTATTATGTTTAGGTATGGGACCTGGATTTTTGTTCTTTCAAAGACTTTTAACACAAAGAGTTGTTGAATTTTGTCAAATGCTTTATCAGCATCTGGTGAGATGACCATGTGGTTTTTTATTTTGAGTTTGTTTATATGGTGGATTACATAGTTAGATTTCCATATATAAAACTATCCCTGCATCTCTGGGATGAAGCCTACTTGATTATGGTGAATGATGGTTTTTATGTGTTCTTGGATTGGGTTTGCAAGGATTTTGTTGAGTATTTTTACATCAATGTTCATAAGTGAGATTGGTCTGAGGTTCTCTTTCCTTGTAGGGTCTTTGTGTAGTTTAGGAACGAGTGTTATTGTAGCCTCAAAAAAATGAGCTAGGAAGGATTCCATCTTATTCTATTTTTTGAAGTAGTTTAGACAGTGTTGGTATTATATCATCAATAAATGTCTGATAAAATTCTGCACTGAACCCATCTGGACCTGGGCTATTTTTGGTTGGGAGGCTTTTGATGACTGCTTTTACTTCTTTAGGTGTTATGGGATTATTTAGGTGGTTTACTTGGTCTTGGTTTAACTTTAGGGTCTTGTATCTGTCTAGGAATTCATCCATTTCCTCCAGATTTTCCAACTTTGTGGAGTATTGGCTTTTGTAGTTGGATCTGATGATATCTTGAATTTCCTCAGTTTCAGTCATTATTTCTCCACTTTCCTTTCTGATGTTGTTAATTTGGATTCTCTCTCTTTGCCCTCTAGTTACTCTGGCTAAGGATTTATCAATCTTGTTAATTTTCTCAAAGAACCAGCTCTTGGTTTTGTTAATTCTTTGGATGGTTCCTTTTGTTTCTATTTGGTCTATTTCTTTCCTAAATTTGATTATTTCTAGCCTTCTACTCCTCTATGTGTATCTGCTTCCTTTTGTTCTAGAGCTTTCAATTGTGCTATCAGGTTGCTAGCATGTGCTCTCTCCAGTTTTTTTTTTTGGAAGCACTCAGAGCTATGAGTTTCCCTCTCAGTATTGCTTTCTTTGCATCCCATAGGTTTGGGTATGTTGTGTTTTCATTTTCATTGAATTCTAGAAAATCCTTAATTCCTTTCTTTATTTCTTCTTTGACCCTGATATCATTTAATAAATCATTGCTTAGTTTCCACTTGTAAATGTACTTTATGTTGTCTTTTTATTTATTAAAGACCAGCCTTAGACCATGGTTATTTGAAAGGATGCATGGGCGTATTTCAATCTTCTTATTTCGATTGAGTCTTGTTCTGTGTCCAATTATATGGTCAATTTTCGAGAAGGTGGCTTGAGGTATTGAGAAGGTGTATTTTTTTGTTTTAGGATGATATGTTCTGTAGATATCTATTAATTCCAGTTCGTTCATAATCTGTGCTAGATTTGCAGTGTCCTTGTTCAGTTCCTGTTTCCATGACCTGTCCATTGGTGAGAGTGGAGTATTAAAGTCTCCCACTATTATTGTGTGAGGTGAAATGTATTTTTTGAGCTTTATTCGGGTTTGTTTTATGAATATGGGTGCTTTTGTATTCAGAGCATATATGTTAAATATTGATAGTTCCTCCTGACAGATTTCCCCTGTAATGAGTAAAAAGTGTCCTACCTTACCTTTTTTGATAACTTTTGGTGGGAAATTTACTTTATTTGCTATTAGAATAGCCACTCCAGCTTGCTTCTTGGGGCCGTTTGCTTAGAAGTTTCTATCCCAAACTTTTACTCTGAGTTAGTGTCTGTCTTTGTTTTTGAGATGAGTTTCCTGTATGCTGCAAAGTGCTGGGTTTTGTTTATGTATCCAGTCTGGTAGCCTATATCTTTTTATTGGGGAGTTGAGTCCATTTATGTTAATAGATATCAAGGAATAATGGTTCTGTTACCTGCTTTTATTGCTTTTGTAGGTTGAATTGTGCCTGTGTCTCTTTCTTCTTCTGGTTTTCTTTCTTAGGAGTTTTCTTGTTTTAACTAGGATGTAGTTCCCCTCATTGTATTGGGTTTTCCACCTATAATTCGTTGTAGTCCTGGGTTTGTGGTCAGATATTGTGTAAATTTAGTTGTGTCTTGGAATATCTTAGTCTCTCCATCTATGGTGATTGATAGTTTTGCTGGGTATAGCACCTTGGGCTGGCCAATATACTCTCTTAGTGTCTGCATGATGTCTGCCCAGGCTCTTCTAGCTTTTCTAGTCTCTGTTGAGAAATCGGGTGTGATTCTGATTGGTCTGCCTTTATATGTTACCTTACCTTTTCCCTTACTGCTTTTAGTATTCTTTCTTTGCTTTGGGCACTTGGTGTTTTGACTGTTATGTGTAAGGAGGAATTTCTTTTCTAATCCACTCTATTTGAGTTCTGTAGGATTCTTTTATGCCCGTGGTCATCTCATTCTTAAGGGTAGGGGAGTTTTCTTCTACAATTTTGTTGAAGATATTTACTCTGCCTCTTAGTTGATATTCTTCTTCCTCTTCTATTCCTATTATCCTTAGGTTAGGTCTTCTCATTGTGTCCTGGATCTCCTGGACATTTTGGATTAGGAGCTTTTTGGTTTTTGCATTTTCTCTGACTGTTTTGTCTATGTTTTGAATGTTGTCTTCGGCCACCAAGATTTTCTCTTTCATCTCTTGTAGTCTGTTGGAAATGCTTGCGTCTGTGACTCCTAATTTTCTTTGTAGGATTTCTACTTCTAGGGTTGTCTCTTTTAGTGTTTTCTTTATTGTGTCCATTTCTGTTTTAAATTCCTTCTTCCAGTCCATCTCTTTGGTTCTGTTTTCTTCTAGTTCTTTCAGTTCTTTGAGTGCTTTTCTTGAGTTTTCTTTAAAAGCTTCTAATTCTTTATGCTTTTCTCACGTTCTTATTTAAGGATCTCTATCATAATCTTGAGGTAGGATTTCGTATCTAAGTTTTCTTTTCCTGGAGTGTTTGGCATTCTGCTTTTTTCTGTGATGGGAGAGCTGGGTTCTCGTGTTGCCAGGTTGTCTTGGTTTCCCTGGGGTATGCTCTTTTGCTTTCCTCTTGCCATCTTGTTGTCAGTGATTGGTTCTAGCCTTCCCCTTGTACCTGGCCTGTGTCTCTCGATCTCTGCTGTTCCTGCTGGCAGAAGGTCTGAGTCCTGTTCTGTACCCAGAAGCCACCGACTTGGAAAAGAAGGCCCAATGCTGGATTCCTGGTCCTTGGATCAGGCAGGGCAGGGGCGTACTTTCCAGGCATGCTCAGCAGAGATCTCTCTGCCCCCCTGGTTTCTCTGAACCTCTTCTCACCAGGCCTTAATCTCTGGGTCTCCGCTGGTACTCGTCCAGTACTTTATTCCTTAAAGGTTTGATAGTATGCATTGAAATCTTACTATTTAAAATGAGCATAAAGTACATTTAAAACAACAGGTAACATGGAAATAGTCAAAGTTTTCTTGGTGTGTAAAGATTAAACATACTTATTTTTAAATATCAAAAATTACCACATGGCTATCTTCTTATCTCTTGAGTTATTAATGACTTAAGGTTTATTTACACCGCACTCTGAGAGGGTGCTATACACTTTTTTTTTTTTTTTTTTTTTTGGTGTTGTTTTGTTTTGGTTTTTGGTTTTTGTTTTTTCTTCTTCTTCTAAGAAGGACTGAGGCTTCCACCTTTTGGTCTTTCTTTTATTGAGCTTCATTTAATCTGTGAGTTGTTTCTTAGGTATTCAGAGCTTTCTGGGTCTAGTATTCAATTCACAGTGACTGCATATTATGTCTGTATTTTGTGACTGGGTTACCTTTACTCAGGTTGATATTTTACAGATACATCCATTTTCCTAGGAATTTCATAAAATAATTGTTTCTAATAGCTGAGTAGAGATTCTGCTGGTTTTAACCACGCTTAACAGAGAGAAGCAGTGATAGGACAGTGGAAACAACAGGAATGCTTGCCCAAGAGGAGAAAGATATGATGATGAACACCATGAAAAGTACTCATTTGGGCACTGGGCATTCAGTAATGAATCTGGGAAGGAAATGGAAGACAGACTGCTAGTCCTGCATATCTCCTAAAGAGCAGGAGTCATCATAACAGCAATGCACCACAAATACTTCATTGCACTGTGGAGAAGGTGTTCTGCCGTCAATAGTTCATGCTCTTCCCATGTCCCTTTCTGAAGTACCATAAATTTTCATTATCCCTAGTGTATCTTTCTGTGGTTTCAGATGCTCAGAGTTGGCAGAAATCAGAATAAATTAAGTTGATAACTCTAGATATAGGTCCTTTTTCAAATTCTAAATCACCCATCATTTTGTATATTATGATGAAAATTTATACTCCTTTCTTTGATATGTGAATTATCCCTTTGTCCTGAATAAAACCCATCCATCTAAGGCAATTAAAAACCTTCTTGTTCATCAAGTCAATGGTGGCAATATCCAAGTGCTGGTGTTTCTAAGAACATGGATTTTACTTAATAATAAACCCAAAGTCCAGGGTTAATCTGATGGTTAATTTTTATTTTTAACCTGATGAAATCTAGAGATTATCTTGATTGGGTTAATGAAAGTAGAGAATTGATGTACTATGAGTATCCACTCTCCCTAGTTGGAGATTCAGGAGTGTTTACAAAGTAGAAAGTGAACTGAGTACAAACATTCAATCTCTCTAGATTTCATCACTTCAAATGCCATATAACCAGTTACTTTAAGCTATAATTGTCATGAAATCCCTATTATGGCAGACTTAACAGGGAGCAAAAATAAACTCTCTCTTCTTTAAGTTGCTCTAATTAAGGTATATTATCATATAAGTGGAAGTAAAGACAATGGTGATAGAAATTTAATCATAATCTACTCCTATCCTAATTCACTATCAGTAATCACTAATGCTTTATAGCCCAATTTATAAATTAAACTGTATTAGATGTGTTTTCATGGAAAAGTAGCAAGAATTATTAGTATCTAGAGTTTCAAGTATCTGTTGGAATTTTTTAAATGTATTTATGGTCAGTAGAGGAAATTTTGTTTTTTGTTGTGTCTTAAATTTCTGGAATTTACCTCAATGTTAATTCCATCTTAAAATTGCTAAGATTTTTTTACTTGTCTTCATAGAAAATTTTTATTTCAGTCTAAATCATTTTATCCCTTTTGCTACCATTTTGTATGATTGAATGTGCAAACATCCAACACTCTGGCCTCTTCTGGAATGAAGAGTTTGAATTCATGTTTTGAAACAACATGAAGTACCATGGTCTTACTAAAACCTGTCATACAGAGCCATTATTTATAATCTTGCTCCTATGAAGTATATACTTGTTCCACAACCATTAGTCACACATAGATCATGATTTTTTTTATGTAAGACTGGAACAATGAAGGTAAGTTTATCAAGTTTTGAGTTACTTACCTAACCATATAGGGGTACTATGTGAATCATGGGACAGAGATTAAGAGTACTTCCACAAAGCCTGAAAATCTGAGTTTGATCTTTTAAACTTCACTCTGTGGAAGAAGAAATTCAACTCTCATAAATTATCATCTGATCTACACACATACATACATGTACATGCACATACAATTAGTCAATAAATTTATTAAAGTCATTAAAAAATAATGGAGGTTTAAGAGTGGGGGCTTTTCAACTGAGGAGAACTTACAATAGACAGAAGCTTAAAAAAACCCAGTTATCTTTCAACAAAGGAATGGATACAGAAAATGTTGGCCATTCACACAATGGAGTTCTAGTCAGCTATTAAAAAAAAATGACTTCAGGTAGTATTATGTTCAATTTTCTGAGGTATCGCCAGACAGGAGTCCATAGTGGTTGTATTAGTTTGCAACCCCACCAACAGTGGAGAAGTGTTCCTCTTTCTCCGCATCCTCGCCAGCATCCCCTGTCATCTGAATTTCGGATCTTGGCCACTCTGACTGGTGTGAGGTGGAATCTCAGGGTTGTTTTGATTTGCATTTCCCTGATGACTAAGAATGTCCAGCACTTCTTCAGATATTTCTCAGCCATTCGATATTCTTCAACTGAGAACGTTTTGTTTAGCTCTGTACCCCATTTTTAATAGGGTTATTTGATTCTCTGGTGTCTAGCTTTTTGAGTTCTTTGTATACCTTAGATATTAGGCCTCTATTTGATGTGGAGTTGGTAAAAATCTTTTCCCATTCTGTTGGCTGCCGTTTTGTTTTCTTGACAATGTCCTTAGCCTTACAGAAACTTTGCAATCTTATTAAGTCCCATTTGTTAATCTTTGACCTTAGAGCTTGAGCTATTGGTGTTTTGTTCAGAAAATTTTCTCCTGTGCCTATATGTTCTAAAGTTTTCCCTACTTTCTCATCTAATAGTTTCAGTGTATCTGGTTTAATGTGGAGATCTTTGATCCACTTACACTTGAGCCTTGTACAAGGAGACAAGAAAGGGTCTATTTTCATTCTTTTGCATGTTGAGTGCCAGTTGGACCAGCAACATTTGTTGAATAGGCTGTCATTTTTCCATTGAATGTTTGCGACTCCTTTGTCAAAAATCAGGTGACCATATATGTGAGGGCTCATTTCTGGATCTTCTATACTATTCCATTGATCCACATGCCTATTTCTGTACCAGTACCATGCAGTTTTCAGCACAATTTCCTTGTAATAGAGCTTGACGTCAGGGATAGTGATTCCTGCAGATGTTTTCTTGTTGTTGAGGATGGATTTCGCTATTCTAGGTCTTTTGTTGTTCCATATGAAATTGCACATTGATCTTTCTAATTCCATGAAGAACTGGGTTGGGATTTTGATGGGGATTGCGTTGAATCTGTAGATTGCTTTTGGTAGGATGGCCATTTTTAAAATGTTGATCTTTCCAATCCATGAGCATGTGAGATCTTTCCATTTTCTGAGATCCTCCTCAATTTCCTTCTTTAGAGGTTTGAAGTTCTTGTTGTACAGGTCCTTCACTTGCTTAGTTAGAGTCACACCAAGGTATTTCATAGTTTTTGTGACAATTGTGAAGGGTACCTTTCCCCTAATTTTTTTCTCCACATGTTTGTCCTTTGAGTATAGGAAGGTTACTGATTTGTTTGAGTTGATTGATTTTGTATCCTGCCACTTTGCTGAACTTGTTTATCAGCTGTAGGAGTTCTCTGGTGGAGTTTTTGGGGTCACTTAAGTACACTATCATATCATCGGCAAACAGTGATATTTTTATCTCTTCCTTTCTGATTTGTATCCCCTTGATCTCCTTTTGCTGTCTAATTGCTCCAGCCAGGACTTCCAGTACTATGTTGAATAGGTAGGGGGAGAGTGGGCATATACCCCAGAGACACCTTAGTACACAACAAAGATATATGCACCACAATGTTCATAGCAGCTCTATTTATAATAGCCAGAAGCTGGAAAGAACCCAGATGTCCTTCAGAAGATGAATGGATACAAAAATTGTGGTATATTTACACAATGGAATACTACTCAGCCACCAGAAACAATGACTTGACCAAATTCTTAAGAAAATGGCTGCATCTAGAGAATATTATTCTGAGTGAGATAACCCAGTCACAAAAGAACAGACATAATATGCAGTCACTGATAATGGGGTGCTAACCCCAGAGGCTCGCACAGCCCCAGAAACAACTCACAGACTGTATGAAGTCCAAGAAATAAAGAAAACAAAACAAAACAAAACAAAAAAACTTTTATACAACAAGAAAACTTTGACTATTTCCATGTTACATTTTGTTTTACAAGTACTTTATGCTCATTGTAACTATTAAGTTTTCAATGCATACTATCAAACCTTTAAAAAAATCAAGTACTGACTAACAAATATATTCATACAGTTTTATGTAAAAATTATTTTAAAATCTGAAAAAAGTACTGACAAAAATGTAGTGTATAATTTTATTCAAAAAATGCTTAAAATATGTACATTTATCTCTGTTTTGTAAAATAAAGTTGTTTAAAAAAAACAAATACTTCATGAAATTCTTAGGCAAATAGACAGAACTAGAAAATACCCTGAGCGAGGTAACTCAGTCACAAAAAATATACACATGGTGTGAACTCAGTAAGAAGCAGATACTAGCCAAAAAACCGGGGAATACCCAATAAAACAATTCATAGACCTTATGAAGCACAAAAAAAAGGTAGATCAGAAAGTGGATGTTTCAATCCTTCATAGAAGGGTGAACAAAATACTCAGAGGAGGAAATAAAGGGACAAATAGAGGAGCAGTGACTAAAGAAAAGATCATCCAGAGATTACCTCACCTGGGGATCCATCTCATATGCAGCAACTAAACCCAGTCACTGTTATGATGCCAAGAAGTGCTTACTGGCAGGAACCTATATATGGATGTCTCTTCAGAAGTTTTCCAAAGCCACACTGATAAAGATGAGGATGTTTGTAGCTAACCTTTGGACTGAGTACAGGTACCCCAATGGAGAAGCTAGAGGAAGGATTGAAGATACTGAAAGAGTTTGCAACTCCATGAGAAGAGCCATATTATCAACAAACCAAACTCTCCAGAACTCCCAGGGACTAAAACACAAACCAATAAGTACACATGAAAAAATTCATGACTCCAGCTGCCATGTAGCAGAGGATGTCATTGTCTGGCATCAATGGGAGAAGAGACCCTTGGTCCAGTGAAGACTGGTTTTCCCAGTGTAGGGGAATACCAAGGCACTGAGGTGGGAGTGAGAGCATCTTCATGGAAGCAAGGGGATTGCAGAGGAGGGATGGCAGAGGGAGGAAAAGGGGATAACAATTGAAATGTAAATACAATACATAGAATATCCAATAAAAATGATAAAAATTAAATAAAACAGTAAAAAAAGAGTGGGAGCTTCTACATGAGTCAGCAAAAATTCAGAGACTTAGAAATAAATGAACATTATTTATTTCCTTAGTTGTGAGTAGGAAAAATAAATAAACACTTTTTCTTTATTTTCATAATAATCACTTATGTTTTCTCAAGTATCTGTCAGAGAGCTCAGAGAAGATGGCAATTTGAAGGACAACTGTTCATTGTTGACTTTGTCTTTATTCTATTCCCAATACAGGTATAGTAGAGCCAACAGAGAAAAAATTAGCAATTCCTGGTAAGAATGTTTTTTGTCTCAGAACTGCCCCTGCCTTTGGTTTCTACATGTCTGCTTCCTGGAATCCTCTTACTGAACACAAGAATAGATACCAATACCATGAACTCCTCTCCACTGATGACCTGTCTTGATGTAGAGGACTCTAAAAGTTTGTGGGATCCCAAGATTCAGTCCTCACTCCCATAATCAGTCAGTCAGTCATTCAATCAATCAATCAATCAATCAATCAATCATTCAATCAGTTAATCAGTAGTTTACATCTGTTGGGACTGGTGGCTAGATGCTCAGCACTTTGAAACTGGGTTTCCTCTAAGCCATTTCCAAAGCAACACTTCCAAAGAACACTCCCCCTCCCAGCATGGGCAAGGACTCTCTTTACTTCCTGATCTCCTCTCCAAAGATTAAAACCATTAACGACCTCAAAGGCTGTTTATTACATGCACCAGATATGAAAACACAGCTACACATAGATTTTCTTTAAAAATGTTACATTCTGGCACTTGTGACCTTTCTAAGAAATACTCTAGTCTTTTTGGGAATTTTTTGAGAAATAAAATTAATCTCTGTAGTCTTCTACTTCCTCATCGTTTTCTTTTTCCTATCTATCTAAATATGATTTAGAATAGACAGATAATTACACTGTCATTTTACTGAATATGGCAGAGTAGATACTTCAAAACCTTTAGATATATTTGTTAGAACTGTGAGGCCCTTTAAAATACACATTTAAGCTGTCAACTAACTCTACTTCATTAATATTTACAGTTGGTGCATTTAGTATGCTTTCTACAATAATAAAAATAAAAAACTAAATCTCTAACAATAGCATAATGTTTATGAAAAGCATGTTTAATGATTATCATCAACACTATGCTAATCAGTAAAATAGTCTTAAATATATTTAATGCCATGAGAAAATAAATATTATTTGGAAATTGAAGAATATTTTAAGTTTTCAACTTTTAAATAAGCAGTTCTTCATAAATGATGATATTATGAATGATGATTTGTTTCTTTGTATTTTTTATATTTTTTAAATATGACAAGTATCAATTTATTATTTTTCGGTTGTAAGCCTAGCACTTCATGCCTGAGTCATCTCTTCAACCTAAGCATCAATTTTAATCAGAAGCTAACACACAGAAATGTGTATATGTGCATACTATAATCTCATATAAAAAGAACAACTGAGAAGAAACATATAATACAAGAGGAAATATGCAAGGTTATCACTGGACACATCTGTGCTGACAGTGAATCACATAGACTTTATTGAACTTGCACTTGTTTTGCAATTGACTCTAAATATCCCAGGACATGATCACAGCACCCTTTCCAATCATGACATCATTTTGACCCGACAGGATTTAATTCATCCATTTTGGTTATAGTCTGTGGTGCATCCACTTCGGACTTCACCAACAATATGGTGAAGAATGTCAGAGCCAGTAACACTGACATCCCTTGCTCAGACAGAAATCATAGCAAAATATTTTAAGATACACATGTATTGATCTGCCTGTTGGAATGTTATCCTTATTATCTGTTAAACCATTAAAGATGCTATTTGCATGATTCATTTTCCTATTTTCCTTTCTAGTGTTGTGGTTTGTAAATTAGGAATTTTTTGCCACATTTTTTTTTTTTTTTTTTTTGCTGCAGAAGGTCAAGCAAGAATAGGATGCTTCTGGGTACACATACCTGAAAAAAAGATAGCCGACCTAGCAAACCTACTGAGTCAGAAAATGTCTCCATGTGAGCTCCTAGCTCCCCTTACCTCAGGACTCTTCAGCACACTACTCTATCATGTTGGCAGAAGCTTTCAAAAAGCCTCGTGCTTAAGTTTCCATCTCTGTTCTGGTTGAAGAGAAAATAGTTTGGGACCTGTAGCTTTTCAAATTAGCCCCTCAGGTGCCTGCTGACTTTCTGCTTCTAGGAGGAACATAACAAATGGACACATCAATATTGTCTCTTTTCTGCTCAAAATTCCCCAGACTGGTGAGCTTCCTCTCATCAATAAAAACAGAGGGACAAAACCTACAAAGCCATCAATGTAGACCTGCCCTTCCTCAGAAAAAAAAAAGCAATTCCACAAGAATAGGAGGCTCCTGGGTACACATACTTGAAAAAATTCCAGAACTAAAAAGTCCAAATACTGAGCAGGAGATTGGAGGTAGCAATTCTGGCAAATGTCACCTGGTGCTAATGAGAGGATTCTGGGCCTGGGACAATAGGGATAATCTAAAAGATGTACCTTCAGCTGTGGTCATAAATATGGTTCAATTGAGAGAGAATGCTTTGTCTTCCAAGAACACTTAGTATCCTCTAAATACTCTTAAAACATGGTTTATATCACTCAGTGTTAAAAAGGCATTCATTAAGTTGTTACTGTAAACACTTCTTCCAATATTCATTGTCTTGTGAGTAAGCAAAGCAACTAGGGACAGAGACATTTGAATCCCTAATTAACAGCTGATGTAGTCTCCCTCACTCTTTTGAATGAAGAGACAGTCAGTCAAACAGCCAAAGAGAAGACCTTCATGTGAACAATGACCATTTTGAACCCTTCATGGGTACCTTGAAAAAACTGAACAAGGATGGTACCTGGTTGCCTTGGCTTCTCAAAGTCGACCTCAGCCAAGACTGATTGATGGTTTCTACCAGACATTACCACACATTTCCAATCATTGCTGCAGAGGTTGGATGGGGGCACTCTCCCAGGTGGCCTAGGAAAGAATCCGAAGTGACTGTTCCTAAGATTAAAGCTATCACTGGAAAAACAAAAATCCCCCCTTTGCACATGACCAGTGCAAAGGGGTCATCGGATTTACAGGCAGGCAACAAGGCTCATTTAATGAACCTGTCAGAAGACACCAACACATGCTGCAGATTCTAGTTGCAACACCAGGCCCAGAGAAGACCTCTCTTTAGAGGACTTGTCTTGTTTACTTTCTGTAGGGCAGAGTGGGTTGGTAACCCATATAGAAGGAACAGAGACAGCAGAGAAGCAGGCATGAAAAGGAGAGGCAGACAGTTTGAGATAAGCAGTCTGAGGCAAGATGGTGACTGCAGCCAGGCAGCTATCTGCCTGACTTCTAAAAAACCAGATCAATAATACAAAAGAGTGACCAGGGCAGGGGAAAGGAGACAATAATAAAAGTACCATCAGAAGGCAAAGTACTATAGAGAACTTAGGCTGGAGAACATTGAAAGGTTATAAGTAGCCCAAGAGAGAAGACTGAAGTGGCTGGTGACTGGAAGAGGGAGTTGTCAAGTCTTCAGAGAAAAGTGTTTTAAACACTACAGGTCAGTGGTTTAGAGTTAAGGATGAGGGATCCTGATTCCCAGACTCACCCAGAAGCTTCAGAGCCAGCTACAGATAAGGGTTAAGGAAGTCAAATTTTCTAGGCCTGCACAAAGCTGAAACACAAAGTAACCCAAAGCCTGAAGGGGAGTTGTGATATTAGAGGGTGGGATCAACTGCTGTTGCTGCTGCTGTTGATGCTGCTGTTGTTGTTGTTGCTGCTGTTGCTGCTGCTGCTGCTGCTGCTGCTGCTGATGATGATGATGATGATGATGATGATGATGATGATGATGATGATGACAATGAAGATGATGCCCAGGAGTCTCTCTGCATTGGTTTGTGGATCTCAGCTATTCCTTGCGAGCTCCCAGCTATTGCTTTTCTCTGCCATCAGGAACTGTAAAGCTCTGAAATTTTAAGCCAAGTTAAATGCTTTCTTTTATAAATTGCCTTTGTCATAGTGTTTTGTTATATCTACAGGAAAGCAACTAAGAAAGACGTCTAGCAAAATGACTTTTATAGTGGGAAACAAGATTTCAACAGTTGGAGACATATATGTTCCTTTCAACTCTAGCCTTTCTTTCACTTTCTGAAAACATCTTGGGAAGTAGTGTGTGAGAAAATGAAATCAAGTTTGAAGCAGGCACAGATAGTAATCAAAAGGGAGCCATAGACCATATCTCTGGTGCTGTAGTAGAGATGACTGAATAGGAAAAGATAGACTATATTTATCCTGTGGATTAAGCCAAAGAGTTAGTTGTACAAAAAGACAACTTAATGGACAGGAAGTTGCCTCCATTTTCCAGGTGTTAATTACTGATACACATTGTGGGAGAGATCAAGGAATCAGAGGAGAGTGAGGGAATCAGGTGGGTGACTGAGAAATCAAGTGGAAGCTATTCTATATTTGAAAAATTTACAGAGATACTCTCTGGGAACAAAATATTAAAAGAGGCAGCTCAAAAAATGCACTGATTATTGTGATCTTCGGGTAAGATTGATCCTATGCATTTTAATAAGCTTGTTTCCCTTACTCAAGCACCTTTTCAAAGAGTGCAACCTAGTTTCTAAAGGAAATTAAAGGTAGTGTTTGAATAGTGTTCATATTATTTGTCCCTTACGTCTTCCATTGACTTCAATCTAGTCTCCACTCTAAATACAAAGAGAAAAGCCACTATCTTCTTGAACAAGGACACAGATATTTGTCTCATTGATATTCCAGTTCTGTTTAGGAGGAAATCTATAAAGAGTTTAGAGTAGGCAAGGTGGACTACCTGAGCTTGCCATCTGCCCTAGGTGTAGACCCAAGAGTGGTATAAGGCTCAGGGTCATGGCAGGGATGAAATAAAAAATGAGGTTTTGGAATAAAATTGCAGAGTGTCAATATTTCAGGATATCTATAAGAACACCACCATCATCCACTATATCATCAATTTATTGATCAACAGCTTTGTTATTGTGCACCTATATTCTGGACCTGCACTAATAATAGAAGAATATTTGATCTCTGCATTGATCTAATTTAACCTAGTCTATTTGTCTATCTTTCTATTTACTTATCCCTCCATTCACACAACTAACTACCTAAGTCCACTCTACCCTTCACATAAAGAAATGCTTAGATGTGGACATGCACATGACCCCCAACTTCTGCTGGTTTGAATTAAAATTTGTGCATGTTAGTGAAAAGATGTTATACAATCTGTACAGGCACCATTTTAATTTTGAAAATTGACCTTTTTGTATGTGAGTATTGAATGTAATATTGTCTTGCAATTCTGGACAGAAACAATGAACTATACTTTAAAAACAGCCTCAATCTCTAAAAAAAAACTACCAAAACTCTGCAGTGTGTGCTGTTACAAATATAGAGTTTTGAGCAGGTCAGGTACACTCAGTGCAATTTTGATTGACAAAATCTCTTTTCTTTTCCATCCTTACTCACTCCTTCTTTCATTCATCCCTCTTTCCTTTCTTTTTTGTTTTTTTGTTTTGTTTGTTTGTTTTTGTTTTTTTTTTTAAGATGTGGTCTCATATTGTTCAGGGTGAGTATGATTCTGAGAAGTAGGTAAAAATTACCTTGACTATTTGAACTCCTGCCTCTGTCTCTCAAATGCTGGGATGACAGATATGTGCCAACATGCCCTAGTTTGCAGTAACTTAATTTATCATGAGGTTGTCAGGCTTTAATAATATTGGAAGATGAGGAACATCTGTATGTATGCATGTATATACTTGACTATTCTCTCCATGCATCTTGAAGCATCCATGTGTCTGTATCTCTCTTATGCATAAATATACATCTGTCATCTACAAACACTCCTGACAGTTATCTCTACATCAATCTATAATTTATTTCTCTATCTTCCTTTATTGACTACCTCTTTCACTGCCAAGTACAATGAAAAGAAATATAGGCAGTGATGTAAAAGCTTCTGACATAAAAATCACTAAGGGTCCTGTTTGACAGATAGAAATAAGAGCGAATCTCTGGGGTAAACAATCTTTTTATGTACTAGTAATGGAAGAATAACATGTTGTTGTGAAAATGAACTAAAAATACCAAAGTCAAAGATTTTTATTATCAGCAACTTTTCTTCAGATTTATAGAATCTAGAACATTGTCTCATCTACTAGATAACAGCCCTACAAACATCCACACAACAGGACATACAGTGTCTACAGTTACTCTGGAGAGCCTGTGCAGAGCTCTCTGGAAGTTACACCTACAAGCCTACAGAAAAGTTGCCTCTGTTGGCAACAGTTGAGTTTCCAAATGATTTATCTTCAAGTACCTGTATTATTTAAATAGCATACATGTATGCATGGTCAGAATATGGTCAGAAAAATCTCAGTAATCTCATGCATCAGACACAGGACTGAGTCTCTTTTTGCAGTTTTGGGAGGCTTGAGAAAGATAATAAGAAAACAACTGAGTAAAATATATCTTAGAAGAACATTTTGCTTTTGTTTGAAAACAGAATATACTTAGATAAACTTAGATTGGATAGGTGAGTCACTCTCATGATTAATGGTAAGACATTACAAATATGAGTACCATGAAGCTGCTACCAAGGTAACACAGTACAATCAATATTTTTTTATCAGAGCAGTGATAAAATTCATAAGAAGGCAGGTTAAGGAAAGGAGAAAACATTTACTTTGTATCATGGTTTTGAAGATCAAGGCAGAGAAGAAATGGCTGTAGGTATGTGAGACATCACAGAAACACATGAATGCTTCCTTTCTCCCATTTCCCTATCTCAAACCCATTGGATAATGCTATACAGAAGGCATCTTCCCTCCTCATTTAAACTTCAAAGAAGATTCCTGCAAACAAAGATTTGCCTTATAGCTGACTATAAATCTCCTGGGACATACTACTTCTCTTAGTTACTCTTCAATTGCTGGGAAGAGACACCATGACCAAGGTAACCCTTATAAGACAAAGAATTTCTTTGGGAGCCTGCTTAAAGTTTCCCAAGTATAGATCATTATTGTCATGCTGAGGAGCACAGTAGCATTCAGGCAGGCCCTGGAGCTGTAGCTAAGAGCTACATTCTGATGATGTATAGACGACATAGATAAAGACATTTTTAATCCTCAAAACCTACATCTAGTGACACTCTTGCTCTAGCAAGACCATGCCTCCTAATCTTCTCATCTTTTAGAATAGTTCCATTCCCTGGTAACCAATCACGGGACCATTCTTATTCAAACCTTTGTCCTACTCTAAATTGATTATTGTTAATTATAACTGCAATCTAAATGATGAAAGAAGAATGATATAAACAATTTGTCTTTGGTAATTTGGATAAGCTTGGCCCATGGGAAATTACACTATCAGGAGTTGTGACTTTGTTGGAGGACACATGTCATTGTGTAGATGAGCTTTGAGGTCCAATGCTCAGGATACACCCAGTTCAGAAAAGACCCTCTTACAAGCTGTCTGTGGGAAATAGTATCTCTGACAGCAGTAAGATCAAAATGTAGAAACCTCAGCAACTTGAACAGTAGCGTGTTTACCTGGATGCGGCCAAGCTTCCCACCAGGATAATAATCAACTGAACCTCTGTAGCTGTAAGCTAGTCCCAGTTAAATTTTGGCATTTATAAAAAGTTGTCTTTGCCTTTGTTATGATATGTATTTCTTTTTTGCAATGGAAGTCCTATCTAAAACATAGACCCCATTACAAATTTCTTTATGTAAGTATTTATTTAATCTACACAACTGCACACCCCATGATTTACCAAGTCTTCATAGCAGTAGCCAGTAGGTCTATTAACACTGGGTACGTACAACATAAATGTACTTATAAGAAATATGCTTTTCACTGATCTAGAGCCACAACCAGACAATAGCCACATTACAAATGTTGTCAGTTGTCTGTGGCCATACAGGCTCACACAAGCATTTGGAAGTACAGACAAAAGAGTCCTATAATCTGTGCGGGGAGACCTACTAGGGGAAAAAGGTGACTTTTAGTACAAGACATGGAGATAAAAGAGAGTAATGGAAGCTTGAAAATGACTGAAATGTGTCATATAATTTTATGAAATTGTCAATTTGGAAAAGGAAAAGGAAAGGTGTAGGGAGGCCTCCATTGTTGTCCAGGTCTATCAGTGAACAAAGATCACAAAATTGCATTAGAAACTAAACCTCTGAAGGAATAGCCCCGGAGTGTCTGTGTCAAGAGTTGCAGAAAGGCAAAGATGTCTTATAAATGTCTTGTAGATGTCTCTATTTGAACCCTATCTCAAATAGGTCCACTATGTCTTTTCCTAAAACACTCCATTTCGTACTCCAAGACATTACCTAAGAAAGAAATACAGGTTTGCTTTGTCTCCGTTGCATTAATCTCTCCTTGTCTGTGATTTGCTGTCTTCACTATTCCCCTTGAAAAAGGCCTGATTTGATGATGAGTAGAGACCTCAAGGCATTGAAGATGCCCCTGGTCTGTGGAAGGAGAAGCAGTTTCTTAACCCCTAGGAGATAATTGAGATGATTTAAACTGTAATAGAACATTCTATAATTCAAATTTGCTGACCACTCTTTTCTTGGCTTGAGACCTTCTGGTGTGCAGGGAACTGGAAATGACTGAACATTTTATGCGTAAGTAAAGACATATTCAACGTGTCTCCAGGCTGTACAATGACTAAGCATGCCAGACACGCGAGAAGTTCAAGAAAATCTTCCTGCATCAAATAAACAGAGTTGTGAAGGTGAGATGAGCCACAGGCCCAGTTTTGAAAAGTCTTGGCTGAAGAACCACATGAAGTCATGTTTAAGAATTGTTTTTCTGTATGAAATATTTCATGTTGCAATTTTGAATGCATGGTTACTTACAAGCAACTTACTTCATGATATAAGAAACACAATGAGAAACTAATTACCAGTATAAATGGTCTAAAGTGTTTATATAAAATTTAATCATTATCAGTTTGTATGTAAAAATATATTTGGTCTTTCAGTTTGGTAAAGGCTGCAGGATTTCACTACTTTAGAACTGGCTGCAAACCGTTTATATAGGTCTGTCTTCTTAGAATGGGATCGGCACATGTATTTTACTAGCCTCTTTAAGAGCCTGAGCTGTCTTAGATGCTGAGATGAAAAATGAGGGCTATGTCTGGGCTGCTCCTTTCATGCACTTCACGATGCGGCATTAAATTTGAAATCCCAGCAGCTGATTTCTCTGAGTCCATTTCTAATAGTGTTAGTGAAGCTAAATAAATAAATAGAGCTTTCTAATAGCAAAATTAATCTCTCTGTGTGTCACCAAGCATCTTGTTGATGGTATCACGCTCCAAGAAATAAATTTACTCAACGGATTATTGAGTAGCTAGTTCTTCATGGAGGCTGGCTTTTGTGCTCACAGGACCATGTTGTGTTGGCTGGAAGCCAAAGTAAGAAAGGGGGCTCATAGGAGGCTGTGCTTAGGCTTCTCAGAAGCCACAGCAGAGTTTTCTGGGGGTTTTCTGCTGTTTGCTTTTCTCAGCGACGTGATGAGCCACTTCGCAGCCACATAAACATCTGATTTTAGCTAGTTTGGATGGGCAGCTCAAAGCCTAAACAATGATCTGTTAGATAATTTTCAAGTGTATATATTTGTTAATTTTCTCCCTTTTAGTGGGTCATATTCTTTAAATTGCTTTTGCCACATGAGTCCAACAACATGTCTCAAGTTCCAAAGATATATGAGACCATACAACAGCCATGATAGGGATCTGTTATTCATCATCCTCTTCAGTGGATTTTGGTCAGTCTAATATCAAATTTTACAGTTTTAATATTGTCTTTTCTTCTCGTCTTCCCATCCCCAACACTTGCCGTGACAAGAAAGTCTATTGTTACTAGCCCAAGGCCTCCTTTCTTTCTATTATGTCACAGAGTAGAAAAGGATAATGATAAAGTATTCACATCATTTCCACAATAACATCAAATCACAGTCAAAAAGGGAGTTAAGAACGGAGAATGGGAATATTGTCCCTGGACTTCACTTTGTATATTTTCAAAAGTGTAATGACAAAATGCAGTAAGAGGAAGAAAGCCACTATGGTCACAACTTAATGAAAGCATCTTAACCCATCCTCACTCCATCAACAGACTCATTACAGTGCTTGTATCAGAGGTAGATACTGAATCCGAGAAAACTAAATATACCTTCCAGAAGTTTGTTTCTTTTTAAAACAAGTAGTGTCTCTGTAATGTCTCTGTAATGGGAAATTTGTTTTTGTTTTGTTTTTTGTTTGTTCTTCTGTTTTCTGTTCTGACTCAATGATCTCCACAATTTCTTATGTGAAGAAACAGTTTGCAAATGTTACACACTTAATTCAACATGGGTGATTTTCTGTGATAAATAACTATACATAAAGTCTTATAACAGAAGTCATGAAACAATAAAATTAACATCAAGCAGCCATGTGAAGCATAACATTGATGATTCATAAAAACTATTAAAGTCACTGCTCTAGCTCAGTAAAAAATAATATAGCAGGTAAATATAAGAAAAATATGTTAAGAAAACAATTTATACAAAGCAAAACTCAGAGCAGTGGATGTAGAAAATCTTTGGGCACATCAGTTATCTTAGGAAAACACATGAAAAAGCAGCAAGAACGCAGCATTTAGAAGGACAAAATGGCTACATAACTGAAGAAACCCATAGCAGTCCTTCACTATAGACAGCCTTTCAGAGAGGGGCAGGACCCCATAGCTGTCTCGGCCATCCAAGATGGACTGTTGAGGGGTCAATCATGCGTGGATATTGTGAAGATCAGCACAGCTCTAGTGGATACATGGTTTCAACAGAAATGTCAGGATGAGAAAAAAATCTTTTTTTTCTACATATCTTCTATATATCCCCTTTTCTGACTCTTAGGTCTCTCCACTACCACTTCCATCATGTTCTCTGATTCCTAGGGTGGGTGATATGCCTGTCTGGTTTAGAGCAGACCATTCTAATATCACATACCTGAGCACTTTGGCCAATTATGGGTTTTTGAATCGCCCTTCTGCAGTTGGAGTCTTGAAAACAGAGCACAGCATCTAGATGTACAAACATGAGTTATTTAGAAGGCAGTTTGACAAGATGACAATGTGAATAACCTTGTACCCACTCTCTGGCAGAAAACACAGTTAAATTCAGTGGGTCATACTCAAAATGAAGACACTCAAGTGGGAAGGGCCTGTGGTGGGGTAGTAACAAGAAGGAAGTGTGTGTGTATGTGTGTGTGTGTGTGTGTGTGTGTAAACAACCAGAATCCACAAAATAGATGTGAGAAAATTAGAAACAATGAAAGGCATCATATTAGAGCATGAGATGGCTCAGTGTTTAAGGGCATTGTCTGCTCTGCCAGATACTCAGGTTTAAGTCCCAGTGCCCACATGGCAGCTTTCAGTTGTCTGGAACTAGTGTTCTAGGGCATCTCATGCCCTCTTCTTGCCTCAGAGTACATGAGGCACACAAGTATTGCTCAGATATACATGCAGGCAAAATACCTATACACATAAAGTAATAGTAAACTTTAAAAAGTATCATGTTAGACAATATTAGAGAAAAGAAAGTGGTACTGGCAAAAGAGAAATAATTAAATATTCATAAAATATATATCAATAAATATCTGATACAACACTTAAATCTTCTCGACGGGTAAGGAAGCTGAGTTTTCTGCTCTCCTCACATCCTTTCCCCGAGGTATAAACAAAGACACCTTCAGAGCTGTCGCGGTTGTGCAGTTTGGGTGAACATAATCCATGATGCTCCTTGGAAGAGCTTGACTCTCAAGGAACATTGTCTGAGAAATTAATTGAGTAAAAGTAATTGACTCAAGATCCTATTAATTAATTGTTGATATAACTTACACATCTGTCATAGAATGTACAATTAATATATGCTCAGAGTTTGAAAATACCATCATCATGTAATCTCAGTTCATTTTTATTTACTCCTAAAGAAGCCGGTCTCTGTGTGACTTTGAAAGAGAAAATGGATATTCTCTTAAAAGCATCCCATTTTCAATCCTGGTGCATGATTTATTGAGATAAAGAGGAAAAGTAAAAACAAGTGCAAAAGGAAAACTCAAACAAAATAGAGGAAACTACAAGAGAACAACAATAAAATTAAGTTTTAGATTTCAAAAATTCATATATTAGAATTACAACAAACATACTTTCAAACAATGTGTTATGAATGCTTAAAAGATAGGCAAGTAAAAGCTACATGGCAAAATAACATTGTTACAGACCATGCATGTGTAATAATAAAATAGTAGTGTTAGGTATAGTAGTATACTATTTTCATACCAGAACTTGGAAGACTGAGTAAGGTAGATCGCTGTAAGTTTGAGGCCAGCTTGATCTACAGAGTGAGTTCTAGGATAACCAGAGCTACATAGTGAAACTCTGTCTTAAAAACCAAAACCACAACAAAAAGAATGTGAATTCGGGAATGAAAATATCTGTATACAAATAAAAAATATAAAAGTATTTAGTCATAAATTAATTATGCATAATTAAAAATAATTAGCAAATTAGAATATATTTGAAAAGACATCAAGACAAAATGCAGCACAGAAACTAAAACAGATCTGGAGACTTTAGTGTCCAGAATTATAAATACAAATGAGCAAACCCCTTTCTCTGGTTTTAGTGGTCAGTGCTACAAGCAAAGCCTATAGATGTGATTGCAGTAAGACCTTGGAGTGCCACAGCAGGGACAAAAAGAGCCTGGCTGTATGAGAATAGACATTCTCTTTATAGCCAACAGCCTAAAAATACCACCAGTGGGAAATCAGACCTCAGTGGGGGAACATCATCAGGATGGTAGAAAACTATTCATAAGTAACCAACTTCCACTGAAGGGAAGACAGATAAAATGAAATACACAGATCCATTCATCTTAGACCAGAGTTGTATGTAGAGCTGGTATATGAAACAGGTTAAAATGCGGGTAATTAAAATGTGTTCAAAAACAGAAGACATATACTGCTGATCACAAGGCACACTTATGGAGCTTTATGGAGAGCATAACTCAGTTTATACCTAAGATAATGATATTCTTCCTCTTCATATCAAATGCCCTGAACAAAATTATTATAATGGTGCAGAGGCACAATAAAAAGGGAAGTTGAAGGACACTATGCCTTTTGATACTGCTTTCATTTTCATAATATACACCAATGACAAAAATTTAATAAATTTATTTTTAAAGAAATAAAAAAATGTCTAGTACAGTAAGCAGACTTTAACATGAGAAAATTAAGAACATGCAGAACAATTAAGGTTTACATCTTCTGCCTTTTCCTTGTGCCAGGTGATCTTACACCTGCTGTTTTGACTCTCCTTTGAGAATAGATGAAAACTGTGTTCACATCTCTGCCTTGCTTGAATTTAACATATGAGTAAGCAAATAGCTCAAAAGTTGTCTTACATATTACAATCCTTTTGTGTGCTGTGAGAAATAAGAAAACTGGCAATTTGCTTTCTTCACAGTGGTAGTTCTTGTGTTAGTCACCTTTTTACTACTGAATCTGGTTATAAAACCAGAAGTTAGTTTTGACTCTGAACTGGCCATTTATGGGCAATTGACCTCCTTGTGTGTGTGTGTGTGTGTGTATGTGTGTGTGTGTGTGTGTGTGTATGTGTGTGTGTTTGTGTGTGCATGTGTGTGTCTAAGGAGGTGTACCATTAGAGGAGTAAGGATATTCGTGACTACTTTCTCTCATGACCAAAGGTGACAGAAGAAGAGAGAAAGGTCCCAATCTCATTTGAGAGTACATCCCAGTAATGGGAAGACCTCCCATACAGACTTTCTCTTAATCTCTCACTTTCTCCCAGTGCTGCCACTCAGGCCACATATTTAACATGTTGAATGAACTCTGAGAGATGGTCGAGATCCAAACTACAGCATCCCCCAAATGGTGACTCATTGTCCATTGGTAAGATAAACTCTCAAGTATCTGTGAGGTGTTACTTCACTTGTGAGCTCCAGCAGCACTAATGTACGTAAATCAATACCTATTTTCTTCCTCATTCTTTGTCTTGATTATCCTATTATTCACAGGCTGAATCTTTCTCTAGGTCCTGGTGCTTTCCCAGAGATAAAATGCCCAGACCCAAAAAAAAAAAAAAAAAAAAAAAAAAAAAAAAAACTTAAAAGAGAAAGACACTTTATTTTGCTGGAAAGTCCCAGAGGTATACAGTCCACCATGGTAATGAAGACATAGCATTAGGACTAACATCCAGACAAGAAGAGGAAGCAAGCGGGATACATTGAATCCACATTCAGGACTCGAGAGTGGACAAGATGTGAAGCTGTGCTGACAAGCCTGGTGATCTGCCCCCAGAGAACAAGTGAAGCTTTCTGGTTTTGTCATATGATACAGACTCATGTGGTGTTTTGTTGAGGAAAGACCTGCGGAAGGACACGTGATGCTTGGAGAGAATATAAATAGGACACAACAGACAGTGACAGCATACTTCCACAGCAAGCTTTCCAATGCTTAATTGGTCTTGCATTTTATTTGCTGATCTTTACGTTATGGAGAAAAGCAAGGCAGAGAACTTCTGGCATCCTGGATAGACCGGATTCCGCCTGCTGACTCAGATAAGTTCTCTGTTGATTCGGTTTGGTATTCCAACAATGCTGAACTGATCTGCTGTTATCCTGACAAGCAGAGATTGGAACTGCCTACAAGAACCACTTCTAAAAGGGTCCACATCCCCTTCTCCTATTTACCATCTTTTCTCCTCTACTTTTGGACAGTGGGCTCCAGGGAGTAGTCAAACCATTTGAGAACTGTATTAAAAATAGGTTTAAAAAAATCTAAGACAACAGGTGAACTTTTTGAAGCAAGCTAGAACATAATCCTGAACAACTCCCTAAGCTGGAAATCAAATATTCAAAAGTGTGAGCCTAACTGGAACATCCTCACACTCAAAGTACAACCTTTAAATGCCAATGTCAGAAGAGTGATGTCCATCCCTTCCAGACCATTTGCACTAGGTTGTTGAGTTATGCAGTATAAATTCTCTAACTATCAAACTACATGTAGATTAAGGAAGATCATGTGTACCCTTTCCTATGGAAGGATAATGTCAGAAAACAGCCCTCCTCCAAAGGGAAGCCCAAAACAGATATCATAGATTTTTTTTAAAGATCTATTTATTTATTATATGTGAGTACACTGTAGCTGTCTTCAGACACACCAGAAGAGGACATCAGATCTCATTACAGATGGTTGTGAACCACCATGTGGCTGCTGGGAATTGAACTCGGGACCTTTGGAAGAGCAGTCAGTGCTCTTAACCGCTGAGCCATCTCTCCAGCCCGACATCATAACTTTATTACCATACCTCTGTGAAATAGTGTGTGTCACGGGCACAGGAAAGTATTTTAAAAGCATACTAAGATCTCAGAATTGAGGAGGAGAACATTTGCCTGTGATGGCTTGATTTCAATCCCTAGTACTACAAATCTATGTAGGTGGAACATATATACTCTAAAACGTAGTGTGATGTATGTTAGGATGTTGTAAAATTTTTATTACTCTATTTAAATAGAACAAAAATAGTTGTAGATATTATTAAAGAAGCTAAACTTTTTCTTGAAAGTGAGTCTGAAAACTGAACAAAGTCTTAGTAAAATTATAGTCAAAGAAAGTGAATAGTTTTGAAGTTGCTGGTTACACATTATTTCCAGAATGTTTTTGACAATTACTGCATCTTTCACATCAGTAAGGAGTCTGCCGATCTTTCCACTCTATGACTAGCAATGAAAATGTCACAATTGCCGTTTTCATTTGCTTTCTTTAACTCAAAAGGTAAGAGGAAAAAATATAGAAGTCAAAAGCTTTCTAAACATTTGTGACTCATTTGAATTGACTCTGACCATTATCTTTTTTTCTTTTGTTTGTGGATATTCGTCTTCTCAATTCTATATTTATGTACCATTTAATTGAATGTTCAGAGTAATCTTCTGCCTTAGGGTTTTATTGCAGGGAAGAGATACCACCTCTATGGCAACTTTTACAAGGGATAACATTTAATTGGGACTGGCTTACAGTTTCAGAGGTTTGGTCTATTATCATCATGGTAGAAAGCATGGCAGCATACATGCAGACATACTGCTAGAAATGCAAAGAGTTCTAACTCTTGATTCCAAAGCAGCAGAGAATGATTGCCACAGTGGGCATAGCTTGAGCATAGGAGACTTCAAAATCCACATCCACAGTGACGCTCTTCTTCCAATAAATCCAAAGCTCCTAATAGTGCCACACCCTATGGATCAAACATTCAAATCCATGAGACTATGAGAATCATTCCTATTCAGTCCACCACATACGGTAGGTGTATACTTACCCCTTATGAATAAAATTTACTTTTGTTCATAGTATTTATTATATACATGTTTTATTAAATATTCATAAATGTACATTTATACTTATGTACATTTGTACATAAATGCAACAATGCATTTTCCTTTACTCTTTCCTTTTACTTGTTTCACACAGTATGTCATGCTTCCTAAAAGAGCATATAAATATTAATTTCAGCTTTGGTGTTTTCTGTGAAATTTTTGTTCACAATCTATTTTGAATTTGATTTCATCAAAATTTAATTTAGTGGCATGATAGCTGAGCTTTGCTCATGACCAGTTTGCCAAGTATATTTCTAAAATAGTTCATACCCTCACCATTGATGTAGGATGCTCACTTATCAGTTATTAACTTTGCTGTACACTAGGTCTGTTTCTTAGGCTTCATATTCTGAGCTATTGATCTGTTTATCTCATCTCTCAAAATGTCTTCAGAGTCATAAACACTATCAGAACTTAAAACGAATTTTATTAGTTTGTTAAGTCTAGTCTTACCATTATATTTCTGTTTCAAAAATTTCTTAGCTGCTTTGTTTCTAAATAAAACAGATTAGGAATGAACAAAAGGGGCATCAAGCATGAATACCCAGAAGAAAAAACAAGAAACAGCTTGAATGCTAAAGAATTTGTAATAATCTATAGCACACTGAGCTCTGGCTGGCGACTTTTGACCTACTTCCAATCACCGCTGAGCCAAGCTGGATCAGTTATAATTCTAAGGCTGTCAAGCATTACCCTCATGCTCTGATTTGTAGCTAAGGCTCAAAGCTGTCTTTCATCTCTGCCACCTTCCTCTGTGCATGCAAAGGAGAAGATTGCTCCAAAGATTTGGCAACTTACCCAAGGGCAAAGAAATGCTTTGTGGAAGTTCCTGGCCTCTGTGCAAATCTTACAGTTATAGAGCTGAACTCAAGATAAAAGCATTCGACCCGTTCTCTGATGACATACAACCACCACTGACCTACCTACCCACACTCTTCCTCATAATCTTACAGAGTGATCTAGGTAACACTATGCAAATTACCATGAAAGTCAGCTTAGAAGTCAGTGGCTGGGAGGGCATAGACATAAAAGGTATTAGTACTGACAAATGATTGACTTGGGTCAGACTTCTAAACTGTTCTACGACAGTGAAATCAAATCAGCACTTTTGCTCCTAATGTTTATCATCATAATAGTCATGGGAATCTCAGTCCTTTATATGTGTGCTGTTCGATCCAAACAAACTCTTATTTGTTTATAGGACAAACATGTATAATGCCACAAACAAAAAAGATGCAATTCCAGCTGAATTAAATCACACCTTTAATTTCAGCCCTTGAGAGACAGAGGCAGACAATCTCTGCATTCAGGTCCAGCCTGCCTGGTCAACAGAGTGAGTAACAGGACATCTGGGGATATACACACACAAGCCCGTCAAAAAACTAAAATAAAAATCAGAGAGACCAGTATGCAAGATGGTAAAAGAACATATGAAATCCGCAGGGGTGGCAGTGCTGATTGTGTGTGGATTCAATGCCTTCCCACGCACTGGGTGTTCTATTATGCTGAGCATTTCTGGCTCCTGTGACCTTTATTCTGTCATGCCACACATATTTGTGATATGGGCATCTCTATGTACCTCACTGTTCCACCATTCACAATAACATAATTACATAATTTTACCATTATTTTTATTTTTGCAATTATAATATAACATCATTTCTATTTCTCCCTTCAACTACTTCCACATATTCCTTCTTGATGTCTTTTAAATTTATGACCCTTTTTCATTCATTATTGTGATATAAATAGAGAGAGAGAGAGAGAGAGAGAGAGAGAGAGAGAGAGAGAGAGAGAGAGATGTATGTATACGTATATCCTGTTTTGTCTGTATAAAGTTACTTTTACATACAGTTTCAGGAATGACCATTTGGTACTGGATAATCAGTATGCTTTTCTCTGGGAAAGATTGTTTTTTCATTCTCAGTATTCCTTGGATGTAGTTTTAATTTAGGGTTAAATCTTTGTGGTCTTTCTTCTGGTTACTTTGGCTTGTCTAATGTTATCCTTGTTCAGCTCACATTTATGCACTTGTATCAGTGAGACTTTATGAAAATATTTTCTGAAATTGTTAGGAGACATTCTCACCACAAATTCATTCTCTACTAATGTGGCTCTTATAAACAACATTTCTTCCCTTTTCTTTCTACATTGTTCCTTCTCACTGTAACAGAGACCACTACAGATGACCACAGAGAATCCAAATGCAGACTGAGGCACCCAGTCCAAATGAGCACATCTATAAAACAACACTATCACCTAAGTCTTAGGGAGGATAGTAGAAAAAGGGATGGAAAGATTAACATATAATTTTGATCTTAGCCATAGTGTTTATTGTGACTACTATTTTTCCCTGTCTTTCTGAAATTAAGTGTGCTAAAACATTCTAGGCAATCAAAATCATTCCATGAATTGAAAATGGCATTGAACAAGATAGTGCAGTTGCTAATTTTTTACTTGTTCTCAAAGGGATTTGAAAGTTGAACTGTGTTTGAACAATGAAGGTAGTGATTCTTCCAACATCCTCAGAGTGATCACTATCTGCATTTTAAAATACACACTTACACAACAACAACCTCCACATCTGCAAGCTTCTCATAGAGGAATGTGGCTTTGTTGATCTGAATCTGTTACTTGCTCTCCTACATCTAGGCACCCCTCCTCCAGTTCCTGTTTAAGGCCATTTTGTTCTCTCTCTGTCCTCACACATGGATAACTGCACAGTCAGATGGAAGCAATGAAACCCTGTCTCCGAATGTAACTGATAGTCAAAACCTTGAATTTACTATAGAGCCACATTTTTCTCTGACATTTCCAATGATTTGTCTTCTCACAGGTCCTTATTCCACCTGAAGCTGTTTTCCAGCACCAGAATTATGACCAGTTCCTACCTTTCTTGGAATAGTTTTAAATCATGAGGTTCCTTTTAAGTTTTTGCACTTTCCTCAGATTCCAGATACATTTCAATATAAAAATGTCTGGCCTTCGTTTTCCACATGCCCCTGCTTAGCAGCATCCTGCAAATGCATCTCCACCAACAACACATGCAGGATGTATACCTCCTTTCCCTGTATCTACTTCTCTGAAAACTGACTGGGCTCTGCCACAGAAGCTCCATTCTTCATTCTTTGAGCACAGTGTTGACTTTGCATATCAAAGAACTGTGTGATGAACTGCAGGCTGGTTTTATTGTGAGGATGGCTTCTGATTATGTTCTGTCCACACATCATTAGTCTTGATATTAGAATGACTAGAAAGAGCCATTTGCAAGATAAATAGATGTCCCTACCTAAGGCACTGCACAGGAAGTCATGAATATTCATAAGCAAAACTGGATGCTCCCAAATATTTAGCAGACTTTCTTAACACTCCTAGAAGCTCAGAGAATAAAATCAAGTGATGGATCACTGGATGCCTTAGGAGTGACAACAGATCTTTGGCTTCTATACAACCTGAGAATGAGGCTTGGTTTCATCAGCATCTTCCTGGTAGTAACACTTGTTAATAGACACAGAGAAAATGAAATGAGCGGAGGCTCATAATTTTTCCATGCTCAGCACTGTAACTGGCACAAGTTAGGCACTTACTTTGTAGGCTCTTAATTCCCATTGTAGCCTGTCTCAAAAGATGCTGTTGCCTGAAGTTGGAGAAAAGTGGTATGTGGCTTTTTCCACTAAACATTGTGTTCAAATATGTCACTGAAATGAAACATCCTTTTCTGGTGCAAGAAGCCCAGAAAGTTTTTCTGGCAATTCATACAGTCTTCGAAACTCATTTTTTTTTCTCTCTTTGCCAGTTAAAGAATTTAAAGGAAGGAAAGTTCTCAAGAGCAACAGGTACAGCAGAGAAATTTCAGATATCACTGAGATCAGCAGACAGAACCAGCAGTTTGAAGAAAAGTGTTTATTGTGGATAAGGAAATGGACAAATACAGCAGATACAGAGAAAATGACCCTCTGCAGAACAAGGAGGAGGGCTCTCTTAAAGGGAGAGAAATCTTGTCTCTCAAGGTTTGATTTTGAAAGTCTCTGAAGAATTCTTCCTCACTAATTTAGGATTGGTCAGTTTTCGAACAGCACAGTTGATTGGCCCACAATTGTTTTCTGATGTCCTGACTTCATCTTGAGCGTGTTGAATCAGCCCAATCAACATGACCTTCAGGAGAGAGACACAAGTCTATAGGGCCTTTGATTTAAGGTGCCATGATTATGTCTCATGTCAGGAAGGTGTGAAAGGAGGCCATCTTGGAAACCTTTATTACTCATCCCTTGCCTTTTTACCTATATGTCTGCCCACCAGAGAATCTGCCTAACTTCTAGTCTCTCACAAGTATCCTCTTACCAATAAAAGTCCTTAAATAGACTTCAACCTGAATAGATTATCCACTATCACTATCTTTCATTTGCCAGTAGCACTCAAGGCAATGGCTTACCATCATGTTTTAGTTTGACGTTCGGGTTTTTAAGACTGTTCAGTTCCTAACCATCCCAGTCAAGATATTAGTACACAAACGAGGCAACAACATTTGCTAACTTTCCAATTAGCTGACGTTTTGCAATTACAAGCCACATTTGTGCTGATATTGCAGCAGTCAACTATCTCTATGTGTATTATTTACAGATTAAATGGTTGGCTTATAAAGAAGAACTCAAGTTTATGTCTTGAATACCTCTATTCAATTATCTCAAAGCTTACCAATATTGCAAGTACCAGACTTGTAAAGAGAAATTCCATTTTTCATTCTATTCTCCTCTCCCCATCACAGGACAATACTTCAGTAAGTTTTTTTGTCAGATGTACAGCTTTTTTTTTAAAGATGACAGCTTTTCCATCTTGGACAATTCTGCTTCCAGAACCACAAGATCCTACATTTCTGCTCATTATAAACTCCTTGGTTGCTGTTATTCTGTTATAGTAGTAAAAAATTCACCAAAATATTTCCCATGAGGGTAACCATTCAAACAAGCAACCCTCACCTATGACCTGAACTGATGGACCACTTCAGCTCCCACCATCTCCATGAGCATGGGTTTCCATAGCATGCAGCACATATGGAGACATTCTGGGTGCTATATTCAATTCATTTGTTACTTTGTTTGCCATTCAGATTTTTTAACAGGTAAATCCACACCAGTGAACCCAGCATGAAGACTTGTGTCAGAGAGAGACTTCCAACTGTTGAAGTGTCACCCTTACACTAAACCCACGGGGGGTACTGACAGTAATAAGCTGCAGGTAAAGTCAAGTGTAGGGGACCTCAGGAAATCCTTATAAGATTGATGGGAAGGGATTGGAACTCCAAACTTTGATATTTCTTATTATCCTCTCTCATGTTTCAGAGGAGGCAGAAAGTTGCCAGCGTGGTTTCAAAGCACATGCTCAGCACCTCAACTATGCATTGCAGACAACTCCCTGTGTGCTTGGAGGGAGAGAGGAAGGAAGGAGGATGCAGCTCTCTGAACTTTGTCTGCTTTTGCAGAGGAATGCTCTGGTTTTCTTTCTGCTTTCATCTTGGGCCTATTTCTTGGCTCCCATTTGATTTCTAGAATCAGCTGTGTGACTCCTTCATCCTTGATTTTATTCTGGAGGCAGAAAACTTGACTGCCCCCAGAGTAAGGCACTGTGATTCTAGCCAGCACAGTATGAACAGATCCCCTTTCCTTCTCTTTCTTCCTGCCTTGTTTGCAGATACAGTGGTGGAACTTCAGCAGGAAGACTCAGACAGGCTACTCCACAATATAATTAGCATAGCACACAGGGTTGGGCACTGTGGAAGCTCTCCACAGGTCCCTCTGCAACTGTATTGCTGTGTGTGAGGCCAGTGGTACGCTGTTTCAATCAGCACTCAGCAGCGGCAGCATCCATACTCCATACCTCCAAAACCAGTTTTCTGATACTGCTTTCTTCTTCCAAAGCAGTACTTTGAAATGATTCTCAATTCATAGACAACTTAACCCATAGAAAAGGTAAACAACAGTCTGGTGTGCCTTGAATTCAAGTGTAAAATTTCAAGTATAAAGTCTGATTTGAAAGAGGTCATTGTCCAAACAATGTGTAAACAGACCCTGTTTTTGTTTCTTCTTCTGGAGAAAAAAGAAAAATGGGGCTTGAAGAGGGTCTGAAATTTTCGCAGGGATTGAGTCTTGTTATGGTTTGCATCCCTTGATCTTTTCCTATGTCATAAGAGTCTCAACAAGAAAACCCCTTTCCTGCATTATGCCAAGGAATTAGCTGAAATTGTGGAGGCAGATTTAAACCACTGAAACTTGGGTACTAATGTGTTGTCCTTTCTTTATTTTTAAAGATTCTTTTATGTACATCTCAGACATGTTAAGTAAGGATAAGATATTCATGTATTAATTGTACTAGGTGTGTTTCTGCTCCTAAATTATGTATATGCTATATTAGAAATAAAAGTCAATATTACTATTTTTGATGATGATGTTGTTTTAGTAACTGTCACAAGAATTCAGACATTCTAAAGAGACACTATGTTTCACTTACATGTGTAATGCGATAATATAACCCCTAAACTTGGCATTCATCCCCCAACCCCAGGAAGCTCATGCTGGGAGAGGAGAAAGCCTAAAACCTGGGCCAAGTAGATCAGAAACTTTTCTCTCCAAAAAAAAAAAACCTCAAAAGTCATTTATCTTCTTTTCTCAAAAGACAAAAGATGGTCGGTTCCCTTGTGTGCAGGCAGGGCTAAACACTGAGTTTGAACCGCTTAGACACATATAGTGCTGGCCTGCTAGTCCAACTTTAATGCCACTCCAAGAAACCAAAGTTTGTTGAGGGAATAAATAAATCTCCTTTTTCTGTTTTTCATTCCTTTTCTTATTTACTTATTTATTTTACATCCTGCTCACTACCCTCTCCCAGTCACTTCTTCCCACAAGCCTTCCTCCATTATTTTCACCTTCTCTCCTGAACAGCTGTGGGAACCCTGGGTATCACCCACACTGACACTTCAAGACTCTGTGAACCTATGCTCATCCTCTCCCATTGAGGCCAGACAAGGCAATACAGCAAAGAAAACTACAAGACAAATATAGACAACAACTTTTAGAATAGCACCTGCCCTAGTTGCTCAAGACCCACATGAAGACCAAGCTGCCCATCTACTACATATGTAAAGGGAGGCACAGGTCAAGCCCATGGATGTTCTTTGGTTAGTAGGTCAGTCTTTAGGAGCCCTAGTAGTTCAGGATAGTTGATTGATTCTTTTGGTTTTAGTGTGGAGTTTCTATCTCCCTAAGGGCTGCAATTCGTCCTCCTATTCTTCCATAAGAATCCACAAGTTCCATCTACTATTTGGCTGTGTGTGTCTGCCTCTATCTGAGTCAGTGAATGGGTGGAGCCTCTCAGAGGACAGCTATACTAGGCTCCTGTCTGCAAGCATAACAGAATAATGACAGAGATTGTTGCTTGCCCATTAAATGGGTCTCAATTTGGTCCAGTTATTGGTTGGCCATTCCCTAGTCTCTGCTCCATCCCCAATTACTGTATTTCTTTTCGACAAAATAACTTTTGAGTCGAAGGATTTGTAGATTAGTTGGTGTCCCTGTCAGTCCTCCAGTTAATTTTGCTATTTTAATTGACTTATTGAGGGTAGTGAAATCTGCCTTGTTAGGGCATAGGCTCTGCCCCTAAGTCTGTCAATACAAATGAGCTATATCTCAAGTCACTCAACCTATTTGTTTTTTGTTGACATTTGCAGGACATTTTCATCATATCTATGACAGGCAATTTTCTATCTGTTTTTATTTTGTTTTATCTTTCAACACCTAAAATATGTTATAGCACTCTCTTCTTAGTTGCATGGTTTCTGATGATAGCTGTGCTACAATTTTTTATTCTTGTTCATTTATAGCTAACATATTTTATTCCTCTCTATGTTCAAGATCTTGTGGATTGGTTTTCAGAAGTTTAAATAATATGTTACGTGTATTAGTATTTGTGTGGGGGGGTTGCAGTGTGTGTGTGTGTGTGTGTGTGTGTGTGTGTGTGTGTGTGAGTGTGTGTGTGTGTGTGTGTGTGTGTGTGTGTGTGTGTGTGTGTGTGTGAATGGCCTATATGTGTGTATGTGTATGGTATTCATGCATGTAATTGTATGTATAAGGTGTGCATGGTAGGTGTGGCTTATGTCCTTAATGTTTTCTTTATCTTTTCTCATTTCTTTCTCTTTTTCTGATACTTTAGGCTTTGTCATACAGTATCTTCCAAAATACTCAGCCAGCCTGCTTTTTTGCTTTTCTTCTGAATGCTAACAAATGTCCTCAATTCTTTTTCGTTCCATTTTTAAATTAGTTTATTGATGAAAGCAAGAACTCAAATATGGTACCCCATCTTTCATTAGTAACCTTATCTTCAGTCCCTGTCTTCATCTATGCCAAGTCTATTAATATTCCCATTAATTTTCAACATCATAGTTGTGATTTTATTCTCAGCATCCCCTTTCACTCATTCTTCTAGCCTCAACGTTTATAGTTTCTAAGATGACCCATTTATCTGTATATGTTTCTAGATTCTCAGCTCTTCTGTTATGTCTTTTAGAATTTTAAATACATTTTTTTTTTCCATTTCAGATTCCGAGGTCAATATTCTATCTTATCACATCTCATCTATCTCTGAGGACTGCTTTGCAACCTTGGATGGGGCTTTTTTTTTTTTTTTTTTTTTTTTGGTTTTGGTTTCTTTGGTTTGTTTTGTTTTTGTATTTATTGTTCTTAACTTTTTGTGTATTATTTGCAGTTAACAGTATTTATGTTAGGAAGTAAGATTTAGTATGGTTAGAGACAAGCATGCCTTTGTTTGAGGCTTGGATTGTAGAGACTGAGGTAGATTTCTAATCTAATAAAAGCTGAACTGTTATTCTGTGGCAAAAGAGTAGAGATGCAAAGAAAGGCACCAAGATTAATAGACAGAAAAGCCAGCAAGTAGAGAAAGCCTGGAAACCTTTTCTCCTTTGGGATACATATAACAAACAAAGAATGTGTGAGGAAAAGAAATGTATAACTATTTTACATATAAGTGTATAACATAATCTTGAGAGGGATATTTGTTCCAATGGTGAAGAGGCCCAATCTTGCACACAGCTGTCTCCCAGCAACAGACAGAAGCCTAAAACCACATGGAGAACCAAGGTGGTGGTGCCCATTCCTAGTGCTACAGCCACTGGGCATGGTACTTTTTCATAACAGCCTACTCTCACCATTCCAAACTCTATAAAATGTTCCAGGTAGTGTTTTAGTTCACTTGTGCGATATCTAATGGTCAGTCTCTCCAATGTAAGTGCTGAAGATATCAGGATATTGTGTACCCCAAAAAGTTTACTTTTCTAATGAGTTGAGTAGTCATTGGTTTTTACAACTTTTGTTATTAGAAAAGTGAAAGTGAATTCCTAGTTTATTATATATTGAGCTGCTAGTAGGTATCTCCATGGCCATAGGGGGAGGGGAGAAAGAAATAAAGCTATTACTCCATTTTAAACCTGAGATCAAGAATATTACCCTATCATCAAGATAATCTCACCATTAGACAATTTTTTGACCATCATCTCTTTATATAGAGTAACTAAATTGCACGAGAATTGGGCCGATCATTTAGAACAAGTGAGTAAAGGAACTTCAAGAAAGCAGGGTGTACATAGATTATTTTCTATAAATTACAGTGTGGATTCTTGTGGGGAGAGCAAATATGAGAACCCGTGTCCTACTTTCAAGCTGTTACATTTTCCACAGATCAATGGGAACTTAAAATAAGCATCTAAAAATGAAATGCTGTTACTTTAGCCCTCCCAATGTGTATAATTCGAGGTTTAAATACTAATTAGCATACTCTGTAGTTTTAAAAGCATTTCATTAGGATTCATAAATTCTAAATATATTTAGATTCTGTAGAATACACATTTCACTGTCATGGTAACTTATGGTCTTTTGATGAGAGATACAAAGAAATCATAAATGAACATTACAAGAACACAGATAGTCATAAAAGTGCTACACATAAGCCTATTATAGGCTATTTCAGCTCAGAGGCTTGGAATTGGAAAATTAAAATATTAGAACATGAGGGTGTCTAACCCAGACTAGTCAATCCTGTTTAGAGGAAACCATTCAGGAGATAACATTTCTTAAACCCCCTGAAAGTTTGAAAACAAAAGTGAACAGTATAATTACCAATAAGTAGCACAACATTTATTCTTATGTCTGGGACTAGAGAGTCCTTGATCTTGAGTCTGGTAATGACCTATAATATAGACAGATATTGCTGGCTGGCTGTTATATTAGTCTATTATTACTATAAGCAAATATCTAAATCTGAGTAACATTTATAAAAAGGTAGTTTGGTATGAGACAGAGGAGAAAAACACATGGACAATGGATAGGTGATGTGGTAATAGTACAATATTTGTACCTCTTATTTATTTTAAATAATTCTTTCATTATAATAGCCTCACAAATAAAAATATCACAACTAAGGTAAGTTAGCTACTTATAAATGAGTCATTACTTTGTCCTAAAGAGAGGATCTTTCCTCTGTGTACATGAACTTATAACTATTGTACCCTATGTGCCCCCAGAACATTCTCAGATAATAAAAGAAATTTGGAAGTATCTAAGAAAAAGAAAAGTCAGGTAAAAGTCAATCATCAAAGGCTAGAACAGCATTTAAGAAGCACCCACTTATCAACATTTATGTTACTATTTTTTCCTAAGTTTTCCCACATGTCAATGATGAGAACTTCAGTTAAATACTGAGTAAATAAGCAATTATGAGGTAGGAATGTAAGACATACTCTACTTCTACTTCCATCATTGAATGACGTGGTGAGATACACAAAGGCTATACATATATAGGTGAGGACAAGTTCCAAGATAATATTCCATATCATGGCCATTATCTGTGAGCCAGCTATATATCCTGATAATGAACATGAAGGATATAGTTGAAAGACTGATAAAATAAGAATATCTTAAAAATAAACACAGTACCCCTAATGATTTGATCAGGAAACTATCTCCTTTAGTTCATTTATACTAGTCTACTCAAGCTGATTTTATCTCTTGAAAACAGAAGCATTTTTTCTACTTCCGTTCCTGACTGCTAACATTGATATTTGTGTTTATGGTCAAACATCTCCTCACCTCTGACAATAGCTAATACTGAAGGAAGCCCCCACCACTTCTCCTAAGTGTAACACTTCCATCTCATGGGAAAGAGGTGACTCCTTGCTCATACAACATATTGCTTCACCATAATTTATTCTTTTAACCCCTGAGATGAGATTTGGACATAATAATTCAAGAGTCTCTTATCCTCCTCATATTTCTCAGCCTATTTAGCTAAGACTAAGCACAGGCCCCATGATTTACTACCCAGGGAATGGTAGTTTTACCACATCACTGGGTCTTCATTTCACTTAATGTACAAAGAATACACAAGGAAAGACAGAAAAAAAAAGAGAAATACTAATCCTAGACTACCCACAGCAAAATTCTGGACCAGGAACTATTTGTACAAATACCATATATATGATCCATGAGCAGTTTCTAGGTCGCATAATGGTGTGAAGTTACTCTAAGTCTGTGGGAACTATGAAAACAGTGTGACTAAGCATAGGTCATCAAAATTAACCACAATGTTCGCCACAAAGTCATTACTCTGAAAACCCAGCTGTGGCCCAGGGTGAAACACTGACCAATCAAATCTGGTCTCATTTGTGCAGTGGGAATTATCCTGAAAAGTGGATAATGTCTAGATAAAAACCTTCACCATGTCTCAGCAGGTACGATTCCCATTGCTTCCCTGCTCAACAAATCTGTTTTTTCTACTCTGATCTCACAGGTGAAATATTTTACCACTCATGTTTGTAAATTTCTCCTCTAAGATCCTAAAAATTGCTCTTATTTCCATTTTGGATAGAAGTATTTCTTAAATTACATGTGTGTGTGACTATGTTTGCAAACATATATGTGAGCATATCTGTGTGCACATATGTATGCAGTGTGTGTGTGTGCATGTGTGTGTATGTCCAATCATAACTTCATTTTCCATAATATCAAGGGAACAAATAATTATTAACATGGAAAGCAAAACATCTAGGAGTAAATCTGTTGTTTGGAAATACAGTTGAAAATACTAAATGTTAAAGTAAGTTTTAGAAAACTGATATAATTAGAGCAGAGCAGGAACTCTGGCATAGGGACTCAGAATCCACCCAGAAAAACCCATGGGCACAGACCAAACACTCCGGCGGTTTGGCATCTGTAACAGCAGAGATCCAGGGACACAAGCCTGGCGAGAATGTGCCATGAGTAACCCAAGCGCAGAGAGGGCTAAGCAGAGCACGCAGAAAATGCTGCCCTCCAGTCCAGTGTAGCCGGAACTCTGGCATAGGGAATCAGGACCCGCCTGAAAAACCCTGACTCAAAGTCTGGACACACAGGCCCACAGTAAGGGCACAGGCCCTTGTCAGAGGGAGCAAAGGTTTGCCTGGGAAAGGCAGTGATTGAATTTCAACTCTATAGACCCTCTTACACCTAGACCAGAGGTGAGTCTGACACATAGGCCCAGGGAGAGAGAGCACATCGGGAGTCCTGAGAGAGCAGAAAGTACCATGCTATCAGAAAAAGGGTCCTTTGTGGCCTAGAGAAAGAGCCAGGTCCCTGCCAGTAGTGCTCAGGACCTGTAGGTACAGGGCTGAGCTACCAGAACAGCCTAACAAGAGCTTCCATATCTGAGCCCACAAAGAGAGAGCTGAGTCACTGCTACCAAAACTCACTGCTTGCTCACCAATAGCCAAACACTCAGAAGAGGTTTTCTTCCTGAAGCCACGGGCCCTCAGGTCTGCGGGAGAAATGGGTACCAAACACTGACAACAAGATCATGTACAATCACAGAAAACAAGATGGCAAGAGGAAAAATTAAGAACTTAAGTAATGGAAAAAAGACAACCTGGCAACATCAGAACCCAGCTCTCCCACCATAGCAAGCAGTGGATTGCAAAACACCCCAGAAAAAGAAGACTCAGACCTGATATCATACCTCAAGATGATAATGAAGATCTTTGAGAAGAGCATGAATAATTGCCTTCAAAAAGTACAGGAGGATAATTATAAACAAATAGAAGCTTCTATAGAGGAAACCAAAAAAAAAAAAAAAAAAAAAAAAAAAAAAAAAAAAAAAAAAACACTCAAAGAAATCAAACACAACCAAGAAATAGAAAATGAAAATAGAAACAATAAAGAAAACACAAAAAGGGACAACCATAGAGGTGAAAACCCTAAAAAATAAATCAGGAGTCACAGATATAAGCATCTCCAACAGACCACAAAAGATGGGAGAGAGACTCTCAGGGGCCGAAGACATTGAAAACATACACAAAACAGTCAGAGAAGATGCAAAAACCATAAAGCTCCTAATCCAAACAGTCTAGAAGATCCAGGACACAATGAAAAGACCAATCATAAGGATAATAGGAATAAAAGAGGACAAAGAATATTAATTAACAGACACAGTAAATATCTTCAACAAAATTGTAGAAGAAAACTTCCCTATCCTTAAAAATGAGATGATCATGAGCTTAAAAGAAGCCTACAAACTCCTAATAGAGTGGACCAGAAAAGAAGTCCTTCCCAACACATAATAGTCAAAATGCCAAGTGTTCACAACAAATAAAGAATACTAAAAGCAGTGAGGGATAAAGGTCATGTAACATATAAAGGCAGACCAATCAGAATTACACCTGAATTCTCAACAGAGACAATTAAAACTAGAAGATCTTGGACAGACATCATACATTCCAAGCAAAGGGCCCCAAGAAAAGTGCTGGAGTAGCCATTCTAATATTGAATAAAGTAGATTTTTCAATCAAAAGTTATCAAAAAAGGTAAGGAAGGACACTTTTTACACACTACAGGGAAAATTTATCAGGAGAAACTTGCAATCCCTAACATATATGCTCCAAATACAAGAGCACCCATATTCACAAAAGAAACCCTAGTGAAGCTCAAAATATACATTGCACCACACACAATAATATTGGAACGACTTCAACACCCCACTCTCATCAATGGACAGATCAAGGAAGAAGAAACTGAACAAGGACACAGTGAAAGTATCAGAGTTTATGAACCAACTGGAATTAATACACATCTACAGAGCATTTCACCTTAAAACAAAAGAATACACCTTCTTCTCAGCACCTCAGGGCACCTTTGCTAAAACTGACCATATAATCAGTAACAAAACAAGCCTCAATAGATATAAGAAGAATGAAATACTCCCATGCATCCTATCAGATCAACATAGACTAAGGCTGGTCTTTAATAACAACAAAGACAACAAAAAGCCATTGTAAACATGGAAACAGAACAATGCTCTATTAAACAATAGCATGGTCAAAGATGAAATAAAGAAAGAAATTAAGGATTTTCTAGAATTTAAGAAAAATGAAAACAAAACATATCCAAACCTATGGGATGCAATGAAAGCAGTACTAAGAGAAAAACTCATAACTCTGTGTGCTTCCCAAAAAAAAAAAAAAATTGGAGAGAGCATACACTAGCAACCTGACTGCACAGTTGAAAGCTGTAGAACAAAAGGAAGCAGATACACCCAAGAGGAGTAGATGGCAAAAAATAATCAAACTCAGAGCAGAAATTGAACAAATAGAAAAAAGAAGAACCATTCAAAGACTCAACAATACCAAGAACTGGTTCTTTGAGAAAATTAACAAGATTGATAAACCCTTAGCCAAACTAACTAGAGGGCAAAGAGAAAGTATCCAAATAAAATCAGAGAAGAAAGTGAAGATATAACAACTGAAACTGAGAAAATTCAAGAAATCATCAGAGCCTACTCCAAAAGCCTATACTCAATTAAGGTGAAAAATCTGGAGGAAATGGATGAATTCCTAGAGAGATACCTGATACTAAAGTTAAAACAGGACCAGGTAAACTATCTAAATAATCCCATAAAACCTAAATAAATAGAAGAACTCACCAATAGCCTACCAACCAAAGAAAGCCCAGGTCCAGATGGGTTCAGTGTAGAATTCTATCAGACATTTATTGATGACTTAATACCAATACTCTCTAAACTATTCCACAAAATAGAATCAGTTGAAACACTACCTAACTTATTTTTTTGAGGCTACTATAACCCTCATTCCTAAACAACACAAAGACCCTACAAGGGAAAGAGAACTTCAGATCAATCTCACTTATGAACATTGATGCAAAAATACTCAACAAAATCCTTACAAATCATATCCAAGGACACATAAAAACAATCATTCACCATGATCAAGTAGGCATCATCCCTGGGATGCAGGGATGGTTTAATATAAGGAAATCCATCAATGTAATCCACCATATAAACAAACTCAAAGAAAAAAAACCACATGGTCATCTCACTAGATGCTGAGAAAGCATTTGACAAAATTCAACACCCCTTCATGTTAAAAGTCTTGAAAAGAACAGAAATCCAAGGCCCATACCTAAACATAATAAAAGCAATATACAGCAAACTAATAGCAAACATCACACTTAAAGGTGAGAAACTGGAAGCAATACCAGTAAAATCAGGGACTAGACAAGGCTGCCCACTCTCCCACTACCTATTCAACATAGTACTGGAAATCCTGGCTGGAACAATTAGACAGCAAAAGGAAATTAAAGAGATACAAATCAGAAAGGAAAAATGAAAAAATTTCCTATTAGCAGATGACATGATAGTATAGGTAAGTGACCCCAAAAATTCCACCAGAACTTCTACAGCTGATAAACAACTTCAGCAAAGTGGCTAGATATAAAATTGACACAAACAAATCAGTAGTCTTCCTCTACTCAAAGGACAAACATTCGGAGAAAAAATTAGGGAAAAGATACCCTTTAAAATAGTCACAAACAATATAAAATACCTTGGTGTGAATCTAAGCAAGTGAAGGACCTGTTTGACAATAACTTCAAATCTCTAAAGAAGGAAATTTAAGAAGATCTCAGAAGATGGAAAGATTTCCCATGCTCTTGGATTGGAAGGATCAACATTGTAATGTCCATCTTACCAAAAGCAGTCTCCAGATTCAATAAACGCCATCAAAATTCCAACCCAAATTTTCATAGAGTTGGAAAGAACAATGTACAAATTCATCTGGAATAACAAAAAACCTAGAAAGTGAATATCCATTTTCAACAACAAGAAAATACCTTCAGGAATTACCATCCCTGACTCAAGCTATATTACAAGGCAATTGTGTTAAAAAACGAATGGTACTGGTACAGAGATAGTCATGTGGTTCAATGGAATAGAATAGAAGAACCAGAAATGAACCTTCACACTGGACTTTTGACAAAAGAGCTATAGGCATTCATTAAAAAAAAGACAGCCTCTTCAACAAATGGTGTTGGTTCAACTGGCATTCAGCATGCACAAGAATGAAAATAGAACCTTTCTTATCTTCCTGCACAAAGTTCAAGTGCAAGCGGATTAAAGATCTCCACATTAAACCAGGTACACTGAAACTTTTAGAAGAGAAATTAGGGAAAACCTTAGAACACATAGTCACGGGGGGAAATTTTTTCTGAATAGAACAGCAATGGCTTGTGCTCTAAGGTCAAAGATTGAGACATTGGACTTAATGAAATTGCAAAGTTTCTGTAAGGCTAAGGACACTGTCAAGAAAACAAAATTCTAACCAACAGATTGGGAAAAGATTTTTTACCAACCCCACATCTGATAGAGATCTACTATCCAATGTATACAAAGAACTCAAGAAGTTAGACACCAGAGAATCAAACAATCCTGTTAAAAATGGATTATAGGGCTAAACAAAAATTTTTTGATTGAGGAATATTGAATGGCTAAGAAGCAACTAAGAAAGTGCTCAACATCCCTAGTCATCAGGGAAATGCAAATCAAAACAACCCTGAGATTCCACCACACACCAGTCAGAATGGCAAAGATCAAAAACTCAGATGACAGCAGATGCTGGAGAGGGTGTGGAGAAAGAGGAACACTCCTCCACTGTTGTTGGGGTTGTAAACTGGTACAACCACTCTGAAAATCAGTATGAAGGTTCCTCAGATAATTGGACATAGTCATACCCGAAGACCCAGTTATTCCAGTTCTGGACATATACCCCCCAGAGATGCTCCAACATACAGTAAGGGCGCATGCATCACAATGTTTATAGCAGCCCTATTTATAATAGCTAAAAGCTGAAAAGAACCCAGATGTCCTTCAGTAGATGAATGGATACAAAAAATTTTGGTATATTTACACAATGCAGTAGCACTCAGCTATCAGAAACAATGACTTTATGAAATTTCTAAGAAAATGGATGCATATACAGAATATCATCCTGAGTGAGGTAACCCAGTCACAATAGTACAGATATAATATGCAGTCACTGATAATTGGATACTATCTCCAGAAATCTCTGAACACACCAGGACCAACTCACAGGCCATATGAAGCATAAGAAAATCAAAGCACCCCCCCCCAAAAAAAAATAAAAGGTTCAATCCTTCTAAGGAAAAAAAAGTGTCTAGCACCCTCTCAGAATGTGGCACACCTGGAGCTTAAATCTCTAATAATTCAAGAGCTAAAAATATAGCATTGTGGTAATATTCACTATTCAAAGATCATTATGCTTTATCTATACTTACCAAGAAAACTGTTTCCATGTTATGTTATGTCATAAATGTATTTTATGCTTATGGTAACTAGTGGTATTTCAATGCATTCTATCAAACCTCTAAAAGAATTAAGTACTGAAAAAATATTCATATATTGTTATGCCAAAATGCCTTTAAAATCTGTATATGTATTCCTCTTTTTTAACAATAAAGTTGTAAGAAAGAAAAAAAGAAAACTGATATAATTTAGAAATAAACTGCCTATATCTTGCATGCCCATTGATAGTGTTAGAACAACTGTTACAGGCTTCCTCCTCTTCCTTCTCAAAAGTTAGCTTTCTACACTTTCACTGATATCACCTAATTCTTTCATTACACTTAGTAGGTTCTTGTTTTAATTTGTGTTAAGAAAGCTTGTGGAATTCAGATGATGGATGAATCTTATATACCAACCACTACAATAATCACAGAATCAACAAGAGAAGTTTGGGGTACAGGTATCTCATAAAGTAAGTGATGGGAAAGATACTGGTTTCCAAAGCAAAGAAAGACAGCTTCAAGACACGACAGAAAGATGGTGTCTAGTATATGTAAAGATCAAACCAACAAACTTCTGTCTCAAGTGCAGAAGGGTCAACTCGAAATCACAGTGAGTGAAGCTGGTCAGTTTTGATAAAGCAGCTCAAGTCAAAGGAAAATATGGACTCCCCTTCAGAACCTGATCATTTAAAAGGGGTGGGCACACATGGTACTGAAGAGTGCAACAGCTGGACAGTGGTTGTGCTGTGAGTGGTAGAAGTGGGAAGGGGGATACTCCCAAAGTATTAATCAGCTCTGGACCCTTTTCCCAGTAGATTTGCATCATAGTAAAAGTAAAGTCCTGAAGTATTCACAACACGTAGGTCCCTAGAAAATCTTCTCAGTATTTCAACTAGAGAAGTGTGAAGAAGTTACTTTTTTTTATCAACACTTTAATAAAATATGCTTATTATAGTGTAATATTTTTATTAATTGTTTGAGAATTTCATACAGTGTGTTTTGAGCATATTCAGCCTGACTGCTCCCACTGAATCTTACCAGATCCACCTCCACCTCTCCCTAAGCACCTCAACTTCTTGTCCTCTGTAAAAGAAAGTTATTGGTTTCAGCCTGTACTGATCATATACTCCTGGGCATAGGGCCATCCGCTGTAATATATCAAGTACCAGAATCTTAAAAAAAAAAGAAAGGAACCTGACTCCCCATCATCGAGAAGCCACTGCATGCCCATTGATCCTCAGGGGTATGGTATTGTGAACTGCTCCTGTTCCTGCTCCCCCTTCCGTGCTCAAATATTAACTGGCTTTACCTTGTCAGGTCTTGTTTAGGCAGCTGTCATTGCTATAAGTTGATGAAGATGATGACCCTGTCATGTCCAGAAATTATAGCATTGTACTGGTCCTCCTTGGACTCAGGCTCTTTAATTTTCAATTCCTCTTCCACAGTGGCCCCTGACCCTTGGCAAGGGAGTGAGTGATACACCCATCCCTTGTACATCTAACAGTTGTGAGTTTCTATGTTCGCTACTATACAAAGCAACCTTTCTGATGAAGTCTGAGAGTTTCATTAATCTAGTGGGAATAGAAGCACAAATTTAGAGGACAGTTTAGTACTATATCCATCCAGCAGAACTGTGTTGGTGAGTTTAACATTGTAGTCTGTAATATCCATAGCAATGGGCTTGGGGAAGTATCTGCATTACTGGGTATGGATTTCCTCCTATGGATTCAGTCTTAAATCCAATTAGGAAGTAGGTGGTTACTTCTATAACCACATACATGGGTGCCAATATTGCATCCATGTCCATAGTTTGACATACCAGTTACCACTGTACTTCACTGAGCACACAGCTCGATAAGACTATGGTTGCATCACCTCCTTGTTAACAATCTGCATCACACCTTCAAGGTTTTTTAAAGTGAACCATCAGAGAGAATGTTTCCTAATCAGTACTACATTATTTTTCCACGTCCTATGAGCAGAACTCATGCTATCGTCAACCGAAGAGGCTAATCACCAAATTCTGATGTGTAACACAGAGCATTAAGAGTTTGCATTGTTTTGGGTGACTTGGGAACACTTCTGATTGAACACTTAAAGTGAAGCATCCTACACCTGGAACTGAGCTTCTTCAGTTGGTCATGAGAAGAAAAGAAAATTCAGAAAGGAACAAGGACAGTTGAAAAACAGGAAGTATAAAATATATTTGAATATGCCTTACCTTAGTCCACAATGGTACACATTCCACTGCATACTCAATCACTCCACAGGAATAGAAAAGGCCACTCGAGGTGATTTAACCTTGAACATGATGAATCCAATGCCTTGTGCTTCAGCCAACCTCTCAGGGTTCCTAGAATTCTAGCGACAAAACCACCCATGTACATGGGGTCTGGCATTGATTCTTTGAGCCTGGCCACCATGAATCATAAATGTTATTCAGATGATGACCTGACCACCTTGGGTTAGACCCAGATTGAGGTTAGATAATCCAGTTGAAGAGGTCTACTTTATCCTGGATCTGAATAATTCACTCACAGCTCCTTTGCCTAAGGAGAGCAAGTGTGCACAAGACCCAAGACTGTGTCTGGGTGTGGGTTAGAGAAAGGTTGTCAAAGGCTTTTGAAGAAGAAAAGCTGTAGGGTCACAGAGCATTGAAGCTTGGAATGGCTGAGGATTTATACAAACATGGAGGCCCTGCAGGATCACGTTGGCCATCAGATCCAGTCTTTTAGACTTGCATGGGGTAAGGAGCTGCATGAGATCAAAATATGACTAACTATATATTAATAACAAGGCCTCTTCTAGAAAAACTGATTTTCTGAAATGTAATTTGGATTCCTCATAGGATAGAAAATGGCAGGGAAAGATCTAAATATATACCAGTGGGCAACAGCTAGTCTCACACTATTTCTTCTGTCAGAGATTTGAAGTTCTAGGTCTTAGGTACACTGGCTATGGAGTGGCTTGAATATTCATCTCAGTGGGATGTTACCCATCATATGCCTTTAACTTCAACTATGTGCCATGGTGAGTTTCAACAGAGAATTATTTCATCAGTGGACACTTTGACTCTTGTATAGATGATTTAAAAATCAACTCCACTTTAAGTTCAGAATCCAGGGTTTTAACCAGATTTGATCAGACTTCACTCTTTCAGTCCCAAAAGAAGCCCATGTTTTATGGGTGGGCAGGTTGACATTTCAGAGTAATGGATGATTTAAAAGCCTCTCTGATTTCAGTTGTTGCCTTGGATGAATTGTTTCACAGTACAGAACAAGGAACAACCACACAAAGGAAGAATGGTGGCCAGGCACATGACACAATGGTGGCAACCACATCGCCTCTTGTAAACATCTTTGCAGCTCTCAGGCAATCTGACTATCTGAAATCTCCAAATGTTACCAAGGTCATGAGTCATGTTACATGTGAGGCCACCTGAATACGAACACACACACAAACACACACACACATACACACACACACACACACACACACACACACACACACACACTGTGACTGTAGTAGTCTCTGAGCGGCACACAACAAAAGCTGTATAAGGCAAGCCCCTCCTTCCTGCTCATCCTATAGCCACCTCAAGGAGTTCCAGGAGCTGTCTATAGTGGGGTATTTTTCCCTGCCTCAGAGGAAGCTGCCCTTCAGGAGCTATCCACAGTGGGACACATTTTCTCCTTCCACCTACTGACAACATGAGGTGGTGACATCTTCTTCCCTGCCTCAGCCTACGGCATTCATAAAACCCTACTGCAGGAGCTATCGCACAGGAACTGTCTACATTGCCAGTTCCACCTTCCAAGCCTTCCCCTTCACAGCTAACTGCCTCACAGAGATGGCACCTCAGCAAAATCCAGCTTTAGCCAGGAAGCTCATCCATGCTAACCCATGGGTCCACTGCAGGGGGGGCGGGCTAGGAGAGAGAAAAAAAAAAAAAGCTACTCATCCTTGATCAGGAAAAACCACAAATCCCAGAGCTTTCACAAAAAGCCAATCCCAGAAAAACCCACCAGTCCCACCCCTCAAGCTCAGCACTTGCAATCCCTCCCATCCTCACTCTGGAAATGACTGTCCTGAAAAGCTCCACCCCTTCAGAAATTCTATATAAGCATTGTCTCTTTGTCAAATATCCTTTTGTCTGCTCCTGAAAGCATAGGACAGCCATCAGTGGATTCATCCCTCCGTCTCTCCAATTCTCAAAAAAATCTTTCATGCAAATTTTTTCTGCCTAGTCTGACGTTTTCATTGGAAAAGGCAATGGAAAAAGAAAGAAAAGAAACAATGCAGATAAGAGAAGAAGCAAAGAAGGGGCAGGACAGAGGCTTCTGAACTGCTCAGCTCAGCTGGTGATATTATCACCGGGAGCTGCAATGTCTCTGCTGCGGACACATCCTCTCAGAGTTGTGTGGTTCCTGAGGCCTCTATGTCTTGGGATGCCCTTCTATTGGGACACTGTCCTAACTTAGAGATGTGTGATTCCTGGGCTTTTGAGTCCCAGGAGACCCTTCCATCTGAGCAGAAACACTTACTGTGACTCCTTTAAAACACCCTCCTGCCAGAAGCTAGACTTGGTGTCTCCAAGATCAGAGCCAGACTAATGCAGCCAAAAGTTTCAAGCTTTCCACAATTAATGACTGAGTCTTACATCATGCTGAGTCATTAGAGAAGAACCATGGTAGTTCCCTGGCCAAGAGTGGCCAGCAATCCCCAGAGTTATATTTTAGGTCTACCATGTCTTCATGAGAAATACAGTACTAATTGGTGGCTGAGAGACTTCATCGCCAGCCCAGGAAAAGCATGAAGGTTTAGGAGTGTCAGGTCAGAGCATGGGTAACAAAACCAGCTCACCACATAATAACCTATCAGTTCATGGGGTCAGAGGGATTGGCATCTTTTTGGAGAGAAGGATCATGTATTCCCTCATGTAGTCATTTGGGTGGAAGGCCAGCTGAGGATGGGACAAGTAAAAGCAGGTGCCACCAGGAGTCTTTGCACCATGACAGCTGGGCCTAATGCAACACTACATCTTATGATTCATGAACACTATGCCTCTTTCTCTACCAACATACGTGTTGTTGTATGAGACCGTGACATCTGCATTTAGACTTTGTTCACGAGATCAATGCTCCACAGGTATAAGCTCCCACTTTACCTCACAGCACAGCAGGATAAAGTATGGTTTTCTTGTGTTATAATTAGGAACATGGAAAGAAGCTAGACTCAGACTTAGTTCTCTGAGACGTAGCATAATAAAGCCTTGTCATGTGCAGCCTTGGAGCACAGTGTCGACTTGTGTGGGCTGGGAATCAGAAGTGAGAGCAGGTATGGAGGGAGGTTTGTACTATGTGTGGAGGGAGAAATGCATAATGGATGCTGAGATAAAGGCCTAATTTAACCCTGTGTACTAAGGTGAGGAGCTGAGGTCCTAACAAATATAAGGTCTTGAAGTGACCTTCAACAGGCAGTTGCAGCAGGTGTCCATGAGGGTATGTGCCTAGCATCCAGCTATAGAAGTATTCAGGGAAAGAATACCCACAACTCAGCATCCAACAGGGCCACAAGCTGTCCATTCTAAGCCTCTACCACTTCAAAAGACTCAGGCTCTGGAGGATAAAGCTATGCTATTGTGCCCTGAGTGAGCAACAACTGTCAACTTTGGCAGCACACATCTTCTAGAGGAGGTAAGAGATGCTTCACAGAGTCTTTCTTTCTGGCATTCCTGAGGGCCTTTGCTTCTATGCAACAGTAGTAATCTTGTCATTTTTGTATATGGGTCCAGCATGGCTGAAGACAGAGAGAACCCCATCCCAGCACCTTACTAAAACCTGCACATTATTAAACTAAGTATTACGTAGTGTGTATTGTCTGGGTGTTTATTCATGTGAATGCAAGTGTCTTCAACTACACTGGTGTGCATGTATGGACAAAAGCAAAGTGAAAGACTAGCAGCAAGTGACTCCCTCTGTCAGTTTCTGAGTGATTTGAGACAGGATGACTCATCACACAAGTGCTACTGAAAACACTCAGCCACTGAAGAAGCATCCACTCTGCTGAGGCACTGGATTTAATATAGCATGGGAGAGTCTGCACATCCCATACTTTCCTCAGCTGTACAAGAGGAAGCAAAGCTGATGTAAAAATAAGGATGAGTAATACTATTGGTTATGAAATCATTGTTGTGTTTTATTAAAAAAGAAAGTAAAAGAAAAGGAAGGAAGAAAGGAAGGAAGGAAGGAAGGAAGGAAGGAAGGAAGGAAGGAAGGAAGGAAGGAAGAACCAGGAATATGTTTAATAGAGGCACACTCTGGTTAGGTAGAAAAGACTGCTTCTGCAGGCACATACTGAGGCATCCCTTCCACCTTAGGTACCAGCCACAGGATGAATATAGCATAGAATAAAGTTTATTTATGGCATGGGGAGGAAAGTTGAGGGAGAGGGGGCAAGGAGCAGAGCAACACACTTACCCTATGGAATAGGTACCAAGTAAGAACTTAGGCTATTGATTGGCAGGTGTACTTATCTGGATGGAGTCTATTTGGTCCATGAGAAATAGATCTGAGTGGGTTTCTTGTAGCTTCTAAGTTTACAAAAGAGATACATTTGTTAATAAAATGATATTTTAAGATGATTTTAAGGAAGACAAAAAACATTTTTGTGGAGTGGGCCTGGCTCTGGACATAGTTCAGAGATTAGTTTACTAATTACTTATATTAGTGTAAAGCAGCTTTTTATTAATCAGTTCTTGTGCTTGTTTATCCAGTACCTCTAAATTTTGTATTGGTGGAGGAAAAACCCCTAATTCTCAACGTGCTGGGTAAGCTGTCTAACAAGAGGCCTTATAGAAACTGAAGATTAAATTTTAATGATCGTAAGAATACAATGTGGAGAACAAGGGTTTTCCCCTTAGACTGTGCCTAGAAACAATAGATGGTACCCTGAAAATTTATTGATTACAAGCGCACCATACTGTCAAAAGCAGCAGGTGATGTGGCTGTACATTGTGGTACCCAGCCCTGTTAGGTGAAGATGCTATAAACTTGCCTGGTTCTTCCTCCCAGAGCTAAAGGTATGGACTGAGAGAAGGGGAACATATGTTGAGAGACAGTTCCTAGGAAAGCATCTCAGAGACAAGTCTTAGTGGAATAATGTCCCAAAGTTCCTCTAAGGACATTTGGATATCAGTGACATGAGAGAAAGTTGGAATGCCTGGATACCTTGTATGATTCTCAGAAGTGAGGTCAGATTACTGCACCCTAATATAAAAGTTTATTCCAAAAGAGATAATGAGACCTTGGCATGAGAACAGCATTACATACAATGTGTTGGGCTGGGTATCTCAGTTGGGCTTCTGTATATGCAAAAATCCCTAAGAAGCAGACTCTAACATCAGTGAAGGAATGGACTTGCTAGCTTGTTAGCAAGAGAGCAACCAGATAAAGAGATTTTTTTTTTTCTTCCATGTTATTTACAAAGGCTGCTACAATAAGGTGTGGCACAACAATTCTTGGTGGTCAACTTAACTACATCTAGAATTAGCTAAACCCAAATGCCTGTGTACAGTTATGAGGATTTGTTTCTTTTGCTTTCTTGAATAAATTATTTGAAGTGAGAAGACTTATGTCTAATCCAAATCCAGTTGGAGGGAAGGGGATACATCTTTATTCTAGACCTTTTGACATAGGACAATCCACTTTCAATCTAAGCAACACACTTCTTTTCTCTTTGGATGGTTCCCTGTTTGCTGTTCTCTTTGGCAAATAATCTGTCTCTGGCATTTCCAAAATCTTGGGTCCAACACAAACCAGGTTTCTTCCTAGCAGAGTTGTCTCTCTAGGCTTCTGTCTCTGCCATGTGTCTGACCTTGTTGGGTTTCCTTTACTACTGTATTGTTAATAATTCTTAGACTGGAATCATGTGGCAATGCCACAAAGTTAGGTTGCCTGTTTGCGATAAAATCTAGCCTCTTGAACTGCTTTTGCATAAACTTTTCTTGGTTACATTATCTTTCCTTTTTACAAACTGGAAGCTTGGCTGGGTGAAGTCTTGGCGCTAGGAAATCACTGCCCTTATTCATCTTATCCTAGTGCCTCTTATCTCTTTAATCATAAGCTTTTCTTTGCTGTTCAGATGGCCAGTAAGTCTTCCATCAAGAGTAAATCTAACTTTAAGAACAACTGCTGATTCAGATAATCCTGCTGGGGTGCACAGACCTCTGTGTAAGGCATTCTGGTAGCCAGAAGGAAAATATCTTTTACGGGATGTACACTTACACGTCCTTATGACCTATAAAGCTTTAGGTAATGCCTGGCCCTCAGGTAACCTCTCTGCCTTTCAAATATCCCAATCTGTAAGAGTTGCTCTTTTTTTTTCTGTGAAAGGAGAACACTGAGAGTCTGAGGATCTCTGATTTCAGAGGCATGGCTTCTTTCTTCTAGGAACCCTCAAGTCTTAGCTTTTGCTGAAGGAGACATGGTACGTTGGATCTGATATTACACTTCTTAGTCCATCTCCACACAAACTGTGCATTTTGTATTTGTTTTTTTTTTCCATTAATTGTTCTTTCTTATTGTAGATAGGCTTAAGAGTTTTTGCAAAAAACCAAGTGGCATAGACTTGAAATATCCTTTACTAAATGAGTTTAGTCTAAAACTCTTCAATTTAGCTTTATGCAGTTTTTTTAAGATAAAGGTAAATAAATAAATAAATAAATAAATAAATAAATAAATAAAAGGAAGAACATGACTGCTCCTAGGTATGGTGGAGGGGAAAGTCTGTTGTAGATAAGCTCTGAGCATAGCCAGAGGCAAGACATCTTGTAGAGTCCACAGTGGACATGGCCATGAACCATGTGAGAAGAAGAGAAGGGTAGGGAGAGGGTAGAGAAGGAAAGGAGGTGAGGCAGCCAGCAAGACAAAAATGGTGGATAACCGAAATGCTTGGATAACACAGGGAAGGGCAGCACAGCCCCATGGGTTGGAGAGTTCAGGGTGGGGGCAGGGCATGCAAGCCTGGAGGACTCTGAAATAGGTAGGTGCTCAGGGACACTGGGAGAGCCTGACAGCCAGATCTACTTTGATATGCTAAATAGGTGCCTCAACCATTTGTTCTAGGGCTTAAGACTTATAAAAAGCAGTGAAAGCAGTCACATTCTATGACAAAATATCACCAATATTATCTCTATCTCTATTAATATTGTTGCCCTCTGAAATTTCTCCAGCTGAGTCTTAGTAGCCCACATTGTTCTCAACACTGCTGTCTTGAAAGATTCTACTGAGGTGGTCCATTAATCCCATTCACAGAGTCTAACCACTATCTTAGTGAGTCTCAAATCTTCCATATTCCTCTAAATTGTCAGACCTGCCACAGCAATAACTCCACTTCAGGTAGCAACATCTATCACTTTTCTATAGCTGTCACAGGAAAGCATGACCAAAGAAGATTATAAAAGAGTTTAGTAAGAGCTTAGAATTTTACAGAATGAGTTCATGGTCAAACTGTGGGGAGTATGACAAAGGCTATCAGAGAGCTTACACCCTGAGACATAAACACAAGGCTGAGAGCACTTACTGGAAATAGCATGGGCTTTGGGAACTTCAAAGCTCACTCAGCTCCAGTGAAACAGCTCCTTCAACAAGCTCACACCTCCCAATTTTCCCTACACAGTTTCATTAACTAAGAATTGATCATTCAAATATATGAGCCCATGGGAGACAGGAATTTTCAAAGACTGAAACTTTTATTTTTGGTCTCTTTTAGATTGTGATATTAATATTAATTTGTGATCCTTGAAATGAACAAGAAAGGAAAAGCTTAACAATGTCATGCTTGTATGTCATGCTGCAGAGCTGTCAGAAGTGCTGGCTAATTTTTATGTCAACTTGAAACAATTTGGAGTCTTTTGAGCAGAGAGAGTCTGAATTGAGAAATTGTCTCTTGTAAGACAGAGGAATAGGCAAAACCACAACATTTTCTTAATTACTGACTGATATGAGTGGGTACAATCCATTGTAGGTAGTGTCACCACTGGTCCTGGATGCTCTAAGATGTCAGGTTGAGAAAGCCAGGAGGACCAATAACAGCATCCCTTCAATCTGTTTAAGAGCCTGCCCTCATTGCCGTCATTGCCTTCTGGTGATGAAACTGTTTGTAACATGGAATTATACGTAAAACAAATCCCATCTTCCCACATTCCTTTTGATCATAGTGTTTTATCAGAGCAAGAGAAATCTAAACAAATACAATAAGATTAGAGGACAGGCCTATGTATAGATTTCTGAAGAACTGACCTACTGATTTTCATAATGTTCCACTAGTGAAATACACACTGTGCAAAAGGGTTTCTGGTTCTCCACATCTTTTTCAGTATTGCTGTCTTTTGTGTTCTTAAACGTAGCCATTTTGACAGGGTAAGAAGAATTCTCAAAGTAATTTTGATTTGAATTTTCTCCCAAAGCTGAGGATGATGAACAGTTTTTAGAATATTACTTAGCCTCTTGTATTTCTTTGTTTGAAAATGCTATGTTCATTTACATAACCCACATTTAAAGATGCTTGTTTGTTTCATTTTTATTTAATTGTTTATCTTATGTATTACAGATAGTTTATTTCATCAGATGTATTGCAGAAAGATTTTGTCCATTCTGTAGGCTGGCCCATCAGTCAATTAACAGATTTGTTTTGCTTGTTTCAATTGAAATGAGTATTTGGTTTCTGAACTTGTCTCCATTTCTGTGGTGAATTATGTTTCTTGATTTCAATGAGTATCCTTACATTTAAAATAAAGCCAACTTGAACATGATAAATAATCTTTTAGATGTGTGCTTAAATGAGATTTGAAAGCATTTTATTCAGAATTTTTTCAGAATTTTTGTATCTAAGTTTATCAGGGATATTGGCTTATAATTGTCTCTGTTGATTCTTTACCTAAAAAAAAAAAAAAAAAAAGCTGTCTTTGTAAATAGAGTTTAGAAGTGTTTTCTTTTTTTTTCTTTTCTATAGTATGAAATAATTTGTGTGGAACTTGTTAGTTCTTTAAAAGTAAGATAGATTTCTGCACTCAAGCAGGACTTTGCTTTTGTTGTGGTTGTTGTTGCTATTGAGAGCTTTTAAAATAATTGATCTTTAAAGAAGATTTTTTCTTATAGAGTCTATGAATAGTTATTAAGTAATCAAAATACTCTGCTAGTGTGGTTAACACCCAACTCTGGGGCAAATGTTCACATATTGTAGCCTATAATTCTCAACTGTAGAATGTTATAGCCAGAAGGTAAAATTTTCAAGTCAGGAACCTGGACTTTTCCAAGAGCTGGAAAGCTAGTGTGAGTCATAAACTGGAGTGACAAAAACCTAGCTGTCCAGAAAAGCCAGGCACAATGGGAATTGTTTAAATGTATCAAGAGCTAAAACATACCAATGGAAAATATATACAAAAGCAGTATTCCTTAGCTAGAGATAGGAAGGCAACTAAAGCAATGTACCTACTTCTTTGACCAAAACTCTGGTTGTGGGAAAACAATACAAAGATCCACATGAGAAACAAAGTTCAAGAAATACATGCTTCCATTTGAATATACCAATGCAAATTGCCAGAGAAAGAAGTGGCATGATGTAGAGACATGTATTTTTCATATGCCCATGAAGAAGATTGTACAGAGATAGATTTTGTACCTCTGCCACTGAGTGGATCCATTTCTTTCTCCTCCACTCTCAAAATCTTTTATTTAAAAGGCAATATTTTAGACTGTTTTACTCATCTCTTTATGTATCTATCTATCTATCTATGAATCTATCTATCTATCTATCTTTCTATCTATCTATCTATCATCTGTCTGTCTATCTATCTCCTATTCTCTCTTCGGTATGGTGGATACAGGATGACCTATGATTTGGAGATATCTGTAGAGAAAAAAAGGCACAATTATATGCTATTGGTGAGAGTATAAATTTTCTCTACCACCGGAAATCAGTATGGAGGATTAGAAAGTCCAGCTGTATCACTTCTGAGAATATAACAAAGGATTGTGCCTCAGTTCACTACAGTGACCCCTTACATCCATGTGTACTACAGCTCTATTTACAATAAACAAGCCATGAATAGAGTAAGTCTAGGTGTACATTCATGTAGAATGAGTAACGGATATGTGGAATTTCTCTCATTTTAAAAGTATTAAAGTGTGTCATCTGCAGGAAAATGCAAGTTGACATCTTTACTTTAGACATAATAAGGTAGATCAAGGCAAATACCCATTTTTCTTATATGCAGATCCTATTATATATAAAAGATAAATGACACAAAACTATATGGGAGGCTATCAGAAGATGAAAATGAAGTAGCAAAGTATGGTACAGAGAAAGAGGAGGTCATGGGTGAGTGAATATGGTCAATGTACATCTCACACTTGAATAGAAACATTCCTCTTCATTTTTCTTTTCTTTCTAATTTGCATGTTTGAGACAGGGTTTCTTGGTGTAGCCTTGGCTGTCCTGGAACTCATTCTGTAAACCAGGCTGGCCTTGAACTCATAGAGATCCTCCTGTGTCTCCTTCTATCTCCCAAGTGTGAGGTTAAAGATATGTGCTATGAGGTTACAGATATGTGCTACCTTGAAGGATGTTCGACATGTCCATCATAAAATAATCATTGATACAAAGAATATAATAGAAAAAATAATGAAATCTAAGAACCGTGGTGCAACATTTTCATTTTTGCTGCCTTGAAATCTTAGGTAATTTAATCATCTATGTTATTTTAGAGTTAATATAATTGTGTGACTTGAAACAATATACCCAGCCTTCTATGTTGAGGATAAAGACAACCTTACAAAAAATAAGATAATAGAGAAAACCTGGGGACAACACATTGTCACCTAAGAAAGGACCAATAAAATATTTCACAGTGAGAGCTGCATATTTACTGTCCTTGTCTTATGGTTTTTATAAATTCTAAAGGTACCATATGCATACATGGTAAATGTCAGGGCCTTTCTCTTCCTAATATGGCCTAATTATAAATAAATCAGTATTCCAGTATGAATTTTCATTTTCTAATTTCTTTTGAATTCAAAGAAACCAAAGTTCTGTGTTATAGAAGTGAATGTTCAGGTATATATGTTGACTATTTCTTTTTTGTTGATGTTTTATATCCAGCTTACTGTCTCTGTTTTTCTTGTCTTGATAAATGCATGAGTCATGTCTGACAAACCACCCCAACACAGGATGGACAGGTTATATTATGAGATATTGGTGGTTCATATTCAACATTCTGTGCATCAAAACTGTGAGATAATAGGCTAAGCTGGCAGGAGACTGTGGCTGTGGGTGTAGGAGAGAAAATCTCTTCCCAAGTGGCAGTGTTACAGCTCTTATGCAAGAAGTTCTCACAAGATGAAATTCTTGTACACTTTTCCTTTCGAACAGGTCCCCCCCATATACAGTTTTTGGGATGGTTCAGAGTCTGACAACATGTGCTTCCTATTGGGTAGGCCTGAGGGCTTAGGAATACATTGTCTACATATTTGGGGGTGGTCCTGCTTCTATCTTGAGTGTGGTCAGATCCTTAGCTTCAAAGGAGTATCTTGGGGTGTGACTGAGCCTATTTCACATCCTCACCTGCATAGGAGGGACTTGGGGCATGACTGCTGTGGGTGGGATCTATGTGACATTCTCACATTCAAAGGAGGGACTTGGGGCATGACATATGCCACTTTACAGGGGATGTTGTGGGCTGAATGAAGGAGCCTGATTTCTCGGGAGACTAGGAAGCACCCGCCATCTCAACCTAGGTTCCCGGGGCTTCACTTATATTGACTGAGAATCAGGATTTTCTTTGCAGCCTACTGCCCCACAAATGTTTATGCTGAAATATTTATATTTTGGAAATAACAAAGAACAAACCTGAGACTTAGGGAAACCATGCAGAGGAAGACTGGGCAAGGAGTGGCAATAGCTTCAACAAGAAGCAGAGTTTTAGGGGAAAGAACAAAACTTCTGGCACTGATTAAAAAAGGGGCACATTGGTCCCTGGGGCTTCCTGCCAGCCTGATACGTTCCCAGGGTGAGCAGCTGCTGTGTACAGCTAAACTAAATAAAGAACTAAAGTAGTTTTTTTCTGGTTAGGCCTGGTACAGTGTTGGAGTTTTCTTGAGTGAGACTTTCTGTCCTTAGGAAAGTCCCTTTTATCAGACAAATCATGTGTGAAAGCCTTCTATTCATGAGTTTGTTGGGGCCATTTGTCAGGATTTGACACAGGTGGCTTCTTTTGATTCTGACAACTTTCACAAGGACACTAAAAATATGAATATACTTGTCGGTTAGAGAAAACTTATAAATAAGGCATAGTTTTACAAATACTTTTAAATTACAGGTTAATGCCTGTTGACACTTATCTTTACTTTAATAAAATATCCAACTACAAATGAGATAAATAAAAACAATGTTCAGCAACTCAGCATATTGAAGAGACATGATTTCATGGGTTCTCTATTCCATCTTCTTCCTGCTCCCGTAAAATATAAGGTTTGTGTGAAGGCCTAAAGTTTGTGGGCCAACAGCTTAAATTAAATTCATAAACAAAATATAGCAGCATGCTTGTATGAGTTAATATATAATATCTGTATTCTTAGAGATACTGCTTTCTAATTAGTTGAACAGCTTTACATCCTATCAGAAACACAAATGTGTTTAGAATCCAAATGATAACATTCTTGCTATAATTGGGTCTTTTGAATGCAAGCAGAGATTTATCTGAAAGAAGAGCACATCACAGTTGACCCAGACAGGAAATTGCATCTAATCAAATGTAAAAATGTGCAAGAGTTGCAACAGTTGAGTCCAGTGACCCTAGATACTCAATTGTCATGTGTTTGCCAGCGTCCCACACAAACACTGTCCTTCCTTTTCCTTCCTTCTTCCCTTTAGTCCTTCCTTCCTTCCAATGATTCTTCCTTCCAAGTTTCCTTCATTTCTGAGTTCTTTTCTTTCTTCAATATTTATTTTATTTTCTTAAGCTTAAACGTCAAGTTTTGATGCACAGAATGTTGAGTGAGCTAACATCACAGTATCTTTTCTCAACTGCTTGTCCCTCTCATGCAGAGAACTCACCATTAGCACACAGGGCCAGCAGCTTTCTTCCTCTGCTGTATGGAACCTAAGAAAAACATGTTTGCTACCTTTATATGGAAAGAAGAAGAAATAAAGGTGATGATTTTAAAAATCTTATAAGCATGGTTACTATTGATTGTGGGAATAAAATCAACTGTTTGACACAATAAGACTGGAAAATGAGCCACACGGGGAAAACTCTACACCAATACATTTCCTGTATGACAAGGGTTTGCTTGTACTTATTCAGTTTTCTCATGTGTGTGTGTGTGTGTGTGTGTGTGTGTGTGTGTGTGTGTGTGTGTGCGTGTGTGTGTTCATGTAAATTTCTCTTTATGTGTGTGTATGAACATAAACACATGGAAGCTGGGCTTTTGCATTAGGTATATTCTCCAATTGCTCTCCATTTATTTTTCAAAACAGGGACTTTCACTAAATCTAGTAGACTGGCTGGCCTGCAAGCCCCAAGGATTCTTTGGTCCTCAGCTGCATGGTGCTGGGATTACAGGCATGTGCCAGATCTGGATCATGCATGGGTTCTCATCTCTGATTCTCAAATTTCTGTGGCAATCACTTTAACAATCAAACTGTTTTCTGGTATCCATATTTTCGTATATGCACTTCAATTTCTGATTAAAACATTATCAGAAACGACAATGTATTTTACTGTTGTATTTATTTACTAGTTTTCTAAAAATTACATAAAATAAATGAGTTTTACTATGGCATTTCCATAAATTTTTTATTGATCATTTTTTTAATCCAATGGTTCTCAACATTCCAAATGCTAATGCCCCCTCTTTTAATGCTTTTTAAAATAATTTATTCTCCCAAACATTACATTCCTGCAGTTGTCTCTCCCTCCCTCTGTCTCCTACTCCAACATCCCTCTCACCTCTTCCCTCCCCATCCAAGTTCCTCCATTTCTCTTTAGAGAAGGACAGACCTCCAAGGAAAAGGACCAAACATGGCTTATCAAGTTGCAATAAGATTGGGTCCTCATATGAAAGCTGGATAAGGCAGCTTTGTAGGAGGACACAGTGTCCAGAATCAGGCAAAACAGGAACAGTCCCTGCCCTTCCTTATGGTGAGGTGATTCCCCCACACATAAAATTATTTGTATTGCTACCTCATTGCAATACTTTTATTATTGCTATGCACTATAATATAAATATCTGTTTTCTGGTGGTGTTAGGTGACCTTTGCTTGAAAACCACTGTCTTATTTTCTATTTGATACTCTCTGTATTTAAATTTGAAATATTATCCCCTTTCCTCATTCGCTTACATTCCACTTCCCCTCCCCCATCCACCTATCTTCATGTAGGTACACTGCTTTTTAATCAGGATGGGGCTCATGCACAGGAGGACATGTGACAGACAATGAAAATGTGTCAATCATGGGCAGCTACTGATAACATTTCTTGTTGTTTCAAAGTCCCTCAGGGCTGACCATGAAAGTGCTTAATTGCCACCAGGTCCCTCAGGACTGGCTCTGGAGGTGCCTAATTGTTAACTGGGCCTATTTCTGCAGCTCCAGTGCCAATGACTTTGGAGTGAATGTTGCATCATGACTAAAACAGCTGCCTTCTGGCTCCAGCAGCAGAAACCAGTACTACTGCTAGGTCATGCTTGGCTATAGAAATTTCACTATACACTCGATGAAACAGCCTGACTCCACGACCGTCTTCAAATTGGCTTGAAAAACCTAGGCTTAAGGCAGCTAGTCAGAAACTGTCCTGCCATCAGAAACTAACCCCATCACTTGACCTGAAACAAGGACAATGGGTCAGTTGTAAACAGCCTGCCCCCAGTAATAAAATATTCTTAGAGAGAGAGTAAGACAAAACCCACCTTCCCCAGGATTCCTCAGCAACAATTTCCAGCCACCACTTCCCACTAATGGGTTTAGAATGCCTAGAGATAGAATAAGACAAAGCTTACCTACCCCAGAATTCCCCTAATGTGCTTTAAATCAGGCCTGCAGGCTCATTTGATTGTCTATTTGGTAATGGGGGACGCCAATATGCTGGACTTCTGCAGAACACATACTGTATCAGTCTGGGGTATCACTCTTCAGAAAATCACGGACTGTTACAAACCTCCAAAGGGAATTGCAAATAGATATATATATTTTGAGTAGAAAAACTAAAATAAAGAAATAAATACAGAGACTAAGACCTAAAATGGAGGACAAGAGAAAAGGAATAAGAAAAGAATAAGATGTCAGGAAGAACTGAGGATGGTCTTGACCCATTGGACAGATTATCATCTGGACGAAATTAACCTTTACCTACTATATTGTGGCTGCTGAATACTTCTACTTTTGCATGTCTCGGGCCTGTGAAGTGGCTTCCTTTCACATCTGTCCTTGACTCCAATGTTTAGAGATTATTTTGGTGAAAAGTAAGGGAGTCCCATTTAAATCTTCCTGTAGCTGCCTGGGTACCCATCTCAGAAGAAAGAATGGTGAGAATGGTAATGATTTGGAAGGGTCAGTAAACTTCTTAAGTGCTCCAAACTCTATGCAAATCAGAGGTCAAAGGCAAAGGTGGCAGAGGCAAAGAGGAATTATTAGTGAATGGTAAGAAAAGCTTGCCTAGAAAATGAGAGTCCTCTGCCTTCCCCCTCAGTAGGGAGGAAGCCAGTGCAAGGATCTTGAGATCTAAAGAGCTAATCTCAGCAGGAAAGATTCTCTAAGTATTGAATTGCTGAACTGCTTAAAACTAGAGGAGGGGGATTTACAGAAGTGCATTTTTAGAATCCAAGGGAATGAAGATACCTTCAGAGGCAGATGCCAACAATTGGGAAGAAATCCTCTGAGGATGAAAGTCTAGATGGCTGTTCCCAATGCCAAGTCTCTAGTGACAAGGCTCTTCACTTTTCTATGGCAAAACCCAAATTTTGTTGTTGTTATTTTTCTGTTGTAAATCTATTTCTCTTGGCTCATGTTTTTCATGTACTTTGAATATGACTACCCATCTAAACCTACCTGATCATACCTCCTCTGAATAAGAGAAGAATTATTTTCCCAAGTCCACTCTGAATGAGGTGTCTAGCATTTTTCCTTTGATGTCAGGAAACTTTTGTTTAACATTTAGGCTCCAAGGATTTCTGGAGAGCATGAAGACAAGGTAAATAAATTTCAAATGCATTCCTAATTCATAATGAATGCTTGATTATTAGTTAGAAGCACATCTAGACAAAGGAAAATACTTGATAAAAATCTTTGAATTAATACAAGAGGTTTAAAAAGTGCTGGGAATTTCAACCCCCCCCCCCCCGCAAATACACTATACCTTTAGAAATAGTGTGTTCTATTTCAGAAATGGAGATCCCAATAGACCTGGAGAGGAAAAACACAGTGTAGTTGCCTAGTAGACTTACTCTTTAAAGTTAACACTTGTTGAGATGTTAGTAAAAGGACTCATAAGGTAGCTGTCAGCCAGAGTATCAGTACTTACAAGAAGCCAGAGATCTGAAGGCATGAAGACAAAACATGATTCTGTGTCTATCTCTTTTTTCTATATCCTCTCCCCTCCCCTTCTCTTTTCCTCCCTCTCTTCCTTTCTTCCTCCCCCCCCCATGAGAATGTGTGTGTGTGTGTGTGTGTGTGTGTGTGTGTGTGTGTGTGAGAGAGAGGGGGGGGGATTTGGGCTGAGAATATGAAAGCTTCTAATTAAGTGTTTGAGGATCTAAGACAGTGTTTGAGTTTCGAGGAAGGTGTTTTGAGGTCGGTTATAAAGGCTGGACGGCAGCTTGAATGGTTAGTGATATAAGGCTTACAGGAGGAATGACTGCACTTCTGATCTCTTCCCCTCACTATGCCACTGTTATGCTGAAACATCAAAGTTCAAAGATTTGACATTAATCAGTGTAATTTATGATTGATTGTTAGTGTGACTCTAGCAAAGCATTCTGCTAAAGATCCACTATCATAGTCACATGCTCAAGAGTTTTAAACTGTTTCCCAAGCCTCTCCTATGTCTCAAAGGCTTGTCTTTCTCCAATGAGAATTTCAGTAAAGATTACAAACAGTAGTTATAATAGCATAGATAAAAATTATTTGTTTTGATAAACTTGAAAAGATTCAACTGGCCCTTTATATCAGTAGGCCATGATTGTTCCACAAGCTATAGAGCAAACAAACAACCTGTGCTGCCTGGACTTGGCCAACATTCAAGGTTTCTGCACCACCGCCTTCCATGAGAATTTCCTAGTGTTCAGTAGGACATAGCCCCAGAGGATTACATCATTCCTTATTCATGTATTATCAACAAAAGTCTGGATGTTGAGTTTCAGAGCTGGAACAGGGAGCTGAGGTGCATACATAACATATTATTACATACAAACATATTTTAACATACAAAAGTGGACCTGGCCTCCAGGTTCTCCCAGAATTCCTTAGTCTCTACATGTTACAAGACAATTCTGACCTCTGCCCTGAAGTTTCTAGCCCAAGTGTTGGACTTTCCTTCCTCCAGAAGCTCTTTCCTATATTCCAATATAGTCCAGACATTTTTGTCTCTTTTCCCCCATTCCTCTTCCTCTTCCCCTCCCTCTCCCTCTCCCCCTCCCTCTCTCTCTTTCTCCCCCTCCCTCTCCTCCCTTACCCCCTCCCATTCCCTCCCCCACTTCTCTCTCTCTCTCTCTCTCTCTCTCTCTCTCTCTCTCTGTCTCTGTGTGTGTGTGTGTGTGTGTGTGTGTGTGTTTGCGTGTGCGCGCGCGCTCGTGTGTGCACATGCTCTTTCTCTTTCCCATTCTCTTTCTTTTTCTCCTCTCTTTCATTCCCTCTCTCTCCCTTTCCATGACAACTTCTCAGGCCTGTTCCTTGGAATTAGTGAAACAGCCCAATAGAGACTTATCAATAAACCTGCTTTTTATACTCCGAGTCATCTCAAATTGTCTCATTTCACCAGAGGAAGATAACTCATCAATGTGCGTCTGTCTATGTGTGTCTGTGTCTGTGTGTGTATGTGTGTGTGTCTGTGTTTTAACACCATGCTGATGAGGCCTTCTTGTCTGAGAATATGCAGATCATTACTGATGGGTACCAGAAAGACCTAAGCACTCAAAAGCCATTCCCATTGTGGATTGTCCTGCAGCCTTTTGTATTTTGATGTTAATTCAACTTCCCCAAGAAGAGCTGCTTAGTCAGTACTCCAGATACTTCATCAGATCCTTCTTCCCATTTTAATTTGTAAAATAAAGGTGAGATCTGGTGATTTTTGGGCAGGAGAAGGGAAGATGGAGAGAGAGGTTGGGGGGGGGGCTGTGAGAAGGAGGAAGATAATGAGACAGGGAGGAGAATCAAGATGGAGCTCCGGAAGGATGACCTGGATCCAGGCGGTCATAACTGGCTATAGGTACCTATGAATGTTTTAAGGATTTTATATGGAAGGGCAGTTTGTATTTTTGTCCATTTCATGTAATCTTATAGTGTAGAGGGTTTGTGGATTGAGAGTTTAATATATAAACCTGTATGAAAAGCCATCGGGCCTTAGAGTCATGTCTGTGCTGATTGGGGTGGTAATTCCACCCGGGACGGGGGCAGTAGGACAGGAGGAATGAACCGCCAGAAAAGGGAACCGTGAAGAGAGTACAGCTTGTGGACCAAGAGACAGAATCCATGAGCCCAACTCCATACTAAAAGCAGCACACACCGAGTGAGACTACAGGGCTGATAAAGAGATAAGCCAGATTCAATTAAATATTTACTGCAGCACATTCCTCCAGTGGTCTATTAAGCATTGGCTGTCATTCAGTATCAGTAGACAAGGCTTCCTCTTGTTTTCTCAGGTGATGTTTGACTTCCATGAAAAGCCAAGTTTATAGAGGACCTCAGCATGCTATCTATGCATGACAATTTTTTTTTTATATTGCACACATTTACATCCATTCTGCACATTCCTCAACACTATGAAAAAACCACAGAGACTATGAAAACAAAGTGTCATTCACTAAAGTGCACTAGTGCCTGTGTATGTCTGATTTTATTTATTTTTGAAGCTGGGGATATTGTGGAGGGTCAGTAGAAAAACAGTATTTCAATTCGGAGTTCTACAGCCACAAAAATACATTTCAGTACCAAATAGTCAATATCTCCTCTCCTGATCTTATCCTAAATGTATATTTCCAAAAAGCTCCCACTTCAGGTAACATTCATCATTGGGTTACACTTTCCGAGACTGAGAAAAGTCTAAAGTGCAGGTGGCTACAATGACATGCATCACAGTGTGTTTTCTTCCACCCGGCTGTCAGGGTGATCGACTCCTTTAGTTTAAAGAAGCAGAGAGAGCAGAAAGAGAGGAGATACCACAGCTTGGGTAAGAACAGCGCTAATAAAAGCATGACAGTGTTGAAAAGTACTCCATGCTTAGGACTTCTAAAGTGTCACCTGAGACACCTACCTCAGCAATCATCCTTCTGACAGATGATGTCCTTTGTGAGGCTCCTTGGATTTTATGACAGCTGCCAGTAGTGTACTGTGGACACTCAATTCCCTCAGTGGGGCAGAAGAAACAGTTACCTTAGATGAACTGACAACACCAGCTAAGCAGCCCTCAGTGGGTTCACACCCGTACTGGTGCACAGTATTGTCCTCACCTGCTTGTAAAAGGGGTGCTTGGGCAATGTGTGAGGACAAGCCTTCTGATTGTTTCAGGGTGTCATTACATCTACCTTACCAATTAAAAGACTGACCTCCACATCAGAAAATCAATTTGTGGTTGAACTAAGATTTGAATAGGCCTTGACATTTCAATCCATT